>NC_141879.1:571209375-571837375 GCF_056163025.1 Triticum urartu | reverse complement strand
AGAATCATGATGATCACAATGTGCTAAGAATCGGATTGGGGAATAGCACAAAGATCGAGTCCATACCCTAGTTCGGCGGAGACTCGCTACGGCGGCAACGGCGGGGTTGAATTTCCGTTGACGGCGACGGAGACCAACGACTGGAGGCGGCTGGCGGCGAGGAGACGATCCGGAGACCAAGTTGGCAGAGCAGGCTATCGCGCGGGCGAAGGGGTTCGGAGAAATTTCCAAATTTTTGCCCGTGACTGTATATAGCCCGACCCTGTCGGTGTGACCGAGTGGAACAACTCGGTGGCACCGAGATGCAAAACTGTATACAGTTGTTGCAACTCGGTGTGACCGAATGGTTCAAATCGGTTGCACCGAGATCGAAAACCTAGATCAACTTAATGATCTCGGTAGGACCGAAAGTAGGGTATCGGTCAGACCGAGAATCATAAAGAGGTTTTGGAAGTTTAAGTCTATGACGAATCGGGGACTCCGAGCGCTCCTCACACAGAGTGGTTCGAATCTGACTTGATCAAATTTTGTGATGCAGCATGAATAGAGTTTGAGACGAGAAAAGCATAGATAGCTAGAGGAGGTTCTTAGGCATTCTTGTCCATCCACTTGGCAAAAGGAAATAAAACCAAACAATCAAAACAACAAGTGGATGTCCTCGAATGAGTAAAATATGCAACCAGCATGCTCACACAATAAGATGGCAAATGAAATATGTGACAAGGCATGCACAACCAATTCTAGCATCTATCAAGCAATTTGCGATGACAAGGTCATCTATATATGAGTATATTGACTTAGGAGTCAAGTGAGAACACTTGATCATAGGTCATACTCATCGTTTAAGCT
The DNA here is from genome assembly GCF_056163025.1 of Triticum urartu. Lineage (NCBI taxonomy): Eukaryota > Viridiplantae > Streptophyta > Magnoliopsida > Poales > Poaceae > Triticum > Triticum urartu. The sequence goes on along the minus strand of NC_141879.1, from coordinate 571,836,526 downwards.
CAAGTGGGGTTACCACTTTTACATAAAGCATTGTTGTGTTCACATCTTTAGAGTTGCTTTAGTTCAAGTCTTAGAGTAAAGCTCCCCCTAGATGTGATATCCCCCCTTAGAGGGATGAACTAACCTCGGGTTTTGTCGATGATGACTTCATGTAGATGTTGAAGATGTGGATGCTCAATGTTGATGTAGATCACTTGGAGCTATCCATTTGAGTGAATTGCACTTTCAATACCTACATGGGTTAGTCCCACAAGGAAGAAACAAGGATATCAATAGACATAGAGTGATGCACACACAAGATGATGTCCATGAAAACTTTTAGGTTACCTTGTCCATTGTCTTACCAACAAGAGGGTTTGTGACTCCTTGAATTAGTGCAAGATGTGGAAGTTGATTGCACTTGTTCTTGCCAAAATGATAAGAGTGAAGTATGTTGGCGGAGTCACCCTCAAGAACTCTCTAGTTCTTCTTCTTTTGGATCCACACCATCTTGATGGGAACCCTTGGAGTTGTAGTCGTACTTGATGAAGTGGAACTTGAAGTAGTCTTGGGAATCCACTTGACTAAGGTCTTAGGAGCTTCTTCAAATGCATCAATTTCCTCTTGAAGCTTGTCCTTGCCTTTTTGCTTGTAGTCTTGTGGTGGAAGATCATCTTGATCTTGTGTCCCCTTGAAAGAAGTATCATACTTCTCTTGTTGAGGAACAAACTTTGTCTTGGGGTATTGATCTTCTTCCCACTCAACTCCATTGGCATTGAACTTTCATTCAAAACCAACACCTTGATTCTTTCGGTGCATTCCTTGCTTGCGCACAATTTCCTCGAATTGCTTACTCCCGGCAAGGCTTTTGTACACTCCTTTCTCTATAATTCCCTTCAATAAGCTATTTTCTTGCTCAAGTGTAACTTGGCTAAGAGAATCATTAGTGGAATCAGGAGAACTACTAGAAGCAACAATATTGGATTTAGCATGATCATTGTTACTGCTAGAGGAAGAATCTTTCTTGTTCTTGTTACTAGACTTGACTTGAGGCATGTAAGTGGATAAGAGTAAACGCTTGGCAATGTAAGAAGAACTTTTCTTGCGGAGATCATCATTGATTGCTTTTAAGAACTCATGCTCTTGCTCAAGATTGAGCTTTTCAAAGCATAATTTCTCATGAGCTCTTAAAAGTTCTCGATGATCTTCGAAGATAGTTTCATGAGCTAACGTAAGAGTGTTTAGTTCTTTAGTTAGAGCCTCAATCTTCTCCTTATCATTGTCATTCGTTTTATCTTGATTAGCATGATTAATTGACGTTTCATCATAGTATTCATCACTAGAGTTGTCAACAAGCAAATCATCACCTAACAAGTCATCTTCATCACTATTGAAATCAACATACTCGGGGTGTGTTACCTTAGGACCTTTGGCCATGAAGCATCTTCCAATTCCTTCATTTGGTGAGTCAAATATGTCATAGGAGTTGGTTGACACAAGTGCTAGACCGGCAACACCTTCATCTTGAGTATCTTCGGAGTCGGAGTGATAACTTCTCTCGGAGTGGCTGTCGGAGTCGGAGCCGGATACCCATTCACCAACATGAGCTTGATGTCTTCGTTTTGTGTAGCTCCTTGATGATTTTTCCTTCCTTTCCGAATCCTTGCTTCTCCGTGAGTATCTTCGTTCATAACGATCATCTCTACTCCTTCTCTCTCTTGGTGGTGATTCTTTGCTTCTTCTTTTTGGAGAATCTTCTCTTCTCTTGTAGGGAGCCGTACACTCATTGGAATAGTGTCCGGGTCTTCCACAACTGTAGCAGTTTCGCTCTCGACTAGAAGATCTTTTGTCATTGTAGGACCTTGACTTGAAGCTTCTATCTTTGCTTCTACTCTTGTAGAACTTGTTGAAGTTCTTCACCATTAAGCTCAATTCTTCATTGAAGTTTTGTTTCTCACTTGATGATGTAGGGGCTTCACATGAGGCTTTGTAGGCACCACTTGATTTGTTGTGAAGTTCCTCTTTATCCTTAAGTGACATCTCATGAGCAACAATTCTTCCAATCACCTCCGTTGGCTTGTGATCTTTGTAATTGGGCATCATTTGGATCAATGTGCACACGGTATCATATTTTCCATCCAAGGCTCTTAGAATCTTCTTGATGATGAATCTATCGGTCATCTCTTCACTTCCTAAGCCGGCAATCTCATTTGTGATGAGAGCAAGCCTAGAGTACATTTCAGCGACACCTTCGCCATCCTTCATTTTGAACTTGTCAAGTTGACTTTGAAGCACATCCAACTTGGATTCCTTGACGGAGTTGGTACCTTCGTGCATATCAATCAAAGTGTCCCAAATTTCCTTTGCATTCTCAAGACGGCTGATTTTGTTGAATTCTTCGGGGCACAATCCGTTGAAGAGAATATCACAAGCTTGAGCATTGTATTGCAACATCTTCAACTCATCTGCGGTAGCTTCACGGTTTGGTTCTTTCCCATCAAAGAAGTCACCTTGCAAACCAACACACACAATAGCCCAAACGGCGGGGTTATGTCCAAGAATATGCATTTTCATTTTATGCTTCCAACTAGCAAAATTAGTACCATCAAAGTAAGGACCTCTACGGTGATAATTTCCCTCGCTAGACGCCATACTCTCCTAGGTTGTGAAACCAAGGCTATGACCACCAAAAGCTATGGAGATCAAAGCAAATGGAGACCAAAGCTCTGATACCACTTGTAGGATCGAAAGTATGTCTAGAGGGGGGGTGATTAGACTACTTGACCAAATAAAAACTTAACCTTTTCCCAATTTTAGTTCTTGGCAGTTTTTAGCTATTGTAGGACAAGTCAAGCAATCATCACACAATTCAAGCAAGCATGCAAAGAGTATATTGGCAGCGGAAAGTAAAGCATGCAACTTGCAAGAATGTAAAGGGAAGGGTTTGGAGAATTCAAACGCAATTGGAGACACGGATGTTTTTCCCATGGTTCGGATAGGTGGTGCTATCCTACATCCACGTTGATGGAGACTTCAACCCACGAAGGGTAACGGTTGCGCGAGTCCACGGAGGGCTCCACCCTCGAAGGGTAATGGTTGCGCGAGTCCACGGAGGGCTCCACCCACGAAGGGTCCACGAAGAAGCAACCACCCACGAAGGGTCCACGAAGAAGCAACCTTGTCTATCCCACCATGGCCATCGCCCACGAAGGACTTGCCTCACTAGCGGTAGATCTTCACGAAGTAGGCGATCTCCTTGCCCTTACAAACTCCTTGGTTCAACTCCACAATCTTGTCGGAGGCTCCCAAGTGACACCTAGCCAATCTAGGAGACACCACTCTCCAAGAAGTAACAAATGGTGTGTTGATGATGAACTCCTTACTCTTGTGCTTCAAATGATAGTCTCCCCAACACTCAACTCTCTCTCATAGGATTTGGATTTTGTGGAAAGAAGATTTGAGTGGAAAGCAACTTGGGGAAGGCTAGAGATCAAGATTCATATGGTAGGAATGGAATATCTTGGTCTCAACACATGAGTAGGTGGTTCTCTCTCAGAACATATGAGTTGGAATTGTGTATGTGTTCTGATGGCTCTCTCTACGAATGAAGAGGAGGTGGAGGGGTATATATAGCCTCCACACAAAATCCAACCGTTACAAACAGTTTTCCAATCTCGGTGGGACCGAATCAACAAACTCGGTCGGACCGAAAAGGTAAACCTAGTGACCGTTAGATATTTTCGGTGGGACTGACATGCAACTTGGTAGGACCGATATGGTTAGGGTTTGGGCATAACGTAATCTCGGTGAGACCGATTACACAAACTCGGTGAGACCGAGTTTGGTAATAAGCTAACCAGAGAGTTGGTCAGGCAAACTCGGTGGGACCGATTTGCTCTTTCGGTGAGACCGAAAAGTTACAAAAGGGAAACAAAGAGTTTACATTGCAATATCGGTGGGACCGATTCGCTCTTTCGGTGAGACCGAAAAGTTACGAAAGGGAAACAGAGAGTTTGCAATCCCATCTCGGTGAGACCGAGATCCCTATCGGTAGAACCGAATTGCTAGGGTTTGGCAGTGGCTTATAACAAGTGAAACTCGGTGGCGCCGGATAGAAAGAATCGATAGGACCGAGTTTGGCTTAGGGTTTAGTTCATATGTGGATATGGGAAAGTAGTTGAGGGTTTTGGAGCATATCACTAAGCACATGAAGCAAGAGGCTCATTAAGCAACACCTCATCCCTCCTTGATAGTATTGGCTTTTCCTAAAGACTCAATGTGATCTTGGATCACTAAAATATAAAATGAAGAGTCTTGAGCTTTTGAGCTTGAGCCAATCCTTTGTCCTTAGCATTTTGAGGGTTCCACTTTCACATCCATGCCATGCCAATCATTGAGCTTTCCTGAAATAGTCATCTTGGAATAGCATTAGCTCAATGAGCTATATGTGTTGGGGAACGTAGCAGAAATTCAAAATTTTCCTACGTATCACCAAGATCTATCTATGGAGAGACTAGCAACGAGGGGAAGGAGAGTGCATCTACATACCCTTGTAGATCGCTAAGCGGAAGCGTTCAAGTGAACGGGGTTGATGGAGTCGTACTCGTCGTGATTCAAATCACCGATGACCAAGTGCCGAACGCACGGCACCTCCGCGTTCAACACACGTGCAGCCCGGTGACGTCTCCCACGCCTTGATCCAGCAAGGAGAGAGGGAGAGGTTAAGGAAGACTCCATCCAGCAGCAGCACAACGGCATGGTGGTGATGGAGGAGCGTGGCAATCCTGCAGGGCTTCGCCAAGCACCACAGAAGAGGAGGGAGAGAGAGATGCAGGGCTGCACCAACGAGAGATCGAATCGCGTGTGTTATGGGCAGCCCCTAGGCCTCATATATATAGGGGAAGGGGAGGAGGCTGCGCCCCCTCTAGGGTTCCCACCCCTAGAGGGGCGGCAGCCCTAGATGGGTCTTGGGTGGCGGCCAAGAGAGGGAGAGGAGAGGGAGGCGCACCAATATGGGCCTTAAGGCCCATATCCCTTAGGGTTTGCCCCCTTTCCACCTCTTAGGCGCCATGGGCCCTTGTGGGAGGCGCACCAGCCCACTAAGGGGCTGGTCCCTCACCACTCTTAGCCCACGCAAGCCTCCGGGGTTGGTGGCCCCACTTGGTGGACCCCCGGGACCCTCCCGGTGGTCCCGGTACATTACCGATAAACCCCGAAACTCTTCCGGTGACCAAAACAGGACTTCCCATATATAAATCTTTACCTCCGGACCATTCCGGAACTCCTCGTGACGTCCGGGATCTCATCCGGGACTCCGAACAACATTCGGTAACCACATACAAACTTCCTTTACAACCCTAGCGTCATCGAACCTTAAGTGTGTAGACCCTACGGGTTCGGGAGACATGCAGACATGACCGAGACGTTCTCCGGTCAATAACCAACAGCGGGATCTGGATACCCATGTTGGCTCCCACATGTTCCACGATGATCTCATCGGATGAACCACGATGTCAAGGACTTAATCAATCCCGTAAACAATTCCCTTCGTCTAGCGGTACGATACTTGCCCGAGATTCGATCGTCCGTATCCAGATACCTTGTTCAATCTCGTTACCGGCAAGTCTCTTTACTCGTTCCGTAACACATCATCCCATGATCAACTCTTTGATCACATTGTGCACATTATGATGATGTCCTACCGAGTGGGCCCAGAGATACCTCTCCGTTTACATGGAGTGACAAATCCCAGTCTCGATTCGTGCCAACCCAACAGACACTTTCGGAGATACCTGTAATGTACCTTCATAGCCACCCAGTTACGTTGTGACGTTTGATACACCCAAAGCACTCCTACGGTATCCGGGAGTTGCACAATCTCATGGTCTAAGGAAATGATACTTGACATTAGAAAAGCTTTAGCATACGAACTACATGATCTTGTGCTAGGCTTAGGATTGGGTCTTGTCCATCATATCATTCTCCTAATGATGTGATCCCGTTATCAACGACATCCAATGTCCATGGTTAGGAAACCATAACCATCTATTGATCAACGAGCTAGTCAACTAGAGGCTTACTAGGGACATGGTGTTGTCTATGTATCCACACATGTATCTGAGTTTCCTATCGATACAATTATAGCATGGATAATAAACGATTATCATGAACAAGGAAATATAATAATAACTTATTTATTATTGCCTCTAGGGCATATTTCCAACAATATGTTGTTATGAATTACCAAAACCACCTAGGGATAGTTGCACTTTCAAGGAGTCCTACTCCCACTGGGAGTAGGACTCCCCCTTCTTGCCTTGTTGGAAAAGGAAGGGGGAAGGGAGAAAGAGGAAAGGGGGGCGCCGCCCCCCCTTCCTTGTCCTATTCGGACTAGGGGGGAGGGGGCGTGCGGCCTGCCCTGGCCGGCCCTCCTCTTCTCCCTTATGGCCCATGTAGGCCCAATAACCCCCGGGGGTTCCGATAACTCCCCGGTACTCCGGTAAAATCCCGATTTCACCCGGAACGTTTTCGATATCCAAATATAGGCTTCCAATATATCAATCTTTATGTCTCGACCATTTCGAGACTCCTCGTCATGTCCGTGATCACATCTGGGACACCGAACAACCTTCAGTACATCAAAACACAAAAACCCTAATTACGATCGTCACCGAACTTTAAGCGTGCGGACCCTACGGGTTCGAGAACTATGTAGACATGACCGAGACACGTCTCCGGTCAATAACCAATAGTGGAACATGGATGCTCATATTGGCTCCTACATATTCTACGAAGATCTTTATCGGTCAGACTGCATAACAACATACGTTGTTCCCTTTGTCATCGGTATGTTACTTGCCCGAGATTCGATCGTCGGTATCTCAATACCTAGTTCAATCTCATTACCGGCAAGTCTCTTTACTCGTTCCGTAATACATCATCCCGCAACTAACTTATTAGTTGCAATGCTTGCAAGGCTTATGTGATGTGCATTACCGAGAGGGCTCAGAGATACCTCTCCGACAATCGGAGTGACAAATACTAATCTCGAAATATGCCAACCCAACAAGTACCTTCGGAGACACCTGTAGAGCACCTTTATAATCACCCAGTTACGTTGTGACGTTTGGTAGCACACAAAGTGTTCCTCCGGTAAACGGGAGTTGCATAATCTCATAGTCATAGGAACATGTATAAGTTATGAAGAAAGCAATAGCAACAAACTAAGCGATCAAGTGCTAAGCTAACAGAATGGGTCAAGTCAATCACATCATTCTCCTAATGATGTGATCCCATTAATCAAATGACAACTCATGTCTATGATTAGGAAACATAACCATCTTTGATCAACGAGCTAGTCAAGTAGAGGCATACTAGTGACATTCTGTTTGTCTATGTATTCACACATGTATTATGTTTCCGGTTAATACAATTGTAGCATGAATAATAAACATTTATCATGATATAAGGAAATAAATAATAACTTTATTATTGCCTCTAGGGCATATTTCCTTCAGTAAGTCCATCAAGAGTTCACGAAACCACTCTGCTTCAACAGTGGCAGTGTCTAATGCTGTGAGTTCTGGTTCCATAGTTGACCTCGTTAAGATGGTCAGCTTGCAAGACTTCCGCGAAACAGCGCCACCACCATGTGTGAAAACATAACCACTTGTGGCCTTAATCTCATCAGCATCAGATATCCAGTTTGAGTCACTACTAGTAAGTGTGCACGTGCAACGCACGTCTATTTGAACTAATAAGTGTGCACGTGCAACACACGTCTATTTGGATTAGCACACTATACTAAACTTAATACAAGACAATTTATTCATAAATTTGAATTTTCCCTATAAAATACACAATATCTTATTCCCTACTCGTACAAACAATTTGAAATATCGTTTCTCCTTAATCAACATGTCTCCTGTATTAAAAGACCACCCAGTGTTCCCAATGTATAAAACTCAAAATTATTTAAAAGATTCATCATGATTCTCCATATGCACACATTTATGCAAGTATAATCACACATGAAAATGTCACTTAGGACAAGCTAAGGAACCGTTTCAGTGCCAACAAACTCCAGTCAAGAATTATTATTACAAGACAAAAGCATTAATACGACAACTTGGAACAGTTACTTCAGTACTACACATTTTCTTTAAGGGCTCAACATTCTAAAATTTTGACAATATAACAAATATCCTCTCAGTTTGTAGTAATAATGATACGAAGATAAATAATTTGGAAATGGTCTTCAACATGCATAGGCTACCACTTGTAAGAATAACAGTGGCAAAAAAAGGCCAACAAATGCCGGTTTAGAAAGAAAAAAACTGCAGACATGCTTCCAATTTTAGCAACTCTAGTGGATAAAACATACCTTACCTCTCAAATCAGGAAATAGTCAAATGAAAAAATGTACTTCTTATAAGTAGTAGAGATGAAGTCATAAGGATCATTGATTCAAGATATTCGGAGAAACATGGTTGGTCTCTCTGTATGATGCGAACTCGTCAACTCTACCAAAGTGGTCGTACGTAGTATGTAATGTAGAGTGCGATAATGAAATAAAATAAATGATATGAGAATTTACCATGACCACAAAATATCCTACATTCGTCATCATCATAATCAACATGCATTTTTTGCTTCTCTTGTATGTGGTCCAAGTTTTCTATTAGGAAAACATGTTAACTCAACTATAGATAAGGACGGTATGAAAATGCTCATGTAAAATTACAATTGCCATGTATCTGCTGGACAAGCAAATACACTTATGCAAACTTCAGGGTTTTTTAGTAAAACTTATGCGAACTTTTTTTTTCACTAAAACTTATGCAAACTTCTGGGTTTTTTTCACGTAATTTCATGACTGCAAGTAAGGTCTTGGTTCAGCGAATTTGTCTGTGAGTTCACTATGTAGTCGTGAGTTGGCCATGTAATAACCGATAGTCAGTACTTATAAAAACAGGGATGTCTGTTGCAAGTACGCGAAAATCAGTGAAAAAATAAATAAAGAAAGAAGGCATTGGTTGCCTGAAACCCAACTGTGTGTGCTCCAGCGCACCTCTGTTTCTCATTGCCTCATCTCTAATTCGTGTACTTCTAGATGTGTCATCACTGGCGAGGTAGCGATGACAGTAAAAAAACAACACTCAGTGCTTATCTGATTAGCGCGTGCGTGCGGCGCGTTCGCGTGAAGGCGAGCATCTCCGTCGTTCAGGCCTGCGAGCGGCCGCGGCGACCGTGCACTCTCACCAGCTGGGCGGCGTTGTCGATGCAGGTGAATCAGTCGTCCAGCTTTGAGGCAGCTCCCTCCATGCACCGGGGCGCCCCCCACTCGAACTTTTTGGCCCGCTTATACTGATCCAGGATACTCAGCGTTGCCCCCACTTGAAGGGCGTCGGCGGTGGGTGGTTGTCAGCATGGGTATTGTGGACGGAGCTGAAGTCGACACGGATGTCGATGGTTCCCGGAGAACATGCCGGGACGTGAACGAAGTCGTTGCAGTCAGTAGAAAAGTGACCTGGCCTCCAGGCAGAAGACGAAAGCGGCGACGACACGTGTGTGTGTTCGGTGGAAGCCGCGGCTCCTCCTCGCGTGTCTCCCACTGTGGCTCGCGTGGGTGGTGGGCTGGTGACGGCAGGCGACTCGCGATCGCGATTCCCGAGACGATAGGACGCCCTCGCGATTAGTTTTCTAATAATTAGATGTATTCATGATTAGTTATCTAATAAGAATCGTACGTAATTAGTTTTCTAATAATTAGATGCATCCATGATTAATTTCCTAATAGGATACGCGCGTGGTTATTTTCCTAATAATAGGATGCGTCCGTGATTAGTTTCCTAATAATAAGATGCGTTTGTGATTAGTTTCTTAATAATTAGATGCACCCGTGATTAGTTTCTTAATAGGAGTGTCCGTGATTATAGTTTTCTAATTGAACGGACGTGGACTTTCATATTTTCCTCCGCGGTGGAGTACGATCAGTCAATGTAAATTGCTAAGTGCACACAGAGAACAAATTAGGTTAAGGCTAGCCGTTAGATTGAGTTTAGTGGGACTAATCATGCGGTGGTAATGTATTCGTGTATGTTTTGTGAGGTGCACTTAGAGAAGATAATATTTGCTCTTTTATAAGTAGTATAGATATAGATTATTTTCCTAATAATAGGATGCGCCCGTGATTAGTTTCCTAATAATAAGATGCGTTTGATAAGATGCGTTTGTGATTAGTTTCCTAATAATTAGATGCGTTCGTGATTAGTTTTTTAATACGAGTGTCCGTGATTATAGTTTCCTAATTGACCGGACGTGGACTTTTATATTTTCCTCCGCGGTGAAGTACGGTTAGTCAATGTAAATTGCTAAGTGCACACAGAGAACAAATTAGGTTAAGGCTAGCCGTTAGATTGAGTTTAATGGGACTAATCATGCGGTGGTAATGTATTTGTTTACGTTTTGTGGGGTGCATTTAGAGAAGATAATGTTTGCTCTTTTATAAGTAGTATAGATATAGATAACCCTCCAGTACCCTTGGATACCCGGTGTAGTGAATCCCATAGCTTGCGGCGCCTTTCAAATAGCGCATAACTCTCTCAAGCGCATGCCGATGATCATCTCCCGGTTTTGACACAAACCAACTCAGCTTGCTCACAGCAAAAGAGATGTGAGGCCTCGTGGCACTCGCCAAATACATAAGCGAGCCAATAATCTGAGAATACTTTAGTTGATCTCTAGCAATCCGTCGGTTCTTTCGAAGCAACACACTAGTATCATATGGAGTTGGAGAAGGCGTGCAGTCGCTATACCTAAAATGACTCAAGACTTTTTCCACATAGTGAGACTGAAGCAGTGTGATCCCACCATTCTCATCTCTCAACAGCTTGATTTTTAAGATAACATCAGCTACTCCTAGATCCTTCATCTCAAAACAGCGAGATAAGAAATCCTTAACCTCCTTGACTAAATCAAGTTTGGTTCCAAATATCAGTATGTCATCGACATACAGACAAAGAATAACTCCTTCGCCCCACCATAGCGATAGTACACGCACTTGTCATCATTGTTTACTACAAAGCCGGCAACAGTTAATGTTCTTTCGAACTTTTCATGCCACTCCTTAGGAGCTTGTTTAAGGCCATATAAAGACTTTAATAACTTGCACACCTTTCCTTCCTGACCAGGTACTACAAAACCATCTGGCTGATCCATGTAAATTTCCTCCTTCAACTCTCCATTGAGGAAAGCTGTCTTAACGTCCATTTGATGAACGAGAAGACCATGTGAGGCAGCCAGTGATAGTAGCACCCTAATTGTGGTCAGTCTAGCCACGGGTGAGTAAGTGTCAAAGAAGTCTTCACCTTCTTTCTGGGTATAACCCTTGGCCACAAGCCGTGCCTTGTACTTTTCAATCATACCATCAGGTCTAAACTTCTTCTTGAACACCCACTTACATCCTACAGGTTTGCACCCATAAGGACGGTCAGTGATCTTCCAGGTACCGTTAGCTAAGATGGAATCCATCTCGCTACGTACATCTTCCTTCCAGTAGTCAGCATCAGGAGATGCATAGGCTTATGAAATAGTCCTGGGTGTGTCATCCATGAGGTACACAATGAAATCATCACCAAAGGACTTTGCAGCCCTCTGTCTCGTACTCCTCACAGGAGTTCCATTGTCACCCTCAATGGGATTCTCAACGTGTTCCATCGCAATGGTGGGTTCAGGAATTATAGTGAATTCCTCACTAGATGGAGTAGGTATCTCCTGATTTGATGAACTCGACATATCCTTCATAGAAAATATGTCCTCAAAGAAATTTGCATCATTCGACTCCATAATCGTACCAACATGCATGTCGGATAACTCAGATTTTATTATCAAAAATCTATAGCCGATGCCATGAAAAGCATAGCCCAGAAGAACACAATCCACAATTTTTGGTCCAAGCTTGCGCTTCTTGGGAATTGGTATATTGACTTTCGCCAAACAACCCCAAGTACGTAGGTAAGAGAGTTTTGATCTTTTCCTTTCTCATTCCTCAAACGGACTCATGGTCTTATGCTTTGTGGGAACTCGGTTTAGGACATGACACGCAGTCATTAGCGCCTCCCCCCACCATTCCTTGGAAAGACCCGATGTGTCTAACATGGTGTTAACCATATCAGTTAGAGTTCGGTTCTTTTTTTCGGCTATCCCATTTGACTGAGGTGAGTAGGGAGGCGTCCTCTCATGGATTATACCATATTCCACACAAAACAGATCAAATTCATTGGAAAAATACTCTCCACCACGATCGGACCTAAGCCGTTTAATTTTTCGATCAAGTTGGTTCTCTGCCTCAGCTTTATAATTTTTGAAGAAATTTAAAGCCTCATCTTTTGATTTTAGGAGATACACATAACAATATCTAGTGGAGTCATCAATCAACGTCATGAAGTATCTCTTTCCACCTTTTGTCAACACGCCATTCATCTCATAAAGATCAGAATGTATAAGCTCTAGTGGCGCCAAGTCTCTTGCTTCTGCAGTCTTATGGGACTTGCGAGGTTGCTTAGCTTGCATACATACTTGGCACTTAGAGCCTTTGACAGTAGAGATTTTCGGAATTAAATTCATATTGGCTAGCCGCGTCATGCAACCAAAGTTAATGTGACAAAGTCGTGAATGCCAAATATCAGACTCATTGTTGTGGCAAACATTATTAATAACTTTAGTGCAAATATCTGACAAAGACAAGCGGAACAAGCCTCCGCTCTCATAGCCTTTTCCAACAAATTGTCCATACTTAGAAATTACAACTTTATTGGATTCGAAAACCAACTTAAAACCATCTCGACATAAACGGGAACCGCTAACGAGATTTTTATTTATGGACGGCACATGATGAACGTTCTTCAGATGCACAGTCTTCCCCGAAGTAAACTTCAGATTGACCATACCAACACCTCGAACGATGGCATGTGATCCGTTCCCCATCAGCACGGGTGAAGTCCCTGTTGCCTGGTAAGAAGAAAACATGGAGGCGTCAGCACAAACATGTACATTGGCACCGGTGTCAATTAACCAATCAGGGATTGAAATACTGAAAGGATGGTAGGAAAAATACCGTACCCTGATTCCTTCATATCAATATCACCGATGACAACATTAGCGGACTTGCCGCTCTTCTCATGTTCACGCTCCTAAAGCGGTTAGAACACTTCGGAGCCCAGTGATTAGGATCACCGCAGACATGGCAAAGTCCCTTCCCCTTTTTATGAGAATTCTTCTTGAAGTTGGTAGAATGTGATGGCTTGTTCTTTGTATCAAACTTGCCTTTGCCCTGAGTTTTGTTCTTATTGTTTTTGAACTTGTTGGGCTGGGAGTTCTTCTTCTGTACCATGTGGGCACTAGAACCTCCCTCAGCGACTCGAGCATGTGTGTCCTTTGCTCTCGCCTTCTCTTCAACATCAAGAGTACCAATGAGATCCGCAACGGAAAACTCTTGTCTCTTGTGTTTCAGGGAAGTAGCAAAATTGTTCCACGAAGGTGGTAGCTTGGCAATGATGCCTCCGGCAACAAATTTATCCGGCAACACACACTTGAAGTACTCAAATTCTTTTGTAAGCGACTGTATCTCATGAGCCTGCTGTACAACAGGGTGCTCATCAGTCATCTTGTAGTCATAGAATTGCTCCATGACGTACAACTCGCTGCCGGCGTCCGAGGCACCAAACTTGGCCTCGAGCGCAGCCCACATGTCCTTGCCGTTGTCAAACGACATATACGAATCCACAATGGAGTCATCAAGAACACTCAGAAGAGCGCCTTTAAAGAGGGTATCGATCTTCTCGAAAGCTTCCAGCTGTGCTGGATTAAGATCGCCCTCAGACTTGCCCTTGGTGGCATCATAGCAGCCCATGGTCTGAAACCAGTAGACTGCTCTCGTGCGCCACCTCTTATATTGCGCCCCCTTAAAGGCAGGCGGCTTCAGATGCGCAGCAAAACCACTCGGAGTAAATTGCCTATAATCAGGTTTTTGGATTGTTGGAAATATGAGCAAGTTACTACGAGATTTAATCCGAATAATTAGAAGATAAATCATGACTACAGTAGCAGAGATTAAACTAATCATGCGAACTAACATAGCAGATGAACATATCACATGTAGGGCACATACTAGAAATATGAATTCTACCACGATCTCGAACATGAAGGATAGAATCACATACGGTGCAGCGGGAGCAGCACCGCCGGCGTTGACGTTGTCGCCCATGTCATCGAGGATGAGGTTGCCGAGGTCGGGGAAGAAGTCGTCGTTCACGAAGTCGTCGCTGCCAGCAGTCGCGCGAGTGCACTCCCCAAAAACCTGATCGCCCCTCTCCCTACAGGATCACGAGAGGCGGGGTTCCGGAGGCCTGCTGTCCCTTCTCCCGGTGCACGCCGAAAGGAGGGATGGAGAAGACTTGCTTGGCGGTGCAATGATCTGGAACGATGGTGAGAAACCATACGAAGCGGCGGCGGCTAAGGTAGACGTCTGCCTGACTATATAGTGCGGGCCGGGTAGGTCGTGGGAGTAAACCCCACGTCCGAGTCGTCACGATCCAAAAGAATCGGAAACGGTTCAGTAATTAACGCGTCCGTTAATTATTAATTAATGACTCATTATTTTTTCCCGAGCAACAAAAATATAGACAACGTGCATAGCTCTGTCCTCGGCTCGGCTCAATCCCGCGGCGCGGCGAGCGAGGAGGAGGAGCGCGCGTGTAGGTCTCCTCTTCTCATGCTCATACAAGTGGTAGAAGAGCTCACCTTATAAAGAGGTGCAACTCTCTCTCAACTTCCGGGGTAAAACTAAACTTTAGCCTCACCCACTCCACTCACATCTGTACATGAATAGGCCAAGAGAATTTCTGAATTTTAGTTGGGCTTTGGGCCAAAAGGCCTACTAGCAAAATTCCAACATCGCGTTGCAGTAGTTTTCTGCAACACGGGTCATGTTGCATAATTTTTTGTAAATAAAAGTTTTGTTACAAAAAAAAGTTTTGCAACTAAGATCTTGTTGCAATTTGTTTACAACTAAGGTCTTGTTTTTTTTTTGTAATAGTTGTTGGGTGACGTATTACATCCTGCAACATCTGCCGTGTTTTAGTAATCTCCGGCGGGTTGTAGAAATAGCAACGGTGTGCTGGAATCTTGCCTTGCGATGGTGAGAAACCAACAGAAGGAAAGAAGAAAATGACACGTGTTGTTCGATAGAGGTGATGCCTGCGTTGTAATCCGTCGGTTGAAGGGGACGATTTCCCATGTAAATTTGTTTTTATCGATCTTTCCATTGCATTGACTATTTTTTTTCTTTGATGATTATCAAATGTAAAATGCCTTTTCAATGTTTCTTTCTAAGCGGTCATTACCCAAGACGGCCTGCCTCCTCCTGTAGAAAAGTCTAGGGTTCCTCTGCATCCTGTCGGCGCTACCGTCCGTCCGCCTCGTCTTCGGTGGCGTTAGGGCCATGGAGGCGCGATGGATCTCGTCCCTTACCGGCGGGAGGGCTCTGTTTTCATTTATTTCTTTGCGTTCTGTTAGCGTTTGTGTCTTGTTCAGGAAGATGAGACGGCGACGGCTCCCTGGAGGATGGAATAAGGTTTTCTCTGCCTAGTCCCCATCCCGATGGTGTGTCTAGCATCATCGATGGGTGTGTGGAGGTGTCTCCGGCGGATCTGTCTTTGGTGAATTTGCCCGGATCTAGTCGTAGTTCATCTACATTCATGTGTTTTTAGGTTGGATCCTTCCAATCTACGCTACTCTTCATCAGCGACGGTTGTTGTTCTTCTACATTGGTCCTATAAGGCCTTAGCACGATGACTTCCCAATGTCTACCATAACAAGTTTTGCTCGACTCCAGCAAGGGAGGGGGCAATGACTGCGGCGCGCCTTCGGCTCATTTCAGTGTTTGTAGTCGTCACTAGGTGGTCTACGACGTGGATGCAATTTTTATTATTTCTAGTGTTCGTTGTATCGCCATGATTGAAGATGAATAGATCGGAAGTTTTTCTGAAAAAATGTTTCTTTCTAAAAAAAGGTAATATACTAAAACCAGGTACTCTAACATTTTTTTTGCGGAAAACTGTCGATCTATTCATCTTCAATCATGGTAGTACAACGAACACCAGAAATAATAAAAATTACATCCAGATTCATAGACCACCTAGCGACGACTACAATCACTGAAGCGAGCCGAAGACGCGCCACAGTCATCGCCCCTCCCTTGCCGGAGCTGGGTACAACTTGTTGTAGTAGACAGTCAGGAAGTCGTCGTGCTAAGGTCCCATAGGACCAACGCCCCAGAACAGCAACCGCCTGAAGATACATGAACAAAGACGAACAAAGACCGGATCCGAGCAGATCCACCAAAGACAACCACCGACTAAATCCCGCGAGATCCGCCGGAGACACACCTCCACACGCCCTTGGATGATGCTAGACACACCATTGAGACGGGGGCTAGGCGGGGAGAACCTTATTCCATCTTCAAGAAGCCGCCGCCGACTCGTCTTCTTGAGCAGGACACAAACCCTAACAAAACTTGAAAAAGCACCTGAAAACGGAGCCCTCCCGTCGGCAAGGGCCGGGATCCACCGCGCACCCATGGCCCTAAGGCCACATGAGACGTGGGAGATCGGCGGCGCCGTCGACAGGAGGCAGAAACCCTAACCGCCTTTTCTTGGAGGAGGGACAAAGGGAGGAGCAGACTTTTTCTAACCATCAGACGAAAAATTCTAAAAATATTTTCAGCATGGACGCATATCCTTATCTTTCTAACCTGTCAAGGAAATCACTGGAAAATGAAATCACAGTATTTCCAGCATGAGTGTGTGCTCTGGGCACTCAGGTTCCCCTGAAAAAAATCAACGTGCCAAAATGCACCATCAGAGAACTACCCCCTACTCCCTAGATCAGTTTTGTTGCATATACTTGTTGACATCCTCACCACACAAACACACGCTACTTTCTGCATGCATTTTGTCATCTGTGTCATTCGACCTGCTTTTCCCATATCTGATTCCAAAATAATTCTCCCAAGAATAAAGATTGTAAAAGTCATAAAACTCGCTCAGGCCTTGTTCGTTTAATCCTCCTCCCAAGGGGATTGGAGTGGATTGGAGAGGATTTTGGCTTGTAGGAGATCTAATCCCCCTCAAACCCTGCCATTCCCCTTCAAAAACTACCTCAACCGAACAAGGCCTCAAGGAGTTGAAGCTGGTGCCAAGAGCAGGTTTGATGACATTTTCTGTCGGGTTCTCTCTTCTCTGCGAACCCCCCTGTAGATTTCTCCAGGGTGCCTACTCTGCTCGGACAATGGGTCCTTTCTGGCGGAACCGACCCAGCTCTAATTCTGCAGCCGGCAAAAACAGATGTTCAGCAGTGAAAATATGACGCGTCTACATTTGCAAATTCAATGTAACTAGATACAGATAGTACCAGAATCAAGCTCAGTGCTAAACAGCAGTGCAGGGAATTTGTTCACACGCTAACAAGTACTAACCTCTTCGTCCAATCAGGGAATTTTGTCACTGGATTCTGCCGTTCCCGCGACAACAGTCAGAGCCCCCTTCCAATCTCGCCGGCTGTTCGCGGATCGCTCCTGTCATCTGCAATAGTCCTACTGATGATGGCTCTGCTGCGGCTCCACCGACGACGCTCGCGTCGACTGTATCACATGGATCGATCGGGGTCTCACCATCCCCCATCGCTTCAAGAAAAGGGAACCTGGTTGCATCTCCCTGAGAATAAGAGATATGCCTGAATAGGGAGGCAAATGAACTACGGCACAGCTTGAACATCACTTTACCTGTCAACAGGATCCAGCAAGAACTCCATCTTCCTCTACAGACCTCGACTCGATTTCCAGCAGCCCAGATTGCAGGAGCATGTGTGCTTGGGCTTCAAAACACCCTCCCTACTTCCTAGACTGATTCCATCAAACTAGAGCCAGGAAGTTTCTTTGAATCGCTTCCGTTAGCGCTAGCCCTTAAATTAGCAGATTCATTCCACTGTCCTTCCTGTACATACACTTCTGAAATCAAAGCACAAGTACCTGGGTCCTGTGGTCCGTGCTCAAGGAGCTCTTTGCTTATAATATGCCCAAGCAGTGTATTTCCATATGTTCTGCAAGCAGAGAGGAGAGCACAATACATGCTTGATTTATCAGTCAACGACAATAGCTTTATAAACTTGTATCCTTCTTCTAACTGTCCTGCCCGACCCAATAAGTCAACTATGCAACCATAGTGCTCTTCTTGTGGATGAACTGAATACAGCGAAATCATTGACTGAAAAATACACCAACCCTCCTTAACAAGGCCAGCATGACTGCAGGCAGAAAGCACAGAAGTGAATGTTAACTCATCAGGCTTAATTTTTTCCTCTTCCATTTGCTGAAACATTTCAAGAACCTTAAGATAAAATCCATGCATCCCATAAGCACTGATCACCGCATTCCATGAATCCAGGTTTTTGTGTTCCATACTGAAGAAAAGAGCTTCTGACAAATCCAACCTTCCACATTTAGCATATGCAGTTATCAAAGAATTTGCGGTAATTGTATCTTTCTCCATGGAGGCATGGTAAACAAAGCATTGAATTTCTTTTACACCCTTCAGATGTCCAAGCTCAGAAACAGCCTGAACTGCATACATAAGAGTGACAGAATCGGGCTTCTCCCCGTCTTGCTGCATTAATTGACATAATCGAACAACCTCATCTGCACACCCAAAAGATAAGTACCCCTTCATCATGGCTGTCCATGAAAACAAGGTTTTCTTTTCCAATGAGTCAAATACAATTTTTGTTGCGACAATTTCTCTGCAAATTGAATACATATGCAGAATTTGATTTGCAATGTCCACATCTGAAGAAAAGCCATGTCTAATTGCAAATCCGTGAATCCACCTTCCTCTTACTAAATCCCTTTGATCAGCAAAAGCTGCGAGCAGGCAAACAACAGTTGCAGAATTTGGTGCAATACATTCTTTCATCATGTGATTGAGTAATGTGGTGGCTTCATCTGCCAGGCCGTTTTGCAGATAACCATGTATCATCACGTTATAGGAGACTGCATCCTTAACCGTCAGTTGATCAAAGAGATGCCTGGATCTCACAACTCTTTTGCACTTGGAGTACACCTCGATAAGAGCAGTGGCCAAAACAAGATCCAGGGCTATAGTTCTTCTGATCAAGTAGGCATGAATACTAGCAGCATAGCCACAATAGCATAATTCAGCACAAGCAGAAAGCACATTTGCAAAGGTTACTGAATCTGGAGTTACTTTATGATGATGAAGCATAACAGAAAAATACTGGATTGCATCCCTACTCTTTTGAGTTCTAGTAAGACCAGAAAGCACAGCGTTCCACGAAGCCACGGTTCCCTTCGAATTGTTCAAAAGAGCATATGCTAATTGATAAGCTCCACATCGAGCATACATGTCAACAAGGCTTGTCTCTAGGACTTCATCTGAGACGCCAATTCCTCTTCTTATGGCATAGCTGTGCATTGATTTACCCAGTCGGAAGGCTTCCAAATTCCCAGCAACTTGCAATAAGCTTACCAGTGTCACACGGTTTACTTCCAAGTTATTCCTTATCATTTCACTGGCAATTTCGAATGCATTCCATGCAGACGAATCCACTACATCAGAATAGCCAGAGATCATTGAAGTGTAAGCAACAATATCCTTCTCAAAGATCTCTTCAAACACTCGCTGTGAATCATCAATCTTGCCAAGCTTGGAGTATAACCCAACCAGCGAGGAACCGACAAATTTATCCCCACTCAGGCCAAGCTTCAGCGAATCTACATGCAATCCTTTGCCCAAAAACAAATTCCTGAGCTGAGTGCAGCTCTTCAAACCAAATGTAATAGCTTTCTCATTCAAACAAAACTGAAGCAACTTCAATCTCCTGTACAAAAGAATAACTTCCTCCAAGTAACCAGCTCTGAAATAATCAACCATGGCAGAATTCCACAGGGCAAGATCGCCATTCACAATACTCTGGAAAACAAGCCTTGAATCGGGCAAGGCGCCTAAATGTGCATACAAGCCAAGAATCTTAGATCCAAGGATCGCATCCCAGCCAAGTCCGTGTGCCAAAACACGAGCATGCAGCTTCTTTAGAGACCGAACATCTGAACAGCTTTGGACCAGCAGAGCAAGCTTTTCAGCACCGCATACCTTCTTACTAGAACCCACAGTTGTACCACTGATAGATCCTGATAGCCTCCTAGCCGGCACTATAATCTTAACGAACTTTGACACAGACTGCATACTAGCTGAAGAAACTTCCGATATGTAAAAAGGAAGCACCCGAGAGAGAAATTATTATGCCTTTGATTCACATTTTCCACCAATGCTAGAATCAAAATTTGCTTTTAAAGAAAGACCGTGTCGCCTGCTATTTCGCCATTGCTGCCTAAATAAAAAATTCACAGTGCATCAACATCTCTATAAATTAATGGGTGGGGTGCACATCTAAATTTCCAGAACAGCTCAATTCGTCACATGACATTCAGAACAGGACACACTCGACATGGGCGCTTGCACTAATCAGAAATAGGCATCGGTGCAATGGACATACCTGACCAAAACTAGGGGTCCAGGCAGTGCTCTAGGGCGTTGAGCGCGGCGTGCCAGCGTGGGCGTGCCGCGTGCGGGCGGTGCGGCTCCAACCGCCCAGAAGCCGAGGAGGAAGAGCCTCGGGCCGTCGGGAGCGGGCGCGCGGCGTGCCGGTGCGGGTGTTGGGCGTGCGGCCACTCCAGCTGCCGGCCGAGAAGAAGAGGAGGGCGGGAGGCGGCCGGCCGGCGCGTGGGTCGCCAGCGGAAGGAAATAGGGAGGGAGACTGTCGACGGCCAGATGAGCAAAAGGATTCAGATCACACGGTGCATATCAAGGGCTTTCTTTGTATCTCAGGAATTTAGAAACTTAGGAATGAAAAAAAGAAGCAAAAATGAGATGTCACGTACAATGAATTTTTTTTGAGGGGACGTACAATGAGTTCTTGTAGTATCTATAAAAAATGAAAATTTTACAATATGTGTGTCTTGAATGGTGCGCAGAAAATGCACGCAAGAAGATTGAGATAGAATGGAGATGGATAAAGTATTAGTGCATTGGACTTTTGAAAGAAAGAAAAATTAAGCTCATGTTTAGATTTGTATGGAATGGGGTGAATTGAAATGCACACGTGGTCGGGGTGTCTTGAGCCCCATCTCCTTGCCTATTGTGGCCGAAGGTCGGCCTAGGCGAGTTTAGCTATGTTTGGTCCTCTGTTTAGGTTGAGCATCTCTTTCCTCACTGCTCCAAGCACCATGCTCGCAACTCCTTATGTTTGTGTAGCGTGTTGTATATTTTCTTGTATTTTTCCTATTTTCTGTATCAATGAAAAGACACGATAACTTTGCATATTCATGAAAAATACGGACTCCATAGGAATCTGACGAACCATTCCTATGATCCAAAGGATTTTTATAGGAAAAATTCCTATGGATTGAAATTGAGAGAAGTGCATATTTTAACCCTTCACTTTTGCCCTAGTCCAATTTACAACCTCCAATTCTAATATGGTCTACATTACAGCCCCGAACTCTTAGAACCGACCAGCATTAAGCCCTCCCCTTCTAGTTGACCGGTTTTGACCCTTGACCATCCAGTCAGCGTGTCAAGCCACCAAGCCTCATCAGCAGAAAAATTCAAAATTTCTAGAAAAAGCCGAAAAAGTCAGGGAAAAATGTAAAAAATTGGAAAAAAATGGGGGTTGTATTCTGAAAAATCTGAAAAAAGAATTCAAAATTCTGAAAACTCCAGATGCTTAGTACTGTTTTCCTGATTGTATTGATTATTTTATTTTTATTTTAGATTTTTTTAAAAAAATTATAGCTTTTTTCCTGAATTTTTATTTTATAGTTTTTTTCTACAAATTTTGAATTGTTTGCTAGCGTGGCTTGGTGTCTGGATGGTCAACGAGTCAAAACTGGTCAACTAGGTCAAAACCGGACAATGGGGAGGGGAGGGGAGGGTAGAATCCTGGCCCGTTTTAAGAGTTTGAGGTTATAATATACGACTGTATTGAAGTTGGGGTTGTAAATTAGATTAGGGCAAGAGTTAGGGATTAAAATATGCACTTCTCTCATTGGAATCCGCCAAAATGCCTGTATAATTACTTCAGGACTTGTTTAATTGTGGGAAAAGTAGTGGTAGGGAATGAAGATTTAAGAGGTACAAGACATATGATCCATTGTTTGGTTGGGGCAAAGGAAGTTGGGGAGAGAAAAGGAATTAAAGAGGTCAATTCTCAACGTATATCCCCGTTCTCCCCGATTAATTTACGCGAGATGATACTTCCTTTCAAATTTTCACTACTATTTTTCATCCCACACCATACATGGGTTTTGAATTAAATTCAAATCTTTTAAGTTTAATCCCGCAACAAACTCCCTCTTGTAAACTCAGATCCCCTTTCCCCATTGTAGCCAAAATGTTGTCGGAGTGTTGGGGCCATTGTAAAGTTATACACGATCTTTTGTTGTCAATTAAAGCATGCCTTTGAATGAAAAAGTAAGTAAAAACCAGTTATGTGAGCATGTGAGTACACTCAAAATTGCAGAAACTTATTTTTTAGTGGACTAGGTAATTGCCTGTGCGTTGCAACGAGGACATAAATATTTTATAAACAGTCACCGTGGTTACTTGCCATACCATAGTGCACACGCTTTGATATGGAACCACAATAAAAAGGCACGAGAAAGCAATGTTTCAAATGAGTACAAATTCAACTATTGTTTCAGCTATGTCACAATGCAATGTTTCGAAATTCAATCTTTTTCAACTACTATTTGAACTACATTTACAATAGCTACATTTCTAATGGTTATATAATTCCAATGGTGCACTGAGTTGAGCCATACATACACACACATGCCAACCCATACTCATCAATCCTCAAGCAACTGATTTGAAGATGTTAAAGTAAAAAAACTAGTTTGTTGCCATCAATTAGTATATATATTTTTAATGATCTTTGGAGGAAAAGAAAGCATTCGAAAGTCTGGTTAGTTCCTGCTCCTATACAAGAGTACATCTTATACACACCATTTTTACAGTGTGCTTATCTAGTAGTTCAAGGGAAAGCAATGTCGAGCGTGCCATTAATCTTTCCATAAGGTCAAGCTAAATTTTCCCTTGCAAATAAGGTCGCTACTGATCGACAACGGGCAAAATAGTTATGAATTTGTTTGCATAAGTTGAGATACCTCCATTGCGCAGCCCCAAAGCTCGACTTGGGAAAGCCAAAGGAGGTCCATCTTGGATCAACACTACCCCTATGACATAATCCGAAGCGTCAGTTTCCCCTACAATAGAAGCATAGTCATGGAAGTGTCTTGCGATGAGCATCACTTTTTGTCCGAAGAGAATTTGTTGGAGGCTGAGTAAGTCGTTCATTCTTCCGTCCCACCGAAGGTATTTTTTGGGGTCATGTGTCCCGTAGAATGGTATCTCAATGCTGTCCTTGAAGTCAAAGTAGCTCGTGGGAGTAGTGGACTTGAGCTTGGGAAGCTTCTCTTGTCCATAGTCTTGAGGGGCTTGTCGATGTCACTCTTGTCGACGAGTTTTGGGGGTGGCTGTTGTCGCTACACCTCTTGAAGATGTACTTAACTTATTGTACTTGTTGGCAGAGTCGCCAAGGCCACCATCATCCTTATTTCTTATGTGGTTCTCTTGCATGGAGTGTAGGCGATAAAGTTGTTGAGGCGCCGTCGCAAATTTTTCCACAAAATTTTCCCTATACATGATGGCACTAGTGCAAATAGTAAGTGGCTAAATGGAGAGAACAAAACCAAGTTACTTCTCCAATCCTTGGGGGCAAAGGATCAAAGATTGACGAATATGTACCAGAGAGCAAAATGGTGTTGATAAGTGTTCCCCAACACACACCTACAAACTCACAAAAAAGCTATATGTGGAACTTGGTAAGGTTAGTGGACCAAAATCAAGCAATAAGTGGTTCAAGATATTGAATATCTTGAAATTATTAGGCAATACACAAATGAACTCAAAGCAATGCAACGTTGATCTCAAATGTGGAGTAAATAGGAAACAAAGGAACACACGCCCAAAGATAATGGGTCTTGTGCAACCAAAGGAACAATCAACCTTTTTTTCCTAGTGAAGACTAAGCTCGTGTTGCACAAACACAAGAAGATACTCTAGCTTGATTGCATGTAGAGGGCAACGGATTCACAAATTTGGCACCACTCTAACCACTCAAAAACTTGACATCTACCTATATGAAGTATCTTTGGCACATGTATCTCTTTGGTCTTTCTCTTTTGCTATAAGCTTTCCATTTTTTACAACTTTTCTTCCTTTGCCTTTTCTTTGTGCAAAATCCAAGATACAAGACTAACAATCATGAGATATGGCTAACATGTATACAAGATACCAAGTGATGCGAAATGTATATATCATTAAATCTTACTATGCGATGCTCAAGATAGCAACGATGTACATGATGAAGATGTCACTACAGTGCTCAAGTGTATGACCCCTGGAAATATTCAAATATATAGGCTTGATATGATCGAGGATGTCACAAAGGGTAGAATGACTCACCAAGGTAATGGCAAGGGAAGGCAAATCTTGTGATGGAATGGATACCTTCATCACACTTAACCTTTTCATGAAGTCAGGGATAACCGACCTTGCTTCCAATTGAAGGTGTCAATGGATTAAATGGTTGTAGTCGATGATAGCATGGATGATGTACTTTGTGGTTGTCGATGTAGGCAGTGCCTAATGGTCACTCAGTTGATGCTTGGGTGATGAAGCGATGGCACGAGTGCGGTGGTTGGTGGAAGTGTTGGGTGTCAATGAAGTTCCTCCAAATTTGTGCCATCCAAATGAGCTGGAAATCAACATGATGATCAATAACACGACTATCTTCAAAACGAGCCCAAGGATGCTCAAATCAGAGTATGGGAGTGGATATTATGGCCAAAATGATGAACGAATGTCGGCTGCTCTCGGGTCCCATGGGCTCGGGGTCCAGGAGCCCCAAGGGCATGAGGTATCCATAGAGGATACAAACATAGGGCATAGGGGTGGCTGAAAAAACACGACTCCGAAGGGAAAATTGAAGGAAAAAAGGGCCAATGGCCAAGGGCCAAGGAAGGTAGATGAAATAGTTTTGGAATGGATCCATGGATCAAAACCGACAAATTCGCACAAAATCTAACAAATCACAAGAAATTGCGTATGACTATTTTTGTGTGGAAAATTTTGAATTTGGGCCAGACAAATCAAAATAAGACTAGAAAATGGAGGGGAGGGGGTCCAATTCATGGAAACTTTGCTCATGATACCAAATCGTACGGGACAAGTTGCTAGGGGTGCCCGATCTTCACGAATTGCAGGGGGGTTAGGAAGAACATGGATGAAAACAAGAGGAATCATATGGGAAACAAGCACAAATCAACACACATCGATTCAGTACAAGATACGCATTGGTAAATCCTTGAACCAAATCGTCCACAAGAGAGAGATGGACCATGATAGAGTTCCTCCGCAAGTCCTAAGACAAGGAGCACTTGAGTTCCGCATGGGGAATCTTGTCCATGGAAGCTGGTCTTGTTGGGGAACGCAGTATTTCAAAAAAAATCGTACGATCACGCAAGATCTATCTAGGAGATGCATAGCAATGAGAGGGGAGAGTGTGTCTACATATCCTCGTAGACCGAAAGCGGAAGCGTTTAGTAATGCAGTTGATGTAGTCGAACGTCTTCACGATCCAACCGATCAAGTACCAAACGCGCGGCACCTCCACGATCTGCACATGTTCAGCTCGGTGACGTCCCTCATACTCTTGATCCAGCTGAGGCCGAGGGTGAGTTCCGTCAGCACGACGGTGTGTTGACGGTGATGATGAAGTTACCGACGCAGGGCTTCGCCTAAGCACCAAGACAATATGACCGAGGTGTAAAACTATGGAAGGGGGCACCGCACACGGCTAAAGATCAACTTGTGTGTCTATGGGGTGCCCCTCCCCCGTATATAAAGGAGGGGAGGAGGAGGCCGGCCGGCCCCAAGGGGCGCGCCCAAGGGGGGGGGGAATCCTACTCCAAGTAGGAATCGGTCCCCTCTTTCCTAGTCCAAGTAGGAGAAGAAGGAAGGAGAGGAAGAGGGAGAGGGAAAGAGGGGCCGCGCCCCCTCCCCTAGTCCTATTCGGACTCCCCTTGGGGGGGGGGGGCGTGCGCCACCTCCTGGCAGCTGCCCTCTCTCTCCCCTATGGCCCACTAAGGCCCATTACTTCCCTGAGGGGTTTCGGTAACCCCTCCGGCACTTCGGTTTTATCCGAAATTATCTGGAACACTTCCGATGTCCAAATAACATGGTTCAATATATCAATCTTTATGTCTCAACCATTTCGAGACTCCTCGTAATGTCCGTGATCTCATCCGGGACTCCGAACAATCTTCGTTACATCAAATCACATAACTCATAATACAAATCGTCATCGAACGTTAAGCGTGCGGACCCTATGGGTTTGAGAACTATGTAGACATGATCGAGACTCATCTCCGGTCAATAACCAATAGCAGAACCTGTATGCTCATATTGGTTCCTACATATTCTATGAAGATCTTTATCGGTCAAACCGCATAACAACATACGTTGTTCCCTTTGTCATCGGTATGTTACTTGCCCGAGATTTGATCGTCGGTATCATCATACCTAGTTCAACCTTGTCACTGGCAAGTCTCTTTACTCGTTTCGTAATTCATCATCCCGCAACTAAATCATTAGTCACATTGCTTGCAAGGCTTATATTGATGTGCATTACTGAGAGGGCCCAGAGATACCTCTCCGACAACCGGAGTGACAAATCCTAATCTCGATCTATGCCAACTCAACAAACACCATCGGAGACACCTGTAGAGCATCTTTATAATCACACAGTTACGTTGTGACGTTTGATAGCACACTAAGTGTTCCTGCGGTATTCGGGAGTTGCATAATCTCATAGTCATAGGAACATGTATAAGTCATGAAGAAAGCAATGGCAATAAACTAAACGATCATAGTGCTAAGCTAACGGATGGGTCTAGTCCATCACATCATTCTCTAATGATGTGATCCCGTTCATCAAATGACAACACATGTCCATGGCTAGGAAACTTAACCATCTTTGATTAACGAGCTAGTCAAGTAGAGGCATACTAGGGACACTCTGTTTGTCTATGTATTCACACATGTACTAAGTTTCCGGTTAATACAATTCTAGCATGAATAATAAACATTTATCATGATATAAGGAAATATAAATAACAACTTTATTATTGCCTCTAGGGCATATTTCCTTCAGTCTCCCACTTGCACTAGAGTCAATAACCTAGATTACACAGTAATGATTCTAACACCCATGGATTCTTGGTGCTGATCATGTTTTGCTCGTGAGAGAGGCTTAGTCAACGGGTCTGCAACATTCAGATCCGTATGTATCTTGCAAATCTCTATGTCTCCCTCATTCACTTGATCGTGGATGGAATTGAAGCATCTCTTGATGTGCTTGGTTCTCTTGTAAAATCTAGATTCCTTTGCCAAGGCAATTGCACCAGTATTGTCACAAAAGATTTTCATTGGACCCGATGCACTAGGTATTACACCCAGATCGGATATGAATTTCTTCATCTAGACCCCTTCATTTGCTGCTTCCGAAGTAGCTATGTATTCCGCTTCACATGCAGATCCCGCCACGATGCTCTGCTTAGAACTGCACCAACTGACAGCTTCACCATTCAATAAAAATAAGTATCCGGTTTGTGACTTAGGGTCATTCGGATCAGTGTCAAAGCTTGCATCGACGTAACCATTTACGACGAGCTTTTTGTCACCTCCATAAACGAGAAACATATCCTTAGTCCTTTTCAGGTATTTCAGGATGTTTCTTGACCGCTGTCCAGTGATCCACTCCTGGATTACTTTGGTACCTCCCTGCTAAACTAATAGCAAGGCACACATCAGGTCTGGTACACAACATTGCATACATGATAGAATCTATGGCTGAGGCATAAGGAATGACTTTCATTTTCTCTCTATCTTCTGCAGTGGTGGGGCATTGAGTCTGACTCAACTTCACACCTTGTAACACAGGCAAGAACCCTTTCTTTGCTTGATCCATTTTGAACTTTTTCAAAACTTTATCAAGGTATGTGCTTTGTGATAGTCCAATTAAGCGTCTTGATCTATCTCTATAGATCTTGATGCCCAATATATAAGCAACTTCACCGAGGTCTTTCATTGAAAAATTATTATTCAATTATCCTTTTATGCTATTCACAAATTCAGTATCATTTCTGATCAACAATATGTCATCTACATATAATATCAGAAATGCTACAGAGCTCCTAGCCACTTTCTTGTAAATACAGGCTTATCCAAAGGTATGTATAAAACCATATGCTTTGATCACACTATCAAAGCATATATTCCAACTCCGAGATGCTTGCACCAGTCCATAAACGGATCACTGGAGCTTGCATACTTTTTAGCACCTTTTGGGTCGACAAAACCTTCCGGTTGCATCATATACAACTCTTATTCAAGATATTCATTAAGGAATGCAGTTTTGACATCCATTTGCTGAAGGAAATATTCCCTAGAGGCAATAATAAAGTTATTATTTATTTCCTTATTTCATGATAAATGTTTATTATTCATGCTAGAATTGTATTAACCGTAAACTTAGTACATGTGTGAATACATAGACAAAACAAAGTGTCCCTAGTATGCCTCTACTTGACTAGTTCGTTTATCAAAGATGGTTATGTTTCCTAACCATAGACATGTGTTGTCATTTGATGAACGGGATCACATCAGACAAGAACCATTCGTTAGCTTAGCATTATGGTCGTTACAGTTTCATTGCTACTGCTTTCTTCATGACTTATACATGTTCCTCGGACTATGAGATTATGCAACTCCCGAATACCAGAGGAACACCTTGTGTACTATCAAACGTCACAACATAACTGGGTGATTATAAAGATGCTCTACAGGTGTATCCGATGGTGTTTGTTGAGTTGGCATAGATCGAGATTAGGATTTGTCACTCAGTGTATCAGAGAGGTATCTCTGGGCCCTCTCGGTGATGCACATCACTATAAGCCTTGCAAGCATTGTGATTAATGAGTTAGTTGCAGGATGATGCATTACGGAACGAGTAAAGAGACTTGCCGGTAACGAGATTGAACTAGGTATTTAGATACCGAAGTTCGAATCTTGGGCAAGTAACATACCGATGACAAAGGGAACAACATATGTTGTTATGCGGTTTGACCGATAAAGATCTTCGTAGAATATGTAGGAACCAATATGAGAATCTAGGTTCCGCTATTGGTTATTGACTGGAGATGAGTCTCGGTCATGTCTACATAGTTCTCGAACCCGTAGGGTCCGCATGCCTAACGTTCTGTGACGATTTGTATTATGAGTTATGTGATTTTATGACCGAAGTTTGTTCGGAGTCCCGGATGAGATCGGGGACATGACGAGGAGTCTCGAAATGGTCGAGACGTAAAGATCGATATATTGGAAGGCTATATTCGGACATCGGAAATGTTCCGAGTGATTTGGGTATTTTTCGGAGTACCAGAGAGTTACGAGAATTCGTATTGGGCCTTAATGGGCCATACGGGAAAGGAGAGAAAGGCCTCAAGGGTGGCCACGCCCTTCCCCATGGACTTGTCCGAATTGGACTAGGGAAAGGGGGCGCCCCATCCTTCCTTCTCCTTCTCCCTTCCCTTTTTCCTGTTCCATGTGGGAGGTGGAATCCTACTAGGACTAGGGAGTCCTAGTAGGACTCGACACTTTGGGCGCGCCCTATGAGGGCCGGCCTCCTCCTCCCTCAATCCTTTATATACGTGGCCAGGGGGCACCCCATAGACACACAAGTTGATCATTGATCCCTTAGCCGTGTGCGGTGCCCCCTCCACCATAATCCACCTCGGTCATTGCTATCTCTTGAGCACTGCGCTGGTTTTCCCTTGAAGAGGAAAGAGTGATGCAGTAAAGTAGCGTAAGTATTTCCCTCAGTTTTTGAGAACCAAGGTATCAATCCAGTAGGAGATCATGCTCGAGTCCCATGCACCTACACAAACAAATAAGAACCTCGCAACCAACGTGATAAAGGGGTTGTCAATCCCTTCACGGTCACTTACGAGAGTGAGATCTGATAGATATGATAAGACAATATTTTTGGTATTTTTATGATAAAGATAAATAAAAGATGCAAAGTAAAATAAATGGCAATGGAAATAACTAAGTATTGGAAGATTAATATGATAGAAGATAGACCCGGGGGCCATAGGTTTCACTAGTGGCTTCTCTCAAGAGCATAAGTATTACGATGGGTAAACGAATTACTGTCGAGCAATTGATAGAATTGAGCATAGTTATGAGAATATTTAGGTATGATCATGTATATAGGCATCACGTCTGTGACAAGTAGACTGAAATGATTCTGCATCTACTACTATTACTCCACACATCGACCGCTATCCAACATGCATCTAGAGTATTAAGTTCAAGAGAACAGAGTAATGTTTTAAGTAAGATGACATGATGTAGAGGGATAAACTCATGCAATATGATTTAAACCCCATCTTTTTATCCTCGATGGCAACAATATAATACATATCGGTTCCCTTTCTGTCACTGGGATCGAACACCGCAAGATTGAACCCAAAGCTAAGCACTTCTCCCATTGCAAGAAAGATCAATCTAGTAGGACAAACCAAACTGATAATTTGAAGAGACTTGCAAAGATAAACCAATCATACATAAAAGAATTCAAAGGAGGATCAAATATTGTTCATAGATAATCTGGATCATAAACCCACAATTCATCGGATCTCGACAAACACACCGCAAAAGAAGATTACATCGGATAGATCTCCAAGAGAATCGAGGAGAACTTTGTATTGAGATCCAAAGAGAGAGAAGAAGCCATCTAGCTAATAAATATGGACCCGTAGGTCTGAAGTAAACTACTCACACATCACCGGAGAGGCCATGGAGTTGATGTAGAGGCCCTCCGTGATCGATGCCCCCTCCGGTGGAGCTCCGGAAAAGGCCCCAAGATGGGATCTCTCAGGTACAGAAGGTTGCGGCGGTGGAATTAGGTTTTCGTGGTGCTCCTGGATGTTTTGGGGGTACGTGGATATATATAGGAGGAAGAAGTACGTCAGTAGAGCAACGGAGGGCCCATGAGGGTGGAGGGCGCGCCCAGGGGGAGTAGGCGCGCCCCCTGCCTCGTGCCTTCCTCCCTTGTTTCTTGACGCACACTCCAAGTCTCGTGGATCATGTTCGTTGAGAAAATCACGTTTCCGAAGGTTTCATTCCGTTTGGACTCCGTTTGATATTCCTTTTCTTTGAAACCCTAAAATAGGCAAAAAAGGGCTGGGCCTCCGATTAGTAGGTTAGTCCCAAAAATGATATAAAAGTGTAAAATAACGCCTATAAACATCCAAAATAGATAATATAATAGCATGGAGCAATCAAAAATTATAGATACGTTGGAGACATATCAAGCATCCCCAAGCTTAATTCCTGCTCGTCCTCGAGTAGGTAAATGATAAAATAAAGAATTTTTGATGTGGAATGCTTTCTAACATATTTATCAATGTAATTTTTCTTTAATGTGGCATGAATGTTCAGATCCGTAAGATTCAAGACAAAAGTTTAATATTGGCATAAAAATAATAATACTTCAAGCATACTAACTAAGCAATTATGTCTTCTCAAAATAACATGGCCAAAGAAAGTTATCCCTACAAAATCATATAGTCTGGCTATGCTCCATCTTCACCACACAAAATATTTAAATCATGCACAACTGATGACCCAAAAGTATAGGGGATCTATCGTAGTCCTTTCGATAAGTAAGAGTGTCGAACCCAACGAGGAGCAGAAGGAAATGATAAGCGGTTTCCAGCAAGGTATTCTCTGCAAGTACTGAAATAAATGGTAACAGATAGTTTTGTGATAGCATAATTTGTAATGAGCAACAAGTAACAAAAGTAAATAAAGTGCAGCAAGGTGGCCCAATCCTTTTGTATTAAAGGACAAGCCTGGACAAACTCTTATATGATGTAAAGCGCTCCTGAGGACACATGGGAATATCGTCAAGCTAGTTTTCATCACGTTCATATGATTCACCTTCGGTACTTTGATAATTTGGTATGTGGGTGGACCGGTGCTTGGGTGCTGCCCTTACTTGGACAAGCATCCCACTTATGATTAACCTCTATTGCAAGCATCCGCAACTACAACAAAAGTATTAAGGTAAACCTAACCATAGCATGAAACATATGGATCCAAATCAGCCCCTTACGAAGCAACGCATAAACTAGGGTTTAAGCTTTTGTCACTCTAGCAACCCATCATCTACTTATTACTTCCCAATGCCTTCCTCTAGGCCCAAATAATGGTGAAGTGGCATGTAGTCGACGTTCACATAACACCACATAATGGGGAAAGGCAAGATCATCATGTTGGAAGATCCAAGACAATAACCCATCGAAAGACTCCATATAGAAGAATATGGCCACCGGAGGGCCACCAGGGGGCCCATGAGGTAGGGGGGCGCGCCCAGGGGGGTAGGGCGCACCCCCACCCTCGTGGGCAGGGTGTGCCCCCCTGGTGAGTTTCTTCCGCTGAGTATTTTTTATATATTTGGAAAACATCTTCCGTGAAGTTTCAGGACTTTTGGAGCTGTGCAGAATAGGTCTCTAATATTTGCTCCTTTTCCAGCCCAGAATCCCAGCTGCCGACATTCTCCCTCTTTATGTAAACATTGTAAAATAAGAGAGAATAGGAATAAGTATTGTGACATAATGTGAAATAACAGCCCATAATGCAATAAATATTGATATAAAAGCATGATGCAAAATGGACGTATCAACTCCCCCAAGCTTAGACCTCGCTTGTCCTCAAGCGAAAAGCCGAAATCAAAAAAATATGTCCACATGTTTAGAGATAGAGGTGTCGATAAAAATAAAATACGGACATGAGGGCATCATGATCATTCTTAGAACAGCAACTCATATAATTCTTTGTCATATAATCTCTAATGCTAGAGTAATAATTCAATCACAATATCAAGTATGAATCGTAAACTTCATTGAAAACTAACAAACTACATTCTCAGTCATTGAAGCAATTGCAATTTATCATAACATAGGAAAGAGTCAATGTATAAGAGCTTTTCAGCAAGTCCACATACTCAACTATCATATAGTCTTTCACAATTGCTGACACTCACGCAATACTTATGGGTATGGAGTTTTAATCAGACACAGAGAAAGATAGGGGCTTATAGTTTTGCCTCCCAACGTTTTACCTCAAGGGTAATGTCAACAGTAATAGTTTATGAAAACTCACATCCAATTAGCCATATATACCAGGATCTTTCCAACATACTGTGCTTGCCAAATGATAAAGTGTAAAAAGGAAGGGTGAAAATCACCACGACTCTTATGCAATGTAGGAGATAAAAGTAAAAGATAGGCCTTTCGCAGAGGGAAGCAGAGGTTGTCATGCGCTTTTATGGTTGGATGCACAAAATCTTAATGCGAAAGAACGTCACTTTATATTGCCACTTGTGATATCGACCTTTATTATGCAGTCTGTCGCTTTTATTACTTCCATATCACACGATCGTATAAAGCTTATTTCCTCCACACCAATCAATCATACATATTTAGAGAGCAATTTTTATTGCTTGCACCGATGACAACTTACTTGATGGATCTTATTCAATCCATAGGTAGATATGGTGTACTCTTATGGCAAGACTGGTTTAAGGGTATTTGGAAGCACAAGTAGTATCTCTACTTGGCGCAATGAATTTGGCTAGCATGAGGGGGAAAGGCAAGATCATCATGTTGGAAGATCCAAGACAATAACCCAAAAGTATAGGGGATCTATCGTAGTCCTTTCAATAAGTAAGAGTGTCGAACCCAATGAGGAGCAGAAGGAAATGATAAGCGGTTTCCAGCAAGGTATTCTCTGCAAGTACTGAAATAAGTGGTAACAGATAGTTTTGTGATAGCATAATTTGTAACGAGCAACAAGTAACAAAAGTAAATAAAGTGCAGCAAGGTGGCTCAATCCTTTTGTAGCAAAGGACAAGCCTGGACAAACTCTTATATGATGTAAAGCGCTCCCGAGGACACATGGGAATATCGTCAAGCTAGTTTTCATCACGTTCATATGATTCACGTTTGGTACTTTGATAATTTGGTATGTGGGTGGACCGGTGCTTGGGTGCTGCCCTTACTTGGACAAGCATCCCACTTATGATTAACCTCTATTGCAAGCATTCACAACTACAACAAAAGTATTAAGGTAAACCTAACCATAGCATGAAACATATGGATCCAAATCAGCCCCTTATGAAGCAACGCATAAACTAGGGTTTAAGCTTCTGTCACTCTAGCAACCCATCATATACTTATTACTTCCCAATGCCTTCCTCTAGGCCCAAATAATGGTGAAGTGTCATGTAGTCGACGTTCACATAACACCACCAGAGGAGAGACAACATACATCTCATCAAAATATCGAACGAATACCAAATTCACATGACTACTAATAGCAAGACTTCTCCCATGTCCTCAGGAACAAAAGTAACTACTCACAAAGCATAAACATGTTCATAATCAGAGGGGTATTAATATGCATATAGGATATGAACATATGATCTTCCACCAATTAAACCAACTAGCATTAACTACAAGGAGTAATTAACACTACTAGCAACCTACTAGCACCAATCCTGGACTTAGAGACAAGAATTGGATACAAGAGATGAACTAGGGTTTTGAGATGAGATGGTGCTGATGAAGATGTTCATGGAGATTGCCCTCTCCCGATGAGAGGAGCGTTGGTGATAACGATGGCGATGATTTCCCCCTCCGGGAGGGAAGTTTCCCTGGCAGAACAGCTCCGCTAGAGCCCTAGATTGGTTCCGCCAAGGTTCCGCCTCGTGGCGGCGGAGTTTCATCTGAGAAGATGGCTTATGATTTTTTTCCCATCGAAAGACTCCATATAGCAGAAGATGGCCACCGGAGGGCCACCAGGGGGCCCACGAGGTAGGGGGGCGCGCCCAGGGGGGTAGGGTGCGCCCCACCCTCGTGGGCAGGGTGTGGCCCCCCTGGTGAGTTTCTTCCGCAGAGTATTTTTTATATATTTGGAAAACATCTTCCGTGAAGTTTCAGGACTTTTGGAGCTGTGCAGAATAGGTCTATAATATTTGCTCCTTTTCCAGCCCAGAATCCCAGCTGCCGGCATTCTCCCTCTTTATGTAAACCTTGTAAAATAAGAGAGAATAGGCATAAGTATTGTGACATAATGTGTAATAACAGCCCATAATGCAATAAATATTGATATAAAAGCATGATGCAAAATGGACGTATCAACAACCCCGATGACAATCCAAGCAATTGTTTCATACTTTTGATGTTCTCAAAAATTTTCAATCTTCATGCAATACATGAGCCTGAGCCATGGATATAGAACTATATGGTGGAATAGAAGGGTGGTTGTGGAGAATACAAAAGAGGGGAAGATAGTCTCACATCAACTAGGCATATCAATGGGCTATGGAGATGCCCATTAATAGATATCAATGTGAGTGAGTAGGGATTGCCATGCAACGGATGCACTAGAGCTATAAGTGTATGAAAGCTCAACAAACGAAACTAAGTGGGTGTGCATCCAACTAGCTTGCTCACGAAGACCTAGGGCAATTTGAGGAAGCCCATCATTGGAATATACAAGCCAAGTTCTATAATGAAAAATTCCCACTAGTATATGAAAGTGATATCATAGGAGACTCTCTATCATGAAGATCATGGTGCTACTTTGAAGCACAAGTGTGGAAAAAGGATAGTAACATTGTCCCTTCTCTCTTTTTCTCTCATTTTTTTGGGCCTTCTTTTTTTATGGCCTTTCTCTTTTTTTTCGTCCGGAGTCTCATCTCGACTTGTGGGGGAATCATAGTCTCCATCATCCTTTCCTCACTTGGGACAATGCTCTAATAATGATGATCATCACACTTCTATTTACTTACAACTCGATACTTAGAACAAAATATGACTCTATGTGAATGCCTCCGGCGGTGTACCGGGATGTGCAATGATTCAAGAGTGTGACATGTATGAAAATTATGAACGGTGGCTTTGCCACAAATACGATGTCAACTACATGATCATGCAAACAATATGACAATGATGAAGCGTGTCATAATAACGGAACGATGGAAAGTTGCATGGCAATATATCTCGGAATGGCTATGGAAATGCCATAATAGGTAGGTATGGTGGCTGCTTTTAGGAAGGTATATGGTGGGTGTATGATACCGGCGAAAAGTGCGCGATATTAGAGAGGCTAGCAATGGTGGAAGGGTGAGAGTGCATATAATCCATGGACTCAACATTAGTCATAAAGAACTCACATACTTATTGTAAAAATCTACAAGTTATCAAAGCAAAGTATTATGTGCATGCTCCTAGGGGGATAGATTGGTAGGAAAAGACCATCGCTCATCCCCGACCGCCACTCATAAGGAAGACAATCGATAAATAAATCATGCTCCGACTTCGTCACATAACGGTTCACCATACGTGCATGCTACGAGAATCACAAACTTCAACACAAGTATTTCTCAAATTCATAACTACTCAACTAGCATGATTCTAATATCACCATCTCCATATCTCAAAACAATTATCAAGTATCAAACTTCTCATAGTATTCAATGCACTTGTATGAATTTTTTTATTAATGCCATGTTGTTCTTAAAGGACTCTCAAAATAATATAAGCGAAGCATGAGATAACAATAGTTTCTATAAAATAAACCCACCGCCGTGCTCTAAAATATATAAGTGAAGAACTAGAGCGAAAACTATATAGCTCAAAAGATATAAGTGAAGCATAGAGATAGCTCAAAAGGTATAAGTGAAGCACGTAGAGTAATCTAATAAATTTCAAAGCATGTGAGTCTCTCTCAAAAGGTGTGTACAGCAAGGATGATTGTGGTAAACTAAAAATCAAAGACTCAAATCATACAAGACGCTCCAAGCAAAACACATATCATGTGGTGAATAAAAATATAGCTCCAAGTAAAGTTACCAATAGACGAACACGAAAGAGGGGATGCCTTCCGGGGCATCCTCAAGCTTAGGCTTTTTGGTGTCCTTGAATTTTACCTTGGGGTGCCATGGGCATCCCCAAGCTTAGGCTCTTGCCACTCCTTGTTCCATAATCCATCAAATCTTTACCCAAAACTTGAAAACTTCACAACACAAAACTCAAAATAGAAAATCTCGTGAGCTCCGTTAGCGAAAGAAAACAAAACACCACTTAAAGGTACTATAATTAACTCATTCTTGATTTATATTGGTGTTAAACCTACTGTATTCCAACATCTCTATGGTTTATAAACTCTTTTACTAGCCATAGATTCATCAAAATAAGCAAACAACACACGAAAAACAGAATCTGTCAAAAACAGAATAGTCTGTAGTAATCTGTAGCTAACGCAAACTTCCGGAACCCAAAAAATTCTAAAAATATGCTGGACGTGAGGAATTTATATATTAATCATCTTCAAAAATAATTAACTAAATATAACTTTCCAAATAAAAATGGCAGCAATTCTCGTGAGCGCTAACGTTTATGTTTTTTTACAGCAAGATCAAAAAGACTTTCCCCAAGTCTTCCCAACGGTTATACTTGGCACAAACACTAATTAAACACAAAAAAACACAACCAAAACAGAGGCTAGATAAATTATTTATTACTAAACAGGAGCAAAAAGCAAGGAATAAAAATAAAATGGGTTGCCTCCCAACAAGCGCTATCGTTTAACGCCCCTAGCTAGGCATAAAAGCGAAGATAGATCTAGGTATTGCCATCTTTGGAAGGCAATCCGTAAATGGCTCTCATAATAGATTCATATGGTAATTTAATTTTCTTTCTAGGGAAGTGTTCCATGCCTTTCCTTAATGGAAATTGGAATCTAATATTCCCTTCCTTCATATCAATAATTGCACCAATCATTCTAAGGAAAGGTCTACCAAGAATAATAGGACATGAAGGATTGCAATCTATATCAAGAACAATGAAATCCACAGGCACATAGTTCCTATTTGCAACAATAATAACATCATTAATTCTTCCCATAGGTTTCTTAATAGTGGAATCCGCAAGGTGCAAGTTTAAAGAACAATCATCGAAATCACGGAAACCTAACAAATCACACAAAGTTTTTGGAATCGTGGAAACACTAGCACCCAAATCACACAAAGCATAATACTCATGATCTTTAATTTTAATTTTTATAGTAGGTTCCCACTCATCATAAAGTTTTCTAGGGATAGAAACTTCCAACTCAAGTTTTTCTTCATAAGATTTCATCAAAGCATCAACGATATGTTTAAAAGCTTTATTTTGACTATAAGCATGAGGAGAACTTAGCACGGATTGCAACAAGGAAATACAATCTATCAAAGAGCAATTATCATAATTAAATTCCTTGAAATCCAAGATAGTGGATTTGATGACCCACAAGTATAGGGGATCTATCATAGTCCTTTCGATAAGTAAGAGTGTCGAACCCAACGAGGAGCAGAAGGAAATGATAAGTGGTTTTCAGTAAGGTATTCTCTGCATGCACTAAAATTATAGGTAACAGATAGTTTTGTGATAAGATAATTTGTAACGAGCAACAAGTAACAAAAGTAAATAAAGTGCAGCAAGGTGGCCCAATCCTTTTTGTAGCAACGGACAAGCCTGGACAAATTCTTATATAGAGAAAAGCGCTCCCGAGGACACATGGGAATTATCGTCAAGCTAGGTTTCATCACGATCATATGATTCGCATTCGGTACTTTGATAATTTGGTATGTGGGTGGACCGGTGCTTGGGTGTTGTCCTTACTTGGACAAGCATCCCACTTATGATTAACCTCTATTGCAAGCATCCGCAACTACAACAAAAGTATTAAGGTAAACCTAACCATAGCATGAAACATGTGGATCCAAATCAGCCCCTTATGAAGCAACGCATAAACTAGGGTTTAAGCTTCTGTCACTCTAGCAACCCATCATCTACTTAGTACCTCCCAATGCCTTCCTCTAGTCCCAAATAATGGTGAAGTGTCATGTAGTCGACGTTCACATAACACCACTAGAGGAGAGACAACATACATCTCATCAAAATATCGAACGAATACCAAATTCACATGACTACTAATAGCAAGACTTCTCCCATGTCCTCAGGAACAAACAT
Source organism: Triticum urartu (assembly GCF_056163025.1). Lineage (NCBI taxonomy): Eukaryota > Viridiplantae > Streptophyta > Magnoliopsida > Poales > Poaceae > Triticum > Triticum urartu. The sequence continues at coordinate 571,797,147 of NC_141879.1, read as the reverse complement.
AACTACTCACAAAGCATATTCATGTTCATAATCAGAGGAGTATTAATATGCATATAGGATCTGAACATATGATCTTCCACCAAATAAACCAACTAGAATCAACTACAAGGAGTAATCAACACTACTAGCAACCCACAGGTACCAATCCCAGACTTGGAGACAAGAATTGGATACAAGAGATGAACTAGGGTTTGAGTGGAGATGGTGCTGGTGAAGATGTTGATGGAGATTGACCCCCTCCCGATGAGAGGATCGTTGGTGATGACGATGGCGATGATTTCCCCCTCCCGGAGGGAAGTGTCCCCGGCAGAACAGCTCCGCCGGAGCCCTAGATTGGTTCCACCAAGGTTCCGCCTCGTGGCGGCGGAGTCTCGTCCCGAAAGCTTGCTTATGATTTTTTCCTCAACAAAAGACTCCATATAGCAGAAGATGGGAATCAGAGGGTGAGGGAGTCCTGGATTAGGGGGTCCTCGGACAGCCGGACTATATACTTTGGCCGGACTGTTGGACTATGAAGATTCAAGATTGAAGACTTCGTCCCGTGTCCGGGTGGGACTCTCCTTTGCGTGGAAGGCAAGATTGGAAGTTTGTATATGTAGATCTCCTCCCTTGTAACCGACTCTGTGTAACCCTAGCCCCCTCCGGTGTCTATATAAACCGGAGGGTTTAGTCCGTAGGACAACAACAACCAGAATCATAGGCTAGCTTCTAGGGTTTAGCCTCTACGATCTCGTGGTAGACCAACTATTGTAATACTCATATCATCAAGATCAATCAAGCAGGACGTAGGGTTTTACCTCCATCGAGAGGGCCCGAACCTGGGTAAACATTGTGTCCCCTGCCTCCTATTACCATCCGCCTTAGACGCACAGTTCGGGACCCCCTACCCGATATCCGCCAGTTTTGACACCGACATTGGTGCTTTCATTGAGAATTCCACTGTGCCGTCGCCATAAGGCTTGATGGATCCTTCGATCATCGGCAACGATGCCATCCAGGGTGAGGTTTTTCTTCCCGGACAGATCTTCGTATTCGGCGGCTTCATACTGTGGGCCAACTCGCTTGGCCATCTGGAGCAGATCGAGAGCTACGCCCCTAGCCATCAGGTCAGGTTTGGAAACTTAAACTACACTGTCGGCATCCGAGGAGACTTGATCTTCAACGGATTCGAGCCCATGTCAGGTGCGCCACACAGTCTCGACGAGCATGACTTAGCTCTGCCGTCGGACGGTGTCTGGGAGATCACACCTGTGGCTACTCCGGCCTTCGATCCATAGCAGATCGTGCCGTCTGGGGATGGGTGGATAGACCCCACCACGGAGGCCGCACACTCAGCGCCGATAGAGTAGAATAAATACACTTAATAGCCACTGTCGACGACTTAACCGACATGCTTGATTTCGGCTCCAAAGACATCAACGGTATGGACGACGATGTAGGAGAAGAATAGGAACCACCGCCCACAGGGCGCTGGACTGCCACCTCATCATATGATATATACATGGTGGACACCCCTAAAGAAAGCGATGGAAATAAGGCAACAGAGGATAATCCCCCCGAGAAGCAATCTAAGCACCGGCGTCAACAGCGCCGCTCTAAGCCCCGCCACAGCAAAAATGGTGATACCGACACAAGAGACAATAACGCTGCTAGTGCTGAAGACGAGGACAATCCCCTCCAACCAGGCCTCGAGCGGGAGGATGGGCAAGCCAGCCCTAAGGAACAGGCAGCAGACGGAGAATCAGAGGATGATAATTACATGCCTCTCTCCGAAGGCGAGGTGAGCCTCGGCGATGACGAATTTATTGTGCCTGAGGATCCCGCCGAACAGGAGCGCTTCAAGCGCCGGCTTATAGCCACAGCAAAAAGCCTGAAGAAAAAGCAACAACAGCTTCAAGCTGACCAAGATCTGCTAGCGGATAGATGGACCGAGGTCCTGGTGGCCGAGGAATATGAACTCGAACGCCCAACCAAAAGTTACCCAAAGCGCAGGTTGCTACCCCAACTCGAGGAGGAAGCATTAAAGCCTACGCTCCCAGCATATGATGCGGCTGACCGACCACCTAGTGGCCGAGACAAAGCGGCATATCAGGCCGAAGTCCAGCTCGCACCCCGTCGCCAGTCAATTAAAAACACAAAGGCCTGGGGCAACACGCAGGACCTGCGAGATGTATTGGAAAACAAAGCAGGACATACAAGATCGATCTACGGATCACGGGGGCGCGCCCCAACGCGTGACGACGTCTGTCACGTCGGATACACTAAAATCAAATCCGGCCGGGCCGAATACAGCAGACAAGACTCGTATGAACTGTGTCATGATATAGCCCGGCACAGAGGCGCCACACACCCCCTATGCTTCATGGAAGATGTCGTGGTTTTGTCACGACAGATGTCCTAGAGAAAGGACTTAGTCGTGGAGCCATCGCGACGGGTTAGCTTGAAGGGGTTAAAGCGGACAAAGGGACGCAAGGGAGTTTATACTAGTTCGGCCCCTTCGATGAAGGTAAAAGCCTACGTCTAGTTGTGATGGAATTGATGGGGTTTCGATGACTAGGGAGCAAACAAGCTTCGCCTATGTCTCGAGTTGTTGTCTATCTTTGAACCGCCGCCGGGTCGTCCCCTTATATACACGGGTGACACCCGTCGGTTCACAGAGTCCCAACACCGGTCGATATTCGTATTCCGGGTTGGTCTCTCCTTATTCTAACTTACAATACAAGTTTATATATAAATCCCGGTTTATAGCTACAAGTCTTGAACCGGCTACGGGCCTTAGGCCCTCATCTGCCTTCTTGGGCTTTATCACTCTTGAACTACTGATGAAGTTGACCCGGCCCAGATAGGCCGGTTTACGCCCAGCAGTAATATCCCCAACATTAGGCCCCAACCATATCCAGCCCCCAAGTCGCAAGCGGCCAAGTAATTGGAATCATTCTCAATTCTTGAGCTGGTACATGAGCACGTCTTGAGAACTTTTGGCAACCATCACATCGTCTGACCAGATCCTCTGCATCAGCATGAGCAGTTAACCAATAGAAGCCATGGCGAAACGCTTTAGCCACCAGAGATTTTGAACTGGCGTGGTGACCACAATCTCCTGCGTGGATCTCACGCAAAATTTCACGGCCTTCTTCAGGAGACACACAGCGTTGAAATGCTCCTGACACACTGCAATGATGCAACTCGCCGTTGATAATAGTCATGGACTTGGATCGCCGGATTATCTGTCTGGCCAGAGTCTCATCCTCTGGTAACTCGCCCCGGTTCTTGTACGCCAGGTAGGGAAGCGCCCAATCCGGAATAACATGAAGAGCTGCCACCAATTGAGCCTCTGGATCAGGAATAGCCAAATCCGCTTCACCAGGGATCCTGACCGACAGGTTGTGCAGCACATCCAGAAAAACATTGGGCGGAACCGGTTTGCGCTGAGAGCCCAGCCGGCTTAAAGCGCCCGCCGCTTCATTTTTCCGCCGGTCCACGTGGTCCACCTGATAGCCTTTGAAGTGACCTGCAACAACATCCACCTCACGACGATATGCTGCCATGAGTGGATCCTTGGAGTCCCAAGTGCCAGACACTTGCTGAGCCACGAGGTCCGAGTCACCGAAGCACTTAACTCGACCTAGATTCATCTCCTTAGCCATCCGGAGACCATGGAGCAAGGCTTCATACTCAACTGCATTGTTAGTACAAGGGAACATTAAGCGGAGAACATAACAAAACTTATCACCTCGTGGGGAAGTTAATATGACTCCAGCCCCCGAACCTTCCAATTGCCTGGATTCGTCAAAATGGATGGTCCAATATGTGTGATCCGGCTTTTCCTCAGGTGCTTGCATTTCCGTCCAATCATTGATAAAATCAACCAGTGCTTGAGACTTAATCGCCGTCCAAGGCACATACTTCAAATCGTGCGGCCCAAGCTCTATAGCCCACTTGGCAATCCGGCCAGTTGCTTCCCGGTTCTGGATGATATCCCCCAAAGGAGCAGAACTGACCACCGTAATTGGATGCCCTTGGAAGTATTGTTTAAGCTTCCGGCTTGCCATAAAAACTCCATACACCAGCTTCTGCCAATGCGGATACCTTTGCTTGGACTCAATGAGCACCTCGCTGATATAATAGACCGGACGTTGAACCAGATGCTCCTTACCTGCCTCCTTTTGCTCCACCACAATAGCCACGCTGACCGCCCGAGCATTAGCAGCAACATATAGCAGTAACGGCTCCTTGTCAATGGGAGCGGCGAGCACAGGCGGATTGGCCAATTGCCGCTTTAAGTCCTCAAATGCTTCATCAGCAGCAGAACTCCAGACAAACTGATCCGTCTTCTTCAACATCTGATACAACGGGATTGCCTTCTCACCAAGACGACTGATAAACCTGCTTAACGCGGCAATCCGGCCTGCCAAGCGTTGAACATCATTGATACACTTCAGTTTAGCCAGGGAGGTGATGGCTGTGATCTTCTTCAGATTAGCCTCAATTCCCCTATTGGACACCAGGAAGCCTAATAACTTGCCCGCCGGTACACCGAAGACGCATTTGTCCGGATTAAGCATCATCTTGTATGTCCTCAGGTTATCAAAAGTTTCCTTTAAATCACCAATCAGAGTCTCCTTCTCCCTGGATTTAACCACGATATCATCCACGTAGGCGTGTACATTACGGCCAATCTGTATGTGTAGACAATTTTGCACACAACGTTGATAAGTTGCCTGGGCACTCTTGAGCCCAAAGGGCATAGACACATAGCAGAAGGCTCCAAACGGAGTTATGAATGCCATTTTCTCCTGGTCCTTAACTGCCATTTTGATCTGATGATAGCCAGAATATGCATCCAAAAAACTTAAACGCTCACAACCCGCCGTAGCATCAATAATTTGATCAATACGGGGGAGGGCAAAAGGATCTGCTGGACAAGCTTTATTAAGATCTGTGTAATCCACACACATGCGCCAGGTGCCGTTTTTCTTAAGGACCAGCACCGGATTGGCAAGCCACTCAGGGTGAAAAACTTCAACAATAAAACCAGCTGCTAAGAGCCTGGCTACCTCTTCTCCAATTGCCTTGCGTCTTTCTTCGTTAAACCGGCGGAGGAACTGTTTCACCGGTTTGTATTTAGGATCCACATTAAGGGTGTGCTCAGCGAGTTGCCTCGGTACACCTGGCATGTCAGAGGGCTTCCATGCAAAAATGTCCCAATTCTCACGGATGAACTCGATGAGCGCGCTTTCCTATTTCGGATCCAAATTAGCGCTGATGCTGAACTGCTTGGACGAATCGCCAGGTACAAAGTCAACAAGCTTAGTTTCTGCTGCCGATTTGAACTTCAGGGCCGGATCATGCTCCGTAGTTGGCTTCTTTAATGGAGTCATGTCCGCCGGATCAACATTGTCCTTATAATACTTCAGCTCCTCGGTGGCACAAACCGAATCTGCATAGGCCGCATCACCTTCCTCGCACTCCAAAGTGATTTTGCGGCTTCCGTGAACTGTTATTGTCCCCTTGTGACCCGGCATCTTGAGCTGCAAATACACATAACAGGGTCGTGCCATAAACTTGGCGTAGGCCGGTCGCCCAAATAGGGCGTGATATGGACTTTGGATTTTCACCACTTCAAACATCAATGTCTCCGACCTGGAATCATGATCATCACCAAAGGCCACTTCCAGAGCTATCTTACCAACATGATATGCTTATCTACCAGGTACTACACCGTGGAACACCGTATTAGACGGTTTAAGATTTTTATCTGTTAACCCCATACGACGGAAGGTCTCATAGTACAAGATATTAATGCTGCTACCTCCATCCATGAGCACCTTGGTGAACTTGTAACCTCCCACCTGAGGCGCCACCACCAGAGCCAACTGACCCGGATTATCGACCTGGGGAGGGTGATCCTCTCTGCTCCATATGATTGGCTGTTCAGACCAACGTAGATAACGGGGTATGGCCGGTTCAACAGAGTTGACCGCCCGCCTCTGAACCTTCCGGTCTCGCTTGTCCAAGCTAGTGGTGAAGACATGGTACTGCCCAATACTCAACTGCTTTGGGTTGCTCTGGTAACCTGACTGTTGCTGCTGGTGATTGTAACCACCCTGGTTGTTCTGACTATTTTGACCATTATGTCCGCCCGGATTACCATTAAATCCTGAAACGGAACTTCCTCCACCGTAACCCGGCCCGGATCCTGAGCCACCGCCAGATTCGTGATCATACCGTAAATTATTAGAATTCTTGAACTCCTGCATAATAAAGCAATCCTTCCAAAGGTGGTTTGTTGGCGCCTCCTTTGTCCCATGTCTTGGACAGGGCTGGCTTAGCAGATAGTTTAGGCGGTCTAGGTTAGGGTTGGGTACCCCATTACGATTTTTCGGTTTACCCTTGCGTCGCTGGCCATTGTCCTGTGCGTTGGTATTAGCCACAAAGTCCATGTTACCATCCGCTTTACGCTTGCCTCCACCACCATTGCCTGCCCAGTGATGCTGCTGACCTTTGGAGTTGCTGTTCCTCTTTCCCTTCCCTGTCTTGTCATCATCAGATTCGGGATCCTTGGTACTATCAAAATCAGCATATTTCACCAAAGCGGCCATGAGGTTCCCCATGTTAGTGCAATGACGCTTCATCCGTCCCAACTTCAGCTTCAGGGGCCCAAACCGGCAGTTGCCTTCTAGGGTTAATACTGCGGTGTCAGAGTTGATGCGGTCTGATGAGTGCAACACTTGTCAAACCCGGCGCACCCAATGAGTCGTTGATTCTCCTTCCTCCTGGACGCATGCAGCTAAGTCCACTATCGACATAGGCTGTTTACATGTATCCTTGAAATTGCTGATAAACCGGGCTCGTAATTGGGCCCATGAACTGATAGAATTAGCCGACAAGCTTTTTAACCAAGTACGGGCCGTTCCTTCAAGCATCATGGTGAAGTATTTCGCACACGCCGCGTCATCAGCCTTCCTGCGCGCTCGGGCCCGGTTCACCACTTCCTGAGCGTTATCAGCACCACCCGTCGGGTTGTTGCCATGGGGTGCTCCACGTCGTTACTTACTCGACACTGCCGGTTCATCCATATGTCTGCTATAGCTCCGGCTTGGACGGGGGGTCGAGTGGATCCGGTCGCGGCTGTACGAGTATGCTTCCTATTGGACCAAAGCTGTCCTCAGAAGCTCCTTGACCCGTCGCGTCTCTACTGCCTGCGGCGAATCACCTTCAATTGGAATGGCCTCCAGCCGTGCAGCAGCGGCAACGAGATTGTCCATCGAGTTGGAGTAGTGACCCGGAGGTGTTAAAACAGCCTGAGGTATAATGGTGTTTTGATGAGGCGGGTCCATCTGACGAGGCTGAACCGGTGCACTGGTCCCGGGAGCTTCCGCCTGGTTTCCCTCCAGCGGATTGCCGGTTCCTACTCCTGGAGTGTTGAAAAGGTCTCTGGCCTCAAAAACCGGAGGCAAACGGGATCGGTACTTCCTCCTCATGACTTCCTGCGACGCACTCTGGTCCAACATGAGCCTGTAGGCCTGTGCGTCTAAAGCGGCCCGCTCCATGGCCATCCTGGTGTCCTCAGCTGCCAGATCTGCCTTGGCCTGGGTGATCTGTTCCTTCACTTTTGCAATCTCTGCGTTGTGAACGCCCTGATCCGCCGGATTAGCCTCCGCCATAAGCACAGCCAATGCATCAAATAGCTCTGATAGAACTTGAGCCGGCGGGCGCACAGGGCCTCCTGCCCCGGCAGCCGTCGCCGCTGCTGAACCGGAGGTTGTTGCCGCAGCCGTCGAAGAATGAAGCGCTGCTTGTGTGCGAGTCATGAATATTCCAACCCGGTTGGGCAGATCAGAGGGGTCCGGAATACTGTCGCCATCGGAACAGCCCCCAATCCGTCCGTCTTGTAGCTGATAAAGAGATTCGGTTTCTCCGGCCGATGACTCGTCATCGGAACAAACAATGGTATCGCCGCGAGATTCCGATCCATCCTCATAACTTCCTCCATGGATGACTCCCACGAAGGCACGCTTCATGGCCGGTTTAACCCGGGCGGATCGCGCACGCTGAGCCGTCTCGACGAGGTTGGTGCAGATGTCCGGCTCAGGGCCCGGTTCACCTATCTTGCCAATGAAAACGTGAATGCCACCAAAGGGGACCCGATACCCGTACTCAATTGAGCCGGCCTTGGGGCCCCAGCCTGCGTCGTCGATGTAGAACTTGCCGCGACGACTCTTAGTCATCCGGCCTACAGCGTAGCCCTCGAGTCCTTCAAAGCTGCCCTCCAAGAACCGGAAACCATCATGCGATAGCCCCATGGTGGGCGCCAACTATCGTGGTTTTGTCACGGCAGATGTCCTAGAGAAAGGACTTAGTCGTGGAGCCATCGCGACGGGTTAGCTTGAAGGGGTTAAAGCGGACACAGGGACGCAAGGGAGTTTATACTAGTTCGGCCCCTTCGATGAAGGTAAAAGCCTACGTCTAGTTGTGATGGAATTGATGGGGTTTCGATGACTAGGGAGCAAACAAGCTTCGCCTATGTCTCGAGTTGTTGTCTATCTTTGAACCGCCGCCGGGTCGTCCCCTTATATACACGGGTGACACCCGTCGGTTCACAGAGTCCCAACACCGGTCGATATTCATATTCCGGGTTGGTCTCTCCTTATTCCTAACTTACAATACAAGTTTATATATAAATCCCGGTTTATAGCTACAAATCTTGAACCGGCTACGGGCCTTAGGCCCTCATCTGCCTTCTTGGGCTTCATCACTCTTGAACTACTGATGAAGTTGACCCGGCCCAGATAGGCCGGTTTACGCCCAGCAATAATATCCCCAACAGAAGAAGTAATGGATCATGAATTCCCAGAAGGTTTTAAACCCGTGAATATTGAATCATATGATGGCACAACAGACCACGCGGTATGGATCGAATATTTCCTCCTCCACATCCACATGGCCCGCGGTGACGATCTACATGCCATCAAGTACCTCCCATTAAAACTCAAAGGACCTGCTCGGCATTGGCTCAATAGCCTGCCGGCAAACTCCATTGGCAGTTGGGAGAACTTGGAAGACGCATTCCTTGACAACTTCCAGGGCACTTATGTGCGACCACCAGATGCCAATGACTTGAGTCACATAACCCAACAGCCAGGGGAATCAGCCAGGAAATTCTAGACTCGGTTCCTAACTAAAAAGAACCAAATTGTCGACTGTCCGGATGCCGAGGCCTTAGCGGCATTTAAGCATAATATCCGTGATGAGTGGCTCGCCCGACACCTGGGCCAAGAAAATCCGAAATCCATGGCAGCCCTCACGACACTCATGACCCGCTTTTGTGCGAGCGAGGATGGTTGACTGGCTCGCAGCAACAACACATCAAGAAACCCTGGCAATTCAGATGCCAAAGATAGCAACGGCAGGCCACGTCGTAACAGGCACAAGCGCCGCAACAATGGTGACAACGCCGAAGACACGGCAATTAATGCCGGATTCAGTGGCTCTAAATCCGGTCAGCGGAAAAAGCCGTTCAAAAGAAGCAATCCGAGACCGTCCAGTTTGGACCGCATACTCGATCGTTCATGTCAAATTCACGGCACCCCCGATAAACCAGCCAACAACACCAATAGAGAATGCTAGGTGTTCAAACAGGCCGGCAAGTTGAATGCCGAAAACAAGGAAAAGGGGCTGCATAGCGACGACGAGGAGGAGCCCCGGCCGCCGAACACAGGAGGGCAGAAGAAATTTCCTCCACAAGTGAAAACGGTAAACATGATATACGCAACCCATATTCCCAAGAGGGAATGGAAGCGTGCACTAAGGGACGTCTATGCGTTGGAGCCAGTCGCCCCAAAGTTCAACCCATGGTCTTCTTGTCCGATCACCTTCGATCGCAGGGACCACCCCACCAATATCCATCATGGCGGTTCTGCCGCATTGGTCCTTGACCCCATCATTGACGGATTTCACCTCACTCGGGTCCTTATGGACGGTGGCAGCAGCCTGAACCTGCTCTATCAGGATACAGTGCGCAAAATGGGTATAGACCCCTCGAGGATCAAACCCACCAAAACCACCTTTAAAGGTGTCATCTCAGGTGTAGAGGCCTGTTGCACGGGCTCAATCACGCTGGAAGTGGTCTTAGGATCTCCGAACAACTTCCGAAGCGAGGAATTAATCTTCGATATCGTCCCGTTCCACAGCGGCTATCACGCACTGCTCGGACGAACCGCATTTGCCAGATTCAATGCGGTACTACATTATGCATACCTCAAGCTCAAAATGCCAGGACCTCGCGAGGTTATAACAGTTGATGGAAACACAGAGCACTCACTCCGCACGGAGGAACACACCGCGGCCCTCGCAGCAGAAGCGCAAAGCAGCCTTATGAGGCAAACCGCCAATTTAGCGAAAAGACCCCGGACACCTTCAAGCGAGTCTGGAGTACCCCGCAAGAGGATCGCCATGCATGTTTAGAGCTCGCCTAGCAATTCGGCCTCCGTCCTAGTCCCATTCAAGCGGTGAAATTAGTGCCGTGCGTACATAATTACGCACTCAAGATACCATGGGCATAGGCGGAGGCACGGCCACGACACATCCCACAATACGGCTCAACCGCTTCAGGGCCCGTATACCTTTAACATTTTCTTCCTTTTAGGCCCCTACTCTCTAAAGGCCCTCTCCGGTAGTCTGATTATCGGACCCGTCACGGGAAGGAAACACCAAGGAAGCAAGAAGCTTTGCCGTACAAGGGAATCCCCAGGTGATCTCTGATAATGATCACTATACCTATTTCACATACCCACACGCAGCTTGCCCTTGGATAGGACATGTCAAATAGTCCTATTCTTTACTTATTACACTAATGTATACATACGCTTTAACGTATCATTTAAATAACAATATACAACATCAGCTCATTATTGCATTCCTTTATTTTTTTCTTCCTTTTGTCTGCTTACTTACGACAAGTTGCACCCGTACATTCTGATATGACCAGTGCGCCAGGGGCTTCAGTTTACCCCATAACACGGCATGAAAAGTCCGAACACTTTCGACAGTGCGGCACCCCGAACTTATAGCATTATATGCATCAGCTCTGAATCATGTCTTGGGTCAATAGTTGGGTTTTCCCGGCTCCCATGTTTTGGTGCCTTATGTTCCGCTATATCAGCTAAGGTAGCACTGGGAGAACTACTGTGATTGTGCCCGGGTTCTTCCGGACGAGCACCTCAGTAGAGAAAGCCGAAAACTGACTGTCATGATGCGGCGAGAGCTGGTCGCTGTTCGAGAGGTCTCAAATCCTTAAAGACTTTTTCCGCTTCGGGCGAGGAGTCGGCCTTGTCCGATTTAGGCGTACATAGCGCCCCAAGCTCGGCCTTCCGAATACTAGGGGCTTCACCAAAATTTAAAATTGTAGATTTCTATGGTTAAGTGAGAGTGATAAAGCCTTATAGTCCGATTATCTGGTTCGTTGTGCTGAACACCTCCTTCGAAGGACCCAAAACTGGGATAAAGAGTGATCAGGTTTATCCCGAACACCTCAGTACTAGTTACATGGGGGCAGAAGCCGACGACTGGCCAACTCTCAAATTTTATAAACGGCCGCACATAAGGTAATATTTTAAATTAACAAGCATTACATAGCACACATAAACTCGTTTCATATTACAGGATCAAAGAGTACATTCATTCAAATATCACATCCTTGGCACATTCATCTGCCACAAGGCAAGCACCCTTCAGGACACTGTCATAATACTTTTCGGGGTGGCGATGCTCCTTGCCCTCCGGTGGCCCCTCCTTCACCAGCTTTTCGACGTCCATCTTCGCCCAGTGTACTTTCGCCCGGGCAAAAGCCCTGTGCGCACCCTTAATGCAGGCGGACCGCTTTATGACTTCAAGCCCGGGACAGGTGTTTACAAGCCGCCTTACCAGGCCAAAATAGCTGCCGGTAAGGGGCTCGCCAGGCCACATCCGGACTATGAGGCCCTTCATGGCCAGTTTGGCCGCCTTGTGAAGCTCGACCAACTACTTCAACTGGTCGCTCAAGGGCATCGGATGTTCGGTCCCAGTATACTGAGACCAGAACAACTTCTCCGTCGAGCTCCCTTCCTCGGCCCGGTAGAATTCCGTGGCATCCGACACACTGCGGGGTAGATCTGCGAACGCTCCTGGAGAGCTCCGAATTTGGGTAAGTAAAAGGAAAGTTTCTTTCACATGCTTGCTTTGCATAAAGAATGCCTTACCCGCCGCTATCTTCCTGACCGCCTCAATGTCCTGGAGGGTCTTTTGGGCTTCGGCCTTAGCATTTTGTGCGTTCTCGAGGGCCTTCGCAAGCTAGGACCCTTGCGTCTTAGAGTCACGCTCCAAGGACTCGTACTTCTTGACAAACTCCTGGAGCTCTTGCTGAACCTCACCAACTCAGGCCTCTTGCTTCTCATGCTCGGCACGCTCCTTGGCCGCTTTTCCTTCGGCCTCGGACAGCGCCTTCTTCAGGGTCGCCACCTCGGTCGTGGCCCCTAGTAAAATTCATGACAATCCTGTGATTTAATAGCCAGTTTCCTCTTTCTTTATCAATGAACAGATGAGGTATCACTTACCTTTGTTCTCCTCGAGCTTCCTCTTGGTAAGGCCGAGCTCTTCCTCGGACCGCTCAAGGTCCCGCTTCAGTGCGGAGACCTCCGCCGTGTGAGCGGCAGTGGCCAGCAGTGAAGCCTGCTTATTCACATAGACATATTCTGATTAGACTCCTGTGATTATTATTTGACCCTCTGTTCGGCCTTTCTTCCGAACACCAAACAAAGCATCAGGGGCTACTGTCTATGCTGTAACATTTTCTCACAATTTGATTACTTACCTCAAAGCCTGTTAGGAGGCTAGCACAGGCTTCAGTCAGTCCGCTTTTGGCGGACTGAATCTTCTTGACCACCGCACTCATAATAGTGCGGTGCTCTTCGTCAATGGAAGCGCCGCTAAGCGCTTCCAACAAATTGTCCGATGACCCTGGATGGACAGAGGCCATCGGCACAGGCTTGCTGCCCCCGGCGTGAGAGCCCATGGGAGTCTTGCCCCTCGTGCGCCCAGCATCCGGAATGTCGCCTTCGGGCGCTTCCAAAACTGCCTCCCCTTGGTTCGGTACCCTCCGAGACAGCACCTCGACATCGTCCGTATGGCGAGGGGAGGAGACGGTCGGGAGTGAATCGCTGTTCATCTCCGACGGGCCCAAAGACTCATCCGAAGAGTATACGTCGATACGGGCTCTGGAGGGGCTGCATCATCATGTTCGGCATGATAAGAAAGAATAAAATACAACATACCAAGAGCTATTATGGTATCCGGATACTTACGACTTCGCCAGGGGCTTGTTCCTGGGCAACCACTCCTCGTCGCTAAAAGTGGCCGCCGTGGAGCAGTCCGGAAGGAGAGTCCTTCCCTTCTTGGACCCTTCGGCTTCCCCTGACGGGGCGGCCTTCCTTTTCTTGTCTCCCCCGGCTGGGGGGGGGGGAGAATTTTCCTCTTCCTCCTCCTTGTTTTCGTGGGAGGAGGGTGCCTCAGTGTTTGTCGGAGTAATGGGCCACAGGTAGGCCAACCCGAGCCCCAGAACCTTTCAAGACATCGGGGCAGGCTGCGCCCCTCAAGACCCCAGGACGAAGAGCCGCCTTCGAGAAGTCAACGGCAAGATGGCCGATTGACCACTCACGACCGAGTCCCAGGGACGGCTTCAGGGAAAGCCGACTCCTGATTGGCGACTTCCAGAGAAGCCGGCTTTGGGGAGTCAGCCTGCGACTCCAACACCCCTCACGACCTCATCAAGTGGGACGGGGCAGGGTAGTGGCAACAATGAAGCCCGCTCCTGCCCCTTACCAAGGGCAGGCATGGCCACAGCACGTCGTACCCCGGAAGATCTCCGTGCGGCGTGGCACTGTAGCCATGCCGGCCCTGACATCAGCACCGCAGGACCGAATCCTGCACCCACGATGGCTTGTCTGTACGGCCCAGAGGCAACGGGTCCCACCAGTCAGTGAGACCCCAGGAGACGGGAAGAGAACCACCAGTCAGGTCCATCGGGAGTTGGCCCCTGGGAGTCGGCCGAGCCCTCCCCTGGGGCCCACGCGCCATTAATCGAGATGTGATGGAGAGTGGCAATAGTGATCGCCCGGTAGGCGGCGGGGTTGTCGCCACGACCTCTTGGTCAAGCTCGCGTCATCAGAAGCACGGCTACAGTAATCAGCAGCCAGCAAGACCCGCCCGCGGCGGACGCGGCCTGTCGGCTCCATACCAGGCAAGTCGGTGGGGCCCGCCAGTCGGCGGGCCCCAGCGGTCGGCAGAGAAGACAGAGGCCATAGGCACTGATGGCTGGGCCCATGTCCAGCCGGATTACCATTGTACCCCTGGGGGTAGGCCTATATAAACCCCCAGGGCACCCATCCAAAGGGTTGGAACCCATTAGCTCTAGACCAGATCATATAGAAGGGAGAGAGCTAGCCTCACCCTCTCCTACCACCAGAAAATAGCTCAAGGAGCAACCGTGTAAACACTTTGCCATAGTGATCATGCGGAGACCCCGCAGAGCAGCAGTAGGGGTATTATCTCCCCAGAGAGCCCTGAAGCTGGGTAAGATTCGCCGGCGTGCATGCCTTCGCATCATCCCGTTTCCAGGCACCGGCAACGTTCTACTCGCCCCCACCATGATAAGCCATCCTTGGGCATATGTCGCACCAAACCCCCGACATTTGGCGCCCACCGTGGGGCCTGGTGCACCGCTGTCCGAAGACCTATTCTGGACGGGAACCCTTTTTCTCCCTGGCGAGCGCAGCCAGCTAGGCATGCCAGACGGAGTTTACGCCGACGCGCTAAGCGGCGTTGAGATCGCCTGCGCAGCCAGCTGCCTGGCCGAGCTTGTCGGCGAGGTCCACCTCTCCGACGAACCTGCATCCAACGCAGGCACGGGCGGCCCCGAGAGCCTCCTCGCGGGCCTACTCGATCAACTCCACGTTTCCGGCGAGCCTGCTGTAGACTTGGAGTCTGTGGGCTCCACCGACCCGATGCTGGTCGACTCCGACACCGTGTCGCTCGACGCCTTCCCCACCAATGTGGTGGTCTACGACGAACCCCTCCCTCACGCGGAGAGCGACGGAAGCACCGTCACCGAGGTGCTAGTCATCAGTCATGACGAGCTCCCCGACGGAGGAGCGCACGACTCACTCGGCGCGGCGCTACAGGACCTAACTGCGCCCATTCCGGAAGACGCTGACGCAGAGACGTTGGAGGCGCGCCGCCTTTAGCTCGTTGAAGGCGCGAAGAAGCTAGCCAGCATGAGGTGCTTGTCAGAAGCCTACCAGCGGGAGATGGATCGCGCCGTCGGCGGCTCACCGGCCCCGGCGGGGCCCAGCCGCCTTGGTGCGGTCCAGCAGCGCGGCGTAGCCATCGCCAACCTGTTTGGGGCAAGCCGCCCTGTGTATGCTACACCAGCAGACAACATCCGAGCCGCCCAGGCAGCGGCGGATGAGCTGGACAATTTCGAGGGCGAAGAACGCCGCCTCATGATGGAGCGAGTCCAGCGGCTCCTCGACGCGGCCGCTGCGCAGAACGAGGCCGGCTGCCGCACGGAGGCGCCGCAGCGGCCAAACGACGACCTTCACCGAGATCAAGGCGCGACGTCTCAGACGCTGACTGGTGGCGCCCGAGGAAGAAGAGACAAGGAGCCGGCTGTCAGCCACAGTCGGACTCGCATTACCATAGAGCGCGACCGAGATGGCCGCCCGAGGGCAGTGGAACGATGGGACGACGGTCCGCCTCCCCCTCCTCGCAAGGAGAGGCGAGTCTCCCAGCCGCCTGTTGATCATCCGACTCTCGGCGACCGCCTTGGCCGCCGAGAGGGAGTTGGAGAGAATGACGCCCGCCACCGGATCGACCGGCTTTACCGATCCCTGGCGCTGGAAGAAGAAGACGAGCTGGGTCCGCCTTGTTTCGGGCCCCGCATTCGAGACGAGCCCTTTCCCAGAGGGTTCACGCTCCCAAGAGACACGCCCAAGTATACCGGCTCCGTGAAGCCGGAAGACTGGCTAGTCGACTACTCCACGGCTGTCAGCATAGCAAACGGCAACAAGCGTGTCACCGTCAAGTACGTTCCGCTCATGCTCCAGGGCACGGCCCAGACATGGCTGAACAGCCTAAAGCCCCGCAGCATCAGTAGCTGGGTCGACTTCACCGAAGCGTTCATCTGCAACTTCACCAACATGTACAAGCGTCCTCCCAAGCCCCGTTAGCTCTCCTTGTGCGTGCAAGGCCCCGACGAGTCGACTCGCGATTACCTCACGCGTTGGGCCGAGCTTCGGAACTCCTGTGAGGGCGTGCATGAGGTGCAGGCCATCGAGTACTTCACAGCCGGGTGCAGAGAAGGCACCCTCCTTAAGCACAAGCTCCTCTGCGACGAGCCAGAAACCCTCGACGAGCTGCTGATCATAGCGGACAAGTACGCCACGGCCGACTCCTCCATGAAGGCGGAGATTCAAATCAACACAACTGGCAAAGTGGCCCCGCAAGCTCCAAGAACTCCAGCAGGAGACGCCAGCCGGCGACAACAGCAGGGCGACCACAAGCGCAAGACCCCGCAGCTGGCTTCCAGCAGCCGGCAGATCGCGACCGTTGAAGCCCAGCAGCCAGATGAGAAGCCTCCGCCCAAGCGACAGAAAGGCGGCAAGCCAAACTGGTTGCCGGCCTTCTCCTATGAGCAGACCCTGGATGGACCTTGCAAGTTCCATAGCGGCGCGAAGCCGTCGAATCACACCACCCAGAAGTGCCACTGGCTCACCAGGATCGCTAAGGGAGACGGCCTCCTGCCTCCCCCGCCTGCTGGGCAGCCGCCTCCGCCTCCGCCCCAGCAGCCGGCTGTCAGGCCAGTCGGCGCAGTACAAGACGAATACCCTGAAGAGCACGGAGCCTACGTGGTGTTCACCAGTGTGGCTGATGATCGACGCAGCAGGCGGCTGCAGCGACAAGAGGTGAATGCCATAGCATTGGAGATGCCAGAGTTCATGCACTGGTCCGAGAAGCCCATCAGCTGGAGCAGGGCCGACCACCCAGAAGTGATGCTGAGTCCGGGCTCCTATGCCTTGGTCCTGGACGCCACCTTTGCTACGGACAGATGAGCCACGCGTTTCTCGCGAGTTCTGATAGACGGAGGCAGCAGCAGCAATATCCTGTACAAGGACACCATGGAGAAGTTCGGAATCAAGCAAAGACAGCTTCAGAACCGCCGAACTGTGTTCCACGGCATTGTTCCTGGGCTTTCCTGCTCGCCAATCGGCAAGATCCTGATGGACGTCCTCTTTGGAGACAAAGATCACTTCCGCAGAGAGTCTATTTGGTTTGAGGTGGTGGACCTTGAGAGCCCATACCATGCGCTACTTGGCCGACCCGCCTTGGCCAAGTTCATGGCGGTCCCCCACTACGCCTACCTCAAGATGAAGATGCCCAGTTCTAGGGGAATTCTGACTGTGGCTGGCGACTACCGGAAGTCGTCTGCTTGCGCGGCTGAGAGCAGTCGGCTGGCCGAGGCCCTGGTAATCGCGGCCGAGAAGCGGCTCCTTGAGCGAGTTGTGGCGATGGCCGGCAAGCAGCCTGAGATATCGCCCAACCCAAAAGAGTCGGAGGCTGAGGGTTCGTTCAAGCCGGCCAAAGAGACAAAGAAGATACCCTTGGATCCAGAGCACCCAGAGAGGTACGCCGTCGTAGGTGCAAACCTCGACAGCAAATAGGAAGACGAGCTCGTCGATTTCCTCCGTGAGAATCGGGACATCTTCGCATGGTCCCCCAAAGACATGCCAAGTGTACCGACGGAATTCGCCGAGCACAAGTTACATGTCCGATCTGATGCAAAGCCGGTCAGGCAGCCCCTGCATCGCCTATCAGAAGAGAAGAGAAGAGTTGTCGGAGAAGAGATAGCCCGACTCCTAGCAGCCGGCTTCATTATGGAAGTGTTCTTTCCAGAATGGCTAGCAAATCCGGTCCTGGTACTGAAGAAGAACAAGCAGTGGCGAATGTGTATTGACTACACGAGCCTCAACAAGGCCTGCCCCAAGGACCCATTTGCTCTACCAAGAATCGATCAGGTGATAGACTCCACAGCCGGATGCGAGCTATTGAGTTTTTTGGATGCATACCCAGGATATCACCAGATCAAGCTTAACCCGGCTGACAGACTAAAGACCGCCTTCATCACGCCGTTTGGAGCCTTCTGCTACCTCACCATGACGTTCGGCTTAAGGAATGCCGGTGCCACCTTTCAGCGTTGCATGTAGAAGTGCCTCCTCAAGCAGCTCGGCAGGAACGCCCACGTCTACATGGACGACGTGGTGGTGAAGACAGAAAAGCATGGAACACTGCTGGAAGACCTCAAGGAGACTTTTGAGAACCTGCACCGATTCCAGATCAAGCTCAATCCCGAGAAGTGTGTCTTCGAAGTACCAGCGGGCCAGCTCCTTGGCTTCCTGGTCTCTGAACGTGGCATAGAATGCAACCCAGTAAAAATCAAGGCCGTTGAGAGAATGGAGGTACCCAGCCGACTGTTGGATGTGCAAAAGTTCACCGGCTGTTTGGCGTCCATCAGCCGATTCATCAGTCGACTGGGCGAGAAAGGTCTCCCCTTATACCAACTCATGAAGAAGACAAATTTTTTCAAGTGGAACCATAAGGCGGACGAAGCTTTTCACCAGTTGAAGAAGATGCTGACTGCTCCACCCGTCCTGGCGGCTCCGACTCCCAAGGAACCTATGCTCCTGTACATCGCTGCCACCAGCCGAGTAGTCAGCACGGTCATTGTTATGGAACGCAAGGAGGAAGGCAGGGCGCTACCTATCCAGAGATCGGTGTATTACCTGAGCGAGGTATTGTCGACCTCCAAGAAGAACTACCCCCACTACCAGAAGATGTGCTACGGCGTGCACTTTACTGCCAAGAAATTGAAGCCTTACTTTCAAGAGCATCTAATCACGGTGGTCTGCACGGCCCCACTTGCCGAGATCATTGGTAGCCGAGATGCTTCTGGCCGAGTGGCCAAGTGGGCCATAGAGCTGGCTCCTTACACCATCCACTACCAGCCCTGCACCGCTATCAAGTCACAAGCACTGGCCGACTTCCTCGTCGACTGGGCCGAGACCCGGTACCTACCTCCAGCGCCTGACTCCACCCGTTGGCGGATGCATTTCGACGGCTCCAAGATGCGCACCGGCTTCGGAGCCGACGTCGTCCTCACCTCTCCTAAAGGCGACAAGCTCAAATATGCACTGCAAATCCATTTTGTCGCCTCCAACAACGTCGCCGAGTACGAAGCGCTCATTCACGGGCTCCGGCTTGCCAAAGAACTTGGCATCCGCCGGATCTTGTGTTATGGCGACTCGGACTTAGTGGTCCAGCAGTCATCTAGCGATTGGGACGCGAAAGACGCAAACATGGCGAGTTACCGTTTCCTCATACAGCAACTCAGCGGGTATTTCGAAGGGTGCGAGTTCCTCCATGTGCCAAGAAACGACAACGACCAAGCAGACGCCTTGGCACGAATCGGCTCTACCCGCCAAGCAATACCATCTGGCGTCGCCCTTCAGCGCCTCCTCAAGCCGTCTGTCAAGCCTTCACCAGAATCAGACTCCATTTTTGTGCTGGCTCCTCCCGAAGACGTCGGATCCGACTCCAGAGCTCCGGCAGTCGGTACGGGGATTTTGGCGGATGACTCCAAAGCCGCCACAGTCGAACCCGGCCCGGGGACCGCGACGGCGGACTCGAAGACTCCAGAACTCGGCCCAAGGGTCACGCCAGTCGGCCTGGGGACTTCATTAACCCAGCAAGCGGCTGTTGACTGCAACCCGCCGCCTCCCAGCCCAACCGCCCTCGTCCAAGTCGCAGTTCTGGCAGTCGAAGAAATAGCAGCACCCTCATGGGCCCAGCCCATCCTCAAATTCCTGGTGAACAAAGAGCTGCCGACTGATGAGACCTCAGCTCGGCAAATACAACACCGGGCGGCAGCCTACACCATAGTCAACAGAGAGTTGGTCAGGCGCAGCGTCACTGGTGTCTACCAGCGTTGCGTAGAGCCAGAGCAAGGCCAATCGATTCTCAAAGACATCCATGAAGGCAAGTGCGGCCACCATGCGGCTTCAAGAGCACTCGTCGCCAAAGCCTTTCGACACGGTTTCTTCTGGCCAACTGCCTTGGAAGAGGCCAAGGAGTTGGTCCAAAAATGCAAAGGGTGCCAGAAGTTCAGCTCCAAGCCGCACCAGTCAGCTTCCGCACTCAAGACCATCCCCATTGCCTGGCCTTTCGCAGTTTGGGGTCTAGACATGGTGGGACCATTCAAGACAGCACAAGGTGGCTTAACTCACTTACTTGTCGCAGTGGACAAGTTCACCAAGTGGATAGAAGCGAAGCCAATCAAGAAGCTAAACGGTCCAACTGCCGTGACTTTCATCGCTGATATCACAATTCGGTACGGCATACCACACAGCATCATCACCGACAATGGCACAAATTTCGCCAAAGGCGCCTTGGCCCGTTTCTGCGCAACACAGGGCATCCGACCGGACCTAGCGTCCGTCGCCCATCCACAGTCAAATGGCCAGGTGGAGCGAGCAAACGGCCTCATCCTATCCGGCATCAAGCCCCGGCTGATCGAGCCTTTGGAGCGCTCGGCTGGCTGCTGGCTCGATGAGCTACCAGCCGTCCTCTGGAGTCTACGCACGACTCCAAATAAGTCAACCGGCTTCACACTTTTCTTCCTCGTCTATGGTGCCGAAGCCCTCATCCCAACGGACATAGAGTTCGACTCCCCACGAGTCACCATGTACACCGAGGAGGAAGCAGAAGAAGCACGACAAGACGGTGTCGATCTGCTGGAAGAGGGCCGGCTGTTGGCACTCAGCCGGTCCAGCATCTACCAGCAAAGCCTGCGCCGATACCACAACAGGAAGGTCAGGCCAAGATCTTTCCAAGAAGGCGACCTTGTGCTCCGGCTGATCCAGCGAACAGCCGACCAGCACAAGCTGTCGGCGCCTTGGGAAGGCCCTTTCATCATCAGCAAAGTACTAGGCAACGACTCCTACTACCTGATTGATGCTCAGAAGCCCCAAGCACTCAAGAGGGACAACTCCGGCAAGGAGACAGAGCGGCCATGGAATGCAAATCTCCTCCGAAGATTTTACAATTGATGCAGTATGTACCATGCTACCTTTTGTATTAAAGTACCAAGACTTTGGGCCCCCCCGAGACGAGCTTGGGGACTGCCCTCTTTTGTCTGCATGATAAAAATTATGCCTACAAGTATGTTACTCTTTGTCATACCGCTTGGCACCGGGCTCGACAAGTCGGCCCGGGGACTTGCTGCCTTGCACTATGAAATGCTTCCTGCAGCCAGACAAGTAGTGTGTAACACCTAAACCGTCTTCTGTCAGAAGTCGCAGCTCACAGAGCGACTGTACGGTGGGTAGAGGTAAGGTAGAATGGGTGTTCGCATGAAAAATGGTTAAGGACTCAAAGCATAAAACATAGCTCAAGACGGCTTCCAGCCTTTTTCGCAAACCGACTCTCGAATAGTCGGATTGCCGCCTTCTATTCAACTTGCTCAGAAACTCTTAAAAATGGCTAAGTACTTGCCTTCTCAAAGTATCCAAGCATTTGATCCAGCGACAGTCCGCAGAGCGGCTGTCCGATTGGCAAGGCAGGCAACTAAGAGAAAGCGGCAAAGGAAAAAAGCCAAAAGAGCAATGAGCAAGAAAAGATAGAACTCGGATAAATATATTTACATAACATAGGCCCTTGGCCGAATCTTCGAGCAGAAGTTCAAAATACACCACGCGGGTGGAATTGTGCGAATTAACAAGTTCTTCAAAGACTACTGAAGCAGATAAAATAAAGAAAAAGCGGCAACTTAGGAAGCAGCAGACGGATTCGGAGGGTCGGAGGAGGCGGCAGCGTCAGACGTTGGAGCGGCCGGCTGGGTAGTCTCAGCTTGATCGCCTCCTGTGGCAGTCGACTCGGTCGCACGCGGCTCATTGCTGGAGGCGCGGTCGAGCTGAGGTTGGCCGTCTACTCCGTCTTCTGGTGCCTCCGCCTCGCCTCCGTCCTCCGCCTCGCCCTCCTCCTCGACGCTGGAGCCAATCACCTCCGCCGAGTCCTCGCTGTAGTCTGGGTTCATCCCAAACCACTCCGGCGGTACCTCCTCGCCGTCTTCAGATCGCTCGGGGACGAAGATACTGGTGTCGGTGTACTCGGCGATCGCCGCAGTACGCTTGACGAGGGCGTCTTCCGCAGCTGCCAGCTCCGGCTGGGCCTCTGACCGAAGCGTGGCCAGCCGGTCTAGATCCAGCCCCGGATACCATGCCTTGACGAACTCCAAGGCCCGGCATGCTCCAGCTCGGGCCGAAGAGCCCTTCCAGGCCTCAAGACGACCAGCCGTGACCTCTAGCCAGTCGTCCGTCAGGCTGGGGGTGCGCGGAGCCTGCATATCCGGCCACAGGGCAGCAATCGCCTGGGCACCGACACGCTGAAGCCGGCGCAACATCCGATGAGCCGGTCGAAGGCGAGCCTCGATGCTCAGGATGTGCTCGTCAAGAGTTCGGGGGGCGTTGGCGGCAATCTCTGCACCCTCCGCCCTCCGACCTTCATGGTCATCCTCGATGGCTTGGAGGGCGGCCTGCGACTGCCTAGGAAAGAAGTCTGCAAAGACAGGAAGAAACAAAGAAGCAAGTCAAAAACCAAAAGTCGGCACGACTTAAATCGGCAGCTCGAAGAAAGAAAGTAAAGAAACCCACCATCAACGATGTCTTCAATCTCATGGAAGCCGGAGGCCAGCATCGCCTCCTTGTCAGACCAGGAGGAGCGCTCGCTCGCGAACTCGGCCAAGAGGGCGGTTTCCGTCTCCTCCGCCTCCCTCTGCGTCTTCACAAGTAGCTCCTTCTGCTCTGCCAATTGAGTGGCTAGCAGGTCACGCTCCGTGGCGAGCTTGCCGCACTCCTCCTCTTTGGCGCGCAAAGCGGAGTTGGCGTCGCTCAGCTGCTGTTGAAGAGAAGTGTTGGATCCTGAAAAGAAGGAAGAAAGAAGGCGTTAAGTCATCAAGTAAAGAAGGTCACCGGGGAGATCCGGCCCGACTGCTCAGCAGTCGGCCCGAATCTCGGGGACTACAGCCCGCGGGTGCGCCAGCGCGCCCCCGCAAAGAAGGAAAAGGACTTACTCTGGCTCTCCGACAAATCGGCGGTCCGCTTGCCCAGCTCTTCAACGTTACGGTTGAAGGCAGTGACGCGGAGGTTGTGGTAATCCTGCGTCAAATGTTTCAGACAAAAAGTTAATACCCAGAGTTCATCAATTGGAGTTCCGAGCCGCCTGCTCAGCAGCCAGCCCGAAACTCGGGGACTACACCCAGTGGGTGCGCTGGCGCGCCCCCACAGAGAGGAACATGAAAACAAAGACCAAAGGAAAAAACATACCCGGACGGCTGCCCGCGACGCCAGGAACGCCTTGGTGCAACTCTGGAGAGCGTCGCCCTCAGTGCGAAGCTTCGCCTGGACGTCCAGGAGCGCCTGGTTCAGCGGCCCTGTGCCGCCTCCTCCCACCCACCCAATGGGCGCGGCGCTTGTCGCTTCGGCGTCTGGGATCGCCGAGCTGGCGGTGCCGGCTTCCAGGGGGCGGGGCGCCGAAGTCGCCTTCTCCAGACGGCGGCGCGTTGGTGAGCCGACTCGGAGGAGCAGCCTCGCCACGGCCTCGTCTTCGGTCGGCGGCACCGGATGGTCCGCTGGCTGCTCCCCTTGCGCACTCGCAGACGGCGGCGGAGGCGGCGGCGGAACAATCACGTCCGGCGTAGAGGGGTCGCCGCCTTCCCTCTCTACGACGGTGTTCTCACCGCCGGCTTCCCCAGTCTGCCCCGTGAACTTCGGAGGCGGCGGCGCAGAGTTCAATGGGGTGACGAACACCGCCGATTGGCGGCGTGCGGCTTCCTCAGCCTGCCGCTTCATCGCGGCGGCGGCTTCGGCCTCCGCCAGTTTTTTCTTGGCAGAGGCCTCCGCCCTGTCGGCCTCCGCCTTCTCCAGGCGAACAGCCTCTTCTTCGTTGCGCTTCTCCTGCGCATTCCGCTCCGTCGCCTCCCAGAGGTCAGCAGCGGGGTCAATCCGCCGAGTGGTGGCAGACGTCTCGGCTGACCCCATGACGGAGGCGGTGGTGACCCTCTCAAGAGTGAGGGGAGCCCTGAAGCAAGGGGAGCAAGCAAAGACTCAGACAAAGCCACAAAGAAATAATAAATCATTGAGACAGAATACTCACGCGGAGACCAATGGTGGCTTCTTCACTTCCTTACGGAAGCGGATGGCCTTCGTGGCTGCCTCGTCCCGCCGGGTCGCCGCAGCCGAACCCTTGGGTTTCTTCGGCCGACTGCCGAACAAGGTCGGCACGGCCCTGCGCTTCTTCCCACCGCCTGGAGCACCCGGCGCGGCAGAAGAGCCCGCGCCAGGCTGGCTAGCTCCTGGCCGATGGCGGGGGGGGGGGCGACTTCCCCCTCGGCGTCGTCGTCAGGCCAGTCGGCGAAAGTGGCCGAAGGCCTGAAGTCGCCTGGTGTTCCTCCTCCTCCCTCGATGTTGTCCTCCAGAGCCGCCGCCCCCAGATCGGGGTCGTCAACATTGCTCTCCGCTCGGTCGGCGAGGAACTCACGGGCAGGCCCCGAGGTGCTGGCTGGCGGGTGGAGGAGGGGATTCTGACCAAAGCCGACTGGTCAAAACAAACTCGGCGAGAGAGAAGACAATCCAAAGAAAGAAAGGATAGGCAACTCACCACGGGCGGAGGGTTGGCGTGGGGATACGGCTCCTTGCCGAACCGCCAATCCTCCAGGAGCTTGCTATCCGAGAGGTAGTTCACCATGAAGGCCACCTCTTCGTGAGGCATGTCCTTGGTGCACATCCGACTCGGGTCGCGGTGCCCGCTCATCTGGCATATCATGTGGGGGCGGCCTTGGAGTGGGAGAACTCGGCGCGCCACGAAGGCGGCCAACAGGTCTGGACCAGTCAAACCCTCCGACTGCGTCAGCACTCGGAGTCGCGCGATGGCGCCGGCTCCCGTAGGCGTCAGCGACTTGGCCCGGTACGACCAGTTGGGCAGTCGCCCAGCCGGCGGGTCGGCTTCGAAAGCTGGCAGGTTTACCCAGTCCCCCCTCGCGGAGACGCTCCTGACGTAAAAGTAGGATCTCTGCCACATCTTCACCGAATTTATCAGCGAGTTGGAGGGGAAGGGATTGTCGGCCCCCGACCTCCGCACGGCGATGAAAGTGCCGCACTGAGCCGGCACGCCCGCGGCCTGGGTGCCAAGATTGGAGAAGAAGAACTCCCCCAGAGCTCGAGGGTGGGGAGGACTCCGAGGAAGCCTTCGCACAAGGCCATGAAGGCGGACAACAGCACCACTGTGTTGGGGGTGAGGTGGTGCGGCTGGAGGCCGTAGAACTCCAGGAAAGATCGGACGAAACTGCTGGCCGGCAGCCCCAACCCGCGCAAGCAGTGCGAGCGGAAGATGACCCGCTCACCCTCCTGTGGCGCGGGGGAAATCTCCCCCTTCAGCGCAAGGTGCACCCGCACGTGATCCTCGCCGGGAAGCCGACGAGTCCGGCGAAGGAACTCGATGTGGTCGTTGTGAACTTCGGAACCGTCCCAAGTGCCGGAGCGCACCGGGGGAGGCGCGGCGGCGGAGGAAGAACTCATCGCGAGCTGATCGCCGCGGCGTTCGCCGGAGCTTGGGAGCGCGGCGGAGTGAAGAAGAAGAAGAAGAAGGAGGAGAGCGAGGAGCAGTGAGAAGGAAGAAAGCGAGGAGTGGTGGGAAGGAGGGGCGCGCGTGCCCCCCTCTTCCCCCTACTTATAGCCCCGTGGGCTGCGAAGCCGAGGGGCGGATGTGGGGATTTACTGTGCCCACGGCCCCACGACCCCCACGTTCCACGATAAAGTTACTGCGCGCAGTAACTCCACGGGAATCCCAACCGTCCGCCAGGGCCGCAGCGGATCCGCTCGGGCGCCGAGGTGCGGTAGTGGCGGGCCCCGCCTATGGGCCTGTCCCGTCGCGCGCGTAGGCTGGTAGGACGGCCCAGCCACGTGTCATCGCAAGACAGGCCTAGAACGGGCGGCGGCCTGGAGGCTTAGCTAGCATGCTACTTGGATCCCGCCACGACGTTCGAAATATCGAGTAAGTCCGAATTGAGCGACTCCAACTCCTTCTAGTCGGCCCGGCAGAAGTCAATCAAAGACCATGTGTTGAGCACCCGGAAAGAGAAACTGCTGAGGCTTCTCGGCCGATCGTCCGCGGCGCCTCACCAGCTTCGGGGACTACTGTCGGAGTAATGGGCCACGGGTAGGCCAACCCGAGCCCCAGAACCTTTCAAGACATCGGGGCAGGCTGCGCCCCTCAAGACCCCAGGACGAAGAGCCGCCTTCGAGAAGTCAACGGCAAGATGGCCGACTGACCACTCACGGCCGAGTCCCAGGGACGGCTTCAGGGAAAGCCGACTCCTGATTGGCGACTTCCAGAGAAGCCGGCTTTGGGGAGTCAGCCTGCGACTCAAACACCCCTCACGACCTCATCAAGTGGGACAGGGCAGGGGAGTGGCAACAATGAAGCCCGCTCCTGCCCCTTACCAAGGGTAGGCATGGCCACAGCACGCCGTACCCCGGAAGATCTCCGTGCGGCGTGGCACTGTAGCCATGCCGGCCCTGACATCAGCATCGCAGGACCGAATCCTGCACCCACGACGGCTTGTCTGTACGGCCCAGAGGCAGCGGGTCCCACCAGTCAGTGAGACCCCAGGAGACGGCAAGAGGACCACCAGTCAGGTCCGCTGGGAGTCGGCCCCTGGGAGTCGGCCGAGCCCTCCCCCGGGGCCCACGCGCCATTAATCGAGATGTGATGGAGAGTGGCAATAGTGATCGCCCGCCAGGCGGCGGGGCTGTCGCCACGACCTCCTAGTCAAGCTCGCGTCATCAGAAGCATGGCTACAGTAATCAGCAGCCAACAAGACCCGCCCGCGGCGGACGCGGCCTGTCGGCTCCGTACCAGGCAAGTCGGCGGGGCCCGCCAGTCGGCGGGCCCCAGCAGTCGGCAGAGAAGACGGAGGCCAGAGGCACTGACGGCTGGGCCCGCGTCCAGCCGGATTACCATTGTACCCCTGGGGGTAGGCCTATATAAACCCCCCAGGGCACCCATGCAAAGGGTTGGAACCCATTAGCTCTAGACCAGATCATATAGAAGGGAGAGAGCTAGCCTCGCCCTCTCCTACCACCAGAAAACAGCTCAAGGGGCAACCGTGTAAACACTTTGCCATAGTGATCATGCGGAGACCCAGCAGAGCAGTAGTAGGGGTATTATCTCCCCGGAGAGCCCTGAAGCTGGGTAAGATTCGCCGACGTGCATGCCTTCGCCTCATCCCGTTTCCAGGCACCGGCGACGTTCTACTCGCCCCCACCATGATAAGCCATCCTTTGGCATATGTCGCACCAAACCCCCGACAGTGTTATCGGACGATGATTCTGATATGACCTTGCGCTGGAGACCTTTCCTGGTCCCTGTGGCCTTCTTCTCTGGCGCCTCATAGGGCGCCGAAGCCAGCATCTCCGTTAAGAGAGCACCTGCTGGATCCTCGGGCAGTGGGGTCGGACAGTCGATCTGCTCCGCTGTCGCGACCCATTCCTGTTAAATGGCATGGAGGCTTAGATCCCCCACATTATTATACCGGGGAAAGAAACATCTTATGAGATATAAAGAGCTTACCGGATTGGCAGGGCGCTTTGCGCTGAGTCCGCGATCCTCGGTAAGGGGAGGAGGTACCTCGACGGCCTTGAATAGCACCCTCCAGACGTCTTGGTGCGTCGTGTCAAAAAGCTCTCGCAACGTCTGGTGCTTAGCCGGGTCGAACTCCCACATATTGAATGTCCGTCCTTGACACGGAAGGATCCGGCGGAAGAGCATGACCTGGACCACGTTGACGAGCTTGATTTTCTTGCTTATCATATTTCTTACGCAGTTTTGGAGTCCGGTCAGCTCCACCGATGAACCCCAGGATAGGACCTTCTCTTTCCAGGAGGTGAGCCGCGTGGGGATGCCGGATCGAAATTCGGGGGCCACCGCCCAGTTGGTGTCGCGTGGCTCGGTGATGTAGAACCACCCTGATTGCCACCCCTTCACGGTCTCCACATAGGAGCCTTCGAGCCAGGTGACATTAGGCATTTTGCCCACCATGGCGCCTCCGCACTCCGCTTGCTGGCTGACCACCACCTTCGGTTTCACGTTGAAGGTCTTCCGCCATAGGCCGAAGTGGGGCTTGATGCGGAGGAAGGCCTCGCACACGACAATAAACGCCGAAATGTTGAGGATGAAATTGGGGGCCAGATCATGGAAGTCCAGCCCATAGTAGAACATGAGCCCTCAGACGAACGGGTGGAGGGGAAATCCCAGCCCGCGGACGAAGTGGGGGAGGAATACAACCCTCTCATGGGGTCCTGGAGTAGGGACGATCTGCCCCTCGTCTGGGAGCCGGTGCGCAATGTTTGCAGCCAGGTATCCGGCTTCCCGGAGCTTCACAATGTTCTCCTCTGTAACGGAGGAGACCATCCACTTGCCTCCCGCTCCGGACATGTTTGGAGTGGTTTTACGGAGAAAATGCGAACTTGGGCGCTGGAGCTCGAGTGCGCAAGAATGGATGCGCAGGGAAGAAGAAGGCGTGGGTGAAAAGGAGGAGTCCTTGTCCCTTTATAAGGGCGGAAGAAGCTATGCGTCTCCCCACCTGCCTGGTAAATTCGCTTATTCCCCAAGCACCGTAATTGATGGCACGATTGGGTTACCCACACCCTATTGATGAGAATCCTGTGTAAGGGGACACCATCTCTGCTTCGACAAGACGTCCCCAGAAAACCGCCTCGCAATACACGTAGTAGCTAGTTGAGAAAAACGGTTCGAATAATGACCGGGCCATGGCGTGATGTCACGTTATGAAAAGTTGTCAGCAGATTAGATTTGTGGGAATATTATACTCTCTACGATGGTATGTGGAATTTGTTTTGCAGAACCGGACACGATCCTTGTGTTCAAAATCTTCTATGGAGTATTCGGAGAAGGAACCCGCCTTGCAATGCCGAAGACAATTTGCGCGCCGGACTCATCGTCATTGAAGCCTGGTTCAGGGGCTACTGAGTGAGTCCTGGATTAGGGGGTCCTCGGACAGACGGACTATATACTTTGGCCGGACTGTTGGACTATGAAGATACAAGATTGAAGACTTCGTCCCGTGTCCGGGTGGGACTCTCCTTTGCATGGAAGGCAAGCTTGGCAATTCGGATATGTAGATCTCCTCCCTTGTAACCGACTCTGTGTAACCCTAGCCCCCTCTGGTGTCTATATAAACCAGAGGGTTTAGTCCGTAGGACAAAAACAATCAGAATCATAGGCTAGCTTCTAGGGTTTAGCCTCTACGATCTCGTGGTAGATCAACTCTTGTAATACTCATATCATCAAGATCAATCAAGTAGGACATAGGGTATTACCTCCATCGAGAGGGCCCGAACCTGGGTAAACATTGTGTCCCCTGCCTCCTGTTACCATCCGCCTTAGACGCACAGTTCGGGACCCCCTACCCGAGATCCGCAGGTTTTGACACCAACAGAGGGCCACCGAGGGGCCCACGAGGCAGGGGCGCGCGCCTAGGGGTGAAGGAAATATGCCCTAGAGGCAATAATAAAGTTATTATTTATTTCCTTATTTCATGATAAATGTTTATTATTCATGCTAGAATTGTATTAACCGGAAACATAATACATGTGTGAATACATAGACAAACAGAGTGTCACTAGTATGCCTCTACTTGACTAGCTCGTTGATCAAAGATGGTTAAGTTTCCTAACCATAGACATGAGTTGTCATTTGATTAACGGGATCACATCATTAGGAGAATGATGTGATTGACTTGACCCATTCCGTTAGCTTAGCACTTGATCGTTTAGTTTGTTGCTATTGCTTTCTTCATAACTTATACATGTTTCTATGATTATGAGATTATGTAACTCCCGTTTACCGGCGGAACACTTTGTGTGCCACCAAACGCCACAACGTAACTGGGTGATTATAAAGGTGCTCTACAGGTGTCTCCGAAGGTACTTGTTGGGTTGGCGTATTTGGAGATTAGGATTTGTCACTCCGACTGTCGGAGAGGTATCTCTGGGCCCACACGGTAATGCACATAACTATAAGCCATGCAAGCATTACAACTAATGAGTTACTTGCGGGATGATGTATTTGTTGGGTAACGTAGTAATTTCAAAAAAAATCCTACGCACATGCAAGATCATGGTGATGCATAGCAACGAGAGGGGAGAGTGTTGTCCATGTACCCTTGTAGACCGAAAGCGGAAGCGTTAGCACAACGCGGTTGATGTAGTCGTACATCTTCACTATCCGACAGATCAAGTACCGAACGTACGACACCTCCGAGTTCAGCACACGTTCAGCCCGATGACGTCCCTCGAACTCCGATCCAACCGAGTGTTGAGGGAGAGTTTTGTCAGCACGATGGCATGGTGACGATAATGATGTTCTACCGACGCAGAGCTTCGCCTAAGCACCGCTACAGTATTATCGAGGTGGACTATGGTGGAGGGGGGCACCGCACACAGCTAAAAGATTAAACGATTAATTGTTCTATGGGGTGCCCCCTGCCCCCGTATATAAAGGAGCAAGGGGAGGAGGCGGCCGGCCAGGGAGAGGCGCGCCAAGGGGGAGTCCTACTCCCACTAGGATTAGGACTCCTCCTATTCCTAGTAGGTGTAGGAGAGGGGGAAGGAAAGGGAAAGGGGGAGAAGGAAAGAGGGGCCCGGCCCCCCTTGCCCTAAACCAATTCGGTTTGGGCCTTGGGGGGCGCGCCCCACACTCCCCTTGCTGCCCTCTATTTCCACTAAGGCCCATGTAGGCCCATTAAGCCCCCGGGGGTTCCGGTAACCTCCCGGTACTCCGGTAAAATCCCGATTTCACCCGGAACACTTCCGATATCCAAACATAGGATTCCAATATATCAATCTTCATGTATCGACCATTTCGAGACTCCTCGTCATGTCTAGGATCACATCCGAGACTCCGAACAACCTTCGGTACATAAAAACATATAAACTCATAATATAACTGTCATAGAAACGTTAAGTGTGCGGACCCTACGGGTTCGAGAACTATGTAGACATGACCGAGACATGTCTCCGGTCAATAACCAATAGCGAAACCTGGATGTTCATATTGGCTCCCACATATTCTACGAAGATCTTTATCGGTAAAACCGCATAACAACATACGTTGCTCCCTTTGTCATCGGTATGTTACTTGCCCGAGATTCGATCGTCGGTATCTCAATACCTAGTTTAATCTTGTTACCGGTAAGTCTCTTTACTCATTCTGTAATACATCATCTCGCAACTAACTCATTAGTTGCAATGCTTGCAAGGCTTAAGTGATTTTCATTACCGAGAGGGCCCAGAGATACCTCTCTAACAATCAGAGTGACAAATCCTAATCTCGGAATATGCCAGCCCAACAAGTACCTTCGGAGATACCTATAGAGCACCTTTATAATCACCCAGTTACGTTTTGATGTTTGGTAGCACACAAAGTGTTCCTCCGATAAACGGGAGTTGCATAATCTCATAGTCATAGGAACATGTATAAGTCATGAAGAAAGCAATAGCAACATACTAAACGATCGGGTGCTAAGCTAACGGAATGGGTCAAGTCAATCACATCATTCCCCTAATGATGTGATCTCATTAATCAAATGACAACACTTTGTCTATGGTTAGGAAACTTAACCATCTCTAATCAATGAGCTAGTCAAGTAGAGGCATACTAGTGACATACTGTTTGTCTATGTATTCACACATGTATTATGTTTTCTGTTAATACAATTCTAGCATGAATAATAAACATTTATCATGATATAAGGAAATAAATAATAACTTTATTATTGCCTCTAGGGCATATTTCCTTCAGTCTCCCACTTGCACTAGAGTCAATAATCTAGATTACACAGTAATGATTCTAACACCCATGGAGCCTTGGTGCTGATCATGTTTTGCTCATTGAAGAGGCTTAGTCAACGGGTCTGCAACATTCAAATCCGTATGTGTCTTTGCAAATTTCTATGTCTCCCACCTGGACTAAATCCCAGATGGAATTGAAGCGCCTCTTGATGTGCTTGGTTCTCTTGTGAAATCCGGATTCCTTCGCCAAGGCAATTGCAGCAGTATTGTCACAAAAGATTTTCATTGGACCCGATCCACTAGGTATGACACCTAGATCGGATATGAACTCCTTCATCTAGAATCCTTCATTTGCTGCTTCCGAAGCAGCTATGTACTCCACTTCACAAGTAGATCCCGCCACAACACTTTGTTTAGAACTGCACCAACTGACAGCTCCACCGTTCAATGTAAACACGTATCCGGTTTGCGATTTAGAATCGTCTGGATCAGTGTCAAAGCTTGCATCAATGTAACCATTTACGATGAGATCTTTGTTACCTCCATAAACGAGAAACATATCCTTAGTCCTTTTCAGGTATTTCAGGATGTTCTTGACCGCTGTCCAGTGATCCACTCCTGGATTACTTTGGTACCTCCCTGCTAGACTTATAGCAAGGCACACATCAGGTCTGGTACACAGCATTGCATACATGATAGAGCCTATGGCTGAAACATAGGGATCATCTTTCATTTTCTCTCTATCTTCTGCAGTGGTCGGGCATTGAGTCTTACTCAACTTCACACCTTGTAACACAGGCAGGAACTCTTTCTTTGCTTGATCCATTTTGAACTTCTTCAAAACTTTGTCAAGGTATGTGCTTTGTGAAAGTCCAATTAAGCGTCTTGATCTATCTCTATAGATCTTGATGCCTAATATATAAGCAGCTTCACCGAGGTCTTTCATTGAAAAACTCTTATTCAAGTATCCTTTTATGCTATCCAGAAATTCTATATCATTTCCAATCAACAATATGTCATCCACATATAATATTAGAAATGCTACAGAGCTCCCACTCACTTTCTTGTAAATACAGACTTCTCCAAAAGTCTGTATAAAACCAAATGCTTTGATCACACTATCAAAGCGTTTATTCCAACTCCGAGAGGCTTGTAGCAGTCCATAAATGGATCGCTGGAGCTTGCACACTTTGTTAGCTCCCTTTGGATCGACAAAACCTTCTGGTTGCATCATATACAACTCTTCTTCCAGAAATCCATTCAGGAATGCAGTTTTGACATCCATTTGCCAAATTTCATAATCCTAAAATGCGGCAATTGCTAACATTATTTGGACAGACTTTAGCATCACTACGGGTGAGAAGGTCTCATCGTAGTCAATCCCTTGAACTTGTCAAAAACCTTTTGCAACAAGTCGAGCTTTATAGACAGTAATATTACCTTCAGCGTCAGTCTTCTTCTTGAATATCCATTTATTCTCAATTGCTTGCCGATCATCGGGCAAGTCAACCAAAGTCCACACTTTGTTCTCATACATGGATCCCATCTCAGATTTCATGGCCTCAAGCCATTTTGCGGAATCTGGGCTCACCATCGCTTCTTCATAGTTCGTAGGTTCGTCATGGTCTAGTAACATAACTTCCAGAACATGATTACCATACCACTCTAGTGCGAATCTTACTCTGGTTGACCTACGAGGTTCAGTAACAACTCGATCTAAAGTTTCATGATCATCATCATTAACTTCCTCACAAATTGGTGTAGGTGTCGCAGAAACCGGTTTCTGTGATGAAATACTTTCCAATAAGGGAGCAGGTACAATTACCTCATCAAGTTCTACTTTCCTCCCACTCACTTCTTTCGAGAGAAACTTCTTCTCTAGAAAAACACTGAATTTAGCAACAAAAGTCTTGCCTTCAGATCCGTGATAGAAGGTGTACCCAATAGTCTCCTTTGGGTATCCTATGAAGACACATTTCTCCGATTTGGGTTCGAGCTTATCAGGTTGAAGCTTTTTCACATAAGCATCGCAGCCCCAAACTTTCAGTAACGACAACTTTGGTTTCTTACCAAACCATAGTTCATAAGGCGTCGTCTCAATGGATTTCGATGGTGCCCTATTTAAGGTGAATGCGACTGTCTCTAAAGCATAACCCCAAAACGATAGCAGTAAATCAGTAAGAGACATCATAGATCGCACCATATCTAGTAAAGTACGATTACGACGTTCGGACACACCATTACGCTGTGGTGTTCCGGGTGGCGTGAGTTGCGAAACTATTCTGAAATGAAGACCAAACTCATAACTCAAATACTCTTCTCCACGATCAGATCGTAGAAACTTTATTTTCTTGTTATGATGATTTTCAACTTCACTCTGAAATTCTTTGAACTTTTCAAATGTTTCTGACTTATGTTTCATTAAGTACATATACCCATATCTGCTTAAATCATCTGTGAAGGTGAGAAAATATCGATATCCGCCACATGCTTCAACATTCATCGGACCACATATATCTGTATGTATGATCTCCAACAAATCTGTTGCTCTCTCCATAGTTCCGGAGAACGGTGTTTTAGTCATCTTGCCCATGAGGCACGGTTCGCAAGTACCAAGTGATTCATAATCAAGTGGTTCCAAAAGTCCATCAGTATGGAGTTTCTTCATGCGCTTTACTCCGATATGACCTAAACGGCAGTGCCACAAATAAGTTGCACTATCATTATCAGCTCTGCATCTTTTGGCTTCAATATTATGAATATGTGTATCACCACTATCGAGATTTAGCAAAAATAGACCAGTCTTCAAGGGTGCATGACCATAAAAGATATCACTCATAAATAAAACAACCATTATTCTCCGATTTAAATGAATAACCGCCTCACATCAAACAAGATCCAGATATAATGTTCATGCTCAACGCTGGCACCAAATAACAATTATTTAGGTCTAATACTAATCCCGAAGGTAGATGTAGAGGCAGCGTGTGATACGTCTCCAACGTATCTATAATTTTTGATTGCTCCATGCTATATTATCTACTGTTTTGGACTATATTGGGCTTTATTTTCCACTTTTATATTATTTTTGGGACTAACCTATTAACTGGAGGCCCAGCCCGGAATTGCTGTTTTTGCCTATTTCAGTGTTTCGGATAAACGGAATATCAAACGGAGTCCAAACGGAATAAAATCTTCGGAAACGTGATTTTCTCAACGAACGTGATCCAGGAGACTTGGACCCTACTGCAAGGGATCAAAGAGGAGGTCACGAGGGTGGGGGGCACGCCCCCCCTATGGCGCGCTCCCCTGCCTCGTGGGCCCCTTGGTGCTCCACCGACGTACTCCTTCCTCCTATATATACACACGTACCCCCAAACGATCAGAACAGGAGCCAAAAACCTAATTCCACTGCCGCAACTTTCTGTATCCACGAGATCCCATCTTGGGGCCTGTTCCGGAGCTCCGCCGGAAGAGGGCCGTCATCATGGAGGGCTTCTACATCATCAGAGCCTCTCCGATGAAGTGTGAGTAGTTTACCTCAGACCTTCGGGTCCATAGTTAGTAGTTAGATGGCTTCTTCTCTCTCTTTGAATCTCAATACAAAGTTCTCCCCCTCTCATGGAGATCTATTCGATGTAATCTTCTTTTTGCGGTGTGTTTGTTGAGACCGATGAATTGTGGGTTTATGATCAAGTCTATCTATGAATAATATTTGAATCTTCTCTGAATTCTTTTATGTATGATTGGTTATATTTTCAAGTCTCTTTGAATTATCCGTTTGGTTTGGCCAACTAGATTGGTAGTTCTTGCCATGGGAGAAGTGCTTAGCTTTGGGTTCGATCTTGCGGTGTCCTTACCCAGTGACAGAAAGGGCAGCAAGGCACGTATTGTACCGTTGCCATCGAGGATAACAAGATGGGGTTTATTTCATATTGCATGAATTTATCTCTCTACATCATGTCATCTTGCTTAAGGCGTTACTCTGTTTTTAACTTAATACTCTAGATGCATGCTGGATAGCGGTCGATGAGTGGAGTAATAGTAGTAGATGCAGAATCGTTTCGATCTACTTATCACGGACGTGATGCCTATATACATGATCATGCCTAGATATTCTCATAATTATGCTCAATTCTATCAATTGCTCAACAGTAATTTGTTCACCCACCATAGAATACTTATGCTCTTGAGAGAAGCCACTAGTGAAACCTATGGCCCCGGGTCTATTCTCATCATATCAATCTCCATCACTTTAATATTGTTTTGCTTTTTACTTTGCCTTTACTTTTTACTTTGTATCTTTATATCAAAAATACCAAAAAGATTATATCTATCAGATCTCACTCTCGTAAGTGACCGTGAAGGGCTTGACAACCCCTAATCGCGTTGGTTGCGAGTAGCTGTCGCTTTGTGCAGGTACGAGGGACTTGAGCGTGGGCTCCTACTGGATTGATACCTTGGTTCTCAAAAACTGAGGGAAATACTTACGCTACTCTACTGCATCATCCCTTCCTCTTTGGGGAAAACCAACGCAAGCTCAAGATGAAGGAAATATGCCCTAGAGGCAATAATAAAGTTATTGTTTATTTCCTTATATCATGATAAATGTTTATTGTTCATGCTAGAATTGTATTAACCGGAAACATAATACATGTGTGAATACATAGACAAATAGAGTGTCACTAGTATGCCTCTACTTGACTAGCTCGTTGATCAAAGATGGTTATGTTTCCTAACCATAGACATGAGTTGTCATTTGATTAGCGGGATCACATCATTAGGAGAATGATGTGATTGACATGACCCATTCCGTTAGCTTAGCACCCGATCGTTTAGTATGTTGCTATTGCTTTCTTCATGACTTATACATGTTCCTATGACTATGAGATTATGCAACTCCCATTTACCAGAGGAACACTTTGTGTGCTACCGAACGTCACAACATAATTGGTTGATTATAAAGGTGCTCTACAGGTGTCTCCGAAGGTACATGTTGGGTTGGCGTATTTCGAGATTAGGATTTGTCACTCCGATTGTCGGAGAGGTATCTCTGGGCCCTCTCGGTAATACACATCACTTAAGCCTTGCAAGCATTGCAACTAATGAGATAGTTGCGGGATGATGTATTACGGAACGAGTAAAGAGACTTGTCGGTAACGAGATTGAACTTGGTATTGAGATACCGACGATCGAATCTCGGGCAAGTAACATACCGATGACAAAGGGAACAACGTATGTTGTTATGCGGTCTGACCAATAAAGATCTTCGTAGAATATGTGGGAGCCAATATGAGCATCCAGGTTCCGCTATTGGTTATTGACCGGAGACGTGTCTCGGTCATGTCTACATACTCTCGAACCCGTAGGGTCCGCACGCTTAAAGTTTCAATGACAGTTATATTATGAGTTTATGAGTTTTGATGTACCGAAGGAGTTCGGAGTCCCGGATGAGATCAGGGACATGACGAGGAGTCTCGAAATGGTCGAGACGTAAAGATCGATATATTGGACGACTATATTCGGATATCGGAAAGGTTTCGAGTGATTCAGGTATTTTTTCGGAGTACCGGAGAGTTACGGGAATACGTATTAGGCCTTATTGGGCCATACGGGAAAGAAGGAAAAGGGCCTCATGGGTGGCCGCACCCCTCCCCTTGGTCTGGTCCGAATTGGACTAGGGAAGGGGGGCGCCCCCTTCCTTCCTTCTCCTTTTCCCTTCCTCTTTTCTTATTTCATATGGGAGGTGGAATCCTACTAGGACTAGTAGAACGCCCGTGTGTTGCCACGGGCTTTTAATTTAATTTTTAATTACACGTAATTAAATGCGTGTGCGTTATTACGGGCAACAAAATCTCTTACCAAAACTAAAGTTTTTTTAACACGGTATGGACGTAGCGCTCATATATACGCGCATACACGCACTCCTATGGACGCACACATGCACATCCTACCCGTATGAGCACCTCCGAGAGACTAACTCGGCGTATCAAGCTTGGAATGAGATACATGTCATAGTATGTTTGTGCACGTATAATTCATACATGTATCTATGCATGATTGGCTTATCCACCTTCTTGAGCTCATCTCCCGTGAGCATCCCATCATCATTGTTCTTGTCACGCTGTTAATGTCACACACCCAAACGAATTTATTTTTAGTAGATTCGATTGATTTAGTCCAAAATGGTGATGCAAACATAACTTCGCCCAACAATGTGGAGTTAAAGATTCCCGCAAAAAAAGCTACGGGTCAAAGATGTGGCCGATTGTCTCCATCCAAAACTCCTTGAGCTTATCCTTGTTAAGGAATTCGTCCAGCTCGATTTTCCTCTTGGGCAGGGATGACGAGGTCTTTTGATCGATGGATGGGTATAGGGTCGAGGGAATCGATTTGGTTTTACTGGGAGGGAGAAAAAACAGCAGGGAGGAATGATGTTAGGAGGTGAGGCGGAAATAAACTGTGGACGCCAGCCTACCAACTCGACAATGCAAAAATAAGCCCGTGGCAACCG
The DNA here is from genome assembly GCF_056163025.1 of Triticum urartu. NCBI lineage: Eukaryota > Viridiplantae > Streptophyta > Magnoliopsida > Poales > Poaceae > Triticum > Triticum urartu. The sequence continues at coordinate 571,758,621 of NC_141879.1, read as the reverse complement.
GGAAGTGTTCTTAGTTAAATTCCATGAGGGCATGCCATTGAACAAAATTCAAATGAACCAATTCAGCTCACGTACACAAAAGCATGCCCTCATCCATGAAGTGTGTGGAGATCCGACAGAATAAGTATCAAAACAAAGTGTTATTAGCCCTGTTTAAGAATTCGTCCAATTAACCAGTTAACTTGCCAATTAATCCCTACTCATAGGGTCACCGAATAGCCGATAAACCAATAAATCGTCCGATTAATTGATTAAATGGCTGATTAACTTGCTGATTAGCCTATTAATCCCCTACTCGCCAGCCAACCGTTAACGATTTCTTCAACAATGGTTATTAGTTAGATGCATGTGCGTTGCTATGACTATAATGCAAGTATGAGTTTCTAGAACTACTTCTTTAGACTGTAATATTGTCCAATGGCATGACATCTGGTAATTTTTTTTCTGCCACAAAAATCAACATGTTGGTGTTTAAGCATAAGGACATTCAATAATCAAGGAACTGATGGTAACAAATAAATATCAGTGATATAATTCATTCCTTTGCAAAGTGGTGAAGTAGCAGCACATCACATCACAGAAATCACAAGGCTGCAAAAAAGATAGTGTCGCAATATTACTACCAAGAAATTAATAGATGGATGACAGATGTGGAGGCACATCACTGCAGTTCTCACTGCCGGCACAAGTCTGGACAACACATAACCGACAAGCACCACTTTCGCCTACAGGACCATTTCTCTCCATCATCTCCGACCTTGTTACAACAAACTAATACAAGAAACTGAAAAGAAAACTATGAGTAAATGAACACATGAACAAAGAAGAGATATCAATAAGAAATTATTTCTATGGTTTCACATGTAGACTTTGTAACTCCAATCCTTGAAGCCCCTTTACTCCACCGTGGAAAAACAAAAGGCACTTGTACCATACTTACCTCGTCATTCATTTCTTAATTTTTTTCATCAAGTTCATTTCTTTTCTTTTTTTCATCAAGCAATCCAAACTTGATGAAAAAAAAAATAAGAAATGAATGACGAGGTAATAAGATGGAGCGTTGCTAAGGAACGCCGCCTCCTCCCTGCATTGAAGGGCCTCGGCCGCGCAACAAAGAGACAACATAGGTCATGTGGCTGGGGTGCGTGACTGTGAATGACCTAACACTGGTAGCAGAATAGTATACAAATAACCTTGTTAGCTGCGACGTTGCTTTGAGGCACTGGTCTCAGACAATCCAGGAAAACTATGATCTGGATAATACCAACTCCCTCCAATAAAAGCACTGAAATAACAGTTGTACGCATAGTAAGCATGATCAATATAAAAATAAGTATACGCATAGTAAGCATGATCAATAGAGGAAAATAAAACAGAAATCGCTCTCCGAGGTTAAAAGTGTAACAAGAAACCCAATAAGCATTGAGCCCCTCAGTGAGGCGCAAGCTGGTAATATACATATACACATCGCAGAAGAGACAACCTTGAACCATGCCTCCTCTCCTGCACACCATGTACACGGCGCAAGCCCGATGCCACCCATCCTTTGTGCGCCTTGCTGCTCTGGTGGCGGCACGCGAATGCAGGGAAGTCTTTCGCATGAGGCACGAGCAGGTTCTCCCGGAAACCCATGCCCGGGCCTAACATCAGGAGCTCCGCATGGTTCGGATGGTTGGAAGAGAAAATGTGTGAAAGTTGCTTACCTACATCAAGTCACTGTAACTTGAGCATCCTAATGTATGACCTGCTTACTTGAGGGGACAGAGAGAGCCTATGGAATGTAAGTTCCTTGGATAATATTGAGTTTCCATCAATGTTTCTAGAGGGGGATTACCCCAGCTAACTGGATTTCAGAGAAGAGCATGATTCTGAGGTTCTCCAACCGCAACCTCTGTTAATATTTTATTTTTCCATTGTTTCTGCATTTTACTCCATGTACTGCAAATTTTGCGAGTTAGTAAATAATTAAGTAAACCAATATCTAAAATTTATGTCGTGGTCTATATGAACATAAATAGTGAATAACATTTTACGCACTTCTAATGTTTTTGCTCTCTAATTCGTAGGTACTTGTTATATTCAGTTTGTCACTATGAGATAAGCTAATAAGCACGGCGTGGACATAATTAATTAAACCTCATCCGTTGTTCACAACTTTGATTTATTTACTTCTCTCTCTGTCATGAGATAGGGCAATAACCACAAAGGTGTATGCTATTGATCTGCTATTCACATCTTGCTTCCAGGTTGCTCAAAGTCTAAGCTAATAATATAATGCTACATTATTCTCAACTAAAACCATGCCAACTTCTGAACTTCAGGCTACAGATGTGTAGGTTGCTTACTACCTAAACGAAACTGATGAGATCAAGAAAGATTAATTATACCATTAATCGATTATGAGCATGCATGTGGCACATCTTCCAGTTACATGCATCAAATTAAGGTTATTTAGCTTATACCCAAAATTGTGCTGCATAGCAGAATGTATCTCAGCTAATGATGGTGGGTGGAAACTCCATAAGACCAAGATACACCTGCTTAGCTTGCATGAATGATATGGAGTTGAAATCTCTGTAAGATATAAATTAGTTCATGCATATTGAAGTTATATGTAACAATTCTGGAGCAAGCAGAGAGAACAAGCTCTAGCTAAAGGATAGAACAACATAATATATCCATGAAGATTTGCTCGATATAGCATTGTTCATTCTTAGCCCAGTAAGCCTGTAGTACATGAGGAATGTGCGACATAAAGTCCCTCTATAACTCCCAATCATGTGGGTTGAGTAATAACATCCTGCAGATGTAGACAAAAAAATTATACCATAAAATATTTGTTTGCAAAACAGCTATTATACACATCAGGAGATAAGAAACTACGTTTCTGAATCCAACCTTTGTTGCATTAATAGAAGCATTTCAAAATGTTGTTTAATGGACAATGAAATAGGAAAGCCATATTTCTCCAACTTTAAAAACAAGTGATCTTGATATATATGTACATAATCTAGAGCCCGGTATCTATCCTTCACCTTGATATCAATTATCAAACAGATGTCGGATATACAACTACTATAATTTCCCGAAATGCTAAATTATTCAAACTATTTAAGAGAACCGCAGCAGTTAATTGAACATAAAACAATGGAGATATGAACCAAATACTATGTGTAAAGTGTAAACATTTTATGAACCTTTGTATCCCTTGAAGCTTCAGGGATATCTCATCGGCTATGTTGCGTGCCAGTTGCAGGAGAAGGGCCATAAGGACCCCTTGGTTTAGAGGAACATGGTTCGCTCCACACAGCCCTTGCAAATCAACCTGGCCGAATGGGCATTTAGAGTATCAGGTATCCACAATTATACATATGGTAACTAAAACGGTGTATGACTTGATAAAACTGAGAAATTTTAGACCTTGTGGGGTTGAAAGCCAAGCTCATTTATACATTTCAAAATATCTTTTAAAATAACAAATAACATTGAAGGCATACATGTAACTGTGTTCTACGTGTACAAAAATAATTCTCTCGTGAGGTTGTACCATATAACATAAATTTTCAGTCACTTGGTTCAGTTATGCAGAGATGGTGTTCTCATTTCCGGTTTCTAGTGGATACAGAAGAAACAACTTACATTCTGAGGTGAACAATGAACTATATCCACAGCTTCCTGATTGTTTAAGTGCTCACATAGTCCATCTGATGCAAATATAACAAACTGATATTTTGCACAGTCTATGTTCTTCAATGGATGGTTCGGGACAAAGAATTGGATTATGGAAGGGCCTTCGAATATGGAACCAGGCCAGAAGGGGCTCATGATTAAATTCCGAACTTTTTAGGTAGGTGTGGCCAATCATTCTGGAAACCTGAATACAAAGAAAAAAACATAGCACGAGTAATTATTATGTGAGATATGTCAGAAGACATCGACCTTGGGACTTTGCACAAATGGTATGCTCTTGGCATCATTAATCCATGAAATGGGGCGCAAATTGAAACCTTTATCAAATAAACTCCTGGCCCAGGTTTACACAGAGGAGTATTTATAGACATCATCAATTTTACAGAGGCCGGCAAAATGAAATACCTGAATAATGCCCTTCATGCATCAAACTTTGTGTTTTAGGGCCATGATCCGGGGGTCATTTGGGTGTACCTGTCTTAGCTCATCCCTTACAGCCGGAAAGCTCGCGTTATGCTCAGATGACAGCTGAACTGCCTTAATGTCTTTGGCGCCTCTTTCGACCCTCCCGGGGACAACACATGAATCACCAGTGTTTGCTATGTAGAGGACCCCTTCATTGATAATGCCAACCAAACAACATGACCCAACCGAGGAGATCTGCGGTTTGACGAGCCATTGCTTCCTCACGTGATTCAGAAACACCTCCTCCATGGCAGTGTAGGATCTGTAGAGGATGTCGGCCGAGAGGTCTGTTGTTCCATCGCAAACTCTGCATTGAAGTAATCATCAGCCAGCTATAACTAACAAACCAATTGAAAGTCTGATGATTCATTCATCTAAAATGGCAAACCACCATATCTAACTTATTGAGGAATATACTATTGTAACATGAATTGTGAAGGACCTGATATCATGGAAGCTTCTGAACAAGCAATTCCAAATCATGACATAAGTATTTCATCAACAAATAAGTGTCACATTTCAGGTAATAGTCAGGCATGTGTATGTTTGCAGCAGGAAATAAATAACGCACAACTGCTCAACGGCGAGGAACAACTGCAAAGGCGATGCCGCCCAGGTCCACGCAAGGCTGAACCCGGTGGTGTCCAAGTGGTGCCGGGTAGCAGCGAGCGCCTCCACAGCGCCTTCCGCCACCACCAGTGCCCGCCACCGGCACCCATCGCCCCATTATCTTTTCGCTGCAGCTGCACGAGCACGACACAGGAGCAGGGTAAATAACAGCAGCATGAACACACAGGGAGGCCAACCACGAACAATAACATCAGTACGGGTCGGCCACGAGCAGAAGCGGCATGCATCAGCAAGAAACAGCAGCGGCAACATGACATGGCGACTACAGCGCACGAGCACACGGGCCCGACAGCGGGTAATAGCAGCACCTGCAACATGACAGGGTGGCGGCGTCGAGCTGGTAACCCTAATCCTAGCTCGCCGGCCAGGGGAAATTGGGTGAGCGAGAGAGAGAGAGAGGACTGGCCTAGCCGGCGTCGCCGTCGAGGACCATGGGGTATCGCCGGGAGGAGCCGCCGAGGACCATCGAGAATCGCCGGGAGGAGCCATCGAGGACCACAGGGAATCGCCGATAGGAGCCTCCCTCGTCTTTCATCGAGCACCAACAGCGACAGAGAGGCGACAGCTTTCGAGAGGAGAGAGAGTGATCTGTAGAGAGGCACGGGATCTCCGCGTCGGCGAAGGGAGACTCCTCTCGGATCTCGGCGGCGGCGTAGGGGCGTCCTGAAGGGGATCGGAGGCGTTGGCGGCCAACGGAGATAGCGCACGGATCGAGGGTAGTCTGGAGGCATCGATCCTTGTTGCGAGCGCGATGGCAAGGGGTTCGGCGGCAAAGGGATCGGCGGGGTTGGATCTGGGCGCTCCCTCTCCCTTTCCTTCCCTTCCCTTCCCTTGGGATTCCCTTGGGAGAGGAGATCGCCGGCGGCGGGGTTGGATTGGGGTGCGGCGGCGGCTGCGACTGGAGACGGGAGATGAGGTAGGGCTAGCGAGGGAATGGTTCTGTCAAGACGGTAAAACCAGCGGAGGGAAGGTGGTCCTACGAAAAAAACCGGACGAAAGTGGTGGGACGAAAATTGACCGGCGAAGACTACCAACTGCTCCATTAGGAATAGAGACTAGGGAGTCCTAGTAGGACTCCAGCGTGCCTCCTCCTAGGGCCGGCCTCCTCCTCCCTTGCTGCTTTATATACGGGTGCAGGGGGGCACCCCAAAGACACAAAATTGATCATTGATCTCTTAGCCGTGTGCGGTGCCCCCCTCCACCATAATCCATCTCGATAATACTGTAGCGGTGCTTAGGCGAAGCCCTGCGTCGGTAGAACATCAACATCGTCACCACGCCGTCGTGCTCACGAAACTCTCCCTCAACACTCGGCTGGATCGGAGTTCGAGGGATGTCATCGGGCTGAACGTGTGTTGAACTTGGAGGTGCCGTGTGTTCGGTACTTGATCAGTCGGATCGTGAAGACTTACGACTACATCAACCGCATTGTGCTAACGCTTCCGCTTTCGGTCTACGAGGGTACGTGGACAACACTCTCCCCTCTCGTTGCTATGCATCACCATGATCTTGCGTGTGCGTAGGAATTTTTTTGAAATTACTACATTCCCCAACAGTGGCATCCGAGCCTAGGTTTTATCCGTTGATGTTGTGCATGAGTAAAACACAAATGAGTTGTGGGCGATATAAGTCATACTGCTTACCAGCATGTCATACTTTGGTTCAGCGATATTGTTGGATAAAGCGGCCCGGACCGACATTACGCGTACGCTTACGCGAGACTGGTTCTACCGACGTGCTTTGCACACGGGTGGCTGGCGGGTGTCAGTTTCTCCAACTTTAGTTGAACCAAGTGTGGCTACGCCCGGTCTTTGCGAAGGTTAAAACATCACCAACTTGACAAACTATCGTTGTGGTTTTGATGCGTAGGTAAGAATGGTTCTTGCTTAAGCCCGTAGCAGCCACGTAAAATTTGCAACAACAAAGTAGAGGACGTCTAATTTATTTTTGCAGGGCTTGTTGTGATGTGATATGGTCAAGACATGATGCTAAATTTTATTGTATGAGATGATCATGTTTTGTAACCGAGTTATCGGCAACTGGCAGGAGTCATATGGTTGTCGCTTTATTGTATGCAATGCAATTGCGCTATAATGCTTTACTTTATCACTAAGCGGTAGCGATAGTCGTGGAAGCATAAGAGTGGCGAGACGACAACGATGCTACGATGGTGGTCAAGGTGTCGCGCCGGTGACGATGGTGATCATGACGGTGCTTCAGAGATGGAGATCACAAGCACAAGATGATGATGGCCATATCATATCACTTATATTGATTGCATGTGATGTTTATCTTTTATGCATCTTATCTTGCTTTGATTGAAGGTAGCATTATACGATGATCTCTCACTAAATTTCAAGATAAAAGTGTTCTCCCTGAGTATGCACCGTTGCCAAAGTTCGTCGTGCCCGGACACCATGTGATGATCGGGTGTGATAAGCTCTACGTTCATCTACAACGGGTGCAAACCAGTTTTGCACATGCAGAATACTCAGGTTAAACTTGACGAGCGTAGCATATGCAGATATGGCCTCGAAACACTGAAACCGTAAGGTCGAGCGTGAATCATATAGTAGATATGATCAACATATTGATGTTCACCATTGAAAGCTACTTCATTTCACGTGATGATCGGTTATGGTTTAGTTGATTTGGATCACGTGATCACTTAGAAGATTAGAGGGATGTCTTTCTAAGTGGGAGTTCTTAAGTAATATGATTAAATTAAACTTAAATTTATCATGAACTTAGTCCTGATAGTATTTTGCAAATTATGTTGTAGATCAATAGCTCGCGTTGTTGCTTCCCTGTGTTTATTTTGATATGCTCCTAGAGAAAAGTATGTTGAAAGATGTTAGTAGCAATGATGCGGATTGGATCCGTGATCTGAGGATTTTCCTCATTGCTGCACAGAAGAATTATGTCCTTAATGCACCGCTAGGTGACAGACCTATTGCAGGAGCAGATGCAGACGTTATGAATGTTTGGCTAGCTCAATATGATGACTACTTGATAGTTTAGTGCACCATGCTTAACGGCTTAGAATCGGGACTTCAAAGACGTTTTGAACGTCATGGACCATATGAGATGTTTCAGGAGTTGAAGTTAATAATTCTAGCAAATACCCGAGTGAGATATGGACTCTCCAACAAGTTCTATAGCTAAAAAAAGATGGGGGAGAATAGCTCAAGCAGTGAGCATGTGCTCAGATTGTCTGGGTACTACAATCTCTTGAATCAAGTGGGAGTTAATCTTTCAGATAAAATAGTGATTGATAGAATTCTCTAGTCACCATCACTAAGTTAGTAGAACTTCATGATGAACTATAATATGCAAAGGATGATGAAAACAATTCCCAAGCTCTTCGCGATGCTAAAATCGGCAAAGGTAGAAATCAAGAAAAACATCAAGTGTTGATGGTTAACAAGACCACTAGTTTCAAGAAAAAGGATAAAGGGAAGAAGAAGGAGAACTTCAAGAAGAATAGCAAGCAAGTTGCTGCTCAAGTGAAGAAGCCCAAGTCTGGACCTAAGCCTGAGACTAAGTGCTTCTACTGCAAAGGGACTGGTCACTAGAAGCGGAACCACCCCAAGTATTTGGCGGATAAGAAGGATGGCAAAGTAAACAATGGTATATTTGATATACAGATTATTGATGTGTATTTTACTAGTGTTCGTAGCAACCCCTCGGTATTTGATATTGGTTCAGTTGCTAAGAGTAGTAACTCGAAACGGGAGTTGCAGAATGAACAAAAACTAGTTAAGGGTGAAGTGATGATGTGTGTTGGAAGTGGTTCCAAGATTGATATGATCATCATCGCACACTCCCTATACTTTCGGGATTAGTGTTGAAACTAAATAAGTGTTATTTGGTATTTGCGTTGAGCATGAATATGATTTGATCATATTTGTTGCAATACGGTTATTCATTTAAATTAGAGAATAATTGTTGTTCTGTTTACATGAATAAAACCTTCTATGGTCATACACCCAATAAAATAGTTTGTTGGATCTCGATCATAGTGATACACATATTCATAATAATGAAGCCAAAAGATGCAAAGTTAATAATGATAGTGCAACTTATTTGTGGCATTGCCGTTTAGGTCATATTGGTGTAAAGCGCATGAAGAAACTCCATGCTGATGGGATTTTGGAATCACTTGATTATGAATCACTTGATGCTTGCGAACCATGCCTTATGGGCAAGATGACTAAAGACTCCGTTCTTCGGAACAATGGAGCGAGCAACTAACTTATTGGAAATAATACATATTGATGTATGCAATCCAATGAGTGTTGAGACTCGCGGCGGGTATCGTTATTTTCTGATCTTCACAGATGATTTGAGCAGATATGGGTATATCTACTTGATGAAACATAAGTCTGAAACATTTGAAAAATTCAAAGAATTTCAGAGTGAAGTGGAAAATCATCGTGACAAGAAAATAAGATTTCTACGATCTGATCGCGGAGACAAATATTTGAGTTACGAGTTTGGTCTTCAATTAAAACAATGTGGAATAGTTTCACAAATTCGTGCCACCTGGAACACCACAGCATAATGGTGTGTCCGAACGTCATAACCGTACTTTATTGGATATTGTACAATCTATGATGTTTCTTACCGATTTACCACTATCATTTTGGGGTTATGCATTAGAGACAGCTGCATTCACGTTAAAAAGGGGCACCATCTAAGTCCGTTGAGACGACACAATTTGAACTGTGGTTTGGCAAGAAACCAAAGTTGTCGTTTCTTAAAGTTTGGGGTTGCGATGCTTATGTGAAAAAGTTTCATCCTGATAAGCACAAATCCAAATCGGAGAAATGTGTCTTCATAGAATACCCAAAGGAGAAAGTTGGGTACACCTTTTATCACAGATCCGAAGGCAAGACATTCGTTGCTAAGAATGGATCCTTTCTAGAGAAGGAGTTTCTCTCGAAAGAAGTGAGTGGGAGGAAAGTAGAACTTGATAAGGTAATTGTACCTTCTCCCTTATTGGAAAGTAGTTCATCACAGAAATCTGTTCCTGTGACTACTACACCAATTAGTGAGGAAGCTAATGATGATGATCATGTAACTTCAGATCAAGTTACTACCGAATCTCGTAGATAAACCAGAGTGAGATCCGCACCAGAGTGGTACGGTAATCCTGTTCTGAAAGACATATTACTAGACCATGACGAACTTGCGAACTATGAGGAATCGATGATGAGCCCAGATTCCGCAAAATGGTTTGAGGCCATGAAATCTGAGATGGGATCCATGTATGAGAACAAAGTGTAGACTTTGGTTGACTTGCCCGATGATCGGCAAGCCATAGAAAATAAATGGATCTTCAAGAGGAAGATGGACGCTGATAGTAGTGTTAGTATCTACAAAGCTAGACTTGTCGAAAAAGGTTTTTGACAAAGTTCAAGGTGTTGACTACGATGAAATTTTCTCACTCGTAGCGATGTTTAAGTCTATCCAAATCATGTTAGCAATTGCCGCATTTTATGAAATCTGGCAACTGGATAAACAAAACTACATTCCTTAATGGATTTAAAGAAGAGTTGTATATGATACAACCAGAAGGGTTTGTCAATCTTAAAGGTGCTAACAAAATATGCAAGCATCTCGGAGTTGGAATATACGCTTTGATAAGTTGATCAAAGCATATAGTTTTATACAGACTTGCGGTGAAGTCTGTATTTACAAGAAAGTGAGTGGGAGCACTACAACATTTCTAATAAGTATATGTGAATGACATATTGTTGATCGGAACTAATGTAAAATTATTCTGCAAAGCATAAAGGAGTGTTTGAAAAGAGTTTTTCAAAGAAAGACCTCGGTGAAGCTGCTTACATATTGAGTATCAAGATCTATAGAGATAGATCAAGACGCTTGATAAGTTTTTTCAATCAGTACATACCTTAACAAGATTTCGAAGTAGTTCAAAATGAAACAGTCAAAGAAAGAGTTCTTGCATGTGTTACAAGGTGTGAAATTGAGTAAGACTCAAAACCCGACCACGACAGAAGATAGAAAGAGAATGAAAGTCATTCCCTATGCCTTGGCCATAGGTTCTATAAAGTATGCCATGCTGTGTACCAAATCTATTGTATACCCTACACTGTTTTTGGCAAGGGAGAACAATAGTGATCTAGGAGTAGATCACTGGACAGCGGTCAAAATTATCCTTAGTGGAATAAGGATATGTTTCTCGATTATGGAGGTGACAAAAAGGTTCGTTGTAAAGGGTTACGTCGATGCAAATTTTGACACTGATCTAGATGACTATAAGTCTCAATCTGGATACATATTGAAAGTGGGAGCAATTAGCTAGAGTAGCTCCGTGCAGAGCATTGTTGATATAGAAATTTACAAAATACATACGGATCTGAATGTGGCAGACCCGTTGACTAAACTTCTCTCACAAGCAAAACATGATCACGCCTTAGTAATCTTTGGGTGTTAATCACATAGCGATGTGAACTAGATTATTTACTCTAGTAAACCCTTTGGGTGTTGATCACATGACGATGTGAACTATGGGTGTTAATCACATGGTGATGTGAACTATTAGTATTAAATCACATGGTGATGTGAACTAGATTATTGACTCTAGTGCAAGTGGGAGACTGAAGGAAATATGCCCTAGAGGCAATAATAAAGTTATTATTTATTTCCTTATATCATGATAAATGTTTATTATTCATACTAGAATTGTATTAACCGGAAACATAATACATGTGTGAATACATAGACAAACAGAGTGTCACTAGTATGCCTCTACTTGACTAGCTCGTTGATTAAAGATGGTTATGTTTCCTAACCATAGACATGAGTTGTCATTTGATTAGCGGGATCACATCATTAGGAGAATGATGTGATTGACATGACCCGTTCCGTTAGCTTAGCACCCGATCGTTTAGTATGTTGCTATTGCTTTCTTCATGACTTATACATGTTCCTGTGACTATGAGATTATGCAACTCCCGTTTACCGGAGGAACACTTTGTGTGCTACCAAACGTCACAACATAACTGGGTGATTATAAAGGTTCTCTACAGGTGTCTCCGAAGGTACATGTTGGGTTGGCGTATTTCGAGATTAGGATTTGTCACTCCGATTGTCGGAGAGGTATCTATGGGCCCTCTCGGCAATACACATCACTTAAGCCTTGCAAGCATTACAACTAATGAGTTAGTTGCGGGATGATGTATTACGGAATGAGTAAAGAGACTTGCCGGTAATGAGATTGAACTAGGTATTGAGATACCGACGATCGAATCTCGGGAAAGTAACATACCGATGACAAAGGGAACAACGTATGTTGTTATGCGGTCTGACCGATAAAGATCTTCGTAGAATATGTGGGGGCCAATATGAGCATCCAGGTTCCGCTATTGGTTATTGACCGGAGACGTGTCTCGGTCATGTCTACATAGTTCTCGAACCCATAGGGTCCGCACGCTTAAAGTTTCGATGACAGTTATATTATGAGTTTATGAGTTTTGATGTACCGAAGGAGTTAGGAGTCCCGGATGAGATCGGGGACATGACGAGGAGTCTCGAAATGGTCGAGACATAAAGATCGATATATTGGACGACTATATTCGGACATCGGAAAGGTTCTGAGTGATTCGGGTATTTTTTGGAGTACCGGAGAGTTACGGGAATACGTATTGGGCCTTATCGGGCCATACGGGAAAGAATGAAAAGGGCCTCAAGGGTGGCCGCACCCCTCCCCTTGGTCTGGTCGGAATTGGACTAGGGAAGGGAGGTGCCCCCTTCCTTCCTTCTCCTTTTCCCTTCCTCTTTTCCTATTCCATATGGGAGGTGGAATCCTACTAGGACTAGGGAGTCCTAGTAGGACTCCACACTTGGCGCGCCCCCTCCTAGGGCCGGCCTCCTTCTCCCTTGCTCCTTTATATACGGCTACAGGGGGCACCCCAAAGACACAACAATTGATCATTGATCTCTTAGCCGTGTGCGGTGCCCCCCTCCACCATAATCCACCTCGATAATACTGTAGCGGTGCTTAGGCGAAGCCCTGCGTTGGTAGAACATCAACATCGTCACCAGGCTGTCGTGCTGAAGAAACTCTCCCTCAACACTCGGCTGGATCGAAGTTCGAGGGATGTCATCGGGCTGAACGTGTGCTGAACTCGGAGGTGCCGTGTGTTCGGTACTTGATCAGTCGGATCGTGAAGACTTACGACTACATCAACCGTGTTGTGCTAACGCTTCCGCTTTCGGTCTATGAGGGTACGTGGACAACACTCTCCCCTCTCGTTGCTATGCATCACCATGATCTTGCGTGTGCGTAGGAATTTTTTTGAAATTACTACGTTCCCCAACACAAGACGTAGCAAGAAGGGTTTCTAGCGCCGTTGCTGGGGAGTCTACGCAAAAATTCAATATGCCAAGTACCCATCACAATCCCTATCTCTCGCATTACATTATTTGCCATTTGCCTCTCGTTTTCCTCTCCCCCCGATTCACCCTTGCCGTTTTATTCGCCCACTCTCTCTCCCTATCCTCCCTCTCTATTTGCCTCTTTTTGCCCGTTTGCTTTTTGTTTGCTCGCATGTTAGATTGCTTGTTTGTCGCGATGGCCCAACCAAGATTTGGTGATCTTCACCTTAAAAGGTTAGAGGAAATCGAAAACAATGTTAGGAAGTTTATGGTTTTGCAATTTGAGAATAATAATATCCTTAGAAACGAGCTTAAGGAACAAAAATTTTTTATGAGTTATATGAATAAAGAGCTTGATGATATGTCTAAATAATTTGAGGGTATAAGATCCCAGATTGCTCGTCTAGAGAAGATGACTGCTGAAATTTCGGATATGCAAGCCACCTTAGTCAATAAGATGGCCGCTAAACCGAATACCTATGAAAATCAAGATGAAGATCTAAAAGTTATTGATGTGTCTCCAATTAAATCTTTATTTTGCAATATGAATCTTGATAAAACTGAATATGATCTTCCTTTACCTAGAAGGCGTTCTAAAAATTCGGAGTATTTAGATCTTAATGATGAAATTGATGAAAGTGGGATTGAAAGAAATAAAAATCTAGATGTTGCTAAACCCACTATATTGGATTTCAAGGAATTTAATTATGAAAGTTGCTCTTTAATTGATAGTATTTCCTTGTTGCAATCCGTGCTAAATTCTCCACATGCTTATAGTCAAAATAAAGCCTTCACCGAACATATTGTTGATGCCTTGATGCAATCTTATGAAGAAAAACTTGAGTTGAAAGTTTCTATCCCTAGAAAACTCTATGATGAGTGGGAACCAACTATTAAAATTAAAATTAAAGATCATGAGTTTTATGCTTTGTGTGATTTGGGTGCTAGTGTCTCTACTATTCCCAAGACTTTGTGTGATTTACTATATTTCCGTAACTTTGATGATTGCTCTCTAAACTTGCATCTTGCGGATTCCACTATTAAGAAACCTATGGGAAGAATTAATGATGTTCTTATTGTTGCAAATAGGAATTATTTGCCCGTAGATTTAATTGTTCTTGATATAGATTGCAATCCTTCTTGCCCTATTATTCTTGGTAGACCTTTCCTTAGAACGGTTGGTGCGATTATTGATATGAAGGAAGGAAATATTAGATTTCAATTTCCATTAAAAAAGGGCATGGAACACTTTCCAAGAAAGAAAATAAAATTACCATATGAAACTATCATGAGATCCACTTATGGATTGCCTACCAAACATGTCAATACCTAGATCTATCCTCGCTTTTATGCCTAGCTAGGGGCGTTAAACGATAGTGCTTGTTGGGAGGCAACCCAATTTTATTTTTATTCCTTGCCTTTTGCTCCTGTTTATTAATTAATAAATTATTTAGCCTCTGTTTTGGTTGTGTTTTTTTGTGTTTCATTAGTGTTTGTGCCAAGTAGAACCGTTGGGAAGACTTGGGAAAAGTCTTGTTGAACTTGCTGTAAAAAACAGAAACTTTAGCGCTCACGAGAACTGCTGTCATTTTTATTTGAAGAGTACTATTTAGTTAATTATTTTTGAAGATGATTAATAGATAAATTCCTCACGTCCAGCAATTTATTTTAGAATTTTTGGGGTTCCAGATCTTGCGCTAGCTACAGATTACTACAGACTGTTCTGTTTTTGACAGATTCTGTTTTTCGTGTGTTGTTTGCTTATTTTGATGAATCTATTGTTAGTAAAATAGTTTATAATCCATAGAGAAGTTGGAATACAGTAGGTTTAACACCAATATAAATAAAGAATGATTTCATTACAGTACCTTGAAGTGGTCTTTTGTTTTCTTTTGCTAACGGAGCTCACGGGTTTTCTATTTTGAGTTTTGTGTTGTGAAGTTTTCAAGTTTTGGGTGAATTCTTTTGATGGATCATGGAACAAGGAGTGGCAAGAGACTAAGCTTGGGGATGCCCATGGCACCCCCAAGATAATACAAGGACACCAAAAGTCAAAGCTTGGGGATGCCCCGGAAGGCATTCCCTCTTTTCGTCCACTTCCATCGGTAATTTACTTGGAGCTATATTTTTATTCACCAACATGATATGTATTTTGCTTGGAGCATCTTGTATTATTTGTGTCTTTGTGTCTTAGTATGCCACAATCATCCTTGATGTACACACCTTTTGAGAGAGCCATATATGAATTAAAATTTGATAGAATACTCTATGTGCTTCATTTATATCTTTTGAGCTAGATAGTTTTGCTCTATGTGCTTCACTTATATCTTTTGAGCTAAGTAGTTTTGCTCTATGTGCTTCACTTATATCTTTTGAGCTAGATAGTTTTGCTCTGTGTTCTTCACTTAAATCTTTTAGAGCACGGTGGTGGACTCGTTTTAAAGAAACTATTGATCTCTCATGCTTCACTTAAATTAATTTTAGAGTCTCTTAATAGCATGGTAATTTGCCTAATAATAATATGCTTGGTATTCAAGATTTGTGAAACTTTCTTTTGAGTGTGTTGAATACTAAGAAAAGATTGAAGCATGATAATTGTTTTGAGATATGGAGGTGATAATATTAAAGTCATGCTAGTTGAGTAGTTGTGAAGTTAAAGAATACTTGTGTTGAAGTTTGTGATTCCCGTAGCATGCACGTATGGTGAACCGTTATGTGATGAAGTCAGAGCATGATTTATTTATTGATTGTCTTCCTTATGAGTGGCAGTCGGGGACGAGCGATGGTCTTTTCCTACCAATCTATCCCCCTAGGAGCATGCGCGTAATAATTTGCTTTGATAACTTCTAGATTTTTGCAATAAGTATATGAGCTCTTTATGACTAATGTTGAGTCCATGGATCATACACACTCTCACCCTTCCACCCTTGCTAGCCTCTCTAATACCGTGCAACTTTCGCCGGTATCATACACCTACCATATACCTTCCTCAAAACAACCACCATACCTACCTATTATGGCATTTACATAGCCATTCCGAGATATATTGCCATGCAACTTTCCACCATCTAGTTCATCATGACACATCCATCATTGTCATATTGCTTAGCATGATCATGTAGTTGACATAGTATTTGTGGCAAAGCCACCATTCATAATTCTTTCATACTTGTCACTCTTGATTCATTGCATATCCCGGTACACCGCCGGAGGCATTCATATAGAGTCATACTTTGTTTTAGTATCGAGTTGTAATCATTGAGTTGTAAATAAATAGAAGTGTGATGATCATCATTCAATAGAGCATTGTCCCCCCAAAAAAGAAAGGCCAAAGAAAAAAAAGAAGGCCCAAAAAATATAATAAATAAAAAAGGGGCAATACTACTATCTTTTTTTCCACACTTGTGCTTCAAAGTAGCACCATGATAGAGCGAGTCTCATATATTGTGCTTGAAAGTAGCACCATGTTCTTCATATAGAGAGTCTCATATGTTGTCACTTTCATATACTAGTGGGAATTTTATGTTATAGAACTTGGCCTGTATATTCCAATGATGGGCTTCCTCAAATTGCCCTAGGTCTTCGTGAGCAAGCAAGTTGGATGCACACCCACTAGTTTCTTTTATTGAGCTTTCATACATTTATAGCTCTAGTGCATCTGTCGGGGGTTTGGTGCGACATATGCCAACGGATGGCTTATCATGGTGGGGGCGAGTAGAACGTCGCCGGTGCCTGGAAACGGGATGAGGCGAAGACATGCATGCCAGCGAATCTTACCCACCTTCGGGGCTCTCCAGGGAGATAATACCCCTACTGCTGCTCTGCGGGGTCTCCGCATGATCACTATGGCCAAGTGTTTACACGGTTGCTCCTTGAGCTGTTTCTGGTGGTAGAAGAGGGCAAGGCTAGCTCTCCCCTTCTATCTGGTATGGTCTAGAACTACTGGGATCCAACCCCTTGCATGGGTGCCCTGGGGAGTTTATATAGGCCTACCCCCCAGGGGTACAATGGTAATTCGACTGGGCGCGGGCCCAGCCGTCAGTGCCTCCGACCTCCGACTTCTCCGCCGACTGCTGGGCCCGCCGACTGGTCTAGTACGGAGCCGACAGGCCGCGTCCGCCGCGGGCGGGTCTTGCCGGTCGCTGATTACTGTAGCCGTGCTTCTGATGATGCAGGCTTGGTCATGGGGTCGTGGCAACAGCCCCGCCGCCTGGCGGGCGATCACTGTGGCCACTCCCCATCTCATCTTGATTAATGGCGCGTGGGCCCCGGGGGAGGGCTCGGCCGACTCCCCCGGGCCGACTCCCGACGGGTCCGACTGGCGGTTCTCCCGCCGTCTCTCGAGGTCTCGCTA
The DNA here is from genome assembly GCF_056163025.1 of Triticum urartu. Classification (NCBI taxonomy): domain Eukaryota; kingdom Viridiplantae; phylum Streptophyta; class Magnoliopsida; order Poales; family Poaceae; genus Triticum; species Triticum urartu. The sequence goes on along the minus strand of NC_141879.1, from coordinate 571,741,076 downwards.
ACTGGTGGGCCCCGCTGCCTCCAGGCCGTACAGACAAGCCGTCGTGGGCGCAGGACTTGGTACTGTGGTGCTGATGTCAGGGCCGGCCGGGCAACAGTGCCACGCCGCACGGAGATCTTCCCGGGTACGGCGTGCTGTGGCCATGCCTGCCCTCGGTAAGGGGCGGGAGTGGGCTTCAATGTAGCCATGCCTTTGCCCCGTCCCCTTTGATGAGGTAATGGGTTTGCTGGAGTCGCCGGCCGACTCCCCAAAGCCGGCTTCTCTGGAGGTCGTCCCTGGAACTCGGCCGTGAGCGGGCAGTCGGCCGCCCTGCCGTCGACTCCTCAGGAGACGGCTCTTCGCCCTGGGGTCTTGAGGGGCGCAGCCTGCCCCGATGTCTTGAAAGGTTATGGGACTCGGGTTGGCCTACCCGTGGCCCATTACTCCGACAGTAGTCCCCGAAGCTAGTGAGGCGCCACGGACGATCGGCCGAGAAGCCTCAGCACTTTCTCTTTCCGGGTGCTCAACACATGGTCTTGATTGACTTCTGCCAGGCCGTCTAGAAGGAGTCGGACTTGCTCAACTCGGACTTGCTCGGTGTCTCGAACATAGCAGCGGGATTTTAAGTGGCGTGCTAGCGAAGCCTCCAGGCCGCCGCCTATTCTTGGCCTGTCACGCGAGGGCACGTGGCTAGGCCGTCCTGCTAGCCCACGCGTGCGACGGGACAGGCCCACAGGCGGGGCCCGCCACTACCGCGCCTCGGCGCCCGAGCGGATCTGCTGCGGCCCCGGTGGACGGTTGGGATTCCCATGGAGTTACTACGCGCAGTAACTTTACGTGGATCGTGGGGGTCGTGGGGTTGTGGGCGCAGTAAATCCCCACGTCCGCCCCCTCGGCTTCGCAGCCCACAGGGCTATAAGTAGGGGGAAGAGGGGGGCACGCGCGCCCCTCCTTCCCACTACTCATTGCTCTCTTCCTCCTTGCCGCTCCTCGCACTCCTCCTTCCTCTTCTCTTCTTTGCTCCGCCGCATGCCCAAGCTCCGGCGAACGCTGCGGCGACAGCTCGCGATGAGTTCTTCCTCTGCTGCCGCGCCTCCCCTAGTGCGTTCCGGCACCTGGGACGGTTCCGAGGTTCATGAAGACCACATTGAGTTCCTCCGCCGGACCCGTCGGCTTCCCGGCGAGGATCGCGTGCAGGTGCGTCTTGCACCGGAGGGGGAGATTTCCCCCGCCCCATAGGAGGGCGAGCGGGTCATCTTCTGCTCGCACTGCCTGCGCGAGCTGGGGCTGCCGGCGAGCAGCTTTTTCTGGTCTTTCTTGGAGTTCTACGGCCTCCAGCCGCACCACCTCACCCCCAACACAATGGTGCTGTTGTCCGCCTTCGTGGCCTTGTGCGAAGGCTTCCTCGGAGTCCTCCCCACCCTCGAGCTTTGGGGGGAGTTCTTCTCCAAGCTCGGCACCCAGGCCGCGGGCGTGCCGGCTCAATGCGGCGCCTTCATCGCCGTGCGAAGGTCAGGAGCCGACAACCCCTTCCCCTCCATCTCGCTGATAAAGTCGGTGAAGATGTGTCAAAGATCCTACTTCTATGTTAGGAACGTCGCCACGAGGGGTGACTGGGTCAATCTGCCGGCTTTCGAAGCCGGCCCGCCTGCTGGGAGATTGCCCAACTGGTCGTACCGGGCCAGGTCACTGACGCCTGCGGGATCCGGCGCCATCACGCGACTCCGAGTGCTGACGCAGTCGGAGGGTCTGACTGGTCCGGACCTGCTGGCCGCCTTCGTCTCGCGCTGAGTTCTCCCACTCCAAGGCCACCCTCACATGATATGCTAGATGAGCGGGCACCGCGACCTGAGTCAGATGTGCACCAAGGACATGCCTCACGAAGAGGTGGCCTTCATGGTGAACTACCTCTCGGACAGCAGGCTCCTGGAGGACTGGCGATTCGGCAAGGAGCCGTACTCCCGCGCCAACCCCCCGCCCGTGGTGAGTCGCCTTTCTTTTCTTTCTTTAGATTGTCTTCTTCTTGCCGGGTTTTGTTTTGACCAGTCGGCTTTGGTTAGAATCCCCTTCTTCACCCACCAGCCGGCACCTCGGGGCCGGCCCGTGAGTTCGTCGCCGACCGGGCGGAGAGCGACATCGACGACCCCGATCTGGGGGCGGCGGCTCTGGAAGACGACGCCGAGGGAGGAGGAGGGATAGCAGGCGACTTCAGGCCTTCGGCTACCTTCGCCGACTGGCCTGAAGACAGCACCGAGGGAGAAGTCGCCCCTCACCATCGGCCAGGAGCCAGCCAGCCTGGCGCGGGCTCTTCTGCCGCGTCGGGCGCTCCAGGCGGCGGGAAGAAGCGTAGGGCCATGCCGACCTTGTTCGGCAGTCGGCCGAAGAAGCCCAAGGGCTCAGCTGCGGCGACCCGGCAGGACGAGGCAGCCGCGAAGGCCATCCGCTTCCGTAAGAAAGTGAAGAAGCCGCCGTTGGTCTCCGCGTAAGTATTCTGTCTTCAAAGTTTTATTCTTTCTTCGTGATTTGTCTGAGTCTCTGCTTGCCCCTCTTTCTTCAGGGCTCCCCTCTCTCTTGAGCGGGTCGCCGCCGCCTCCGTCATGGGGTCAGCGGAGACGTCCGCCACCACTCGGTGGATTGACCCTGCTGCTGACCTCCGGGAGGTGACGGAGCGGAATGCGCAGGAGAGGCGCAACGAAGAAGAGGCCCTCCGCCTAGAGAAGGCGGAGGCCGACAGGGCGGAGGCCTCCGCTAAGAAAAAACTAGCGGAGGCCGAAGCCGCCGCCGCGGTGAAGCAGCAGGCTGAGGAAGCCGCACGCCGCCAGTCGGCCTTGCTTGTCACCCCGCTGAACTCTGCGCCACCGCCTCCGGAGTTCATGGGGCCAACTGGAGAAGCCGGCGGGGAGAACCTCGTCGAGGAGAGGGAAGGCGGCGACCCCTCTACTCCGGACACGCACGTTCCGCCGCCGCCGCCGCCGTCTGAAGGCACGCAAGGTGAGCAGCCAGCGGACCCTCCGGTGCCGCCAAATGAAGACGAGGCCGTGGCGAGGCTACTCCTCCAAGTCGGCTCGCCAATGCGCCGTCGTCTGGAGAAGGCGACTTCGGCACCCCGCCCCCTGGAAGCCGGCACCGCCAGCTCGGCGGCCCTAGACGCCGAAGCGACGAGCGCCGCACCTGTTGGGTGGGTGCGAGGAGGCGGCACAGGGTCGCTGAACCGGGCGCTCTTGGACGTACAGGCGAAGCTCCGTGCTGAGGGCGACGCTCTCCAGAGTTGCACCAAGGCGTTCCTAGCGTCGCGGGCAGCCGTCCGGGTATGTTTTTCCTTTGGTCTTTGTTTTCTTGCTCCTATCTGTGGGGGCACGCCAGCGCACCCACTGGGTGTAGTCCCCGAGTTTCGGGCCGGCTGCTGAGCAGGTGGCCCGGAACTCCAATTGATGGACTTCTGGGTACTAACTTTGTCTAAAATGCTTGTCATGGGATTACCACAACCTTCGCGTCACTGCCTTCAACCGTAACGTTGAAGAGCTGGGCAAGCAGACCGCCGACTTGGCAGAGAGCCGGAGTAAGTCCCCCTTTTTTTTCTCTGCGGGGGCGCGCTAGCGCACCCGCGGGCTGTAGTCCCCGAGATTCGGGCCGGCTGCTGAGCAGCCAGGCCGGATCTCCCCGGCGACCTACTTTATTGACGATTGTTGTCTTTCTTCCTTTCCTTCAGGAGCCAGCGCTGCTCTTCAACAGCAGCTGAGCGAAGCCAACTCCGCCCTGCGCGCCAAAGGGGAGGAGTGCAGCAAGCTCGCCACAGAGCACGATCTCCTGGCCACTCAGTTGGCAGAGCAGAAGGAGCTGCTTGTGAAGTCGCAGAGGGAGGCGGAGGAGACGGAAACCGCCCTCTTGGCCGAGTTTGCGAGCGAGCGCTCCTCCTGGTCTGACAAGGAGGCACAACTGTCCTCCGGCTTCCACGAGATTGAAGACATCGTTGATGGTGAGCCTCTTTATTTTCTTTCTTCGAGTTGCCAACTTAGATCGTGCCGACTCCTGGTTTTTGACTTGCTTCTTTGTTTCTTCGTGTCTGTGCAGACTTCTTCCCTGGGCAGTCGTAGGCCGCCATCCAAGCCATCGAGGCTGACCGTGAAGGTCGGAGGGCGGAGGGCGCAGAGATCGCCGCCGATGCCCCCCAAACTCTTGACGAGCACATCCTGAGCATTGAGGCTCGCCTCCGGCCGGCTCACCGGATGCTGCGCCGGCTCCAGTGCGTCGGTGCCCAGGCGATTGCCGCCCTTTGGCCGGATATGCAGGCTCCGCGCACCCCCAGCCTGATGGCCAACTGGCTGGAGGTCGCGGCTGGTCGTCTTGAGGCCTGGAAGGGCTCTTCGGCCCGGGCTGGAGTGCGCCGGGCCTTGGAGTTCGTCAAGGTGTGGTACCCGGGGCTGGATCTAGACCGGTTGGCCACGCTTTGGTCGGAGGCCCAGCCGGAGCTGGCGGTTACGGAAGACGCCTTCGTCAAACGTGCTGCGGCGATCACCGAGTACACCGACACCAGCATCTTCGTCCCCGAGCGGTCTAAAGATGGCGAGGAGGTACCGCCGGAGTGGTTTGGGATGAACCCAGACTACGGCGAAGACTCGACGGAGGTGATTAGCTCCAGCGTCGAGGAGGAGGACGAAGCGGAGGATGGAGGTGAGGCGGAGGCACCAGAAGACGGAGCAGACGGCCAGCCTCAGCCCGACCGCGCCTCCAGCAACGAGCCGCGTGCGACCGAGTCGACTGCCGCCGGAGGTGATCAAGTCGAGACTAGCCAGCCGGCTGCCCCGACGCCTGACGCTGGCACCTCCTCCGTCCCTCCGAATCCGTCTGCTGCCTCCTAAGCTGCCGCTGTATCTTTTATTTTATCTGCTTCAGTAGTCTTTGAAGAACTTGTTAATTTGCACAATTCCACCCGCGGGGTGTATTTTGAACCTCTACTCGATAATTCGGCCAAAGGCCTATGTTATGTAAATATATATATATATCTATCTTTTCTTGCTCATTGTTCTTTTGGCTTTTTTCCTTTGCCGCTTTCTCTTAGTTGCCTGCCTTGCCAATCGGACAGCCGCTCTGCGGACTGTTGCTGGATCAAGTGCTAGGCTACTTTGGGAAAGCAAGTACTTAGCCGATTTCAAGATTGTTTGAGCAAGTTGGATAGAAGACGACAATCCGACTATCCGAGAGTCGGTTTGCGAGAAAGGCTGGAAGCCGTCTTGAGCTATGTTTTATGCTTTGAGTCCTTAGCCATTTTTCATGCGAGTGCCCATTCTACCTTACTGCTGCCCACCGTACAGTCGCTCTACGAGCTGCGGCTTCTAACAGGAGACGGTTTAGGCGTTTACACACTACTTATCCGACTGCAGGAAGCATTTCATAGTGCAAGGCGGCAATTCCCCGGGTCGACTTGTCGAGCCCGGTGCCAAACGGCATGACGAAGAGTAACATACTTGTAGGCATAATTTTTATCATACAGACAAAAGAGGGCAGTCCCCGAGCTCGTCTCGGGGGGCCCAAAGTCTTGGTACTTTAATACAAAAGGTAGCGTGGTACATACTGCATCAACTGTACAATCTTCGGAGGAGATTTGCATTCCATGGCCGCTCTGTCTCCTTGCCGGAGTCGTCCCTCTTGCGTGCTCGGGGCTTCTGAGCGTCGATCAGGTAGTAGGAATCGTTGCCCAGTACTTTGCTGATGATGAAAGGGCCTTCCCAAGGCGCCGACAGCTTGTGCTGGCCGGCTGTTCGCTGGATCAGTCGGAGCACAAGGTCACCTTCTTGGAAAGATCTTGGCCTGACCTTCCTGTTGTGGTATCGGCGCAGGCTCTGCTGGTAGATGCTGGACCGGCTGAGTGCGAACAGCCGGCCCTCTTCCAGCAGATCGACGTCGTCTCGTCGTGCTTCTTCTGCTTCCTCCTCGGTGTACATGGTGACTCGTGGGGAGTCAAACTCTATGTCCGTTGGGATGACGGCTTCGGCACCGTAGACGAGGAAGAAGGGCGTGAAGCCGGTTGACTTATTTGGAGTCGTGCGCAGACTCCAGAGGACGGCTGGTAGCTCGTCGAGCCAGCAGCCAGCCGAGCGCTCCAGAGGCTCGATCAACTGAGGCTTGATGCCGGACAGGATGAGGCCGTTTACTCGCTCCACTTGGCCGTTTGACTGCGGATGGGCGACGGACGCTAGGTCCAGTCGGATGCCCTGTGTTGCGCAGAAACGGGCCAAGGCGCCTTTGGCAAAATTTGTGCCGTTGTCGGTGATGATGCTGTGTGGTATGCCGTACCGAATTGTGTCGGGGCCGGCGAGCCGCCAACAGTGTGATCCATCTCCCGCTGGTAAGCTTCTGACAAGCATCTCATGTTGGCCAGCTTCTTCGCGCCTTCAACGAGCTGAAGGCGGCGCGCTTCTAACGTCTCCGCGTCAGCATCTTCCGGAATGGGCGTAGTCAGGTCTTGCAGCGCTGCGCCGAGTGAGTCGGGCGCTCCTCCGCCAGGGAACTCGTCATGACTGATGACTAGCACCTCAGTGACGGTGCTTCCGTCGCTCTCTGCGTGGGGGAGAGGTTCGTCGTAGACCACCACGTTGGTGGGGAACGCGTCGATCGACGCGATGTCGGAGTCGACTAGCATCAGGTCGGTGGAGCCTACGGACTCCAAGTCTACGGCAGGCTCGCCGGAAACGTGGACTTGATTGAGGAGGCCTGCGAGGAGGTTTTCGGGGCCGCCCGCGCCTGCGTCGGACGCAGGTTCGTTGGAGAGGCGGACCTCGCCGACAAGTTCGGCCAAGGAGCTGGCTGCGCAGGCGATCTCAACACCGTGCAGCGCGTCGATGCAGACTTCGCCCAGCGTGCCTGGCTGGCTGCGCTCGCCAGGGAGGAAAAGGGTTCCCGTCCAGAACAGATCTCCGGATGGCGGTGCACCAGGCCCCACGGTGGGCGCCAAATGTCGGGGGTTTGGTGCGACATATGCCAACGGATGGCTTATCATGGTGGGGGCGAGTAGAACATCGCCGGTGCCTGGAAACGGGATGAGGCGAAGACATGAACGCCGGCGAATCTTACCCAGCTTCGGGGCTCTCCGGGGAGATAATACCCCTACTGCTGCTCTGCGGGGTCTCCGCATGATCACTATGGCCAAGTGTTTACACGGTTGCTCCTTGAGCTGTTTCTGGTGGTAGAAGAGGGCAAGGCTAGCTCTCTCCTTCTATCTGTATGGTCTAGAACTACTGGGATCCAACCCCTTGCATGGGTGCCCTGGGGGTTTATATAGGCCTACCCCCCAGGGGTACAATGGTAATTCGACTGGGCGCGGGCCCAGCCGTCAGTGCCTTCGACCTCCGACTTCTCTGCCGACTGCTGGGGCCCGCCGACTGGTCTAGTACGGAGCCGACAGGCCGCGTCCGCCGCGGGCGGGTCTTGCCGGCCGCTGATTACTGTAGTCGTGCTTCTGATGATGCAGGCTTGGTCATGGGGTCGTGGCAACAGCCCCGCCGCCTGGCGGGCGATCACTGTGGCCACTCCCCATCTCATCTTGATTAATGGCGCGTGGGCCCCGGGGGAGGGCTCGGCCGACTCCCGACGGGTCCGACTGGCGGTTCTCCCGCCGTCTCCTGAGGTCTCACTGACTGGTAGGCCCCGCTGCCTCCAGGCCGTACAGACAAGCCGTCATGGGTGCAGGACTTGGTACTGTGGTGCTGATGTCAGGGCCGCCCGGGCAACAGTGCCACGCCGCACGGAGATCTTCCCAGGTACGGCGTGCTGTGGCCATGCCTGCCCTCGGTAGGGGACGGGAGTGGGCTTCATTGTAGCCACGCCTCTGCCCCGTCCCCTTTGATGAGGTCATGGGTTTGCTGGAGTCGCCAGCCGACTCCCCAAAGCCGGCTTCTCTGGAGGTCGTCCCTGGAACTCGGCCGTGAGCGGGCAGTCGGCCGCCCTGCCGTCGACTCCTCAAGAGATGGCTCTTCGCCCTGGGGTCTTGAGGGGCGCAACCTGCCCCGATGTCTTGAAAGGTTATGGGACTCGGGTTGGCCTACCCGTGGCCCATTACTTCGACAGCATCCGTTGCATGGCAATCCCTACTCACTCACATTGATATCTATTGATGGGCATCTCCATAGCCCGTTGATACGCCTAGTTGATGTGAGACTATCTTCTCCTTTTTGTCTTCTCCACAACCACCATTCTATTCCTCCTATAGTGCTATATCCATGGCTCACGCTCATGTATTGCGTGAAGATTGAAAAAGTTTTGAAAAAGTTAGAGTATGAAACAATTGCTTGGCTTGTCATCGGGGTTGTGCATGATTTAAATACTTTGTGTGGGGAAGATGGAGCATAGCCAGACTATATGATTTTGTAGGGATAACTTTCTTTGGCCATGTTATTTTGAGAAGACATAATTGCTTTGTTAGTATGCTTGAAGTATTATTATTTTCTATGTCAATATAAACTTTTGTCTTGAATCTTTATAATCTGAATATTCTTACCACAATTAAGAAGATTTGCATTGAAATTATGCCAAGTAGCACTCCGCATCAAAAATTCTTTTTTATCATTTACCTACTCGAGGACGAGCAGAAATTAAGCTTGGGGATGCCTGATACGTCTCCAACGTATCTATAATTTTTGATTGCTCCATGCTATATTATCTACTGTTTTGGACTATATTGGGCTTTATTTTCCACTTTTATATTATTTTTGGGACTAACCTATTAACCGGAGGCCCAACCCAGAATTGCAGTTTTTTGCCTATTTCAGTGTTTCGGATAAACGGAATATCAAATGGAGTCCAAACGGAATAAAATCGTCGGGAATGTGATTTTCTCACTGAACGTGATCCAGGAGACTTGGACCCTACTGCAAGGGATCAAAGAGGAGGTCATGAGGGTGGGGGCGCGCCCCCCCTAGGGCGCGCCCCCTGCCTCGTGGGCCCCTCGGTGCTCCACCGACGTACTCCTTCCTCCTATATATACACGCGTACCCCCAAACGATCAGAACAGGAGCCAAAAACCTAATTCCACCGCCGCAACTTTCTGTATCCACGAGATCCCATCTTGGGGCCTGTTCCAGAGCTCCGCCGGAGGAGGGCCGTCATCACGGAGGGCTTCTACATCATCACAGCCTCTCCGATGAAGTGTGAGTAGTTTACCTCAGACCTTCAGGTCCATAGTTAGTAGCTAGATGGCTTCTTCTCTCTCTTTGAATCTCAATACAAAGTTCTCCCCCTCTCTCGTGGAGATCTATTCGATGTAATCTTCTTTTTGCGGTGTGTTTGTTGAGACCGATGAATTGTGGGTTTATGATCAAGTCTATCTATGAATAATATTTGAATCTTCTCTGAATTCTTTTATGTATGATTGGTTATCTTTGCAAGTCTCTTCAAATTATCCGTTTGGTTTGGCCAACTAGATTGGTAGTTCTTGCCATGGGAGAAGTGCTTAGCTTTGGGTTCGATCTTGCGGTGTCCTTACCCAGTGACAGAAGGGGCAGCAAGGCACGTATTGTATCATTGCCATCGAGGATAACAAGATGGGGTTTATTTCATATTGCATGAATTTATCTCTCTACATCATGTCATCTTGCTTAAGGCGTTACTCTGTTTTTAACTTAATACTCTAGATGCATGCTGGATAGCGGTCGATGAGTGGAGTAATAGTAGTAGATGCAGAATCGTTTTGATCTACTTGTCATGGACGTGATGCCTATATACACGATCATGCCTAGATATTCTCATAATTATGCTCAGTTCTATCAATTGCTCAACAGTAATTTGTTCACCCACCGTAGAATACTTATGCTCTTGAGAGAAGCCACTAGTGAAACCTATGGCCCCCAGGTCTATTCTCATCATATCAATCTCCATCACTTTAATATTGTTTTGCTTTTTTACTTTGCCTTTACTTTTTACTTTGCATCTTTATATCAAAAATACCAAAAAAATTATATCTATCAGATCTCACTCTCGTAAGTGACCGTGAAGGGCTTGACAACCCCTAACCGCGTTGGTTGCGAGTAGCTATCGCTTTGTGCAGGTACGAGGGACTTGAGCGTGGGCTCCTACTGGATTGATACCTTGGTTCTCAAAAACTGAGGGAAATACTTACGCTACTCTGCTGCATCATCCCTTCCTCTTCGGGGAAAACCAACGCAAGCTCAAGACGTAGCAGCGTGCCGACCGCGATCACGTCGACTTTGGAACCATTTCCCACGCGCATCGTCACCTCGTCCTTAGCCAATCTTCGCTTAATCCGTAGCCCCTGTTTCGAGTTTGCAAATATTAGCAACAGAACCAGTATCAAATACCCAGGTGCTACTGCAAGCATTAGTAAGGTACACATCAATAACATGTATATCACATATACCTTTGTTCACCTTGCCATCCTTCTTATCCGCCAAATACTTGGGGCAGTTCCGCTTCCAGTGACCAGTCTGCTTGCAGTAGAAGCACTCAGTCTCATGCTTAGGTCTAGCCTTGGGTTTCTTCTCCTGAGCAGAAACTTGCTTGCTTTTTTCTTGAAGTCCCCTTCTTCTTCCCTTTGTCCTTTTTCTTGAAACTGGTGGTCTTATTGACCATCAACACTTGATGCTCCTTCTTGATTTCTACCTCCGCTGCCTTTAGCATTGCGAAGAGCTCGGGAATTGTCTTATCCATCCCTTGCATATTATAGTTCATCACGAAGCTCTTGTAGCTTGGTGGCAGTGATTGGAGAATTCTGTCAATGACGCTATCATCCGGAAGATTAACTCCTAGTTGAATCAAGTGATTGCAGTACCCAGACATCTTGAGTATATGCTCACTCACAGAACTATTCTCCTCCATCTTGCAGCTGTAGAACTTATTGGAGACTTCATATCTCTCAATCCGAGCATTCTTGAAATATTAACTTCAACTCCTGGAACATCACATATGCTCCATGACATTCAAAACGTCGTTGAAGTCCTGGTTCTAAGCCGTAAAGCATGGCACACTGAACTATCGAGTAGTCATCAGCTTTGCTCTGCCAAACGTTCTTAATGTTGTCAGTTGCATCAGCAGCAGGCCTGGCACTCAGCAGTGCTTCCAGGACATAATTCTTCTGAGTAGCAATGAGGATAATCCTCAAGTTACGGACCCAGTCCGTGTAATTGCTACCATCATCTTTCAACTTTGCTTTCTCAAGGAACGCATTAAAATTCAACGGAACAACAACACGGGCCATCTATCTACAATCAACATAGACAAGCAAGATACTATCAGGTACTAAGTTCATGATAAATTTAAGTTCAATTAATCATATTATTTAAGAACTCCCACTTAGATAGACATCCCTCTAATCATCTAAGTGATTACGTGATCCATATCAACTAAACCATGTCCGATCATCACGTGAGATGGAGTAGTATCAATGGTGAACATCACTATGTTGATCATATCTACTATATGATTCACGCTCGACCTTTCGGTCTCTGTGTTCCGAGGCCATATCTGTTAAATGCTAGGCTCGTCAAGTTTAACCTGAGTATTCCGCGTGGGCAACTGTTTTGCACCCGTTGTATTTGAACCTAGAGCCTATCACACCCGATCATCACGTGGTGTCTCAGCATGAAGAACTTTCGCAACGATCTATACTCAGGGAGGACACTTATACTTTGATAATTTAGTGAGGGATCATCTTATAATGCTACCATCAATCAAAGCAAGATAAGATGCATAAAAGATAAACATCACATGCAATCAATATAAGTGATATGATATGGCCATCATCATCTTGTGCTTGTGATCTCCATCTCCGAAGCACCGTCATGATCACCATTGTCACCGATGCGACACCTTGATCTCCATCATAGCATCGTTGTCGTCTCGCCAATCTTATGCTTCCATGACTATCACTACCGCTTAGTGATAAAGTAAAGCATTACAGGGTGATTGATTGCATACAATAAAGCGACAACCATATGGCTCCTGCCAGTTGCCGATAACTCGGTTACAAAACATGATCATCTCATACAATAAAATTTAGCATCATGTCTTGACCATATTACATCACAACATGCCCTGCAAAAACAAGTTAGACGTCCTCTACTTTGTTGTTGCAAATTTTACGTGGCTGCTACGGGCTTAGCAAGAACCATTCTTACCTACGCATCAAAACCACAATGATAGTTTGTCAAGTTGGTGCTGTTTTAACCTTCTCAAGGACCGGGCATAGCCACACTCGGTTCAACTAAAGTTGGAGAAACTGACACCCGCCAGCCACCTGTGTGCAAAGCACGTCGATAGAACCAGTCTCGCGTAAGCGTACGCGTAATGTCGGTCCGGGCCGCTTCATCCAACAATACCGCCGAACCAAAGTATGACATGATGGTAAGCAGTATGACTTATATCGCCCACAACTCACTTGTGTTCTACACGTGCATATGACATCTAGGCGTAAAACCAGGCTCGGATACCACTGTTGGGTAATGTAGTAATTTCAAAAAAATTCCTGCGCACACGCAAGATCATGGTGATGCATAGCAACGAGAGGGGAGAGTGTTGTCCACGTACCCTCGTAGACCATAAGAGGAAGCGTTAGCACAACGCGGTTGATGTAGTCATACGTCTTCACGATCTGACCGATCAAGTACCAAACGTACGGCACCTCCGAGTTCAGCACACGTTCAGCCCGATGACGTCCCTCGAACTCCGATCCAGTCGAGTGTTGAGGGAGAGTTTTGTCAGCACGACGGCATGGTGACGATGATGATGTTGTACCGACGCAGGGCTTCGCCTAAGCACCGCTACATTATTATCGGGGTGGACTATGGTGGAGGGGGGCACCGCACACGGCTAAAAGATCAAACAATTAATTGTTCTATGGGGTGCCCCCTTCCCCCGTATATAAAGGAGCAAGGGGAGGAGGCGGCCGGCCAGGGAGAGGCGCGCCAAGGGGGAGTCCTACTCCCACTAGGAGTAGGACTCCTCCTATTCCTAGTAGGAGTAGGAGAGGGGGAAGGAAAGGGAGAGGGGGAGAAGGAAAGAGGGGGCCGGCCCCCTTGCCCTAAACCAATTCAGTTTGGGCCTTGGGGGCGCGCCCCACACTCCCCTTGCTGCCCTCTATTTCCACTAAGGCCCATGTAGGCCCATTAAGCCCCTGGGGGTTCCGGTAACCTCCCGGTACTCCGGTAAAATCCCGATTTCACCCGGAACACTTCCGATATCCAAACATAGGCTTCCAATATATCAATCTTCATGTCTCGACCATTTCGAGACTCCTCGTCATGTCCGGGATCACATCCGGGACTCCGAACAACCTTCGGTACATCAAAACATATAAACTCATAATATAACCGTCATCGAAACGTTAAGCGTGCGGACCCTACGGGTTCGAGAACTATGTAGACATGACCGAGACATGTCTCCAGTCAATAACCAATAGCGGAACCTGGATGTTCATATTGGCTCCCACATATTCTACGAAGATCTTTATTGGTCAAACCACATAACAACATACATTGCTCCCTTCGTTATTGGTATGTTACTTGCCCGAGATTCGATCGTCGGTATCTCAATACCTAGTTTAATCTCGTTACCGACAAGTCTCTTTACTCGTTTTGTAATACATCATCCCGCAACTAACTCATTAGTTGCAATGCTTGCAAGGCTTAAGTGATATTCATTACTGAGAGGGCCCAGAGATACCTCTCCGATAATTGGAGTGACAAATCCTAATCTCGAAATATGCCAACCCAACAAGTACCTTCGGAGACACCTGTAGAGCACCTTTATAATCACCCAGTTACGTTGTGACATTTGGTAGCACACAAAGTGTTCCTCTGGTTAATGGGAGTTGCATAATCTCATGGTCATAGGAACATGTATAAGTCATGAAGAAAGCAATAACAACATACTAAACGATCGGGTGCTAAGTTAACGGAATGGGTCAAGTCAATCACATCATTCTCCTAATGATGTGATCTCATTAATCAAATGACAACACTTTGTCTATGGTTAGGAAACTTAACCATCTCTGATCAATGAGCTAGTCAAGTAGAGGCATACTAGTGACATACTGTTTGTCTATGTATTCACACGTATTATGTTTCCTGTTAATATAATTCTAGCATGAATAATAAACATTTATCATGATATAAGTAAATAAATAATAACTTTATTATTGCCTCTAGGGAATATTTCCTTCAGTATTATGGAACGAGTAAAGAGACTTGCCGGTAACGAGATTGAACTAGGTATTGAGATACCGACGATCGAATCTCGGGCAAGTAACATACCGATGACAAAGGGAACAACGTATGTTGTTATGCAGTCTGACCGATAAAGATCTTCGTAGAATATGTAGGAGCCAATATGGGCATCCAGGTCCCGCTATTGGTTACCGACCAAAGAGGTGTCTCGGTCATGTCTACATAGTTCTCGAACCCGTAGGGCCCGCACGCTTAACATTCGTTGATGATATAGTACGATGAGTTATGTATGTTGGTGACCGAATGTTGTTCGGAGTTCCAGATAAGATCACGGACATGACGAGGAACTCCGGAATGGTCCGGAGATAAAGATTGATATATGGGATAATAGTGTTTGGACTCTGGAAGGGTTCCGGAATTCACCGGAAGGGGTTCTGGATGTTTCCCTAAATGTTGGGGTACGAGAACACTTTATTTAGGCCAAAGGGGAAAGCCCACAAGGTTTTTGGAAAGCGCAAATGGAAGTTTTGCGGAGTCCAGGGACTAGACGCCAGGGTCCCTGGCATCTAGGTCCAGACGCAGGGAACCCTGGCGTCTGGCCCTGGAGTCCGAGAAGGACTCTTGCCTTTCGGGTGAAACCGACTTTGTGGAGGCTTTCACTACAAGTTTCGACCCCAAGGCTCAACATATAAATGGATGGGTAGGGATAGCACCCAAGACTCATCAAGAAACACCAAGCCGTGTGCCGGCAACCCCGTACCCTCTAGTCTATCCTCCGTCATAGTTTTCGTAGTGCTTAGGCGAAGCCCTATGGAGATTGTTCTTCATCAACACCGTCACCACGCCGTCGTGCTGCCGGAACTCATCTACTACTTCACCCCTCTTGCTGGATCGAGAAGGCGAGGACGTCACCGAGCCGAACGTGTGCAGAACTCGGAGGTGCCGCGCTTTGGGTACTTGGATCGGTTGGATCGTGAGGACGTACGACTACATCAACCGTGTTGATATAACGCTTCCGCGAACGGTCTATGAGCGTACGTAGACAACACTCTCCCCTCTCATTGCTATGCATCACCATGATCCTGTGTGTGCGTAGGATTTTTTGAAATTACTATGTTTCCCAACAGTGGCATCCGAGCCAGGGTTTATGCGTAGATGTTATATGCACGAGTAGAACACAAGTGAGTTGTGGGCGATATAAGTCATACTGCTTACCAGCATGTCATACTTTGGTTCGGCGGTATTGTTGGATGAAGCGGCCTGGACCGACATTACGCGTATGCTTACGCGAGACTGGTTCTACCTACATGCTTTGCACACAGGTGGCTGGCGGGTGTCAGTTTCTCCAACTTTAGTTGAATCGAGTGTGGCTACGCCTAGTCCTTGAGAAGGTTAAAACAACACTAACTTGATGAACTATCGTTGTGGTTTTGATGCGTAGGTAAGAACGGTTCTTGCTCAGCCCGTAGCAGCCACGTAAAACTTGCAACAACAAAGTTGAGGATGTCTAACTTGTTTTTGCAGGGCATGATGTGATGTGATATGGTCAAGGCATGATGCTATATTTTATTGTATGAGATGATCATGTTTTGTAACCGAGTTATCGTCAACTAGCAGGAGCCATATGGTTGTCTCTTTATTGTATGCAATGCAAACGCCCTATAATGCTTTACTTTATCAGTAAGCGGGAGCGATGGTCGTAGAAGCATAAGTTGGCGAGACGACAACGATGCTACAATGGAGATCAAGGTGTCGTGCCGGTGACGATGGTGATCATGATGATGCTTTGGAGATGGAGATCAAAGGCACAAGATGATGATGACCATATCATGTCACATATTTTGATTGCATGTGATGTTTATCTTTTATACATCTTATTTTGCTTAGTTCGACGGTAGCTTTATAAGATGATCTCTCACTAATTATCAAGGTAAAAGTGTTCTCCCTGAGTATGCACCGTTGCAAAAGTTCTTCGTGCTAAGACACCACGTGATGATCTGGTGTGATAGGCTCTACGTTCAAATACAACGGGTGCAAAACAGTTGCACACGCGGAATACTCAGGTTAAACTTGACGAGCCTAGCATATAACAGATATGGCCTCAGAACACGGACACCGAAAGGTCGAGCATGAATGACATAGTAGATATGATCAACATAGTGATGTTCACCATTGAAACTACTCCATCTCACGTGACGATCGAACATGGTTTAGTTGATATGGATCACGTGATCACTTAGTGGATTAGAGGGATGTCTATCTAAGTGGGAGTCTTAAGTAATTTGATTAATTGAACTTAAATTTATCATGAACTTAGTCCTGGTAGTATTAGCATATCTATGTTGTAGATCAATAGCTCGCGTTTAGCTCCCTTGTTTTATTTTTGATATGTTCCTAGAGAAAACTAAGTTGAAAGATGTTAGTAGCAATGATGCGGATTGGATCTGTGATCTGAGGTTTATCCTCATTGCTGCACAGAAGAATTATATCCTTGATGCACCACTAGGTGACAAACCTATTGCAGGAGCAGATGCATATGTTATGAACGTTTGGCTAGCTCAATATGATGACTACTTGATAGTTTAGTGCACCATGCTTAAACGGCTTAGAATCGGGACTTCAAAGATGTTTTGAACGTCATGGACCATATGAGATGTTCCAGGAGTTGAAGTTAATATTTCAAGCAAATACCCGAGTTGAGAGATATGAAGTCTCCAACAAGTTCTATAGCTAAAAGATGGAGGAGAATAACTCAAGCAGTGAGGATGTGCTCAGATTGTCTGGGTACTACAATCGCTTGAATCAAGTGGGAGTTAATCTTCCAGATAAAATAGTGATTGACAGAATTCTCTAGTCACCATCACCAAGTTAGTAGAACTTCGTGATGAACTATAATATGCAAGGGATAATGGAAACGATGCCCAAGCTCTTCGTGATGCTGAAATCAACGAAGGTAGAAATCAAGAAAAGCATCAAGTGTTGATGGTAAAAATAACCACTAGTTTCAAGTAAAGGGGCAAAGGGAACAAAGGGGAACTTCAAGAAGAATGGCAGGCAAGTTGCTGCTCAAGTGAAAAAACCGAAGTCTGGACCTAAGCCTGAAACTGAGTGCTTCTACTGCAAAGGGACTGGTCACTGGAAGCGGAACTACCCCAAGTAATTGGCAGATAAGAAGGATGGCAGAGTGAACATAGGTATATTTGATATACATGTTATTGATGTGTACTTTACTAGTGTGTCGGATGTGGGGTTCCGACAAACCCTTAAGGTTCGAACACTAGGGTGCGCGCGAAGTCTTTCCCTCCTACCAATCTATGCCCTAGCTCACTAAGATCTCGCGGACGAACTCGATGAACTCGCAACACAGAAAGACACAAGGTTTATACTGGTCCGGGCCACCGTTGTGGTGTAATACCCTACTCCAGTGTGGTGGTGGTGGATTGCCTCTAGGGCTGATGATGAACAGTACAAGGGAAGAACAGCCTCCGGAGGTTGAGGTGTTCTTGTGGTTAGGCTCTCGATTGGGTTGGATCAAGCTGAGATGAGATGCTCTCTCTCCCTCGGATCCGATCCCCCCTACTATGGTGGCTAGCTCTACTTATATAGGCCCTGGTCCTCTTCCCAAATATCGAGCGGGAAGGGAGCCAACAATGGCGGGCTAATTTGAAGGGGGACAACTAGTACAAGCTATCCTGACAAAAGTGGTCTTCGCCTGCCAAAGGCTCTGGTGGTGACGCTGTCTTGGGCTCCACGATGACCTCCGTATTGCCATCCTCCTGTTCTTGGTCTCGTTGCACCCATATAGCAAGCTTTGCCTGATGCCTCGGTACTCTTCGCCTGCGCTGGCCTCCTTAGCACCAAAGAGGAAACAAGGACGCTGCGCGCACTGGTGCCCGCCTAGCGCCCACTTGGTATCATGCGTCATGGCTCACGTCACGAGGGCCTCGTGAGGTTTGCCCCGCCTTGATATCTCCGCTCCTCGTGAGCCTGCCTAGCTAGGCTAATCCAGAGGAGGCCTTGCGTCGTCCGCCTCGCGAGGCTTGGACCCTCGCGAGGGTCTTGAATGCTTTGTTAGTGAAGATGGGCCGTATGGCCTGCTGGCTTGGTCCCGCCGTGGGCCGCAGGCAGGCAAGTCTGGGGACCCCTGTTCCCAGGACGCCGACAGTAGCCCCCGGGCCCAAGGTGCACTCGGGCTTGGCTTCGCGGTGAAGCCAAGCGCCAAGTACGGAGCGCCGCGGGCCCCCAAAGCATGCGGCCTCGATTGACGCGTGGTGGATGATTGGACGTGGGTGTCTCCGCTTCCCCACGCTGTCCTTGAATCCGCCTGGCTATGCGGCCCCGCCTCTTACACAGTTATTCTTCTTCCGCCACACACGGCTCTTCCAATCTCCCTGCTGCCTCGACGCCCTATTCCACCTTCTCAGTCCGACATGTGCTCCGCCCTCTTCACCGCCATGGCCCCGAAACAATCAAAGAAGGGGAAGAAACCTATGTCCTCTGCTACCTCTTGAGCAATGCGTAGGATTTCCTTGAAGAGGAAAGGATGATGCAGCAAAGTAGCGTAAGTATTTCCCTCAGTTTTTGAGAACCAAGGTATCAATCCAGTAGGAGGCTACGCATGAGTCCCTCGTACCTGCACAAACAAATAACTCCTCGCAACCAACACGATAAGGGGTTGTCAATCCCTTCACGGTCACTTACGAGAGTGAGATCTGAGAGATATGATAGAATAATATTTTTGGTATTTTTGTGATAAATATGCAAAGTAAAATAAAAGCAAAGTAAAAATCAAAGGAAATAACTAAGTATTGGAAGATTAATATGATGAAGATAGACCCGGGGGGCATAGGTTTCACTAGTGGCTTCTCTCAAGAGCATAAGTATTTTACGGTGGGTGAACGAATTACTATTGAGCAATTGACAGAATTGAGCATAGTTATGAGAATATCTAGGTATGATCATGTATATAGGCATCACGTCCGAGACAAGTAGACCGACTCCTGCCTGCATCTACTACTATTACTCCACTCATCGACCACTATCCAGCATGCATCTAGTGTATTAAGTTCATGAAAATAGAGTAACGCCTTAAGCAAGATGACATGATGTAGAGGGATAAATTCATGCAATATGATAAAAACCCCATCTTGTTATCCTCGATGGCCACAATACAATACGTGCCTTGCTGCCCGTATTGTCACTGGGAAAGGACACCGCAAGATTGAACCCAAAGCTAAGCACTTCTCCCGTTGCAAGAAAGATCAATCTAGTAGGCCAAACCAAACTGATAATTCGAAGAGACTTGCAAAGATAACCAATCATACATAAAAGAATTCAGAGAAGATTCAAATATTGTTCATAGATAATCTTGATCATCAACCCACAATTCATCGGTCTCAACAAACACACCGCAAAAAGAAGATTACATCGAATAGATCTCCACAAGAGAGGGGGAGAACATTGTATTGAGATCCAAAAAGAGAGAAGAAGCCATCTAGCTAATAACTACGGACCCGAAGGTTTGAGGTAAACTACTCACACTTCATCGGAGAGGCTATGGTGTTGGTGTAGAAGCCCTCCGTGATGGATGCCCCTTCCGGCAGAGCTCCGGAACAGGCCCCAAGATGGGATCTCGTGGATACAGAAGGTTGCGGTGGTGGAATTAGGTTTTTGGCTCCGTATCTGGTCGTTTGGGGGTACGTAGGTATATATAGGAGGAAGGAGTACGTCGGTGGAGCAACAGGGGCCCCACGAGGGTGGAGGGCGCGCCTGGGGGGGATAGGTGCGCCCCCTACCTCGTGGCTTCCTCCTTTATTTCTTGACGTAGGGTCCAAGTCTCCTGGGTCTTGTTCGTTCCAAAAATCACGTTCCCGAAGGTTTCATTCCGTTTGGACTCCGTTTGATATTCCTTTTCTTCGAAACCCTAAAATAGGAAAAAACAGCAATTCTGGGTTGGGCCTCCTGTTAATAGGTTAGTCCCAAAAATAATATAAAAGTGGATAATAAAGCCCAATAATGTCCAAAACAGTAGATAATATAGCATGGAGCAATCAAAAATTATAGATACGTTGGAGACGTATCAAGCATCCCCAAGCTTAATTCCTGCTCGTCCTCGAGTAGGTAAATGATAAAAAAGATAATTTTTGATGTGAAGTGCTACTTTGCATAATTTTAATGTAATTCTTCTTAATTGTGGTATGAATATTCAGATCCGAAAGATTCAAGATAAAAGTTTAATATTGACATAAAAATAATGATACTTTAAGCATACTAACAAAGCAATCATGTCTTCTCAAAATAAAATGGCTAAAGAAATTTATCCCTACAAAATCATATAGTCTGGCTATGCTCTATATTCACCACACAAAGTATTTAAATCATGCACAACCCGGATGACAAGCCAAGCAATTGTTTCATACTTTTGACATTCTCAAACTTTTTCAATCTTCACGCAATACATGAGCGTGAGCCATGGATATAGCACTATATGTGGAATAGAATGGTGGTTGTGGAGAAGAAAAAAATGGGAGAAGATAGTCTCACATCAACTAGGCGTATCAACGGGCTATGGAGATGCCCATCAATAGATATCAATGTGAGTGAGTAGGGATTGCCATGCAACGGATGCACTAGAGCTATAAGTATATGAAAGCTCAACAAAAGAAACTAAGTGGGTGTGCATCCAACTTGCTTGCTCATGAAGACCTAGGGCATTTTGAGGAAGCCCATCATTGGAATATACAAGCCAAGTTCTATAATGAAAAATTCCCACTAGTATATGAAAGTGACGAAATGAGAGACTCTCTATCATGAATATCATGGTGCTACTTTGAAGCACAAGTGTGGTAAAGGATAGTAACATTGTCCCTTCTCTCTTTTTCTCTCATTTTTTATTTGGGATTCTTTGGCCTCTTTTTATTTTTCGTCCGGGGTCTCATCCTGACTTGTGGGGGAATCATAGTCTCCATCATCCTTTCCTCACTAGGACAATGCTCTAATAATGATGATCATCACACTTTTATTTTCTTACAACTCAACAATTACAACTCGATACTTAGAACAAAATATTACTCTATATGAATGCCTCCGGCGGTGTACCGGGATATGCAATGAATCAAGAGTGACATGTATTAAAGAATTATGAATGGTGGCTTTGCCACAAATATGATGTCAACTACATGATCATGCTAAGCAATATGACAATGATGGAGTGTGTCATAATAAATGGAACGGTGGAAAGTTGCATGGCAATATATCTCGGAATGGCTATGGAAATGCCATAATAGGTAGGTATGGTGGCTGTTTTGAGGAAGGTATATGGTGGGTGTATGATACCGACGAAAGGTGCGCGGTATTAGAGTCTAGCAATGGTGGAAGGAAGAAAAGTGTGTATAATCCATGGACTCAACATTAGTCATAAAGAACTCATATACTTATTGCAAAAATCTACAAGTTATCAAAGCAAAGTATTACACGCATGCTCCTAGGGGGATAGATTGGTAGGAAAAGACCATCGCTCGTCCCCGACCGCCACTCATAAGGAAGACAATAAAAAAATAAATCATGCTCCGACTTCATCACATAACGGTTCACCATACGTGCATGCTACGGGAATCACAAACTTTAACACAAGTATTTCTCAAATTCACAACTACCCAACTAGTACAAATTTAATATCACCATCTTCATATCTCAAAACAATTATCAAGCATCAAACTTCTCATAGCATTCAACACACTCATAAGAAAGTTTTTACTATTCTTGAATACCAAGCATATTAGGATTATTTAAGCAAATTACCATGCTATTTAATACTCTCAAAATAATATAATTGAAGCATGAGAGATCAATAGTTTCTATAAAACAATTCCACCACCGTGCTCTAAAAAATATAAGTGAAGTACTAGAGCAAAAACTATATAACTCAAATGATATAAGCGAAGCACATAGAGTATTCTAAAAAATTCCAAATCATGTATGGTTCTCTCAAAATGTGTGTACAGAAAGGATGATTGTGGTAAACTAAAAAGAAAAGACTCAAATCATACAAGACGCTCCAAGCAAAACACATATCATGTGGTGAATAAAAATATAGCTCGAAGTAAAGTTACCGATAGAAGTAGATGAAAGAGGGGATACCTTCTGGGGCATCCCCAAGCTTTGGATTTTAGGTGTCCTTAGATTATCTTGGGGGTTCCATGGGCATCCCCAAGCTTAGGATCTTGCCAATCCTTGTTCCATAATCCATCAAATCTTTACCCAAAACTTGAAAATTTCACAACACAAAACTTAAAGTAGAAAATCTCGTGAGTTAGCGAAAGAAAACAAAAGACCACTTCAAGGTACTGTAATGAACTCATTATCTATTTATATTGGTGTTGAACCTACTGTATTCCAACTTCTCTATTGTTTATAAACTATTTTACTAGCCATATATTCATCAAATAAGCAAACAACTCACGAAAAACAGAATCTGTCAGAAACAGAACAGTCTGTAGTAATCTGTAGCTAGCGCAAGATATGGAACCCCAAAAATTCTAAAATAAATTTCTGGACGTGAGGAATTTATCTATTAATCATATTCAAAAAGAATTAACTAAATACCACTTTCCAAATAAAAATGGCAGAAGTTCTCGTGAGCGCTAAAGTTTCTGTTTTTTACAGCAAGATAACAAGACTTTCCCCAAGTCTTCCCAACGGTTCTACTTGGCACAAACACTAATTAAACACAAAAAACACAACCAAAACAGAGGCTAGGTAAATTATTTATTACTAAACAGGAGCAATAAGCAAGGAATAAAAATAAATTTGGGTTGCCTCCCAACAAGCGCTATCGTTTAACACCCCTAGCTAGGCATAAAAACAAGGATAGATCTAGGTAGTGCCATCTTTGGTTTTAGGGAAAAAGAGAGAAAAATTGTTATCTATGGAATTAATCTTTCTATTTTGACAAAGTACATGTCCATTAATGGTAGAATAAAGATTAAGAATGTTGCAGAAATTGGCATCTAGGCTAGCTTTTATCTCTTTAATAGATTCATTTTGGTAAGAAAGCAAAAGAGATGTGATTTCAGCTTTCTCGTTAATGGGGTGCCCAAATATAGTTTTAATCCTCTCATAGGTATCTATGGGGTCCCCTTCAAGAAAACCCTCCTCTAAAATAGAATCTAAAACTTGTTTGAATGAAGCGGGCAGCCCAACATAAAAGCCTTTTAAGTAAACCTCAATTTGATATTGGGGTACATAGCTAGCCCGGATCCTTAACATCCTATCCCAAGCATCTTTCAAAGATTCATCAAGTAAATAACGAAAAATTCTAGAGTCATCTTCATCAAAATTACTAAGGTTCTCATTGATAACTCCGGCAATTTTTTCCATAGCATTTCAACTTATGAGTTTAGATAAGATAGCAGGATTGTCTAAAGCACTAGAACTTGGGAGAGAACCCCCAATTCTTTTTGGTTCCGACATGGCGAGGGAAAAGCGAGCGAAAAGAGGAAAATAGAGAAAGAGAGGGAGGATAGAGAGAGAGGGCGAATAAAACGGCAAGGGTGAAGTGGGGGAGAGAAAAATGAGAGGCAAATGGCAAATAATGTAATGCGGGAGATAAGGGTTGTGATGGGTACTTGGTATGTTGACTTTTGCGTAGACTCCCCGGCAACAGCGCCAGAAATCTTCTTGCTACCTCTTAAGCACTGCGTTTGATTTCCTTGAAGAGGAAAGGATGATGCAGCAAAGTAGCGTAAGTATTTTCCTCAGTTTTTGAGAACCAAGGTATCAATCGAGCAGGAGGCTATGCGTGAGCCCCTCGTACCTGCACAAACAAATAACTCCTCGCAACCAACGCGATAAGGCGTTGTCAATCCCTTCACGATCACTTACGAGAGTGAGATCTGATAGATATGATAGAATAATATTTTTGGTATTTTTGTGATAAAGATGCAATGTAAAATAAAAGCAAAGTAAAAAAGCAAAGGAAATAACTAAGTATTGGAAGATTAATATGATGAAGATAGACCCGGGGGCCATAGGTTTCACTAGTGGCTTCTCTCAAGAGCATAAGTATTTTACGGTGTGTGAACGAATTACTGTTGAGCAATTGACAGAATTAAGCATAGTTATGAGAATATCTAGGTATGATCATGTATATAGGCATCACGTCCGAGACAAGTAGACCGACTCCTGCCTGCATCTACTACTATTACTCCACTCGTCGACCGCTATCCAGCATGCATCTAGAGTATTAAGTTCATGAAAACAGAGTAACATTAAGCAAGATGACATGATGTAGAGGGATAAATTCATGCAATATGATAAAAACCCCATCTTGTTATCCTCGATGGCAACAATACAATATGTGCCTTGCTGCCCCTACTGTCACTGGGAAAGGACACCGCAAGATTGAACCCAAAGCTAAGCACTTCTCCCGTTGCAAGAAAGATCAATCTAGTAGGCCAAACCAACCTGATAATTTTGAAGAGACTTGCAAAGATAACCAATCATACATAAAAGAATTCAGAGAAGATTCAAATATTGTTCATAGATAATCTTGATCATAAACCCACAATTCATCGGTCTCAACAAACACACCACAAAAATAAGATTACATCGAATAGATCTCCACAAGAGAGGGGGAAAACATTGTATTGAGATCCAAAAAGAGAGAAGAAGCCATCTAGCTAATAACTATGGACCCGAAGGTCTGAGGTAAACTACTCACACTTCATCGGAGAGGCTATGGTGTTGATGTAGAAGCCCTCCGTGATGGATGCCCCCTCTGGCAGAGCTCCGTAACAGGCCCCAAGATGGGATCTCGTGGATACAGAAGGTTGTGGCGGTGGAATTAGGTTTTTGGCTCCGTATATGATCGTTTGGGGGGTACGTAGGTATATATAGGAGGAAGGAGTACGTCGGTGGAGCAACAGGGGGCCCACGAGGGTGGAGGGCGCGCCTGGGGGGGGGGTAGGCGCGCCCCCTACCTTGTGGCTTCCTCCTTTATTTCTTGACGTAGGGTCCAAGTCTCCTGGGTCTTGTTCGTTCCAAAAATCACGTTCCCGAAGGTTTCATTCCGTTTGGACTCCGTTTGATATTCCTTTTCTTCGAAACCCTAAAATAGGCAAAAACATTAATTCTGGGCTGGGCCTCCGGTTAATAGGTTAGTCCCAAAAATAATATAAAAGTGGATAATAAAGCCCAAAAAGGTCCAAAACAGTAGATAATATAGCATGGAGCAATCAAAAATTATAGATACGTTGGATACGTATCATCCTCGCCGACTGCGCCTCCATCCTTCGAGCTGGCGCTCGGCCGGCCTCGTGTGCTCAACGACGAGGCAAAAATAGAAATGAACTCAAAAGGTTATTAGCTAAATGGAGTAAGCAATCTCTAAATGCTAGAATGAAACCTGACCCTGCTTTTGCTACTTCACCTATCTTTGTTACTGATAAGGATTATGAATTCTCTATTGATCCTGATATAATTATTTTGGTTGAATCTGATCCTTTTCATGGTTATGAATTTGAAACTGTTGTGGCACATCTTACTAAATTAAATGATATAGCTACCCTGTTCACTAAAGATGAGAGAACTCGTTACTTTTACATCCTCAACATATTTCTGTTCTCATTAAAGGGTGATGCTAAGATATGGTTTAATTCTCTTGATCCTGGTTGTGTGCGTAGTCCCCAGGATATGATTTATTACTTCTCTGTTAAATATTTCCCTGCTCATAAGAAACAAGCTGCTTTAAGGGATATATATAATTTTGTGCAAATTGAAGAAGAGAGTCTCCCACAAGCTTGGGGGAGGCTTCTCCAATTACTTAATGCTTTGCCTGATCATCATCTTAAGAAAAATGAAATACTTGATATCTTTTATAATGGACTAACCGATGCCTCTAGAGATTACCTGGATAGTTGTGCTGGTTCTGTTTTCAGGGAAAGAACACGGGATGAAGCTGAAATTCTATTGAATAATATGTTGACAAATGAAAATAATTGGACACCTCCGGAGCCAATTCCTGATCCTATTCCTAAACCAACTCCGAAGAAGAGGGGTATTCTATTTCTCAGTCCTGAAGATATGCAAGAGGCAAAGAAATCTATGAAAGAAAAAGGTATTAAAGTTGAAGATGTTAAGAATTTACCTCCTATTGAAGAAATACATGGTCTTAATTTACCGCCTGTTGAAGAAACATATAATCCAAATCCTTCTCCTATTGAAGAAACTCATGGTCTTGATAACCCAGCACAGGTAGTAAAGGTAAATTCTCTCTATAGATATGATAAAGCTGAAATCCCATTTACTAAATTTGCTAGCCCATGCTTAGATGAGTTTGATAAATTTATGGCTAAGCAAGAAGATTTTAATGCTTATTTTGGTAGACAATTGAAATACAATTCAAATATGCTTGAACACTTGGGTGATTATATGGCTAATGTTAAAGGTGAGCTTAAACTTATTAGTAAACATGCTTCTATGGTTACCACTCAAGTAGAACAAGTACTTAAAGCTCAAAATGATTTGCTCAATGAATTGAATAGTAAAGATAATGATTATGCTGTTAAAGTGGCTACTAGAACTGGTAGAATGACTCAGGAACCTTTGTATCCTGAAGGCCACCCTAAGAGAATTGATCAAGATTCTCAGAGAAATAATATAGATGCACCTAGTACTTCTAAAAAGAAGAAAAAGAAAAATGATCGGACTTTGCATGCTTCTAGTGATCCTATTACTGAGACACCTGAGAATCCAAACGATATTTCTATTTTTGATGCTGAAACACAATCTGTTAATGAACCTGAAACTAGTGATAATGCTAATGATAATGTTCATGATGATGCTCAACCTAGTAATGATAATGACATGGAAATTGAACCTGCTGTTGATCTTGATAACCCACAATCTAAGAATCAACGTTATGATAAGAAAGACTTTGTTGCTAAAAAACATGGTAAAGAAAGAGAACCATGGGTTCAGAAACCCATGCCTTTTCCTCCCAAACCATCCAAGAAAAAGGATGATGAGGATTTTGAGCGCTTTGCTGAAATGATTAGACCTATCTTTTTGCGTATGCGATTAACTGATATGCTCAAAACCAATCCTTATGCTAAGTACATGAAGGATATAATTACAAATAAAAGAAAGATACCGGAAGCTGAAATTTCCACCATGCTTGCTAATTATACTTTTAAGGGTGGAATACCAAAGAAACTTGGAGATCCCGGTGTACCAACTATACCATGCTCCATTAAAAGAAATTATGTTAAAACTGCTTTATGTGATCTTGGAGCCGGTGTTAGTTTTATGCCTCTCCCTTTATATCGTAGACTTGATTTGAATAAGTTGACACCTACTGAAATATCTTTGCAAATGGCTGATAAATCAACTGCTATACCTGTCGGTATTTGTGAGGATGTGCCTGTTGTAGTTGCAATCGTTACTATTTTAACGGACTTTGTTATTCTTGATATTCCCGAGGACGATAGTATGTCTATTATTCTTGGAAGACCCTTTTTGAATATTGCAGGGGCTGTTATTGATTGCACTGAAGGCAATGTCACTTTTCATGTTAATGGTAATGAGCATACGATACACTTTCCGAGGAAACAACCTCAAGTTCATAGTATCAACTCTATTGGAAAAATGCCATCGATTATATTTGGAGGTTTTGAATTTCCTCTTCCTAGTGTCAAGAAGAAATATGATATTCTTATAGTTGGGGATGTGCATATCCCCGTTGAGGTAACCTAGTGTTATTCGAAATTTCTCCGGTTCCATGTTATTCGGAATGAGTTCGTTAACAAGACTTGATCAACCTTGTTGGTGGATTCCTTTTGATGATCATGAGATGGATGAAACTAGAAGGCACAACCTTCTGTACCCCACTTTTACTTTCTGTTACTTATATTAAATAAAATGAAAATAAATATTTTTCTGTCTGTTATCTGATTATCCGTGCAATATAAAAATACCTCGAAAATAAAAGTTCTCCAAATGCCCTGAAATTTAAATATGATTTTTTCTAGAATATTTGAGAATATTTGGCACTGAGAACACAGCAGGGGGGTCAACCACCTGCCCACGAGGGTGGAGGGCGCACACTACCCCCTGGGCGCGCCCCTGCCTCGTGGGCCCATGGTGGCCCTCCTCCACTCATTATTTCACCCATACACTTCATCTTCCTCCCACAAACATGAATATCCAGCTCAAGCATGAGTTCTAGCTCATTTTGCTGCCATTTTCGATCTCCTTGCTCAAAGCACCTCTCAGAAAACTGCTTGGGGAGATTGTTCCTTGGTATGTCACTCCTCCATTGGTCCCATTAGTTTTTGTTCTAGTGCTTTATTCATTGCAAATTTTTGCTGCTTAGGTGACCCTGTTCTTGAGCTTGCATGCCAAATTTATATGGTCAAAAGTAGTTTTGATGCATGATATAGGCCCTAGGCACTTGTAGGAGTAGTTGTTATCAATATTATTGAGTTTGGTTTACTTTTATTTTGGAGTTACTAAAAATTTCAGAATTTTTCAGAAAATGATGAGGAGACTATTGAGGGGCTCATCGAGCCAAAGCTCGAAGGAAAAGGCACCGAAGCCTAAGTATAATTTGCCACGCACCGCGGAGGTTCGGGCGTGTGAATGGCCTTCCGATGATTTCTTGAGAGCAGCCGGTATTTATGAAGATTTTCATGAGTTGGCTAAGAATGCAGGCCTCACTGCTTTCCTCCATGACCAATGCGATCAGTATGTCTTACTCACAAATACCTTTGTGCAAAACTTTCATTTCCATTCTAGGAATTCGCCACCTACGGTGGAGTTTCATTTATATGATGAGCATAAGGAGATGTCACTTTATGATTTTTGTCGGATTTGTTTAGTCCCTTTTGATGGCAAGACAGAAGAACCACATCATGATGATGTGGAGGGGTTTATTGATACTATCACTGTAGGGGAAACTAGGAAGGTTTCCGATGCACGAATCACTAGCATGCATTTTCCTGTTTTACGTTACTTTGCATTATTTGCTAGTCGTTGTCCTTCGCATCCCTGATATAATTATTCTGCTCCACGGTTTATACAGTGATAACACTTTTAGTATGGGCGGTATTATTGCCAAACGGTTAAGTCTGAACCGTACCAGGGGCCCCATCTTTGGAGGCATCTATGCTTCACGCCTAGCTGCACATTTTAACATACCTATTAGGCATTTTGAGAAGGAAGAAAAGGTGCTGGCTCATGTTTATCTACATTATAAAAGTATGGTGGCACATGATTTTATTGTTAAGAATAGGGAAGGAGAGCTTAAATATTAATTGTTCTTTAACAAACATCATCCTGAGACTATTACCCTGCCTGCTCCTTCTTTGTTTGATTTATCTTCAGTCATGTACCTTGTTCCGTTGAAGGCTATTCACACCTACCAGAACCCTGCACCAGCCGAGGAGCCAGAGCCGGAACCACAAGTTGATCCTTCACGATAGTCTAATTACTAGTGGGATCCGGAGATGATTGTCAGCCAGTGGCAATCTGAGTCTTCCTCTTCTTCTTCCCAGTATGACCCCAACTACTATTATGGATATCCGCCAGGCCAGCCGTGGCCATAGACCAACTTAGGCCAAAAGCCTAAGCTTGGGGGAGTACGTATTTCCCACCGACATTACATTTATGTTCACACACTCATTGGTAGATGTCGGTGCTCATACTTTTTCATTTGTATCATCCATGCTAGTTTATTTTCCTTTTTATGCTTTCTTCTTGTGTGTTTAATAAACCTTAAGAAAAACAAAAAAAAATAGTTGTAGCTTTTAATTAGTTTAATTTCCATGCTTGTAGTAGAAAGAAAACCCAAAAATATTTCATGTTCTTCTTTTGCTTGTTGGGAGCTTTCCCGTGTAAATAGTTTTATTTCTTTTCTTTGGGGGTCGATAGGAGAAGACCATAATTAAATTGTTGAAGTGGCTCTTATATGCATTATTGTTGATCTGACAAAAGAGCCCATATTGCCTTGTCTTCTCCTGTTTATTGAATGCCTGCAGATTCCAGCTTAGTCCAATGCACGTGCACTATTATTATTATTCACACTATTCGGTCATGCAAGTGGAAGGCAATTATGATGTTATATGATGGACTGGCTGAGATGAGAAAAGCTGGTATGAACTCGACCACTTATGTTTTTGTAAATATGATTAGTTCATCATTCCTGATTCAGCCTATTATGAATAAACATGTTTGCAATGACAACTAGAGATCATAGTTTCTTATGCCATGCTTGATTAGCTATGATTTATAATGGTTTACCTTGCGTGCCAACATGCTATTAAAATGGTTATGATGTGGTATGATAGGGTGGTATCCTCCTCTGAATGATTTAAGTGACTTGACTTGGCACATGTTCATGCATGTAGTTGAAACAAAATCAACATAACCTTCACGATATTTATGTTCATGGTGGATTTTATCCTACTCATGCTTGCATTCGGTGTTGATTAATTTTAATGCAACTTCATGACTGTTGTCGCTCTCTAGCTGGTCGCTTCCCAGTCTTTTGCTAGCCTTCACCTGTACTAAACGGGAATACTGCTTGTGCATCCAAATTCCTTAAACCCCAAAGTTATTCCATATGAGTCCACTATACCTACCTATATACGGTATCTACCTGCCGTTCCAAGTAAATTTGTATGTGCCAAACTCTAAACCTTCAAATAAATATCCTGTTTTATATGCTCGAATAGCTCATGTATCAACTAGGGCTGTCTATATCTTCCATGTTAGGCGGGTTATTCTCAAGAGGAGTGGACTCCGCTCCTCACTCACGAGATAAATGGCTGGTCACCGGGATGCCCAGTCCCATGCTTTATGCAAACTAAATCAAAATAATTGCAAACAAAACTCCCCCTGGGACTCTTGTTAGTTGGAGGCACTCGTTGTTTTGAGCAAGCCATGGATTGATGCTCGTTGGTGGAAGGGGGAGTATAAACTTTACCATTCTGTTTGGGAACCGCCTATAATGTGTGTAGCATGGAAGATATCGCCATCTCTTGGTTGTTATGTTGACAATGAAAGTGTACCGCTCAAAATATTATTCACCTCTGTTTCAAAACCGAGCTCTGTCACCTCTACAAATCCCTGCTTCCCTCTGCGAAGGGCCTATCTATTTAATTTTATGCTGAGTCATCATCCTCTTATTAAAAAGCACTAGTTGGAGAGCACCGCTGTCATTTGCATTCATTACTGTTAGTTTACATGAGTATGACTTGACTGGATCTCTTTTACCATGAATTACAATGTCTAGTCAGTCCTTGGTCTTTAAAGGTGCTCTGCATTTATGTTTTGCGGTCTCAGAAAGGGCTAGCGAGATACCATCTTGTTATATCATATTATGATTGTTTTGAGAAAGTGTTGTCATCCGAGATTTATTATTATGGCTCGCTAGTTGATTATGCTATTGATATGAGTAAACTTGAGACCTATGTGTTATTGTGAATGTGGTTAGTTATAATCTTTGCTGAAAACTTGAATGCTGGCTTTACATATTTACAACAACAAGAGCAAACAGAGTTTGTAAAAGTTTTTCTTTATCACTTTCAGTTTGTCAACTGAATTGCTTAAGGACAAGCAAAGATTTAAGCTTGGGGGAGTTGATACGTCTCCAACGTATCTACTTTTCCAAACACTTTTTCCCTTGTTTTGGACTCTAACTTGCATGATTTGAATGGAACTAACCCGGACTGACGCTGTTTTCAGCAGAATTACCATGGTGTTATTTTGTGCAGGAGCAAACGTTCTCGGAATGACCTGAAACTTCACGGAGCCACTTTTCTGAAAATAAGAAAAATACCTGCAAAAGATGAAGTCCAGGGGGCCCACCACCTCTCCACGAGAGTGGGGGGCGCGCCCCCCTACCTCGTGGGCCCCCTGTTGCCTCTCTGACTCCAACTCCAACTCCATATATTGAGTTTCGGGGAGAAAACAATCAGAGAGAAGAAATCATTGCGTTTTACGATACAGAGCCGCCGCCAAGCCCTAAAACCTCTCGGGAGGGCTGATCTGGAGTCTGTTCGGGGCTCCGGAGAGGGGAATCCGTCGCCACCATCATCATCAACCATCCTCCATCACCAATTTCATGATGCTCACCGCCGTGCGTGAGTAATTCCATCGTAGGCTTGCTGGACGGTGATGGGTTGGATGGGATCTATCATGTAGTCGAGTTAGTTTTGTTAGGGTTTGATCCCTAGTATCCACTATGTTCTGATATTGATGTTGCTATGACTTTGCTATGCTTAATGCTTGTCACTAGGGCCCGAGTGCCATGATTTCAGATCTGAACCTATTATGTTTTCATCAATATATGAGTGTTCTTGATCCTATCTTGCAAGTCTATAGTCACCTATTATGTGTTATGATCCGTTAACGCCGATGTGACAATAATCGGGATACTTACCGATGATGACCGTAGTTTGAGGAGTTCATGTATTCACTATGTGTTAATGCTTTGTTCTGGTTCTCTATTAAAAGGAGGCCTTAATATCCCTTAGTTTCCGTAAGGACTCCGCTGCCACGGGAGGGTAGGACAAAAGATGTCATGCAAGTTCTTTTCCATAAGCACGTATGACTATATTCGGAATACATGCCTACATTATATCAATGAACTGGAGCTAGTTCTGTGTCACCCTAGGTTATGACTGTTACATGATGAACCGCATCCGGCATAATTCTCCATCACTGATCCATTGCCTACGAGCTTTCCATATATTGTTCTTCACTTATTTACTTTCCCGTTGCTATTGCTATCATCACTACAAAATACCAAAAACATTGCTTTTACTACCGTTACCTTTTGTTACCGTTATCACTACTATCATATTACTTTGCTACTAAACACTTTGCTGCAGATATTAAGTTTCTGGGTGTGGTTGAATTGACAACTCAGCTGCTAATACTTGAGAATATTCTTTGGCTCCCCTTGTGTCGAATCAATAAATTTGGGTTGAATACTCTACCCTCGAAAACTGTTGCGATCCCCTATACTTGTGGGTTATCAAGGTCACAGTGGGGAGGAGCCGGGCTGTTCGCCTCAGCCGGGCTCCCTTGAGGTCATCCCTCTTGGGTCTTCTTTGGCTTCACCGCGCACCGGCCATCATGTCCAGCGCTTCGGTCGCCTTTGTGTGGACTTCGAGGAGCTCCGCAAGAGGAAGGGATCCCCCGGCGGCAGCAAGATCTTCGGGCCGTTGAAGCGACGAAAGTACATCACCATTGACGCGTAAGTATCTCGTCGCCGTGACTTTTTGCATGTGGTCTTCTTATCCTGATGCCTGTCCTCCAGGGCTCCTTCTGCTGAAGCTGTTGCGTCTTCCGAGAAGCGGCCTCCTCCTTCTTCGATTCCCCCGTCGCGGTTGAGCATTCCTGGCCTTCTTGCCGCCCCTGGAGCAGGGTCGGTCGGAGGCGCGTCCCCGCCTTCGGGATGTGCTAAGTCCGTGGTTTGGCCGCCCCTCGCCCACGGTCTGGCGTGGGGCTTGGCAGGCGTGCCCAAGACCCCTCCTCTGCTCATGAGCAGTCACTGACTGACCTCGGTCTTCGGTTCCTCTTCAAGCAGCGAGCCTCGATCAGCTAGGGCTCCTCGCGAGGAGGGGCTGACATCAGGCACGGCGCCAACCCCCAGCCCCCTGCCAGGAGGTGGCGCGCCACTTGATGCTCCACCCGTAGCCCCCGAGGCGGAGGACGAGGCGGGTCGAGCGTTCGAGCTCGAGCGCGGGCGCAGCGTAGTCCGTCACGAGCTCTTCCAGGAGGCGATGGGCGCGATGAGCCGCCTCGGTGAAGAGCTTGCTGGTGTCGACTCGCGTCTTGAGGCTGAAGGTCTTCGGTTGGTGGAGGAGGAGCGCAAGCTGCGAGTGGCCATCAACCTTGGTTACTATCATCGCGACCTCGAGAACGCGAAGGCCGATGCATCCCTCAAGATTGCAAATGAGGCCCGCTCGCGAGCTTTGGAAGAAGCTCGTGAGGCCGATTGCCGCCGCGAGGCTACGGAGGAGCGCGCGTGGGGGCTTCAGGCCTGGAGCGCATCCCTTGAGCAGCAGGTGGAGACGCGCAGGGCCGCTCTTGCATCGCTGAGGGGGATGCCTACGAAGGAAGAGGAGGTCCGGCAGCGCGAGGAGATGCTGGCCCTGGAAGCCGTGGAGCGCAGCCTCGAGCTCGAGCGACTGGAGACGAGGGAGCGTCAAGTCGCCCAAGGAGAAGATGCAGTCGGGGCCCGCGAAGCCGGAGTCGAGGAGGAGATCAACCGCTGGGTGGCCGAGGTTCGCGTAGATCTAGAGGGCAGGTACGGCTTGAAGCTGAAGCTCACCGGTCAGGAGGATGCGGGCAGGGCCGCCGCCCTCAGGCCCAGGTTGGACGAGGCCGAGAGGCGTGCGGAGGCCACAGCCGCCGCCCTGGTTACAGCGCAGGCGGACTTGGCCTCCGCCCGCGCCGAGCTGCTTTCTCTCCAGAAATGAGTTGACGACGCCGAGGCCGTCGCATGGCAAAACAAGGAGGAAATGCTCCAACGCCGAACGCTCGAGCGCGAGCATGCTCCTATGCTTCAGGACCTTCGGAACAAGGCCAACACCGCCCTGGGTTATATCTGCGACGAGAACGCCCCGGCCCCTCACTCGAACGACTACGCCAGCCACCTGATCTTCTTCACCGAGGTGGCGACGTGCCTGGAGGCTCAATCTGCCAGAGTTCGGTAGCTTGTGGAGGAGAGGGGTCGTGGCCTGCTTCAGCGCGCCTTCTCCCATGTCTTCAGCCATCTTCTGAATGCCGACCCCAACTTCGACTTCGATGCTGCCATTGCCCCCGCACCCACGGCCGTCCGGGGTGACCTGGCACATTGGGTAGAGGACCATGTCGATGCGTTGGTCAGGGCCTTCACCTCGGAGGATGACGCGGTGGTGGTCGTCGCAGATGAAGGTGACGTGGTTAACGATGGTGATGGGGGCGTCACCGACGGCGGCGGCGAGTCCGACGAAGATGACGACGACGCGAGTGACGCGTCCGCGGGTGATGTAGAAAGTGATATCTCTGGCTGATCCCATGTTTGCCTGTTGTTTTATCCTGCACGCAGAACTCGGGCGTAGCCCTTGGAAGACTTTGTAATAGCATTTTGAGAGGGGGAGCCCCTCGTGTAAGTGAATTGCAGTTTTTACTGTCCTATGCGATGTGGGTATGTGTCCTTGTGAGCTCATGAAGCTGGGGGTGAGCTCCCCGACATGGTTTACCTTAGTCAGTGCTAGCTTAGGGCTCGGTCATGAGGCGACGAGTTCCTGAGAATCCTGCGGAGCTTATCGCTCCGTTTGAGGAGGGCCCGTAAGAGGTGAGCACCTGGCGCAGTGCTAGCGCGTGCTTGACGAGCGTGCGCTTTGCGTGGTCCGGCTCGCGAGGAGCTTTGTGAGGCAAAGGTGAGGGACATGAGTCCCAAACCAAACGATATCTAGAAGGCAAGAAACGGCTCGAACGAGAAAAGGTACCCCCCATGCGCATCGATAAAATTTCAGCTTCAACTTAAGTCCAGATCCAGGAAGCAAAGCCACAGAAAGAGAGATCCAAAGCAGAAGGCCGCGTCCGGCACCTAGTCTAGTCTTTGGGTCTTCAAGTCTTCTCACCAGGGCGAAGCTAAGTGCTGCCACTAGGCGTTGGAGGGAGCCCCAGGGGCCTGAGGCCGGTGCTCCTGCGACTCCGGGGCGTGTACAGCCCCAACTCATTATTACGTGAGAGTGTCACGGGCGGCGAGCTTCACATGCACTGGGCCTTCTTCATAGGTACCGGCCTTGCTTCATATCGCCAGACGAGGGCCCCACCTTGCGCCACCCTCGACCTCCTTTGAGCCGACCGGTCACCAGGACGACACAGAAGAGGGAAAGGGGACGCCAGCGGTTCCCTCAGCGACCACGGGTCCTCTACCGGGGGAAGGGTTGCGGAGGCCACCCTGGCAGAGGGCCTACCTCTGTGTGTCCCCTGGTTTCACGTGCCTTGGGGAGGGGCCTTGCTCCTGGCTCCCTCCCGGCGGCCCCCAACATGTCTCCCTTGTTGGAACGGGTGCCGCCGCGCCAGGGTCGTCGATCGACGCTGCAACCTGATTCATCTGCAGCTCCTGGTTAGCATAAGCCTATTTTTGAGAGATTAGCAGTACCCTGTAGTTGCCATTGTCGGTGCGATCGTTGTGGTTCTCCATTGGTTCTTGGAAGGCCTTGACTCCTAGCGCCCCCTCTCCCCAATCTTCTCCAATGAACGAGCTAGGGTCGTCCTCTAGTGCGTACCCTTGGTCCATCATGCGGGGCACGTAGGCTTCCGGGGCCGTCACCCCGAACACCTCGCCGTGGTGCCCCACGCTCCATGTAGCTCGACCCATGCTGGCGCCTTGGGGACGACTGTATGGCATCCTGCTGGGACCATGGGGGGTGACGCTTGTGCCCGTGCCCGCCGCGGGCGGCATGGGGGAGTCAGAGCCCCCTACACCGCCAGCCGTGCTGATGTTGATGAAGCCCCCGGGCGTAGTTGATGGCGCACGGATGTGGTGAGGTTCGCCGCGCGGCCCAGCAGTGGCCTGGGGAGGAAGTCAATAGCAGAAGGGCGGTGCTCCCGACGCCGCTGCATCCAGCAGCTCGGCAACACGCTCCAGGAGTGTGTCCCGACCGCTTTCCATCAGCCTGCACCACAGAAGCTCTCTTGCCACGGTGAGCGCTGCCCGCATGTTTTCTTGCTCCCGTCGTGAGTGCGGTGCCGTTGCTGCGGCATGGCTCGCCGCTCTTGCGGCGGCCCGTACCTGCTGTGGGGTGAGGGTGGACGACACATGGCCGTGCTGCCCGCGCCCGGCGGAGTTTGGCGGCGCCCGTGCCGCCTGGAGTGCGGGGTCGAGACCTTCATGGGCAGGCGGCGCTGCCCGGGGTGGCCAGGCTGCCCAGCGGTCGGGGCCGGCCCTTGAGTCACCGGACATCGTGGCTGAGGAGCGTCGACGAGCAGGCCGGTGGAGGAGGAGCTCCGGCGCACTGCTACCTGGCGCACCAAATGTCGGATGTGGGGTTCTGGCAAACCCTTAAGGTTCGAACATTGGGGTGCGCACGAAGTTTTTCCCTCCTACCAATCTATGCCCTAGCTCACTAAGATCTCGCGGACGAACTCGACGAACTCGCAACACAGAAAGACACAAGGTTTATACTGGTTCGGGCTACCATTGTGGTGTAATACCCTACTCCAGTGTGGTGGTGGTGGATTGCCTCTAGGGCTGATGATGAACAATACAAGGGAAGAACAGCCTCCGGAGGTTGAGGTGTTCCTGTGGGTAGGCTCTCGATCGGGTTGGATCAAGCTGAGATGAGATGCTCTCTCTCCCTCGGATCCGATCCCCCCTACTATGGTGGCCAGCTCTACTTATATAGGCCCTGGTCCTCTTCCCAAATATCGAGCGGGAAGGGAGCCAACAATGGCGGGCTAATTTGAAGGGGGGCAACTAGTACAAGCTATCCTGACAAAAGTGGTCTTCGCCTGACAAAGGCTCTGGTGGTGACGCCGTCTTGGGCTCCACGATGACCTCCGTCTTTCCGTCCTCCTGGTCTTGGTCTCGTTGCACCAATATAGCAACCTGTGCATGATGCCTCAGTACTCTTCGCCTGCGCTGGCCTCCTTAGCACCAACGAGGAAATAAGGACGCTGCACGCGCTGGTGCCCGCCTGGCACCCGCCTGGCGCCCGCCTGGTATCGTGCGTCTTGGCTCATGTCACAAGGGCCTCGTGAGGTTTGCCCCGCCTTGATATCTCCCCTCCTCGTGAGCCTGCCTAGCTAGGCTACTCCAGAGGAGGCCTTGCATCGTCCGCCTCGCGAGGCTTGGACCCTCGCGAGGGTCTTGGATGCTTTGTTGGTGACGATGAGCCGTACGACCTGCTGGCTTGGTCACGCCGTGGGCCGCAGGCAGGCAAGTCTGGGGACCCCCGTTCCCAGGACGCCGACATAGTGTTTATAGCAACCCCTCAGTATTTGATACTAGTTCTGTTGTTAAGAATAGTAACTCAAAGCGG
Source organism: Triticum urartu (assembly GCF_056163025.1). NCBI lineage: Eukaryota > Viridiplantae > Streptophyta > Magnoliopsida > Poales > Poaceae > Triticum > Triticum urartu. The sequence continues at coordinate 571,702,882 of NC_141879.1, read as the reverse complement.
GAGTTGCAGAATGAACAGAGACTAGTTAAGGGTGAAGTGACGATGTGTATTGGAAATGGTTCCAAGATTGATATGATCATCATCGCACACTCCCTATACTTTCGGGATTAGTGTTAAACCTAAAATAAATGTTATTTAGTGTTTGCATTGAGCATGAATATGATTGGATCATGTTTGTTGCAATACGGTTATTCATTTAAATTAGAGAATAATTGTTGTTCTGTTTACATGAATAAAACCTTCTATGGTCATACACCCAATAAAATGGTTTGTTGGATCTCGATCATAGTGATACACATTTTCATAATATTGAAGCCAAAAGATGCAGAGTTAATAATGATAGTGCAACTTATTTGTGGCACTGCCATTTAGGTCATATTGGTGTAAAGCGCATGAAGAAAATCCATGCTCATGGGCTTTTGGAATCACTTGATTATGAATTAGTTGATGCGTGCAAACCATGCCTCATGGGCAAGATGACTAAGACTCCGTTCTCTGGGGCAATGGAGTGAGCAACAGATTTGTTGGAAATCATACATACTGATGTATGTGGTCCGATGAATATTGAGGCTCGCGGCAGGTATCGTTATTTCCTGATCTTCACAGATGATTTGAGCATATATGAGTATATCTACTTGATGAAACACAAATCTGAAACATTTGAAAAGTTTAAAGAAGTTCAGAGTGAAGTAGAGAATCATCGTAACAAAATAAAAATTTCTACGATATGATCGTAGAAGTAAAATATTTGAGTTACGAGTTTGGCCTTCAGTTAAAACAATGTGAAATAGTTTCACTACTCACGCCACCTGGAACACCATAGTGTAATGGTGCGTCCGAACGTCATAACCGTACTTTATTAGATATGGTGTGATCTATGATGTCTCTTACCGATTTACAACTATCGTTTTGGGGTTATGCATTAGAGACAACTACACTAGGGCACCATCTATATCCGTTGAGACGACACCATATGAACTATGGTTTGGCAAGAAACCTAAGCTGTCGTTTCTTAAAGTTTGAGGTTGCAATGCTTATGTGAAAAAGTTTCAACCTGATAAGCTAAGACCCAAATCGGAGAAGTGCGTCTTCATAAGATACCCAAAAGAAAATGTTGGGTACACCTTCTATCATAGATCCGAAGGCAAGATATTCATTGCTGAGAATGGATCCTTTCTAGGGAAGGAGTTTCTCTCGAAAGAAGTGAGTGGGAGGAAAGTAGAACTTGATGAGGTAACTGTACCTGCTCCCTTATTGGAAATTAGTTCATCACAGAAATCTGTTCTGTGAGTACTACACCAATTAGTGAGCAAGCTAATGATGATAATCATGTAACTTCAGATCAAGTTACTACCGAACCTCGTAGGTAAACCAGAGTGAGATCCGCACCAGAGTGGTACGGTAATCCTGTTCTGGAGGTCATGTTACTTGACCATGACGAACCTACGAACTATGAGGAAGCGATGATGAGCCCAGATTCCATGAAATGACTTGAGGCCAAGAAATCTAAGATGAGATCCATGTATGAGAACAAAGTATGGACTTTGATTGACTTGCCCAATGATCGGCGAGCCATTGAGATTAAATGGATCTTCAAGAGGAAGACAGACGCTGATAGTAGTGTTACTATCTACAAAGCTAGAATTGTCGCAAAAAGGTTTTCGACAAATTCAAGGTGTTGACTACGATGAGAGTTTCTGACTCGTATCTATGCTTAAGTCTGTCCGAATCATGTTAGCAATTGCCGCATTTTATGAAATCTGGCAAATGGATAAACAAAGTTGTATTCCTTAATGGATTTATTTAAGAAGAGTTGTATATGATGCAACCAGAAGGTTTTGTCAATCCTAAAGGTGCTAACAAAATAAGCAAGCTCCAGCGATCCATCTATGGACTGGTGCAAGCATCTCAGAGTTGGAATATACACTTTGATAAGTTGATCAAAGCATATAGTTTTATACAGACTTGCGGTGAAGCCTGTATTTACAAGAAAGTGAGTGGGAGCACTACAACATTTCTGATAAGTATATGTGAATGACATATTGTTGATCGGAGATAATGTAGAATTATTCTGCAAAGCATAAAGGAATGTTTCAAAAGGAGTTTTTCAAAGAAAGACCTCGGTGAAACTTCTTACATATTGAGCATCAAGATCTATAGAGATAGATCAAGATGCTTGATAAGTTTTTCAATGAGTACATACCTTGACAAGATTTTGAAGTAGTTCAAAATGGAACAGTCAAAGAAAGAGTTCTTTCTTTTGTTACAAGATGTGAAACTGAGTAAGACTCAAAGCCTCACCACGGCAGAAGATAGAAAGAGAATGAAAGTCATTCCCTATGCCTTGGCCATAGGTTCTATAAAATATGCCATGCTATGTACCAAATCTATTGTATACCCTACACTATTTTTGGCAAGGGAGTACAATAGTGATCTAGGAGTAGATCACTGGACAGCGGTCAAAATTATCCTTAGTGAAATAAGGATATGTTTCTCGATTATGGAAGTGACAAAAAGGTTCGTCGTAAAAGGTTACGTCGATGCAAATTTTGACACTGATCCAGATGACTCTAAGTCTCAATCTGGATACATATTGAAAGTGGGAGCAATTAGCTAGAGTAGCTCCATGCAGAGCATTGTTGACATAGAAATTTGCAAAATACATACGGATTTGAATGTTGCAGACCCGTTGACTAAACTTCTCTCACAAGCAAAACATGATCAGACCTTAGTACTCTTTGGGTGTTAATCACATAGCGATGTGAACTAGATTATTAACTCTAGTAAACCCTTTGGGTGTTGGTCACATGACGATGTGAACTATGGGTGTTAATCACATGGTGATGTGAACTATTGATGTTAAATCACACGGCGATGTGATCTAGATTATTGACTCTAGTGCAAGTGGGAGACTGAAGGAAATATGCCCTAGAGGCAATAATAAAGTTATTATTTATTTCCTTATTTCATGATAAATGTTTATTATTCATGCTAGAATTGTATTAACCGGAAACATAAAACATGTGTGAATACATAGACAAACAGAGTGTCACTAGTATGCCTCTACTTGACTAGCTCGTTGATCAAAGATGGTTAAGTTTCCTAACCATAGATATTAGTTGTCATTTGATTAACAGGATCACATCATTAGGAGAATCATGTGATTGACTTGACCCATTCCGTTAGCTTAGCACTTGATCGTTTAGTTTGTTGCTATTGCTTTCTTCATAACTTATACATGTTCCTATGACTACGAGATTATGCAGCTCCCGTTTACTGGAGGAACACTTTGTGTGCCACCAAACATCACAACATAATTGGGTGATTATAAAGGTGCTCTACAGGTGTCTCCTAAGGTACTTGTTGGGTTGGCGTATTTCGAGATTAGGATTTGTCACTCCGATTGTCGGAGAGGTATCTTTGGGCCCACTCGGTAATGCACATCACTATAAGCCTTGCAAGCATTGCAACTAATGAGTTAGTTGTGGGATGATGTATTACGGAACGAGTAAAGAGACTTGCCGGTAACGAGATTGAACTAGGTATTGAGATACCGACGATCGAATCTTGGGCAAGTAACATACCGATGACAAAGGGAACAACGTATGTTGTTATGCGGTCTGGCCGATAAAGATCTTTGAGGGAGTCCTGGATTAGGGGGTCTCCGGACAGCCGGACTATATCCTCTGACCGGACTGTTGGACTATGAAGATACAAGATTGGAGACTTCGTCTCGTGTCTGGATGGGACTCTACTTGGCGTGGAAGGCAAGCTAGGCAGTACGGATATGGATATCTTCTCCTTTGTAACCGACCTTGTGTAACCCTAACCTCTTCCGGTGTCTATATAAACTGGAGGGTTTTAGTCCGTAGGACAACATACAATCATACCATAGGCTAGCTTCTAGGGTTTAGCCTCTCCGATCTCGTGGTAGATCAACTCTTGTAATACTCGTATCATCAAGAATAAATCAAGCAGGACGTAGGGTTTTACCTCCATCAAGAGGGCCCGGACCTGGGTAAAACATCGTGTCCCCTGCCTCCTGTTACTATCCGCCTTAGATGCACAGTTCGGGACCCCCTATCCGAGATCCGCCGGTTTTGACACCGACATTGGTGCTTTCATTGAGAGTTCCTCTATGTCGTCGCTGTTAGGCTTGATGGCTCCTACGATCATCGATGGCGATGCAGTCCAGGGTGAGACTTTTCTCCCCGGACAGATCTTTGTGTTCGGCGGCTTCGCACTGCGGGCCAACTCGCTTGGCCATCTGGAGTAGATCGAAAGTTACGCCCCTGGCCACCAGGTCAGGTTCGGAAGCTTAAACTACACGGCCGATATCCGCGGAGACTTGATCTTCGACGGATTCGAGCCCCTGCCTTGTGCGCCACGCGGTCGCGATGAGTACGATTTAGCTCTACCATCGGACAATGTTCAAGAAATCGCACCGGCAGCCTCTCTGATCCTTAATTCGGAGCCAGTTGCGCCATCCATGGACGGGTGGATTGTCCCTGCCACGGAGGCCGTATCCTCAGCGGCGATTGAGCCGAATATCGACCTTACCCTTCACGAGTGCCGTGTTGCCAAACTGCCGGATCCTTTTCCGGCCACTTACTATGGACCGCCTGCACCCGTTCCTGAATCTGATTGGGCGCCGATCATGGAGTTTACCTCCGCGGATATTTTTCAGCACTCGCCCTTCGGCGACATACTGAACTCATTAAGGTCTCTCTCCTTGTCAGGAGGGTCCTGGCCGAACTATGTCCGGCAGGATTGGAATGCGGATGACGAAGAAATTCGCCGCCCACCCACCACCCACTTAGTAGCCACTGTCGATGACTTAACCAACATGCTCGAATTCGACTCCGAAGACATCGACGGTATGGACGACGATGCAGGAGACGAACAGGAACCACTGCCCACAGGGCACTGGACGCCCACTTCATCACATGACGCATACATGGTGGACACACCCAAAGAAAACAACAACGAGGAACGGAAGGACGCAGCGAAGGGTTGTTCCCTCGAGAAGCAGTCAAAGCGGCGGCGTAAACGCCACTCCAACTCCCGCCTCGGCAGAAATAACGATCATATAGACCCAACGATAGAGCAGGGTGAACCATCGCCCGACCAGGGCAACACAGGGAATCAAACCGAACAACCCGACTCCGTCGAAGATAACAGTCCGGATGACACCACACCGGACAGGCGCCAGGAGCAACATAACGCCCACCAATGGCTTGTTGCCACGGCGAGGAGCCTGAAAAAACAGAAGCAAAGGCTCAAGGCCGCACAAGACACACTCAAAATCAAATGGAGTGAAGTACTCAACACTGCAGCGAAGTACAACAGTAATCGCCACACCAAGTGCTATCCGAAGCGAAAGTTGCTACCTGAATTTGATGAGGAGGCCTTAGATCCTCCACAATTAAAAAATAAAACGGCCATCCGGTCAGATAGACGACCTCATAGCCAGGATAAAGCGGCAAACGACGCCACACATAAACCAGTACGCGATCCGCGTAAGGGCTCGCATCAAAAGGACGGCGTAGCCAGATCCATCTATGGACCGCGCAAGCGCGCTCCAACATACAATGCAACACAACAAACATCCGAACACCACGGTACACCCAAATACAGGGGTGCCGCACACCCTCTATGTTTCACCAACGAGGTGCTGGATCATGAATTTCCAGAGGGATTCAAACCCGTAAACATAGAGGCGTACGGCAGAACAACAGACCCTGGGGTCTGGATTGAGGACTACATCCTCCATATCCATATGGCTCGAGGAGATGATCTCCACGCCATCAAGTACTTACCCCTCAAGCTCAAAGGGCCAGCTCGGTACTGGCTTAAGACGCCTTTCCCCAAAAACTCCATCGGAAGCTGGGAAGAGCTCGAAGACGCCTTTCGGGCAAATTTTCAAGGGACATATGTCCGACCACCGAATGCAGACGATTTAAGTCATATAATTCAACAGCCTGGTGAGTCAGCCCGAAAAATTTGGAACAGGTTCCTCACTAAAAGAACCAAATAGTCGACTGTCCGGACGCTGAAGCCTTAGCAGCTTTCAAGCACAGCGTTCGAGACGAATGGCTTGCCAGACACCTCGGTCAAGAAAAGCCGAGAACAATGGCAGCATTAACAAGCCTCATGACCCATTTTTGCGCGGGTGAGGACAGCTGGTCAGCCCGATGCAGCACCAGCGACCCAAGTACATCCGAAGTCAGGGATGGAAACGGGAAATCACGACGCAGCAAGAATAAGCGCCGGAATAAAGAAGACAGCCCGAAGAGCACGGCGGTAAACACCAGATTTAGAAGCTCTCGGCCAGGCCAGCAGAAGCCGCCCTCCAAAGGCAACAGAGACGAACTGTCCAGCCTAAACAAAATTCTGGACCAAATATGTCAGATCCATAGCACCCCTGATAAACCTGCAAATCATACCCACAGAAAATGTTGGGTCTTCAAACAGTCCGGCAAGCTCAACGCCGAACACAAGGGGCAGGATACACCAAGTGAAGACGAGGACGAGCCTCGCAAGCAAAGCACAGGGGAACAGAAGAAATTCCCACCAGAAGTCAAAACAGTCAATGTGTTACACGTGATAAAAGGGAGAAACAAAGTGGCACCTTTAGAGAAACACGCCCCAGGGCCTATCACCGCGGAGCTCCGCCACTGGTCGTCCCAACCGATCACCTTCGACCATCGGGATTACTCAGCAAGTATCCAGCGTGCGGGATGGGCCGCCTTGGTATTAGATCCAATAATTGACAGATACCACTTCACACGAGTCCTGATGGACGCCGGCAGCAGTTTAAATCTGATATATCAGGACACAGTCCGCAAAATGAGGATAGACCCAACAAAAATTTGCTGCAGCAATGCTACCTTTAAAGGAGTAACACCAGGCCCGGAGGCTCATTGCAGGGGCTCCCTGCTACTAGAGGTTATATTCGGCTTCCCCAATAACTTCCGCAACGAAAATTTAACTTTCCACGTCGCTCCGTTCCAAAGTGGCTATCAAGCACTACTCGGACGCGAAGCTTTCGCTCGCTTTAACGAAATACCGCATTACGCTTCCCTCAAGCTCAAGATGCCCGGTCCACGTGGCATCATTACAGTAAATGGAAATACTGAGCGCTCCTTGCGCGCCGAAGATAGTGTGGCCGCCTTGGCCGCCGCACACTAAACGGCCTCACCAACTCAAGCATTTGACAGGTCGTTAAGACCATGGACGCGGTTAGACGAGTCCGGCGCAGCTATACGTAATTAATACAGGTTTGACGGCTATACCCCTATTACAATACAAGGGGCTCAACGCGCGTGCAAAAGTCGCAATAAGGCTCACCTTTACCAAATTTCAACTATATATCGTTTATTTAGTATAACTTAACTTTTGCACGGTAATTAAGTTCCTCTCTTTTTCAGATGACCATCGTGCTACACCCGTCCAGGATATGGCACAACGGAGACACAGGCGCAGACGTGCAGCAGGGACCCGTTCCAAGGATTCTTTGTAGATTAAGACCCTGCGTAAACCTTTTTTACTGTCTCTTGTTGATTTACATCCCTCGGTTTCTCAATACAATCGAGATGGATGCTGACGTCTTGGCATGTGGCCACGCTAGAATAATGCACGTACCTGGACACCAGGGGCTTATTATAAAGGGTACTGTTTAGACCTGGTTTACACCATAAAGACCGAATACCTTAGGGAGTCTTCGGCATCGCGAGTTTGGCCTTATATGCATCAGCTCCGAATCATGTCTTTGGTCAAATGTTGGGTTTCCCGGCTCCTGTGTTTTACTGTCTTACGTTCCGCACTATCGGCTAAGGTGGTACCAGGAGAACTACTGCGATTGTGCCCTGGTTCATCCGGACGAGCACCTCAGTAGAGAAAGCCGAAAACTGACTATCATGATATAGCGTGAGACTGGTCAACCACTTGATGACCTATTGGAATCTTCGGGATTCCTCCACATTAACGAAGGGTCGTTTCCCGGCCAGGCATGTACGCACCCCGAATCTGGATGAGTGCGGAGCCACCAGGGGCTATATAGTAGCCCCACTGTCAAACTCCTATGGCTAAGTGAAAGTGTTAAAGCAATATAGTCCGGTTGCCTAGTTCGCTGCACTATCACCTCTTTAATAGGACCAAGATGTTGGATTTAGTGTGAATACGCGTCTTCCGCGAACATCCCCGCATTATATGCGTGGGGGCTGAAGCCGACGACTGCAATATTTGAGGTTATATACATGTATACATAAACGGCCGCACAGGAGGCATCACAATACTTTCGGGCAAAAGTATAAATACAGCCTTGATAAAATCAATAAAACGTTGTTTTTACAATAGGAATACATATCACTCAAACATAACATTCTTCGAGCATTGGGCCTCTATCGAACGAGTGCCCTCAAGAACTTCTTCAAAATAGTGCTCGGCAGCCACTCGGCCTATGGCCGAACCCTACGCCGCGACAGTCGTGGCATCCATCTCTGCCCAGTATGTTTTGACACGGGCAAGGCCATCCATGAGCCTTCTATGCACGCCGACCTCTTCAACGCATTAATGCGTGCCACCGCACCAAGAACTGCTGCACCAAGCTAAAATAGCTGTTCGGCTTTGGCATTTCCGGCCACAGATGATCCACGACAGACCTCATGGTGAGTCCGGACAATCTATTGAGTTCGGCCCATTCGGCAAGCTGATCAGTCAATGGAAGCGGACGCTCTGGAACGTTAAATTGCGACCAGAACAGCTTGTCCACTTCATGATTTGTTTGATCTCGGAAGTATTCGGCCGCATCAACAGTGCTCGCCGCTAAGTCCAGATATGCGTCGGCCGAACTCCACAGCCGATCCAGAGGGGCATACCGCGGATCACCGAACTTCCTCCGCAGCATAAAGGGCTTCCCAGCCACAATGTGCCCGGCTTCATGTAGTTCCTCCTTCTTCGCTCTCATTGTAGAGCGGGTGTCTTTGGTCGCCATTGTGGCCTTTTCAAGGTACGTAGCCTTCGCCCGGTTTTCTTCTTCAAGAAACTGGCAGCGGTCGGCAGTGTCTTTTAACCTCACAGCCATTTTGGCCATTTTCTCTTTGCTCTTGCTATGAGCGGCCTTCTCGGCTCTCAACTCTTCGGACGCCTACAAAGCGGCCGCATTACTACTCCTTGCTTGCTCCTTGGCTCGGGCAAGCTCCGCCCGCAAGGCCTCCACGGTGGCAGCTCCATCTGCAGTCACAACATATTAAAGATACTGGCATCACGCTGCTCTTACTATGTCACATCCACTATAAATATCACCTACCCTGTGCCTCGTCAAGCCGCTTGTTAACAAGCTCGATGTCGGCATCCGCTGCATCCAATCGCCGCTTTAGTTCGGCAACCCCATCAGTCCGGCTAGCCACCGGAGCTTCATACACCTACAGATAAAGGCGGTCCGGTTATTACCTGGGACTATGATCCTCTATTCGCTGCCGTTCTCGACGACAACCAGAGTCTCAGGGGCTACTATCTACACAGGGCACACCTAAAATGTGCGGTACCATCACAAATGTATATCATTTCACGTACCTCAAAGCCCGTCAGTAGACTCATAAAGGCTTCATGCAACCCGTTTTCGGCGGACGAAATCCTTTCAATCGCCGTACACATTAATGTACGGTGCTCTTCTGAGACAGTCGCTCGCTCTAGCAGACCCTTCAGTATGTCCGACCGCATACCAGATGGTGCCGGACTCTTTTGATTGCTCTCTTCAAGAGCAGGATACTGAGGGCTTCGGGTGACCATGGGATTACCTTCTGGCCTTGCCGGATCCGGAGAAACTCTCTGTCATGACACTTCAAGGTCGCCCCCTTCTTGAGCCGGGGAGTCCGGGGGAGGCGTTTCGCTCTCCATCATCTCCGGAAGAAGATCCCCCGAAGACGAGCTCCGCTGAGAAGGGCTCAGATCCGAACTGCAAGATAAATGCTTCGGTTATCTTCCTCAGGAGTAAGGTAGTATATCTTCACTATTAAGAACTTTTTGATTACTTACAGCTCGTTAGAGGGCTGATCCCCGCACGAACTTTGTGCGGCAAGAGCACCCTCTGAGGCGGGACCCTCTGGTGGAGTTTTCTTCTCCCGTTTGGAAACCTTGGTTTCTGGATCATCAGAGGTAGTCCTCTTCCTCCCCCGGGGTGAGGGAATGTCAGATTCCTTCCCTTGGTTATCCTCCCTCACAGAGGCGCTCGTTCCCTCGGTTGGAATAGGTAGCGGTGGAGGCCCGCTTGCGCCCTCTTTATTGCCCCCTTCATCTCCCTTTGAGGGCACCGGGCAAGGTGCTGGCTCGAGCATCTTTTCCAGGACCGGATTGTCCAAGCCTTGGGGGAGGGGGGCCGAACACCGGATCATCTTCGCCTTTGTTATCCAGTCCTGGTCAAAAGCGATTCTTCAGAATGACGTCGTGATAAATGAAAGACAGTGTGTTCGACTAGAGGATTACTTACTTGGGCCGCGGTGCGGTTGCTGCTCAGGCCCACGTCCTCGGAGGTGTCCGGACACTCTATTTGGGCTTCGAAGAACGACTTGTACATCTCCTCGTGCGTCAGCCCGAGGAAATTCTGAATAGTGTGCGGTCCTTCTGGGTTGAATTCCCACAAGCGGAGGGGCCGATGTTTGCAAGGCTGGACTCGATGAACCAGCATGCCTTGCACTACCATAACCAAATTAAAATCTCCCATGAAGAGATCTCGGATGCGGCTCTGCAGTATGGGCACATCCTTGGCTGGACCCCAGCTCAGCCCCCTGCTGATCCATGACATCAGTTGTGGTGGAGGGCCCAAGCAAAAGGTAGGGGAAGCTACCCACTTGGCACTTCTGGGAGCGGTGACGTAGAACCACTCCCGTTGCCATAATCCGGACACCTCTGGAAAGGAACCCTTTAGCCACGGAGCTCTAGCAATCTTGCCTATTAATGCCCCTCCACACGATGCATGCTGCCCCTCAACCGTCTTCGGCTTCACAAGGTCTTGAGCCACAGGCCGAAGTGAGGGGTAATGCTGAGGAAGGCCTCACATACGACAATAAATGCCGAGATGTGGAGAAAGGAATCCGGGGCTAGATCATGGAAGTCAAGCCCGTAATAGAACATCAAACCCCTAATGAAGGGATCCAGAGTGAGGCCTAGTCCTCGGAGGAAGTGGGAGATGAACACGATGTCTTCATTGGGTTCGGGAGTAGGGACGACCTGCCCTCGGGCAGGAAGCCGATGCGGAACTTCAGTGGTCAGGTATCTTGCCTCCCTCAACTTCTTGATATCCTCTTCCGTGATGAGGAAGGCATCCACCGGCCCTGGAGACTGGATCCGGACATGATTGGAGATCCGAAGCACCTGACCTGGGCTTTGGGTGTTAGAACTCGAGGTGGGGGAAGGATTCGATTGAGCACACGAGGGAAAAAGTAAAAGCCTTGTCCCTTTATAAAGAGGGTGAATATCAAGCGTCCTCCTCGTAGCCATTTGGGACTTGCCTAAAATCTAGGAGTCCTAGGCGCGGTTGGGTTACCCACGACTGTATTGATGAGAATCTCGTAATAAGGGGGACACGATCTCTGCTTTGAAAAGACGTGTCAAGAAACTGCCTCGCGTTATGTGCGGGGCTAGTTAGAGAAAAACAGTTCGAATAATCGCCGAGCCATGGCATGATGTCATGTTGCCAAAACGTGTCAGCAGATTAGATTTGTGGAAATATTATTCTCTCTACGATAGTATGTGGAACTTATTTTGCAGGGTCAGACACTATCCTTTTATTCGAACTCTTCTGTGGTGTATCCGGAGGAGGAACCCACCTTGCAATGCCGAAGACAACACTGCGCGCCGGACTCATCGTCATTGAAGCCTGGTTCAGGGGCTATTGAGGGAGTCCTGGATTAGGGGGTCTCCGGACAGCCGGACTATATCCTTTGACCGGACTGTTGGACTATGAAGATACAAGATTGAAAACTTCGTCTTGTGTCCGGATGGGACTCTACTTGGCGTGGAAGGCAAGCTAGGCAGTACAGATATGGATATCTCCTCCTTTGTAACCGACCTTGTGTAACCGTAACCCCTTCCAGTGTCTATATAAACCGGAGGGTTTTAGTCCGTAGGACAACATACAATCATACCATAGGCTAGCTTCTAGGGTTTAGCCTCTCCGATCTCGTGGTAGATCAAATCTTGTAATACTCATATCATCAAGAATAAATCAAGCAGGACGTAGGGTTTTACCTCCATCAAGAGGGCCCGAACCTGGGTAAAACATCGTCTCCCTTGCCTCCTGTTACCATCTGCCTTAGACGCACAGTTCGGGACCCCCTACCCGAGATCCGCCGGTTTTGACACCGACAATCTTCGTAGAATATGTAGGAGCCAATATGGGCATCCAGGTCCCGCTATTGGTTATTGACCAGAGAGGTGTCTCGGTCATGTCTACATAGTTCTCGAACCCGTAGGGTCCGCACGCTTAACGTTCGTTGATGATATAGTACTATGAGTTATGTATGTTCGTGACCGAATGTTGTTCGGAGTTCCGGATAAGATCACAGACATGACAAGGAACTCTGGAATGGTCCGGACATAAAGATTGACATATGGGATAATAGTGTTTGGACTCCGGAAGGGTTCCGGAATTCACCAGAAGGGGTTCCGGATGTTTCCCGAAATGTTTGGGTACGAGAACACTTCATTTGGGCAAGGGGAAAGCCCACAAGGTTTTTCGAAAGCGCAAAAGGAAGTTTGCGAAGTCCAGGGGTCCCTGGCGTGTGGGTCCAGACGCTGGGAACCCTGGCGTCTGGCCCTGGAGTCCGGGAAGGACTCTTGCCTTTCGGGTGAAACCAACTTTGTGGAGGCTTTTACTCCAAGTTTCGACCCCAAGGCTCAACATATAAATAGAGGGGTAGGGCTAGCACCCAAGACACATCAAGAAACACCAAGCCGTGTGCCGGCAACCCCATCCCCTCTAGTTTATCCTCCATCATAGTTTTCGTAGTGCTTAGGCGAAGCCCTACGGAGATTGTTCTTCACCAACACCGTCACCACGCCATCATGTTGCCGGAACTCATATACTACTTCGCCCCTCTTACTGGATCGAGAAGGCAAGGACGTCACCGAGCCGAACATGTGCAGAACTCGGAGGTGCCGTGCTTTCGGTACTTGGATCGGTCGGATCGTGGAGACGTACGACTACATCAATCGCGTTAATATAACGCTTCCGCGAACGGTCTACGAGGGTACGTAGACAACACTCTCGCCTCTCGTTGCTATGCATCACCATGATCCTGTGTGTGTGTAGGATTTTTTTGAAATTACTACGTTTCCCAATAGGGGGTAGGGCACGCCCCCACCCTCGTGGCCAGGGTGTGGCCCCACACTAAAACTTCTTGCGCTCAGTATTTTTTATATATTCTGAAAATGACTTCCGTGAAGTTTCAGGACTTTTGGAGCTGTGCAGAATAGGTCTCTAATATTTTCTCCTTTTCCAGCCTAGAATCCCAGCTGCTGACATTCTCCCTCTTTATGTAAACCTTGTAAAATAAGAGAGAATAGGCATAAGTATTGTGACATAATGTGTAATAACAACCCATAATGCAATAAATATCGATATAAAAGCATGATGCAAAATGGACGTATCAGGGTTCATTGCTATTTAAAGTTTTAATCTCTTCAATCCCACTTTTAACAATTTTTGGCATCAAGATCTAAAGATTTTGAATTTTTGGAACACCTTCTAGGTAAAGGTGGCTCATCTTCAGTCCCATCATTATCAAGATTCATATTGCAAAACAAAGATTTAATAGGGGACACATCAATAACTTCTAGATCTTCATCCTTATTATCATGAAAACTAGAAGAACACGCTTTAATAAAGCAATCTTTCTTAGCACGCATCCTAGCGCTTCTTTCTTTGCACTCATCAATGGAAATTCTCATGGCTTTGAGAGACTCATTGATATCATGCTTAGGTGGAATAGATCTAAGTTTCAAAGAATCAACATCAAGAGAAATTCTATCCACGTTCCTAGCCAACTCATCAATCTTAAGCAATTTTTCTTCAATCAAAGCGTTGAAACTCTTTTGCGAAGTAACAAATTCTTTAATATTAGATTCAAAATCAGAGGGCATCTTATTATAATTTCCATAAGAATTGTTGTAGGAATTACTAGGAAACGGCCTAGAATTAAAATTGCCTCTGTACGCGTTATTACCAAAATTGTTCCTGCCAACAAAATTCACATACATAGATTCATTATTATTCTCAATAAAAGTAGACAAAGGAATATCATTAGGATCAGTAGGAGCACTCTTATTAGCAAACAATTTCATAAGTTCATCCATCTTTCCACTCAAAACATTGATTTCTTCTATCACATGCACTTTTTTACTAGTAGATCTTTCGGTGTGCCATTGAGAATAATTAACCATAATATTATCTAGGAGTTTGGTAGCTTCTCCTATAGTGATTTCCATAAAAGTGCCTCCCACGGCCGAATCTAAAAGGTTTCTAGAAGCAAAATTCAATCCGGCATAAAAATTCTGTATAATCATCCAAAGATTCAAACCATGTGATGGGCAATTACGTATCATTGATTTCATCCTCTCCCAGGATTGTGCAACATGTTCATGATCAAGTTGCTTAAAATTCATAATACCGTCTCTAAGAGAGATGAACTTAGCGGGAGGAAAATACTTAGAGATAAAAGCATCTTTGCACTTATTCCATAAATCAATACTATTTTTAGGCAAAGATGAAAACCAAGCTTTAGCACGATCTCTAAGCAAAAACGGAAATAGCTTCAATTTAACAATATCATTATCCACATCTTTCTTCTTTTGCATATCACACAAATCAACAAAGTTGTTTAGATGGGTAGCGACATCTTCACTAGGAAGGCCAGAAAATGGATCTTTCATGACAAGATTCAGCAAAGTGATACGTCTCCAACGTATCTATAATTTTTGATTGCTCCATGCTATATTATCTACTGTTTTGGACTATATTGGGCTTTATTTTCCAATTTTATATTATTTTTGGGACTAACCTATTAACCGAAGGCCCAGCCCAGAATTGTTGTTTTTTTGCCTATTTCAGTGTTTCAGATAAACGGAATATCAAACGGAGTCCAAACGGAATAAAATCTTCGGGAACATGATTTTCTCACCGAACGTGATCCAGGAGACTTGGACCCTACTGCAAGGGATCAAAGAGGAGGTCACGAGGGTGGGGGGCACCCCCCTAGGGCGCGCCCCTGCCTCGTGGGCCCCTCGGTGCTCCACCGACGTACTCCTTCCTCCTATATATACACACGTACCCCCAAACGATCAGAACAGGAGCCAAAAACCTAATTCCATCGTCGCAACTTTCTGTATCCACGAGATCCCATCTTGGGGCCTGTTCCGGAGCTCCGCCGGAAGAGGGCCGTCATCACGGAGGGCTTCTACATCATCATAGCCTCTCCGATGAAGTGTGAGTAGTTTACCTCAGACCTTCGGATCCATAGTTAGTAGCTAGATGGCTTCTTCTCTCTCTTTGAATCTCAATACAAAGTTCTCCCCCTCTCTCATGGAGATCTATTCGATATAATCTTCTTTTTGCGGTGTGTTTGTTGAGACCAATGAATTGTGGGTTTATGATCAAGTCTATCTATGAATAATATTTGAATCTTCTCTGAATTCTTTTATGCATGATTGGTTATCTTTGCAAGTCTCTTCGAATTATCCGTTTGGTTTGGCCAACTAGATTGGTAGTTCTTGCCATGGGAGAAGTGCTTAGCTTTGGGTTCGATCTTGCGGTGTCCTTACCCAGTGACAGAAGGGGCAGAAAGGCACGTATTGTATCGTTGCCATCGAGGATAACAAGCTTGGGTTTATTTCATATTGCATGAATTTATATCTCTACATCATGTCATCTTGCTTAAAGCGTTACTCTGTTTTTAACTTAATACTCTAGATGCATGCTGGATAGCGGTCGATGAGTGGAGTAATAGTAGTAGATGCAGAATCATTTCGATCTACTTGTCACGGATGTGATGCCTATATACATGATCATGCCTAGATATTCTCATAATTATGCTCAATTCTATCAATTTCTCAACAGTAATTTGTTCACCCACCGTAGAATACTTATGCTCTTGAGAGAAGCCACTAGTGAAACCTATGGCCCCCGGATTGATATCTTGGTTCTCAAAAACTGAGGGAAATACTTACGCTACTCTTCTGCATCATCCCTTCCTCTTCGGGGAAAACCAACGCAAGCTCAAGATGTAGCACAAAGCAGTATTAATTTCAGAAGATTCAGCATCGGTAAGAGGAGCAATCAGAGTGCTAATAAAATAATTATTGTTGGTATTGGCAAAGTCACACAATTTAGTATTATCTTGAGCCACCGTGACAAGCAAGCAATCCAACACACAAGCAAACAAGAATCGGGAAAAAAGGCAAATAGAAAAAGAGAAGGGGAACGGAAATAGAGGGAGAGAGGAAAAGAGGGCGAATAAAATGGCAAGGTGAAGTGGGGGAGAGGAAAACGAGAGGCAAATGGCAAATAATGTAATGCGAGGGATAAGGGTTTGTGATGGGTACTTGGTATGTCTTGACTTGGCGCGAATCTCCCCGGCAACGGTGCTAGAATTCCTTCTTGCTACCTCTTGAGCACTGCGTTGGTTTTCCCTTGAAGAGGAAAGGGTGATGCAGTAAAGTAGCGTAAGTATTTCCCTCAGTTTTTGAGAACCAAGGTATCAATCCAGTAGGAGATCACACTCAAGTCCCATGCACCTACACAAACAAATAAGAACCTCGCAACCAACGCGATAAAGGGGTTGTCAATCCCTTCACGGTCACTTACGAGAGTGAGATCTGATAGATATGATAATATAATATTTTTGGTATTTTCATGATAAAGATAAATAAAAGATGCAAAGTAAAATAAATGGCAATGGAAATAACTAAGTATTGGAAGATTAATATGATATAAGATAGACCCGAGGGCCATAGGTTTCACTAGTGGTTTCTCTCAAGAGCATAAGTATTACGGTGGGTAAACGAATTACTGTCGAGCAATTGATAGAATTGAGCATAGTTGAGAATATCTAGGTATGATCATGTATATAGGCACCACGTCCGAGACAAGTAGACCGAAACGATTCTGCATCTACTACTATTACTCCACACATCGACCGCTATCCAGCATGCATCTAGAGTATTAAGTTCAAGAGAACAGAGTAATGCTTTAAGTAGGATGACATGATGTAGAGGGATAAACTCATGCAATATGATATAAACCCCATCTTTTTATCCTCGATGGCAACAATACAATACGTATCGGTTCCCTTTCTGTCACTGGGATCGAACACCGCAAGATTGAACCCAAAGCTAAGCACTTCTCCCATTGCAAGAAAGATCAATCTAGTAGGCCAAACCAAACTAATAATTTGAAGAGACTTGCAAACATAAACCAATCAAACATAAAAGAATTCAGAGGAGGATCAAAAATTGTTCATAGATAATCTGGATCATAAACCCACAATTCATCGGATCTCGACAAACACACCGCAAAAGAAGATCACATTGAATAGATCTCCAAGAGAATCGAGGAGAACTTTGTATTGAGATCCAAAGAGAGAGATGAAGCCATCTAGCTAATAACAATGGACCCGTAGGTCTGAAGTAAACTACTCACACATCACCGGAGAGGACGTGGAGTTGATGTAGAGGCCCTCCGTGATCGATGCCCCCTCCGGTGGAGCTCCGGAAAAGGCCCCAAGATGGGATCTCTCGGGTACAGAAGGTTGCGGCGGTGGAATTAGGTTTTCATGGTGCTCCTGGATGTTTGGGGCTACGTGGATATATATAGGAGGAAGAAGTACGTCGGTGGAGCAATGGAGGGCCCACGAGGGTGGAGGGCGCGCCCAGGGGGGTAGGCGCGCCCCCTGCCTCATGCCTTCCTCCCTTGTTTCTTGACGCACACTGCAAGTCTCCTGGATCATGTTCGTTAAGAAAATCACGTTTCTGAAGGTTTCATTCCGTTTGGACTCCGTTTCATATTCCTTTTCTTTGAAACCCTAAAATAGGCAAAAAAACAGCAATTTGGGCTGGGCCTCCAATTAGTAGGTTAGTCCCAAAAAATGATATAAAAGTGTAAAATAAAGCCTATTAACATCCAAAATAGATAATATAATATCATGGAGCAATCAAAAATTATAGATACATTGGAGACGTATCAGTCATATCATCGTAGTGCTTAGGTGAAGCCCTGCGACGGTAGCATCATCATCACCGTCATCACGCCATCGTGCTGACGAAGCTCTCCCTTGTCACTCAGCTAGATCGAGAGTTCGTGGGACTTCACTGAGCCGAACGTGTGCAGATCGTGGAGGTGCCGTACTTCCGGTACTAGGATCAGTCGATCGTGAAGACGTATGACTACATCAACCGCGTTGTCATAACGCTTTCGCTTACGGTCTACGAGGGTACGTGGACAACACTCTTCCCCTCTCGTTGCTAGGCATCACCATGATCTTGCGTGTGCGTAGGAATTTTTTTGAAATTACTGCGTTCCCCAACAATGGCATCCGAGCCAGGTTTATGCGTAGATGTTATATGCACGAGTAGAACACAAAGGAGTTGTGAGCATGAGTATATACATATTGCTTGTCGTTACTAGTTGATTCTTGATTCGGCGGTATTGTTGGTTGAAGCGGCCTAGACCGACATTACACGTACGCTTATGTGAGACTGGTTCTACCGCCGTGCCTCGCACACAGGTGGCTAGTGGGTGTCTGTTTGTCCAACTTTAGTTGCATCGGTTTCAATGAACAGGGTTGTTTCTGAAGATTAAAAAGCAATCACTATACTACGTTGTGGTTTTTGATGCGTAGGTAAGAACGGTTCTTACTCAGTCCGTAGCAGCCACGTAAAACTTGCAACAACAAAGTAGAGGACGTCTAACTTGTTTTTGCAGGGCATGTTGTGATGTGATATGGTCAAGACATGATGAGATATAAATTGTTGTATGAGATGATCATGTTTTGTTGAAGTTATCGGCAACTGGCAGAAGACTTATGGTTGTCTCTTTATTGCATAAGATGCAAGCGTCAAATAATTGCTTTACTTTATCGCTATGCGACAGCAATAGTTGCAAGAGCAATAGTTGGCGAGACGACCATGTGACGACACGTCGATAGAGATCAAGATGATGGAGATCATGGTGTCATGCCGGTGACGATAGAGATCATGACGGTACTTTTGAGATGGAGATCAAAGGCGCAAGATGATCATGGCCATATCATGTCACATATTTTGATTGCATGTGATGTTTATCATTTATGCATCTTATTTTGCTTAGTTCGGAGGTAACATTATAAGATGATCTCTCACTAAATTTCAAGGTATAAGTGTTCTCCTTGAGTATGCACCGTTGCGACAGTTCATCGTGCCGAGACACCACGTGATGATCGGTTGTGATAAGATCTACGTTCACATACAACGGGTGCAAGCCAGTTTTGCACACGCGGAATACTCGGGTTAAACTTGACGAGCCTAGCATATGCAGATATGGCCTCGGAACACTGGAGACCGAAAGGTCGAGCGTGAATCATATAGTAGATATGATCAAGATAGTGATGTTCACCATTGAAAACTACTCCATCTTGATAATTCCCAAGTGTAGGGAATCATCGTAGCAATTCCCAATGGTGGAAGTGATAAGTATGGAGTGTCGAACCCGGAAGGAGCTAAAGGTAAGATCAATATTCTCTCAAGTCCTATCTGCCACTGATACGACTCTACATACACCAAACGTTTACTTCCAACTAGAAACAAGAAATAAAACTACATTGTGGGTGTGAAGAGGATAACTTTGCATGATATCAGAGAGCTAAAATATAAAAGTAGGTGATGTTATCATAAAGTTAGAATATATTACTAAATATTATAAATAGCGAGTGTGGAATAATGATGGGTCGGTGTGCGGAATTGTCCTAGGCAATTGTTAACAAGACCGATAGTCGTCATTGCAATTTCATATGAGGGAGAGGCATAAGCTAACATACTTTCTCTTCTTGGATCATATGCACTTATGGTTGGAACTCTAGCAAGCATCCGCAACTACTAAAGACCATTAAGGTAAAAGCCAACCATAGCATTAAAGCATCAAGTCCCCTTTATCCCATACGCAACAACCCCCTTACTCGGGTTTATGCTTCTGTCACTCAAGCAACCCACTATAAGAGAATCATGAAGGTATTGCAACACCCTACAGCGGGAATCCCTCACGCTTGCGCGACACGGAGGGCACAATAGGACAACACCAAAATAAAACATACAACTCATATCAATCTAGGTCATCAATCAACCCAAAGACAAAGGATATCTACTCAAAACATCATAGGATGGCAACACATCATTGGATCATAATATGTGGCATAAAGCACCATGTTCAAGTAGGGATTACAGTGGGGTGCAGGAGAGTGGACCGCGAAGAGATGAGGATGGTGATGATAATGGTGATGTTGATGATGACGATCACCGCGGCGATGATTCCCCTCTAGATGGCACTCCGACGCCACCGAGAGAGAGGAAGAGAGGTTCTCCCCCTTGTGCTTCCTCCTCCATGGCATCCCCCTGGATGGGGAGAGGTTCTCCCTCTGGATCTTGGCCTTCATGACGATGATGGCTGACACGTCTCCAACGTATCTATAATTTTTGATTGTTCCATGCTATATTATATTTTGTTTTGGACATTATTGGGCTTTATTATACACTTTTATATTATAGCAAAAAGGCCTGTGCGTAGCAACGGGTGAACAAAATTCATGCACATACCTAGCCACACATCGATCTTGTCACTTCTCCCGTTCGTCGATGGTGGTCATGTATTCCACCTAATCACGGTAAACACTTCTCCCGTTCATCGATGATGGCCATGTATTCCACCTAATCATGGTAAACATGATCAATTCCAAGGTGACGAGGTTGGCCATTACACTATAGCATGTTGCATCCGCGTGTCCCTTTTTTCACTGACTTGTAATTCTGTGGATGACATGTCCCATTAATGTAAGCATGAGTATAATTAGAATGTAATACTGTAAGATACACAGTTTTACTATTGTTTCCTTATGTATTAATTAAATAAATGCATACCATCTTCTTCCATGCTAGAAAAAAAACTAACTTGAGATTGTTGAAGCTCTCCTCTCAGTACACGCGATACAACAAATACCGTAGAAAGGAAAATAGCACAAAGGAGTCATGAAAAATATAATCACTTTTGCCAGTCCACATATCAAAGGAATCAACATCATTATATTCTGATAGACAATTTAAAGTTGGGAAATATTCTTCTACTCAAACAATAATAGTATGCAAATTCACTAAATATACGTAGTGTAATTGTATTTCAACTAATGTGCAGGTCGGAAATATAATCGATGCTTTGAGAAGTCTATACAATGATCATAACCCTTTGTTCAATTATGCAGAGGAAGGATAAGTAAAATGTTCATCATCAGGAGACAAGACAGTTCAGGCGACAACCTGTGTGGTCTGCGTCATCCGCCGTGTGTAGCGGAGCCGGCGTCGCGTGCATCGGTAGCTCTGTTCCTCGTCAATCTGCCCGCGAGGAAGCTGATACAAAATCTTAGGTAGCTAGCTTTGTACACAAGCGTTACCTTGAACTCATGGTCTGGATGAAGCTATCTCGGCCTTGTGTTTGGATTAAGCGCCCCGACCTGCGTTGCACGCCCCGTTCCACATGCCCGCGAGCGGAGGAGTGTAAGACAGCTGGATTGGGGAAGCAATGTCGGCGAACAACACAGCGCCACCATGTACAGCTCCTGTCCATCCTAGTTAGGTGCCCAGAAGTCCGTAACTCCAACCGCAGCACAGCCGGGCGTTCAATCTCTTCAGACTGGTACGTACCTCTTGGATGGGTTGGCCTTCCTTTCCCTGTGTCCACGTTCCTCCAGGAGTTTTCTCCTCGTCCCCATGGGATCGGCCTCCATGCACCTGCTCCACCGGCTCCTCCGTTGTCCATTTGGGATCGGCCTTAGTGCGCCTCCTCGACCGGCCACTCCGCTCTACCCATGGGATCACCCTCCACACGCCTCCTCAACATGCCGCTTCACGTGTTGCTTCTCCTCCAGCCGCTCTGTCATCCATGTGGGATCGGCCGGCCGTTTCGTCTTTTGCTACTCCACCTCTACGATATCGACCGCCTCCCTCTTATCTGATATATATATCGTAGGGGTTAGGGCATTACCAGTTTGAAATCTTATCGTAGCAACTGCCTAGATGGAGGTACGTGTATGAGTCAGACACAAAAGAGAAAACCGAATTAAACCAATGTTTTTGACGGACAGACGGGATTAGTACCACCTTGGATTTTGGAAAAAATATGGACGTGTTAAAAAAAATGAAAGCATAAATTGTTAGTACCACCTTGGATTTTGGAAAAAATATGGACGTGTTGGAAAAAAACTAAAAACGTAAATTGACGGAAAAAAGCGTACTGTGACGGTGAACCCACGGAGTCAATCCGTGCTTTATTATTAGGGAGAGATTTTTGGGACTAACCTATTAACCGAAGGCCCAGCCCAGAATTGTTGTTTTTTTTTGCCTATTTTAGGGTTTCGCAGAAAAAGAATATCAAACGGAGTCCAAACAGAATGAAACTTTCAGGAACGTGATTTTCGGAACGAACATGATCCAGAGGACTTGGACCCTACGTCAAGCAATCAACAAGGAAGGCACGAGGTAGGGGGCGCGCCCTCCACCCTCATGGGCCCCCTGTTGCTCCACCGATGTACTCCTTCCTCCTATATATACCTACGTACCCCCAAACTACTAGATACGGAGCCAAAACCCTAATTCCACCGCCGTAACTTTCTGTATCCACGAGATCCCATCTTGGGGCCTTTTCCGGAACTCCACCGGAGGGGGCATCGATCACGGAGGGCTTGTACATCAACACCATAGCCCCTCTGATGAAGTGTGAGTAGTTTACTTCAGACCTACGGGTCCATAGTTATTAGCTAGATGGCTTCTTCTCTCTTTTTGGATCTCAATACAAAGTTCTCCCCCTCTCTTGTGGAGATCTATTCGATGTAATCTTCTTTTGCGGTGTGTTTGTTGAGACCGATGAATTGTGGGTTTATGATCAAGTTTATCTATGAACAATATTTGAATCTTCTCTGAATTCTTTTATGTATGATTGGTTATCTTTGCAAGTCGCTTCGAATTATCAGTTTGGTTTGCCCTACTAGATTGATCTTTCTGGCAAGGGGAGAAGTGCTTAGCTTTGGGTTCAATCTTGCGGTGTCCTTTCCCAGTGATAGTAGGGGCATCAAGGCACGTATTGTATTGTTGCCATCGAGGATAACAAGATGAGGTTTATATCATATTGCATGAGTTTATCCCTCTACATCATGTCATCTTGCTTAAAGCGTTACTCTGTTCTCTTGAACTTAATACTCTAGATGGATGCTGGATGGCGGTCGATGTGTGGAGTAATAGTAGTAGATGTAGGCAGGAGTCGGTCTACTTGTCTCAGACATGATGCCTATATACATGATCATAACTAGATATTCTCATAACTATGCTCAATTATGTCAATTGCTCAACAATAATTTGTTCACCCACCGTAAATACTTATGCTCTTGAGAGAAGCCACTAGTGAAACCTATGGCCCCCGGGTCTATATTCCATCATATTAATCTTTCAATACTTAGTTATTTCCTTTGCCATATATTTTACTTGCATCTTTTATTTATCTTTATCATGAAAATACCAAAAATATTATCCTATCATATCTATCAGATCTCACTCTTGTAAGTGACCGTGTAGGGATTGACAACCCCTTATCGCGTTGGTTGTGAGGATTTATTTGTTTGTGTAGGTGCGAGGGACTCATGCACGGCCTCCTACTGGATTGATACCTTGGTTCTCAAAAACTGAGGGAAATACTTACGCTACTTTGCTGCATCACCCTTTCCTCTTCAAGGGAAAACCAACCCAGTGCTAAAGAGGTAGCAAGAAGGATTTCTGGCGCCGTTGCCGGGGAGGTTCGCGCAAGACAAGTCAAGATTTGACTCCCGACAACGAGTCACTTGTGGTGTCGTTGCAAGTCAAGACATACCAAGTACCCATCACAAACCCTTATCTCCCGCATTACATTATTTGCCATTTTCCTCTCGTTTTCCTCTCCCCCACTTCACCCTTGCCGTTTTATTCGCCCTCTCTCTCCATCCTCCCTCTCTTTATCTATTTGCCTCTTTTTGCCCGTTTCTTGTTCGCTTGTGTGTTGGATTGCTTGCTTGTCATTATGGCTAGTCCCCTATCTTCTCCGCTGTCTCCCGAAAATGAAGTTCTTAATTTTAAGCAAAGGGAAGGAGAAAACCTAAAATACGCTTGGTATAGAATTTGCAATGCTCAAAATAGATCTACCAGGAAGTAATCTACTTCTATTGTTCTCCACAATTTTTATGTAGGTGCTATTCCTTGGCACATATATGTCCTTCATACCATTGCCGGAGGGAATTTCTTGGGTAGCCACACTTTAGATTCCTATAATACTATGATAGATTTGTTTGGCTCACCCCCTCTTTTGGTTAATGGAACTATGTTAACTTTGGAGCATGTAATGCAAAAACTTGAAATTATTGAAAATAAAGTTGCTACCATTGAGTTAATTGAAAATTTCGATAAAAAGATCCACAACCAAATTACCCAATATGGATCTAAAGTAGGAGTAACTTTGAAAAATATTAAAGAGAAGGAACCTATAGTTAATGAAAGAATAGATCATGATTCCACTAGAATCGATAAACTTGAGGGTATCATTACCAACTTGGGAACTGCTTTTTCTTCCGTAAAGAATACTCCAAGTCCTCCGACTAAAATTGCCAAGCTTATGTATGTTCCTAAAAATAAGGGTGAATCCTCTAGCAAAGAAACTGCGGATCTCAAATATATGAGTATTCATCCTAATCTTTTTGCTATCATTAAGGAACCATTTGCTACTAACGATTTTTTCGATCTTGTGCCTAGAAGTTTGATTATTTATAAAAGGAAAGAAACTCCTAAAGGTGATAGATGTCTCATTAAAGAATTACCAACTAAAGATACCTAGATCTATCCTTGCTTTTATGCCTAGCTAGGGGCGTTAAACGATAGCGCTTGTTGGGAGGCAACCCAATTTTATTTTTATTCCTTGCTTTTTGCTCCTGTTTAGTAATAAATAATTTATATAGCCTCTGTTTTGGTTGTGTTTTTTGTGTTTAATTAGTGTTTGTGCCAATTAGAACAGTTGGGAAGACTTGGGGAAAGTCTTTTTAATCTTGCTGTAAAAAAAAGAAACTTTAGTGCTCACGAGAATTGCTGCCATTTTTATTTGGAAAGTTCTATTTAGTTAATTATTTTTGCATATGATTAATAGATAAATTCCTCATGTACAGCAATTTATTTTAGAATTTTTGGGGTTCCAGATCTTGGGTTAGCTACAGATTACTACAGACTGTTCTGTTTTTGACAGATTCTGTTTTTCGTGTGTTGTTTGCTTATTTTAATGAATCTATGGCTAGTAAAATAGTTTATAAACCATAGAGAAGTTGGAATACAGTATGTTTAACACCAATATAAATAAAGAATGAGTTCATTACAGTACCTTGAAGTGGTGTTTTGTTTTCTTTCGCTGAGCTCACGAGATTTTCTACTTTAAGTTTTGTCTTGTGAAGTTTTCAAGTTTTGGGTAAAAGATTTGATGAATTATGGAACAAGGAGTGGAAAGAGTCTAAGCTTGGGGATTCCCATTGCACCCCAAGATAATCTAAGGACACCTAAAAGCCAAAGCTTGGGGATGCCCCGGAAGGCATCCCCTCTTTCGTCTACTTCCATCGGTAACTTTACTTGGAGCTATATTTTTATTTACCACATGATATGTGTTTTGCTTGGAGCGTCTTGTATTATTTGAGTCTTTATTTGTTAGTTTTCCACAATCGTCCTTGCTGTACACACTTTTTGAGAGACACACACATGATTCGGAAATTGTTAGAATACTCTATGTGCTTCACCTATATCTTTTGAGTTATATAGTTTTTGCTCTAGTGCTTCACTTATATCTTTTAGAGCACGTCGGTGGATTTGTTTTATAGAAACTATTGTTCTCTCATGCTTCACTTATATTATTTTGAGAGTCCTACAAAACAGCATGGTAATTTTCTTTAATTATGTTAAGCATTCAAGATTAATAAATTTTTTCTTATGAGTGTGTTGAATACTATGAGAAGTTTGATACTTGATAATTGTTTTAAGATATGGAGATGGTAATATTAGAGTCATGCTAGTCGAGTAGTTGTGAATTTGAGAAATACTTGTGTTAAAGTTTGTGATTCCCGTAGCATGCACGTATGGTGAACCGTTATGTGATGAAGTCGGAGCATGATTTATTTATTGATTGTCTTCCTTATGAGTGGCGGTCGGGGACGAGCGATGCTCTTTTCCTACCAATATATCCCCCTAGGAGCATGCGTGTAATACTTTGCTTTGATAACTTGTAGATTTTTTCAATAAGTATATGAGTTCTTTATGACTAAGGTTGAGTCCATGGATAATACACACTTTTCTTCCTTCCACCATTGCTAGCCTCTCTAATACCGTGCACCTTTCGCAAGTATCATACACCCACCATATACCTTCCTCAAAACAGCCACCATACCTACCTATCATAGCATTTCCATAGCCATTCCGAGATATATTGCCATGCAACTTTCCACCGTTCCATTTACTAAGAAACGCTCCATCATTGTCATATTGCTTTGCATGATCATGTAGTTGACATTGTATTTGTGGCAAAGCCACCGTTCATAATTCTTTCATACATGTCACTCTTGATTCATTGCATATCCCGGTACACCGCCGGAGGCATTCACATAGAGTCATATTGTGTTCCAAGTATTGAGTTGTAATTGTTGAGTTGTAAGTAAATAAAAGTGTGATGATCATCATTTTTAGAGCATTGTCCCAAGTGAGGAAAGGATGATGGAGACTATGATTCCCCCACAAGTCGGGATGAGACTCCGGACAAAAAAAAGAGGCCATAAAAAAAGAAAAGGCCCAAATAAAAAAATATTAGAGAAAAAGAGAGAAGGGACAATGCTACTATCCTTTTACCACACTTGTGCTTCAAAGTAGCACCATGATCTTCATAATAGAGAGTCTCCTGTGTTATCACTTTCATATACTAGTGGGAATTTTACATTATAGAACTTGGCTTGTATATTCCAATGATGGCCTTCCTCAAAATGCGCTAGGTCTTCGTGAGCAAGCGAGTTGGATGCACACCCACTTAGTTCCTTTTGTTGAGCTTTCATATACTTATAACTCTAGTGCATCCGTTGCATGGCAATCCCTACTCACTCACATTGATATCTATTGATGGGCATCTCCATAGCCCGTTGATACGCCTAGTTGATGTGAGACTATCTTTCCCCTTATTTGTCTCCTCCACAACCACCATTCTATTCCACCTAAAGTGCTATGTCCATGGCTCACACTCATGTATTGCGTGAATATTGAAAAAGTTTGAGAACACCAAAAGTATGAAACAATTGCTTGGCTTGTCATTGGGGTTGTGCATGATTTAAATACTTTGTGTGGTGAAGATAGAGCATAGCCAGACTATATAATTTTGTAGGGATAACTTTCTTTGGCCATGTTATTTTGAAAAGACATAATTGCTTAGTTAGTATGTGAGGGAGTCCTGGATTAGGGGGTATCCGGACAGCCGGATTGTATCCTTTGGCCGGACTGTTGGACTATGAAGATACAAGATTGAAGACTTCGTCTCGTGTCCGTATGGGACTCTACTTGGCGTGGAAGGCAAGCTAGGAAATACGGATATGTACATATCTTCATTTGTAATCGACCTTGTTTAACCCTAGCCCTTTCCGGTGTCTATATAAACCGGAGGGTTTTAGTCCGTAGGACAACATACAATCATACCATAGGCTAGCTTCTAGGTTTTAGCCTCTCCGATCTCGTGGTAGATCAACTCTTGTAATACTCATATCATCAAGAATAAATCAAGCAGGACGTAGGGTTTTACCTCCATAAAGAGGGCCCGAACCTGGGTAAAACATCGTGTCCCCTGCCTCCTGTTACCATCCGCCTTAGACGCACAGTTCGGGACCCCCTACCCGAGATCCACCGGTTTTGACACCGACATTGGTGCTTTCATTGAGAGTTCCTCTGTGCCGTCACCGTTAGGCTTGATGGCTCCTACGATCATCGATAGCGATGCAGTCCAGGGTGAGACTTTTCTCCCCGAACAGATCTTTGTGTTCGGCGGCTTCGCACTGTGGGCCAACTCGCTTGTCCATCTGGAGCAGATCGAAAGTTACGCCCCTGGCCACCAGGTCAGGTTTGGAAGCTTAAACTATAGGGCCGACATCCGCGGAGACTTGATCTTCGACGGATTTGAGCCCCTGCCTTGTGCGCCGCACGGTCATGATGAGTACGATTTAGCTCTATCATCGGACCGTATTCAGGAGATCGCACCAGCAGCCGCCCCGAGCCTCAATTCGGAGCCAGTTGCGCCATCCATGGACGGGTGGATGGACCCCGTCACGGAGGTCGTACCCTCAGCGGCGATCGAGCCGAATATTGACCTTACCCTTCATGAGAGCCGTGTTGCCAAACTGCCGGATCCTTCTCCGGCCACGGACTCCGGACTGCCTGCGCCCATGCCTATCGAATCCGATTGGGCTCCGATCATGGAGTTTACCTCCGCGGATATTTTCCAGCACTCGCCCTTCGGCGACATACTGAACTCATTAAGCTCTCTCTCCTTGTCAGGAGGATCCTGGCCGAACTACGTCCGGCAGAATTGGGATACGGATGACGAAGAAATTCGCCGCCCACCCACCACCCACTTAGTAGCCACTGTCGATGACTTAACTGACACACTTGACTTCGACTCCGAAGACATCGACGGTATGGACAATGATGCAGGAGTCGAAGAGGAACCACTGCCCAGAGGACACTGGACGCCCACTTCATCACATGACGTATACATGGTGGACACACCCAAAGAAAATAACGACGAGGAACGGAAGGACGCGGCGACGGGTGGTTCCCTCGAGCAGCAGTCAAAGCGGCAGCGTAAACGCCGCCCCAAATCCTGCTCTGGCAGAAATAACGATCACATAGACCTAGCGTTAGAGCAGGGTGAACCATCGCCTGACAACGGTAACATGGAAAATGAAGCCGAACAACCAAACCCCGTCGATGATAATAGTCCGGAAGACATCACACCGGACAGGCGCCAGGAGCAACATAATGCCCACCAAAGGCTTGTTGCCACGGCGAGGAGTCTGAAAAAACAGAAGCAAAGGCTCAAGGCTGCACAAGATACACTCAAAATAAAGTGGAGTGAAGTACTCAACACATGAAGTACGGCAGTAATCGCCACACCAAGAGCTACCCGAAGTGGAAGTTGCTACCTGAATTCGATGAGGAGGCCTTAGATCCCCCGCAACCAAAAATTAAAATGGCCATCCAGCCGGATAGACGACCTCACGGCCAACATAAAGCGGCAAACAACGCCGCACATAAGCCAATGCGCGACCCACGCGATGGCTCGCATCAAAAGGACGGCGCAACCAGATCCATTTATGGACCACGCAAGCGCGCTCCAGCATACGATGCAATACAACAAACATCCGAACACCACGGGACACCTAGATACAGGGGTGCCGGACACCCCCTATGTTTCACCGATCAGGTGCTGGACCATGAATTTCTAGAGGGATTCAAACCCGTAAACATAGAGGCATACGACGGAACAACAGACCCTGGGGTCTGGATTGAGGACTATATCCTCCATATCCATATGGCTCGAGGGGATGATCTCCACGCCATCAAGTACTTACCCCTCAAGCTCAAAGGGCCAGCTCAGCACTGGCTTAATAGCCTCCCCGAAAGCTCCATTGGAAGCTGGGAAGAGCTCGAAGACGCCTTTCGGGCAAATTTTCAAGGGACATATGTCCGACCACCGGATGCAGACGATCTAAGTCATATAACTCAACAGCCCGGAGAGTCAGCCCGAAAGCTTTGGAACAGGTTTCTTACTAAAAAGAACCAAATAGTTGATTGTCCGGACGCCGAGGCCTTGGCAGCCTTTAAGCACAGCGTCCGAGACGAATGGCTTGCCAGGCACCTCGGCCAAGAAAAGCCGAGAACAATGGCAGCATTAACAAGCCTCATGACCCGCTTTTGCGCGGGCGAGGACAGCTGGCTAGCCCGATGCAGCACCAGAGACCCAAGTACATCCGAAGTAAGAGATGGAAATGGGAAATCACGACGCAGCAAAAATAATAAGCGCCGGAATAAAGAAGACAGCCCGAAGAGCACGACGGTAAACGCTGGGTTTAGAAGCTCTCAGCCAGGTCAGCAAAAGCCGCCCTCTAAAGGCGCCAGAGATGAACTGTCCATCTTAAACAAAATTCTGGACCAAATATGTCAGATCCATAGCACCCCCGATAAACCTGCAAATCATACCCACAGAGAATGTTGGGTCTTCAAGCAGTCCGGCAAGCTCAACGTCGAACATAAGGGGCAGGATACACCAAGCGAAGACGAGGATGAGCCTCACAAGCAAAACACTGGGGAACAGAAGAAATTCCCACCAGAAGTCAAAACAGTAAACGTGTTACACGTGATAAAGGGGAGAACCAAAGTGGCACTCCCAGTCAAACATGCCCAAGGGCCTATCACCGCGGAGTTCTGCCACTGGCCGTCTCAACAGATCACCTTCGACCATCAGGATTACTCAGCAAGTATCCGGAACGCGGGGTGGGCTGCCTTGGTATTAGATCCAATAATTAACGGATACCACTTCACACGAGTCCTAATGGACGGTGGCAGCAGCTTAAACCTGATATATCAGGACACAATCCGCAAAATGGGGATAGACCCAACGAAAATTTCCACAACAATACTACCTTTAGAGGAGTAACGCCAGGCAAAGGGGCTCATTGCACGGGCTACCTGCTACTAGAGGTTATATTCAGCTTCCCCGATAACTTTCGTAGCAAAAATTTAACCTTCCACATTGCTCCGTTCCAAAGTGGCTATCAAGCACTACTTGGACGTGAAGCTTTCACTCACTTTAATGCAATACCGCATTACGCTTCCCTCACACTTAAGATGCTCGGTCCACGTGGCATCATTACAGTAAATGGAAATATTGAGCGATCCCTGCGCGCCGAAGAGAGTGCGGCCGCCTTGGCAGCCGCACACTAAAACGGCCTCACCAACTAAAGCATTCGATAGGTTGTCAAGACCACGGACACGGTTAGACGTGTCCGGCGCAGCTATATGAAATTCATACAGGTTTGATGGCCACACCCCTATTACAAATACAAGGGGCTCAACGCACGCAGACAAGTGGCAATTTTTACTCATCTTCAACTGTAGATGGTTTCTTTAAACCCACCTTTTTGCATGACAACTTTTCACCTAAGTTCCTCTCTTTTACAGATGACAATCGTGCTACACCTGTCCAGGATACGGCACAACGGAGACACAGGCGCAGACGTGCAGCAGGGACCCGTTCCAAGGATTCTTTTTAGATTAAGACCCTGCGTCAACCTTTTTTACTGTCTCTTGTTGATACACATCCCTCGGATTCTCAGTACAATTGAGAAGGATGCTGACATCTTGGCATGTGGCCACGTCAGAACAATGCACGTACCTGGACATTAGGGGCTTCTTACAAAGGGCACTATTTAGGCCCGGTTTACACCATAAAGACCGAATACCTTAGGGAGTGTTCGGCGTCACGAGTTTGGCCTTATATGCATCAGGGCCGAATCATGTCGTGGGTCAAATGTTGGGTTTGCCCGGCTCCTGTGTTTTTCTTCCTTACGTTTCGCTCTATCGGCTAAGGCGGCACCGGGAGAACTACTGTGATTGTGCCCTGGTTCATCCGGACGAGCACCTCAGTAGAGAAATCCGAAAACTGACTGTCATGATATAGCGTGAGACTGGTCAACCACTCGATGACCTATCGGAATCCTAGAATTCCTCCGCGTTAACGAAGGGCCGTTTCCCGGCCGGGCATGTACGCACCCCGAACTCGGGTGAGTGCGCGCCACCAGGGGCTATATAGTAGCCCCACTGTCAAACTCCTATGGCTAAGTGAAAGTGCTAAAGCATTATAGTCCGGTTGCCTAGTTCGCTGCGCTCTCACCTCCTTAGTAGGACCAAGACATTGGATTAAGTATGAATATGCGTCTTCTGCGAACACCCCTGCATTATATGCGTGGGGGCTGAAGCCGATGACTGCAATCTTTCAGGTTATATACATATATACATAAAACGGCCGCACAGGAGGCATCACAATACTTTCGGGCAAAAGTATAAATACAACCTTGATAAAATTAATAAAACATTGTTTTTACAATGGGAATACATGTCACTCAAACATAATATTCTTCGAGCACTGGGCCTCTATCAAACAAGCACCCTCAAGAACTTCTTCAGAATAGTGCTCGGCAGCCACTCGGCCTATGGCCGAACCCTGCGCCGCAACAGTGGTAGCATCCATCTCCGCCCAGTATGCTTTGACACGGGCAAGGGCCATTCACGAGCCTTCTATGCATGCCGACCTCTTCATCGCATTGATGCGTGGCACCGCGCCAAGGAACTGCTGCACTAAGCTGAAATAGCTGTTCGGCTTCGGTTTTTCCGGCCACAGATGATCTACGACGGACCTCATGGCAAGTCCGGACAATCTATTGAGTTCGGCCCATTCGGAAAGTTGATCAGTTAGTGGAAGCGGACGCTCTGGAACGTTAAACTACGACCAGAATAGCTTGTCCACTTCACGATCTGTTTGATCTCGGAAGTATTTGGCCGCATCGACAGCACTCGCCGTCAAATCCAGATATGCGTCTGCCGAACTCCACAACCGATCCAGAGGGGTGTACCGCGGATCTCCGAACTTCCTCCGCAGCAAAAAGGGCTTCCCAACCACAATATCACTGGCTTCACGCAGCTCCTCCTTCGCTCTCATGGCAGAGCGGGTGTCTTTGGTCGCCATCGTGGCCTTTTCGAGGTCCGTCGCCTTCGTTCGGTTTTCTTCTTCAAGGACCCGACAACGGTCGGTAGTATCTTTTAACTCTATAGCCATCTTGGCCGTTTTCTCTTTGCTCTCGCAATGTGCTGCCTTCTTGGCTCTTAACTCTTCGGCCGCCTTCAAAGCAGCCGCATTACTACTCCTTGCTTGTTCTTTGGCTCGGGCAAGTTCCACCCGAACAGTCTCCACGGTGGCAGCTCCATCTGCAGTCACAACATATTAAAGATACTGGCATCACACTGCTCTTACTATGTGACATTCACCAGAAAATATCACTTACCTTGTGCCTCATCAAGCCGCTTGTTAACAAGCTCGGTGTCAGCATCCGCCGCATCCAGTTGCCGCTTTAGTTCGGCAAACTCATGAGTCCGGCTAGCCACCGGAGCTTCCACCACCTGCACATAAAGGCGGTATGGTTATTACCTAGGACAACGATACTCTATTTGCCACCGTTCTCGGTGACAACCAGAGTCTCAGGGGCCACTATCTACACCGGGCACACCTAAAAATGTGAGGTACCATCACAAAGGTATATCATTTTACGTACCTCAAAGCCCGTTAGTAGACTCATAAAGGCGTCATGCAACCTGCTTTTGGCGGATGAAATCCTTTCCATCATTGTACACATCAACGCATGGTGTTCTTCCGAGATGGTCGCTCCCTTCAGCAGATCCCTCAGTGCGTCCGACCGCATACCAGACAGCGCCGGACTCTTTTGTCCGCCCTCTTCAAGAGCCGGATGCTGGGGACTTCGGGTGACTAGGGGATTATCTTCTAGCCTCACCGGATCCGGAGAGGCCCTCCGTGACGATACTTCAAGATCGCCCGCTTCTTGAGCAGGGGAGTCCGGGGGAGGCATTTCGCTCTCCATCATCTCCGGAAGAAGGTCCCCTAAAGACGAGCTCTGTTGAGAAGGGCTAAGATCCGAACTGCAAGATAAATGCTTCAGTTATTTTCCTCGGAAGTAAGGTAGAATATCTCTACTATTAAGTAAATTTTGATCACTGACGACCCGTTAGAGGGCTGATCCCCGCACGAACTTTGTGCGGCAAAAGCACCCTCCGAGACGGGATCCTTTGGTGGAGTTTTCTTCTCTCGTTTGGAAACCTTGGTTTTCGGATCATCAGAGGTAGTCCTCTTCCTCCCCCGGGGTGAAGGAATGTCAGACTCCTTCTCTTGGCTATCCTCCCTCACGGATGCGCTCGTTCCCTCGGTTGGAACAGATAGCGGTGAAGGCCCGCTTTGGCCCTCTTTATTCCCCCATTCATCTTCCTTTGCGAGCACCGGGCAAGGTGCTAGCTCGAGCATCTTTTCCAGCACCGGATTGTCCAAGCCTTCGGGAAGGGGAGCCGAACACCGGATCATCTTCGCCTTTGCTATCCAGTCCTGGTCAAAGAGCGATCCTTTAGAATGATGTCCTCATAAAAGAAAGATAGTGTGTTCGGCTAGAGGGTTACTTACTTGGGCCGCGGTGCGGTTGCTGCTCAGGCCCACGTCCTCGGAGGTATCCGGACACTCTATATGGGGTCCGAAGAACGACTTGTACATCTCCTCGTGCGTCAGGCCGAGGAAATTCTGAATAGCGCGCGGTCCTTCTGGGTTGAATTCCCATAAACGGAGGGGCCGACGTTTGCAAGGCTGGACTTGACGAACCAGCATGACTTGCACTACCATAACCAGACTAAAATCTCCCTCGAAGAGATCCCGGATGCGGCTCTGCAGTATGGGCACGTCCTTGGCTGGACCCCAGCTCAGCCCCCTGCTGATCCATGACATCAGTTGTGGTGGAGGGCCCGAGCGAAAGGCGGGGGGAGCTACCCACTTGGCACTTTTGGGAGCGGTGATGTAGAACCACTCCCTTTGCCATAATCCGGACACCTCTGGAAAGGAACCTTTTGGCCACGGAGCTCCAGCAATCTTGCTTATTAATGCACCTCTGCACGCTGCATACTGCCCCTCGACCGTCTTCGGCTTCACATCAAAGGTCTTGAGCCATAGGCCGAAGTGAGGGGTAATGCGGAGGAAGACCTCACATACGACAATAAATGCCGAGATGTGGAGAAAGGAATCAGGGGCTAGATCGTGGAAACCAAGCCCGTAATAGAACATCAAACCCCTTACGAAGGGATCCAGAGTGAGGCCTAGTCCTTGGAGGAAGTGGGAGATGAACACGACCTCTTCGTTGGGTTTGGGAGTAGGGACGACCTGCCCTCGGGCGGGCTGTCGATGCGAGACTTCGACGGTCAAGTATCTTGCCTCCCTCAACTTCTTGATATCCTCTTCCATGACGGAGGAGGGCATCCACCGGCCCTGGAGGCTGGATCCGGACATGATTGAAGGTCCGAAGCACCTGACCTGGGCTTTGGGTGTTAGAACTCGAGGCGGGGGAAGGATTCGATTGAGCACGGGAGGAAAAAAGTAAAAAACCTTGACCCTTTATAAAGAGGGTGAATATCAAGCGTCCTCCTCGTGGCCGTTTGGGACTTGCCTAAAATCTAGGAGACCTAGGCGCGGTTGGGTTACCCACGCTCGTATTGATGAGAATCCCGTAATAAGGGGGACACGATCTCTGCTTTGACAAGACGTGTCAAAAAACAGCCTCGCGTTTTGTGCGAGGCTAGTTAAAGGAAACGGTTTGAATAATCACCGGGCCATGGCATAATGTCATGTTGCCAAAACAAGTCGGCAGATTAGATTTGTGGAAATATTATTCTCTCTACGGTGGTATGTGGAACTTATTTTGCAGGGTCGGACACTATCCTTGTATTCAAATTTTTCGATGGTGTATTCGGAGGAGGAACCCGCCTTGCAATGCCGAAGACAATACTGCGCGCCGGATTCATCGTAATTGAAGCCAGGTTCAGGGGCTACTGAGCGAGTCCTGGATTAGGGGGTATTCGGACAGCCGGATTGTATCCTTTGGCCGGACTGTTGGACTATGAAGATACAAGATTGAAGACTTCGTCTCATGTCCGGATGGGACTCTACTTGGCGTGGAAGGCAAGCTAGGCAATACGGATATGTACATCTCCTCCTTTGTAACCGACCTTGTGTAACCCTAGCCCTTTCCGGTGTCTATATAAACCGGAGGGTTTTAGTCCGTAGGACAACATACAATCATACCATAGGCTAGCTTCTAGGGTTTAGCCTCTCCGATCTCGTGGTAGATCAACTCTTGTAATACCCATATCATCAAGAATAAATCAAGCAGGACGTAGGGTTTTACCTCCATCAAGAGGGCCCGAACCTGGGTAAAACATCGTGTCCCCTGCCTCCTGTTACCATCCACCTTAGACGCATAGTTCGGGACCCCCTACCCAAGATCCGCCGGTTTTGACACCGACAGTATGCTTGAACTATTATTATTTCTATGGCAATATTGAACTTTTGTCTTGAATCTTTCAGATCTGAATATTCATACCACAATTAAGAAGAATTACATTGAAATTATGCCAAGTAGCATTCCACATCAAAAATTCTGTTTTTATCATTTACCTACTCGAGGACGAGCAGGAATTAAGCTTGGGGATGCATGATACGTCTCCAACGTATCTATAATTTTTTATTGTTCCATGCTATATTATATTCTGTTTTGGACATTATTGGGCTTTATTATACACTTTTATATTATTTTTGGGACTAACCTATTAACCGGAGGCCCAGCCCAGAATTGCTGTTTTTTTGCCTATTTTAGGGTTTCGCAGAAAAAGAATATCAAACGGAGTCCAAACGGAATGAAACCTTCGGGAACGTGATTTTTGGAACAAACATGATCCAGAGGACTTGGACCCTACGTCAAGCAATCAACGAGGAAGGCACAAGGTAGGAGGGCGCGCCTACCCCCCCATGCACGCCCTCCACCCTCGTGGGCCCCCTGTTGCTCCACCAACATACTCCTTCCTCCTATATATACCTATGTACCACCAAACTACCAGATACGGAGCGAAAACCCTAATTCCACCGCCGTAACTTTCTGTATCCATGAGATCCCATCTTGGGGCCTTTTCCGGAGCTCCGCCGGAGGGGACATCGATCACGGAGGGCTTCTACATCAACACCATAGCCCCTTCGATGAAGTGTGAGTAGTTTACTTCAGACCTACGGGTCCATAGTTATTAGCTAGATGGCTTCTTCTCTCTTTTTGGATCTCAATACAAAGTTCTCCCCCTCTCTTGTGGAGATCTATTCGATGTAATCTTCTTTTACGGTGTGTTTGTTGAGACCGATGAATTGTGGGTTTATGATCAAGTTTATATATGAACAATATTTGAATCTTCTCTGAATTCTTTTATGTATGATTGGTTATCTTTGCAAGTCTCTTCGAATTATCAGTTTGATTTAGCCTACTAGATTGATCTTTCTTGCAATGGGAGAAGTGCTTAGCTTTGGGTTCAATCTTGTGGTGTCCTTTCCCAGTGACAGTAGGGGCAGCAAGGCACGCACGCCCCCTACCTCGTGGCCTCCTCTTTTGTGTCTTGACATAGGGTCCAAGTCTCCCGGGTCTTATTCATTGAGAAAATCACGTTCCCGAAGGTTTCGTTCCGTTTGGACTCCGTTTGATATTCCTTTTCTTCGAAACCCTGAAACAGGCAAAAAACAACAATTCTGGGATGGGCCTCCAGTTAATAGGTTAGTCCCAAAAATAATATAAAAGTGGATAATAAAGCCCAATAATGTCCAAAACAGTAGATAATATAGCATGGAGCAATCAAAAATTATAGATACGTTGGAGACGTATCACATCACCCTTTCCTCTTCAAGGGAAAACCAACGCAGTGCTCTCGAGGTAGCA
This sequence comes from Triticum urartu, assembly GCF_056163025.1. Classification (NCBI taxonomy): domain Eukaryota; kingdom Viridiplantae; phylum Streptophyta; class Magnoliopsida; order Poales; family Poaceae; genus Triticum; species Triticum urartu. The sequence goes on along the minus strand of NC_141879.1, from coordinate 571,664,939 downwards.
ATGGCCCCTCCGGGATCCTCCTCCATAGCCTCCGGTGATGATGGCCCCCTCCGACAGGGTGCCAAAGAGGGCCTAGATTGATTTCTTGTGGCTACAGAGGCTTGCGGCAGCGGAACTTCCAATCTAGGTTATTTTCTGGAGGTTTGGGTATTTATAAGAGAGGTTGGTGTCGAGAACAAGTCAGGGGGCCCCACGGGTAGTCCACGAGGCACAGGGGCGCGCCTAGGGGGGTGGGCGCGCCCCCACACTCGTGGGGCCCACGGGACTCCCCTCTGGTAGATTTTTGTTCCAGTATTGTTTATATTTTCCAGAAAAATTCTCCGTTGATTTTCATCGCAATCCGAGAACTTTTATTTCTGCACAAAAACAACACCACGGTAGTTCTGTTGAAAACAGCGTCAGTCCGGGTTAGTTCTAATCAAATCATACCAAAATATATAAAACTGTTGTAAACATGGCATGAATACTTCATAAATTATAGATGCGTTGGAGACGTATCACATCTCACGTGATGATCGGACATGGTTTAGTTGATTTGGATCACGTGATCATTTAGATGACTAGAGGGATGTCTATCTAAGTGGGAGTTCTTAAGTAATATGATTAATTGAACTTTAATTTATCATGAACTTAGTCCTGATAGTATTTGCATAACTATGTTGTAGATCAATAGCTCGCGATGTAGCTCCCCGTTTATTTTTGATATGTTCCTAGAGAAAAAAATAAGTTGAAAAATGTTAGTAGCAATGATGCGGACTAGCTCCATGATCTGAGGATTATCCTCAGTGTTGCACAGAAGTATTATGTCCTTGATGCACCGCTAGGTGATAGACCTATAGCAGGAGCAAATGCAGACGTTATGAACGTTTGACAATGCTCAGTATGATGACTACTTGATAGTTTAGTGCACCATGCTTTACGGCTTAGAACCGGGACTTCAAAATGTTTTGAACGACATGGAGCATATGAGATGTTCCAAGAGTTGAAATTGGTATTTCATACTCATTCCTGTGTCGAGAGGTATGAGACCTCTGACAATACTTTGCCTACAAGATGGAGGAGAATAGCTCAACCAGTGAGCATGTGCCTAGATTGTCTGGGTACTACAATTGCTTGAATCAAGTGGGAGTTAATCTTCTAGATAAGATAGTAATTGAAAAAGTTCTCTATTCACTATCACCAAGTTACTAGAACTTCATGATGAACTATAATATGCAAGGGATAACGAAAACAATTCCCAAGCTCTTCGAGATGCTAAAATCGGCAAAGGTAGAAATCAAGAAAAGCATCAAGTGTTGATGGTTAACAAGACCACTAGTTTCAAGTAAAAGGGCAAGGGGAATAAAGGGAACTTCAAGAAGAATGGCAAGCAAGTGCCACTCCCATGAGGAAGCCCAAAGCTAGACTCAAGCCTGAAACTGAGTGCTTCTACTGCAAAGGAAATGGTCACTGGAAGTGGAACTGCCCTAGATACTTGGCGGATAAGAAGGATGGCATACTGAACAAAGGTATATTGGATATACATGTTATTGATGCGTACTTTACTAGTGTTTATAGAAACCCCTTGGTATTTGATACTGGTTCAGTTGCTAAGAGTAGTAACTCGAAACGGGAGTTGCAAAATAAACAGAGACTAGTTAAGGGTAAGGTGATGATGTGTGTTGGAAGTGATTCCAAGGTTGATAAGATCACCATCGCACACTCCCTTTACCTTGGGATTAGTGTTGAACCTAAAATAAATGTTATTTGGTGTTTGTGTTGAGCATGAATATGATTGGATCATGTTTATTGCAATACGGTTATTCATTTAAGTCAAAAAAATTGTTGTTCTATTTACATGAATAAAACCTTCTATGGTCAATATAAATGGTTTATTGAATCTCGATCGTAGTGATACACATATTCATAATATTGAAGCCAAAAGATGCAAAGTTAATAATGATAGTGCAACTTATTTGTGGCACTGTTGTTTAGGTCATATTGGTGTAAAGTGCATGAAGAAATTCCATGTTGATGGGCTTTCGGAATCACTTGATGCTTGCAAACCATGCCACATGGGCAAGATGACTAAGACTCCATTCTCTGGAACAATGGAGCGAGCAGCTAACTTATTGGAAATAATACATACTGATGTATGCGGTCCGATGAGTGTTGAGGCTCGCAGCGGGTATCGTTATTTTCCGACGTTCACAGATGATTTGAGAAGATATGGGTATATCTACTTGATGAAACATAAGTCTGAAACATTTGAAAAGTTCAAAGAATTTTAGAGTGAAGTGGAAAATCATTGTAATAAGAAAATAAAGTTTCTACGATCTGATCGCGGAGACGAATATTTGAGTTACGAGTTTGGTCTTCAACTAAAACAATGTGGAATAGTTTCACAAATTCATGCCACCTGGAACACCACAGCATAATGGTGTGTCCGAATGTCATAACCGTACTTTATTGGATATAGTGCAATCTATGATGTCTCTTACCGATTTACCACTATCGTTTTGGGGTTATGCATTAGAGACAGCTGCATTCACGTTAAATAGGGCGCCATCTAAATCCGTTGAGATGACACCGTATGAACTATGGTTTGGCAAGAAACCAAAGCTGTCATTTCTTAAAGTTTGGGGCTGCGATGCTTATGTGAAGAAGTTTCAAACTGATAAGCTCGAACCCAAATTGGAGTAGTGCGTCTTCATAGGATACCCAAAAGAAACTCTTGGGTACACCTTCTATCACAGATCTGAAGGCAAGATATTTTGTTGCTAAGAATGGATCCTTTCTAGAGAAGGAGTTTCTCTCGAAAGAAGTGAGTGGGAGGAAAGTAGAACTTGATGAGGTAATTGTACCTTCTCCCGAATTGGAAAGTAGTTCATCAAAGAAATCAGTTCCAGTGATTCCTACACCAATTAGTGAGGAAGCTAATGATGATGATCATGAAACTTCAGATCAAGTTACTACTGAACCACGTAGGTCAACCAGAGTGGTACGGTAATCCTGTTCTAGAAGTCATGTTACTAGACCATGACGAACCTACGAACTATGAGGAAGCGATGATGAGCCCAGATTCCGCAAAATGGCTTGAGGCCATGAAATCTGAGATGGGATCCATGTATGAGAACAAAGTATGGACTTTAATTGACTTGCCCTATGATGAGTCATTGAGAATAAATGGATCTTCAAGAGGAAGACGGACGCTGATAGTAGTGTTACTATATGCAAAGCTCGAATTGTCGTAAAAAAATTTCGAAAAATTCAAGGTGTTGACTACGATGAGATTTTTTCACTCGTATCGATGCTTAAAAGTATGTCCGAATCATGTTAGCAGTTGCCGCATTTTATGAAATCTAGCAAATGGATGTCAAAACTGCATTCCTTAATGGATTTATTAAAGAAGAGTTGTATATGATGCAACCAGAAGGTTTTGTCGATCCTAAAGGTGCTAACAAGGTAAGCAAGCTCCAGCGATCCATCTATGGACTGGTGCAAGCATCTAGGAGTTGGAATATATGCTTTGATAAAGTGATCAAAGCATATGGTTTTATACAAACTTGCGGTGAAGCCTGTATTTACAAGCAAGTGAGTGGGAGCACTACAACATTTCTGATAAGTATATGTGAATGACATATTGTTGATCGGAAATAATGTAGAATTTTCTAGAAAGCATGAAGGAGCGTTTGAAAGGAGTTTTTCAAAGAAAGACCTTGGTGAAGCTACTTACATATTGAGCATCAAGATCTATAGAGATAGATCAAAACGCTTGATATATTTTTCAATAAGTACATACCTTGACAAGTTTTTGAAGTAGTTCAAAATGGAACATTCAAAGAAAGAGTTCTTGTCTGTGTTGCGAGGCGTGAAGTTGAGTAAGACTCAAAGCCCGACCACGGCAGAAGATAGAGAGAGAATGAAAGTCATTCCCTATGCCTCAGCCATAGGTTCTATAAAGTATGTCATGCTGTGTACCAGACCTATTGTATACCCTGCCTTGAGTTTGGCAAGGGAGTACAATTTTTGATCTAGGAGTGGATCACTGGGCAGCGATAAAAATTATCCTTAGAGGACTAAGGAAATATCTCTCGGTTATGGAGGTGATAAAGAGCTCGTCGTAAAGAGTTACGTTGATGCAAGCTTTGACACCGATCTGGATGACTCTAAGTCACAATCCGGATACATATTGAAAGTGGGAACAATTAGCTAAAGTAGCTCTGTGCAGAGCATTGTAGACATAGAAATTTGCAAAATACATATGGATCTGAATTTGCTAGACCGTTGACTAAACTTCTCTCACAAGCAAAACATGATCACACCTTAGTACTCTTTGGGTGTTAATCACATGGTGATGTGAACTAAGATTACTGACTCTAGTAAACCCTTTGAGTGTTGGTCACATGGCGATGTGAACTATGGGTATTAATCACATGGTGATGTGACTTATTGGTGTTAAATCACATGGCGGTGTGAACTAGATTATTGACTCTAGTGCAAGTGGGAGACTAAAGGAAATATGCCCTAGAGGCAATAATAAAGTTATTATTTATTTCCTTATTTCATGATAAATGTTTATTATTCATGCTAGAATTTTATTAACCGGAAACTTAGTACATGTGTGAATACATAGACAAAACAAAGTGTCCCTAGTATGCCTCTACTTGACTAGTTCGTTTATCAAGGATGGTTATGTTTCCTAACCATAGACATGTGTTGTCATTTGATGAACGGGATCACATCATTAGGAGAATGATGTGATGGACAAGACCCATTTGTTAGCTTAGCATTATGATCATTACAGTTTCATTGCTACTGCTTTCTTCATGACTTATACATGTTCCTCGGACTATGAGATTATGCAACTCCCGAATACCGGAGGAACACCTTGTGTGCTATCAAATGTCACAACGTAAATGAGTGATTACAAAGATGATCTACAGGTGTATCCGATGGTGTTTGTTGAGTTGGCATAGATCGAGGTTAGGATTTGTCACTCCGTGTATCGGAGAGGTATCTCCAGGCCCTCTCGGTGATGCACATCACCATAAGCCTTGCAAGCATTGTGACTAATGAGTTAGTTGCGGGATGATGCATTACGGAACGAGTAAAGAGACTTGCCGATAACGAGATTGAACTAGGTATTTAGATACCTACGATCGAATCTCGGGCAAGTAACATACCGATGACAAAGGGAACAACATATGTTGTTATGCGGTTTGACCGATAAAGATCTTCGTAGAATATGTAGGAACCAATATGACCATGCAGTTTCCGCTATTGGTTATTGACTGGAGATGAGTCTTGGTCATGTCTACATAGTTCTCGCACCCGTAGGGTCCGCACGCTTAACGTTATGTGACGATTTGTATTATGAGTTATGTGATTTGATGACCGAAGTTTGTTCGGAGTCCCGGATGAGATCGAGGACATGACAAGGAGTCTCGAAATGGTCGAGACGTAAAGATCGATATATTGGAAGGCCATATTTGGACATCGGAAAGGTTCCGATTGATTCAGGTATTTTTCGGAGTACCGGAGAGTTACGGGAATTCGTATTGGGTGTTAATGGGCCATACGGGAAAGGAGAGAAAGGCCTCAAGGGTGGCCGCGCCCCTTCCCCATGGACTGGTCCAAATTGGACTAGGGAAAGGGGCGCCCCCTTCCTTCCTTCTCCTTCTCTCTTCCCTTTTTCCTATTCCATGTGGGAGGTGGAATCCTACTAGTACTAGGGACTCCTAGTAGGACTCCACACTTTGGGCACGCCCTATGAGGGCCGGCCTCCTCCCTCTATCCTTTATATACGTGGCCAGGGGCACCCCATAGACACACAAGTTGATCATTGATCCCTTAGTCGTGTGTGGTGCCCCCCTCCACCATAATCCAACCTCGGTCATATCATCGTAGTGCTTAGGTGAAGCCCTGTGACGGTAGCATCATCATCACTGTCATCATGCCGTCGTGCTGACGAAGCTCTCCCTCGTCACTCAGCTGGATCGAGAATTCATGGGACGTCAACGAGCCGAACATGTGCAGATCGTGGAGGTGCTGTACTTTCGGTACTAGGATCGGTCGACCATGAAGACGTACGACTACATCAACCGCGTTGTCATAATGCTTCGGCTTACGGTCTACGAGGGTACGTGGACAACACCCTTCCCCTCTAATTGATATGCATCACCATGATCTTGCGTGTGCGTAGGAATTTTTTTGAAATTACTGCGTTCCCCAACATTTGCCAAATTTCATAATCATAAAATGCGGCAATTGCTAACATGATTCGGACGAACTTAAGCATTGCTACGGGTGAGAAGGTCTCATCGTAGTCAGCTCCTTGAACTTGTCGAAAACCTTTCGCAACAAGTTGAGCATTGTAGATAGTAACATTACCGTCAGAGTCAATCATCTTCTTGAAGATCCATTTATTCTCTATGGCTTGTCGATCATCGGGCAAGTCAACCAAAGTCCATACTTTGTTCTCATACATGGATCCCGTCTCAGATTTCATGGCCTCAAGCCTTTTTGCGGAATCTGGGCTCATCATCGCTTCCTCATAGTTCGTAGGTTCGTCGTGGTCAAGTAACATGACCTCTAGAACAGGATTACCGTACCACTCTGGTGTGGATCTTGCTCTGGTTGACCTACGAGGTTCCGTAGTAACTTGGTCAGGAGTTTCATGATCATCATCATTAACTTCCTCACTAATTGGTGTAGGAATCACTGGAACTGATTTATGTTATGAACTACTTTCCAATAAGGGAGAAGGTACAGTTACCTCATCAAGTTCTACTTTCCTCCCACTCACTTCTTTCAAGAGAAACTCTTTCTCTAGAAAGGATCCATACTTAGCAATGAATATCTTGCCTTCGGATCTGTGACAGAAGATGTACACAACAGTTTCCTTTGGGTATCCTATGAAGACACATTCTCCGATTTGGGTTCGAGCTTATTAGGTTGAAGCTTTTTCACATAAGCATCGCAGCCCCAAACTTTAAGAAACGACAACTTTGGTTTCTTGCCAAACCACAGCTCATATGGTGTTGTCTCAACGGATTTCGATGGTGCCCTATTTAACGTGAATGCATCCATCTCTAAAGCATAACCCGAAAATGATAGCGGTAAATCAGTAAGAGACATCATAGATCGCACCATATCTAATAAAGTGCGGTTACGACGTTCGGACACACCATTACGCTGTGGTGTTCCAGGTGGCGTGATTTGCGAAACTATTCCGCATTGTTTCAAATGAAGACCAAACTCATAACTCAAATATTCACCTCCACGATCAGATCATAGAAACTTAATTCTCTTGTTATGATGATTTTCCACTTCACTATGAAATTCTTTGAACTTTTCAAATGTTTCAAACTTATGTTTCATCAAGTAGATATATCCATATCTGCTCAAATCATCCGTGAAGGTCAGAAAATAACGATACCCGCCACGAGCATCCACACTCATCGGACCGCATACATCAGTATGTATTATTTTCAATAAGTCTGTTGCTCGTTCCATTGTTCCGGAGAACGGAGTCTTAGTCGTCTTGCCCATGAGGCATGGTTCGCAAGTATCAAGTGATTCATAATCAAGTGATTCCAAAAGCCCAACAGCGTGGAGTTTCTTCATGCGCTTTACACCAATATGACCTAGACGGTAGTGCCACAAATAAGTTGCACTATCATTATTGAACTTATATCTTTTGGTTTCAATACTATGAATATGTGTATCACCACTATCGAGATTCAATAAAAATAGACCACTCATCAAGGGTGCATGACCATAAAAGATATTACTCATATAAATATAACAACCATTATTCTATGATTTAAATGAATAATCGTCTCGCATCAAACAAGATCTAGATATAATGTTCATTCTTAACGCTGGCACCAAATAACAATTATTCAGGTGTAATGCTAATCCCGAAGGTAGATGTATAGGTAGCGTGCCGACCGCGATCACATCGACTTTGGAACCATTTCCCACGCGCATTGTCACCTCGTCCTTAGCCAATCTTCGCTTAATCTGTAGCCCCTATTTCGAGTTGCAAATTTGAGCAACAAAACCAGTATCAAATACCCGGCGCTACTGCGAGCATTAGTAAGGTACACATCAATAACATGTATATAAAATATACCTTTCACTTTGCCATCCTTCTTATCCGCCAAATACTTGGGGCAGTTCCTCTTACAGTGACCAGTCCCTTTGCAGTAGAAGCACTTAGTCTCATGATTAGGTCCAGACTTGGGCTTCTTTACTTGAGCAGCAACTTGTTTGTCATTCTTCTTGAAGTTCCCCTTCTTCGCTTTGTCGTTCTTCTTGAAACTACTGGTCTTGTTGACGATCAACACTTGATGCTCCTTCTTGATTTCTACCTCCGCAGCCTTTAGCATTGTGAAGAGCTCGGAAATTGTCTTATCCATCCCTTGCATATTATAGTTCATCACGAAGCTTTTGTAGCTTGGTGGCAACGATTGAAGAACTCTGTCAATGACACTATCATCAGGAAGATTAACTCCCAGTTGAGTCAAGTGGTTGTGGTACCCAGATATTCTGAGTATATGTTCACTGACAGAACTATTCTCCCCCATCTTGCAGCTATAGAACTTATTGGAGACTTCATATCTCCCAATTCAGGCATTTGCTTGAAATATTAACTTCAACTCTTGGAACATCTCATATGCTCCATGACGTTCAAAACATCATTGAAGTCCTGATTCTAAGCCGTAAAACATGGCACACTGAACTATCGAGTAGTCATCAGCTTTGCTCTGCCAGACGTTCATAACATCTGGTGTTGCTCCTGCAGCGGGTTTTGCACCTAGTGGTGCTTCCAGGATGTAATTCTTTTGTGCAACAATGAGGATAATACTCAAGTTACGGACCCAGTCTGTGTAGTTGCTACCATCATCTTTCAACTTAGCTTTCTCTAGGAATGCATTAAAATTCAAAGGAACAGTAGCACGTGCCATTTATCTACAACAACATAGACATGCAAAATACTATCAGGTACGAAGTTCATGATCAAATAAAGTTCAATTAATCAAATTACTTAAGAACTCCCACTTAGATGGACATCCCTCTAGTCATCTAAATGATCACGTGATCCATATCAACTAAACCATGTCCGATCATCACGTGAGATGGAGAAGTTTTCAATGGTGAACATCACTATGTTGATCATATCTACTATATGATTCATGCTCAACCTTTCGGTCCCAGTGTTCCAAGGCCATATCTGCATATGCTAGGCTCGTCAAGTTTAACCTGAGTATTCTGCTTGTGCAAAACTGGCTTGCACCCATTGTATGTGAACGTAGAGCTTATCACACCCGATCATCACGTGGTGTCTCGGCACGACGAACTGTAGCAACGGTGCATACTCAGGGAGAACACTTATACCTTGAAATTTAGTGAGAGATCATCTTATAATGCTATCACCGTACTAAGCAAAATAAGATGCATAAAAGATAAACATCCCATGCAATCAATATAAGTGATATGATATGGCCATCATCATCTTGTGCCTTTGATCTCCATCTCCAAAGCACCGTCATGATCACCATCGTCACCGGCTTAACACCTTGATCTCCATCGTAGCATCGTTGTCGTCTCGCCAACTATTGCTTCTATGACTATCGCTACCGCTTAGTGATAAAGTAAAGCAATTACATGGCGATTGCATTTCATACAATAAAGCGACAACCATATGGCTCCAGCCAGTTGCCGATAACTTTGTTACAAAACATGATCATCTCATACAACAATTTATATAATCATGTCTTGACCATATCACATCGCAACATGCCCTGCAAAAACAAGTTAGACGTCCTCTACTTTGTTGTTGCAAGTTTTACGTGGCTGCTATGGGCTTAGCAAGAACTATTCTTACCTACGCATCAAAAACCACAATGATTTTTCATCAAGTGTGTTGTTTTAACCTTCAACAAGGACCGGGCGTAGTCACACTCGATTCAACTAAAGTTGGAGAAACAAACACCCACTAGCCACCTGTGTGCGAAGCACGTCGGTAGAACCAGTCTCATGAACGCGGTCATGTAATGTCGGTCTGGTCCGCTTCATCCAACAATACCGCCGAATCAAAGTATGACATGCTGGTAAGCAGTATGACTATTATCGCCCACAACTCTTTGTGTTCTCCTCGTGCATATAACATCTACACATAGACTTGGCTCGGATGCCACTATTGGGGAACGCAGTATTTCAAAAAATTCCTATGATCACGCAAGATCTATCTAGGAGATGCATAGCAACGAGAGGGGAGAGTGTGTCTATGGACCCTCATAGACCGAAAGCAGAAGCGTTTAGTAACGCGGTTGATGTAGTCGAATGTCTTCGCGATCCAACCGATCAAGTACCGAACGCACGACACCTCCGCGATCTGCACACGTTTAGCTCGATGATGTCCCGCGTACTCTTGATCCAGCTAAGGCCGAGGGTGAGTTCCGTCAACACAACGGCGTGTTGACGGTGATGATGAAGTTACCGAGGCAGGGCTTCGCCTAAGCACTACGACAATATGACCGAGGTGTAAAACTGTGGAGGGGGCACTGCACACGGCTAAAGATCAACTTGTGTGTCTATGGTGTGCCCCCTCCCCCGTATATAAAGGAGGGGAGGAGGAGGCCAGCCGGCCCCAAGAGGCGCGCCCAAGGGGGGGAATCCTACTCCAAGTAGGAATCCCCCCCTTCCTAGTCCAAGTAGGAGAAGAAGGAAGGAGAGGGAGAGGGAGAGGGAAAGAGGGTCCGCGACCCCTCCCCTAGTGCTATTCGGACTCCCCTTGGGGGGGCACCACCTCCTAGCTGCTTCCATCTCTCTCCCCTAATCCCACTAAGGCCCATTACTTCCCCGGGGGGTTTCGGTAACCCCTCCGGCACTCCGGTTTTATTCGAAACTATTCAGAACACTTCCGGTGTCCAAATAACATGGTCCAATATATCAATATTTATGTCTCGACCATTTCGAGACTCCTCGTCATGTCTGTGATATCATCCGGGACTCTGAACAATCTTCAGTACATCAAATCACATAACTCATAATACAAATCGTCATCGAACGTTAAGCGTGCGGACCCTACGGGTTCGAGAACTATGTAGACATGACCGAGACTCATCTCCGGTCAATAACCAATAGTGGAACCTGGATGATCATATTGGTTCCTACATATTCTACGAAGATCTTTATCGGTCAAACCGCATAACAACATACGTTGTTCCCTTTGTCATCGGTATGTTACTTGCCCGAGATTCGATCGTCGGTATCATCATACCTAGTTCAATCTCGTCACTGGCAAGTATCTTTACTCGTTCTGTAATGCATCATCCCGCAACTAACTCATTAGTCACATTGCTTGCAAGGCTTATAGTGATGTGCATTACCGAGAGGGCCCAGAGATACCTCTCCGACAATCGGAGTGACAAATCCTAATCTCGATCTATGTCAACTCAACAAACACCATCAGAGACACTTGTAGAGCATCTTTATAATCACCCAGTTACGTTGTGACGTTTGATAGCACACTAAGTGTTCCTCCGGTATTCGGGAGTTGCATAATCTCATAGTCATAGGAACATGTATAAGTCATGAAGAAAGCAATAGCAATAAACTAAACGATCATAGTGCTAAGCTAACGGATGGGTCTAGTCCATCACATCATTCTCTAATGATGTGATCCCGTTCATCAAATGACAACACATGTCCATGGCTAGGAAACTTAACCATCTTTGATTAACGAGCTAGTCAAGTAGAGGCATACTAGGGACACTCTGTTTGTCTATGTATTCATACATGTACTAAGTTTTCGGTTAATACAATTCTAGCATGAATAATAAATATAAATAACAACTTTATTATTGCCTCTAGGGCATATTTCCTTCAGGTCTTGTGCTCATGGAGCCTTCACCCAATAGGTGGCCTTGTACTACTTGGAGTCTTCACCCGGTGGGTGGCCTTCTATTCCATTGGAGTCTTCTCCACTAGGAGGAAACCCACAATGAGAGGCAGATGAGCTAAGATCTATCAATGTCTATTCTTGTTTCAACTAACCCTATATCTCAGGTGGGGGAGAGGTATATATAGTCCTAGGCATGAAAAGGTAAGTGAGGGGCAAACAAAGAAAAGAATACATGGGCATTGCCCAGGTGATGAGCTAAATACATGGGCATTTTCCAACAGCTGCTCGCAGGCAGGCCCATGGGCACGGGGTTTCCACAGAGGTTGGTGGCAAGACCCTATGGGGAAAGGGTCGAGAGGCCCATGACCACGAGATTTTTATAGAGCTTCTCAGTTGCTGGACTTCGCGTGGATGCCTGTTGATGCTTCCAAAATCTGTCCTTTCTCTTGATGGTTCCTTCTCCGGTTCCATGCTTCCCTCTTGGATGGCATATTTCTTCTCTTGTGCTTGACCTTCTCCGTGCCAAGTGTGATATTCGGCTTACATCTAAAGATGAATAGGTAGGAATATCAAGTAGTATATCATCCTCGAGAGAGCCAAGTACACATGGTTAAAAAAGGCAGACAATAACATAAATGGAAGAAAATAAGCCAAATAGCAGTCAGTAGACACTTTTTTTTGAAATCATTCCAATTTGTTACATAAGGTTCACCCTAAATATAATAAAAACTACATTGAGATCCCTGGACCATCGAACGACAAATCCTGCGGGTAGAATGAGTTGCCGACGAGCCGACGCCGTCACTCCCATACCGAAGCCGGCCTGGCCTTGTCGGTAACAACCAGAAAGTCTTCATGCACGTGCCCTTAAGAACCACTGTCCAAGAGCTAAAGTCGTCATTGTTGAACCTTGAATTGGTCTGAAGAACTTGTCAGTCTTGCCATTAAGTACGCACGACGAGAAACTCTAATCTCGTCGCCCTAAGGAGGTGGCAGGAATATACGCCAGAGCTCTGCCTAATCCGTTCTTACGAACAAATTTGAGGAAGATCAGAGTGGCTTCCGTGTGAGTACTAAAACCATAACCTATCTATTAGCCCGAGCCTAGGCACCCTCCCCACCACCGGCCTCCGAAGTGGCATACAAAGGAAAGGTGAATCCATGTGCTTGTTAGCCAAGATCAAAGGAGGAATATTTTACGTGGTCCAAAGAGAGGAAAGAAAACCTTCAGTCGGTATAGACTCGTAAAAATGTTTTAGCTGACTGAGCACTAATAATTACGTAAAAGTAGCATGCTGTGGACAATCACTCAAGTGACGGTGGAGCCACCAATTCCAAGCGGCGCTCACACCACGCTTACTTTGACACGTACTCAAAGATGGCCGTTCGTTCGTTCTTGTGTCCAGAAAACCATTTCTTCATGATTTTCAGATTGCGCAAGAGTTCAGTAAGCAAAAAAAAAAAAAAAGAGATGAGGTTCGGCCAGCAAAGAAGCAAGAGGAAGAAAAGATCCAGAGACGAAGAGTGAAAGGAAGATATTTTTACTAGTATGTGGAGAAGATTTTTCTCATGGTGAAAACTCAAGCCGCATTATTGTTGAACCCTTGAATTGATCTGAAGAACTTGACACTCTTGCCATCGTGTACGCACGATGAGAAACTACAATCTCGCTGCCCCGAGCAGCTGACAGAAATATATGCCGGAGCTCCGTCTAATCCGTTTCGACGGACAAATTTGATAAGGATCGAAGCGCCGTTCATGTGAGTACTAAACCCTAACCTATCTATTAGCCCGAGCCTAGGCACCCTCCCCACCACTGACCTCTGAAGCGGCAGACAGAGGAGAGGTGAATCCACAGGATTATCGTCCGAGATCGAGGGAGGAGTGCCACTGACTCTTAGAGCATATACAATCGAGGACAACATATCCGACCTCTCAAACGCCCGCAGGCGTGCTCAGGCGTGTCTGCAGACAGTGACCGGTCACACCTCAAATTTGCTCCTCTGCATCTGGATACCTCACAGTACAAACCTTAGATCCATACAAAAGCATGCAAACGAGAAAAATCCACGTATTACGTAGATCAAGTAACCTATACTACCATTATCCTCGCCTGAGATGTCCACTATCTCCGTGCTCGGCTCCGGGTACATGGGCAACAACTGGAGCTCCGTCTCCTGCGGCTACTCCGCGTCGGCCTCCACCTTTATATTTGCTTCCATCTCGTTGAAGAACACATCGGTCGCCACTAGTTCTTGCTGGATGAACTGCCGGTTGGCCTCCACATAGGCCTCTTCTTGGATGGAGTCCAGAATGGCCTGCTGCTCCGCCATCGCGGCCATTTGGGTGACTGCGAACTCCTTCTTCACACCCTCCATGTTGAAGCCCGGAGCCAGCACTAGCTCCTTCGGCTGCTCCACCTCGTTCTCCCCCGGTTCCGTCACCTCCATCGGGGCCGGCTGCTGCTCCTCTTCCTCCTCCTCCTCCTATTCTTCTTCCTCCTCCTACTCTTCCTCCTCCTCCAGCTCCGGTGAGTCCGGAGGCACGCCGCAGCGATGCGGGCGGCGCGCCTCACCCGGATCTCCTGCTCAATCTAGAATCGACGCTTCGGCGTGAGCATAGCACACGTGGTCTTCTTTTGCCGAACCATGGCGAAGCCGGAGGACGTGGGAAGAGCAACAGAGTGGGAGAGAAGTGGATGGGCTCAGACTGGCGGCGCGAAGAGGGAGCAGGTGGATGTGGCTAGGGTTGGGGGACGCCGGCCGGCTTAAATAGCCGGATTTGGCCTCGGACGGCGAGTCGGAACGGTGCCACGCGACATTCACACCCCCCACCAGAGGAGAAGTCCGTCGGACCGTCGGGTTTCCGGACGATTCCGTGTTGGACCTCATCCTCAGGCTTACATGGCGGACGCGCCCGGGCGCCTTCATATCCTCTCTATATCTGGGATGTATATGAGGATGCCGGTCAGCCCAAGCGTTTGTGGCGCGTTTGAGGCATCCGTCTGGTCGGTTTTTTATGACCGAACCATCCGCCGACGTTTGAGGCAGGTTTGGGGCACCTCGGGTAGATGCTCTTAGCATGGTGTGAACACCAATTCCAAGCGGCGCTCACATGGTCAAACCACGCTTACTTTGACACATACTCAAAGATGACCGTTCGTTCGTTCTTGTCTGCAGAAAACTATATCTTCACTATTTTCAGATTGCGCAAGAATCCAGTGAGCAAAAAAAGATGAGGTTCGGCGAGCAAGGAAGCAAGAGCAAGAAAAGATCCAGCGACGGAGAGTGAAAGGAAGATATTTTTACTAGTATATGTGGAGAAGATTTTTCCCATGGCGAAAAACTAAAGCCCCTCTATGATCTTTTTGCTTTTTGTCCTATAGCTAAACCCCCAAAAAATCAAGCGGGCCATCTCAGTTGCCCAGCGATCCTCCACCAGCAGCATCATCCGCGCCGTCGTCGCCGCCTCCCCACCACACAAGCGCGCTCGCCTCTATCCACGCCTATATATGGCGACTCCTGCAAGCGCGAGAAGCTAGCCGATCTTTGAACTCAGCCGTCCTCCACACCTGCAAAACCAAAGGAATTGAGCAAGGAAGTACGTAGCTAGGCAGATATCATCGGAGGCACGCACGCACGCACGATGGCCACCATCTCTTCTTGCAGCCGCCTGTGCGGCGGCGGCGGCGGCAGCAGCACCGCCTTCCACCGCCGCCGCAGCCGGCCCGCGCGGGCCGCCGTCGTCACCTGCCGGAGGTTCTCGGCCGTCGTCCGCGCGGCCGCGGCCGCCTCTGCCACCGCCGCGGCGCCCGTGTCCGTCGTGCCACAGAGCAAGGAGTAAGCTGGCTATCTCCACAGTTCTGCGCTCCTAGCTGAGTATGATGCATATTTTGTTGTGTGATTGACTCGTGGAGCCGGAATTGGTCTTTAGGGTGAAGCTTCCGACGTGGGCGGAGTTCGAGCTGGGGAAGGCGCCGGTGTACTGGAAGACCACCAACGGCCTTCCTCCAGCCCCGGTAATTATTCACTCTCCTTTGCATCTATCCATGCACATATCGACATAGCTCTATCTCCGAGCTTCGTCTTATCTTTAATTTTGTGTGTGTGTGGCAGGGAGAGGGCCTGAAGATATTCTACAACCCAGGGACGAGCAAGCTGACACCCAACGAGCAGTTCGGCATCGCGTTTAACGGTAGCCAGAGCAAACCATACACGCTCCTGAATCCTGATATATACACCATTTTCTGTCGAAGTTCCTTGGACAAAATTGATCAATTTGATTGGCTTGTGCCTTGGTATATATGTAGCTGACCGATGAGGTGTTTAACCTGTATGCAGGGGGCTTTAACCAGCCGATCATGTGCGGCGGCGAGCCGAGGCAGATGACGCTGCAGGAGAGGGGGAAAGCCTGCCCCCCCATCTACACCATCAGGATCCGGGTGCCGCAGCATGGTCTGTACTCTGTACACACTTCTAGCCTAATTCCTTTTAGCTAGCTTATTATTATTATGGTTACTGATGCAGTCCTGTGCTGCTGCAGCCATGTCTCTGGTTTTCTCCTTCACCAACGGAAATGAATGGGACGGGGCATACACCCTCAAGTTCAAGGTTCCCAAGCCATGGCTCGACAAGCCTCTGAGCTTCTTCAACGAGGTAATTAATTATATCTCTCAAACACTCCATGACAAAGGTCAAGAGTTGAAAATGCCTAGCCATCACCTTGCCACAGTGGGGCTTTCCGTGTTCATCATGTATGGTATGGAAGTGGGTAAGAACTAAGAACTTTGTGGTGCTGGTGCAGGGGCTGGCTGACGAGCTCAACATGGAGGGCGCCTGCGACAGGGCCATCTTCCCGGATGAGAACATCGTCATCACAAGCTGCGACATCGGCGGCTTCTACGAGGAGGGGGGAGACCGGTGCAAGCTGGACATCGTGAGCGGGTGCATGGACCCGACCTCGCACATGTTCGACCCGCTGGCCACCATCGACGACGGCTCCTGCCCGCTGGACTCTGATACGGAGGAGTGACCACCACCAAGACGACATGAGCAGCAGCTTCACAATATGTACTCATAAGACGAGGAGAGGAGAGCCACAATTGGTCGATGTGCGCGCCCTCCTCTCTCGTTTATATACTTGTAAAAAGGGAATGGTTGTGATACGATTAAAGGAAGAAGGATAGTACGACAGTGCGCACTAGGTGGACACGAGCGTTTCGCTGGAAACATGGATGCATGACATGTGCTGATTCTATCTCTGAAACAAATGTACATGGAAGGAAAAACAGCATAGTACCTGTTTTGTAAGGTGCAGGCATGGCCAGGGGAGTTCAGGAATTCTTTTTTTGGAGGGGAGTTCAGGATCTAAATAGTACTCCCTCCGCCCCATGATATAAGGTGTTATTACAACCGAATTGCATGGGTCGGAGGGAGAAGAGCATAGAGGAATTGAGCCCAAGCCTTATTAGTTGAGTCGGAGCCAAATCTGCAAGAGCAATGTCATGCAAACAACGCAAAACTCAGACCAATGAATCCACTCCTCATGTCTATTTCCATACACAAATTGCTTTTTTCGCCAACTTGAGCAGCTCTAAATGTATTCATGGAGATCTATATGGCTTCCTTCTTCTCTGCACTTGCATAGGTTTCCGAGCTCCATCAGTGGTTGCACCCGCGTCGTCTCCCCTCATTTTAACTATAGCTATCCCCGAGGTACCCCCGCGTCGTCTCGCGCAGGCGACTCGGGGGCGATTAGGTTTTCCCCCGAGCGCCGCCACCCTCGTCTGCCTCCCCTCGTCGCCGTCACCGGTGGCCTCCGGCCGGCCCGCGGCGGCGGCGGGACCCCTTCCACCTCCTCCTCCGTCCATCCCCGCGTTGGTCCCCCTACCTGCTCGCCGCCTCTCCTCGTCCGGTGGGCTGCTTCCTCTTGGAGCGGTCAGATCTGGATCATGCTGTTGCAGTGCTTGGAGGGGGTCGGTCTGGGATGGGGCCTCGGAGTGGTGCTCGTTGCGGTGGCTGGAGCGGCCGGCTTCGCGCGAGCTGCTCGCCTCTTCGAAGATGGGTGAGCGTGGCCCTTTGGATCTGGGGCGGAGGCCCTTCCGGCGAGACTCCATTGGCCTGACCGGTGCTCGTTGGTGCTGGCCGTTCTTCTTCGGACGCGGGGGCGGCAGGTGGCGGCTGTGGTGCGGGCGTCTCGGTGGCGCCCGATCCAGATCTGAAGGCCTCCGTCTACTTCAACCACGGCTGCCTCCGATGGTCCTGCTTTGGGCGGCCTTTGTCGCCGGAGTTGTACCTGTATGGTGGCTGGAGGTGGGAGGTGGCTCCGGAGAAATCCGAGGCCAGCAGTGCTGGTCACGACGGCGGAGATGCCCAAGGGCGTCGTACCCTTCTTGTAGGCGACGTCCAGGTCTCCTCCTTCCCCTCTTCCTTCCACCCAGCTCGTATGCCAGGCGAAAGCCCAAATCCTTGCCGGATCGAGCGACAGCGGCGCTCCGGGCGTCGGCACCCTCTTGAGGGTGTCGTTCGTGGTGAGCTTGGATGGATGTGATGCTTTCGTTGCTTGGCGGTGGATTGGTCTTCAGCAGCCCTGCCGGTCTCGGCGGAGCGGTGCTTGAACCTACTCATTGATGGCGGCGTATCTCGGCGGCGCGGCGCAGTGGAGATTCGGCATACGATGTGTGGCGATGGACTCGCGCAGGAGGACGAAGCTGTCTGGTGTTGTCGTTGTTGGAAATATGCCCTAGAGGCAATAATAAATTAGTTATTATTATATTTCCTTGTTCATGATAATCGTTTATTATCCATGCTAGAATTGTATTGATAGGAAACTCAGATACATGTGTGGATACATAGACAACACCATGTCCCTAGTAAGCCTCTAGTTGACTAGCTCGTTGATCAATAGATGGTTACGGTTTCCTGATCATGGACATTGGATGTCATTGATAACGGGATCACATCATTAGAAGAATGATGTGATGGACAAGACCCAATCCTAAGCATAACACAAGATCGTGTAGTTCGCATGCTAAAGCTTTTCTAATGTCAAGTATCATTTCCTTAGACCATGAGATTGTGCAACTCCCGGATACCGTAGGAATACTTTGGGTGTGCCAAACGTCACAACGTAACTGGGTGGCTATAAAGGTGCACTACGGGTATCTCTGAAAGTGTCTGTTGGGTTGGCACGAATCGAGACTGGGATTTGTCACTCCGTGTGACGGAGAGGTATCTCTGGGCCTACTCGGTAGGACATCATCATAATGTGCACAAAGTGATCAAGGAGTTGATCACGGCATGATGTGTTACGGAACGAGTAAAGAGACTTGCCGGTAACGAGATTGAACAAGGTATCGGGATACCGACGATCGAATCTCGGGCAAGTACAATACCGCTAGACAAAGGGAATTGTATACGGGATTGATCGAATCCTCGACATCGTGGTTCATCCGATGAGATCATCGTGGAACATGTGGGAACCAACATGGATATCCAGATCCCGCTGTTGGTTATTGACCGGAGGACGTCTCGGTCATGTCTGCATGGTTCCCGAACCCGTAGGGTCTACA
The DNA here is from genome assembly GCF_056163025.1 of Triticum urartu. NCBI lineage: Eukaryota > Viridiplantae > Streptophyta > Magnoliopsida > Poales > Poaceae > Triticum > Triticum urartu. The sequence goes on along the minus strand of NC_141879.1, from coordinate 571,645,473 downwards.
CACTTAAGGTTCGATGACGCTAGGGTTATAAAGGAAGTTTGTATGTGGTTACCGAATGTTGTTCGGAGTCCCGGATGAGATCCCGGACGTCACGAGGAGTTCCGGAATGGTCCGGAGGTAAAGATTTATATATGGGAAGTCCTGTTTTGGTCACCGGAAAAGTTTCGGATTTTATCGGTAATGTACCGGGACCACCAGGAGGGTCCTGGGGGTCCACCAAATGGGGCCACCGGCCCCGGAGGGCTGCATGGGCCAAGTGTGGGAGGGGACCAGCCCCAGGTGGGCTGGTGTGCCCCCCCACAAGGGCCCAAGGCGCCTAAGGGGAGGAGGGGGGCAAACCCTAAGGACAGATGGGCCTTAGGGCCCATGCCTGGTGCGCCTCCCTCTCCCCCTCCCCTTGGCCGCCCCACCAGATGGGATCTGGGCTGGCCGCCGCCCCTAGGGTGGAACCCTAGGTGGGGGCACAGCCCCCCCTCTCCCCCTATATATAGTGGAGGCAAAGGAGCAGCCCACAGACGAAGTTTCTTCTCTTGTTGGCGCAGCCCTACCTCTCTTTCTCCTCATATCTCGCGGTGCTTGGCGAAGCCCTGCTGGATCACCATGCTCCTCCACCACCACCACGCCGTTGTGCTGCTGCTGGATGGAGTCTTCCTCAACCTCTCCCTCTCTCCTTGCTGGATCAAGGCATGGGAGACGTCACCGGGCTGTACGTGTGTTGAACGCGGAGGTGCCGTCCGTTCGGCACTAGGATCTCCGATGATTTGGATCACGACGAGTACGACTCCTTCAACTCCGTTCTCTTGAACGCTTCCACTTAGCGATCTACAAGGGTATGTAGATGCACTCTCCTTCCCCTCGTTGCTGGTTTCTCCATAGATAGATCTTTGTGACACGTAGGAAAATTTTGAATTTCTGCTACGTTCCCCAACAGTGGCATCATGAGCTAGGTCTATGCGTAGTTTCTATGCACGAGTAGAACACAAAGTAGTTGTGGGCGTTGATTTTGTTCAATATGCTTACCGTTACTAGTCCAATCTTGATTCGGCGGCATTGTCGGATGAAGCGGCCCGGACCGACCTTACACGTACTCTTACGTGAGACTGGTTCCACCGACTGACATGCACTAGTTGCATAAGGTGGCTAGCGGGTGTCTGTCTCTCCCACTTTAGTCGGATCGGATTCGATGAAAAGGGTCCTTATGAAGGGTAAATAGCAATTGGCATATCACGTTGTGGTTTTTGCATAGGTAAGAAACGTTCTTGATAGAAACCCATAGCAGCCACGTAAAACATGCAAACAACAATTAGAGGACGTCTAACTTGTTTTTGCAGGGTATGCTATGTGATGTGATATGGCCAAGAAGAATGTGATGAATGATATGTGATGTATGAGATTGATCATGTTCTTGTAATAGGAATCACGACTTGCATGTCGATGAGTATGACAACCGGCAGGAGCCATAGGAGTTGTCTTTATTTATTGTATGACCTGCGTGTCATTGAACAACGCCATGTAATTACTTTACTTTATTGCTAACCGGTAGCCATAGTAGTAGAAGTAATAAGTTGGCGAGACAACTTCATGGAGACACAATGATGGAGATCATGGTGTCATGCCGGTGACGATGATTATAATGGAGCCCCGAAGATGGAGATCAAAAGGAGCAATATGATATTGGCCATATCATGTCACTATTTGATTGCATGTGATGTTTATCATGTTTATACATCTTATTTGCTTAGAACGACGGTAGTAAATAAGATGATCCCTCATTAAAATTTCAAGAAAGTGTTCCCCCTAACTGTGCACCGTTGTGAAAGTTCGTCGTTTCGAAGCACCACGTGATGATCGGGTGTGATAGATCCTTACGTTCGAATACAACGGGTGTTGACGAGCCTAGCATGTACAGACATGGCCTCGGAACACATGCGAAACACTTAGGTTAACTTGACGAGCCTAGCATGTACAGACATGGCCTCGGAACACAAGAGACCGAAAGGTCGAGCATGAGTCGTATGGTAGATACGATCAACATGAAGATGTTCACCGATGATGACTAGTCCGTCTCACGTGATGATCGGACACGGCTTAGTTGACTCGGATCATGTAATCACTTAGATGACTAGAGGGATGTCTATCTGAGTGGGAGTTCATAAGATGAACTTGTTTATCCTGAACATAGTCAAAAGGATTTTGCAAATTATGTCATAGCTCGCGCTTTAGTTCTACTGTTTAGATATGTTCCTAGAGAAAAATTAGTTGAAAGTTGATAGTAGCAATTATGTAGACAGTAGAAGGCTTATGTCCTTAATGCGCCGCTCAGTTTGCTGAACCTCGAACATCGTCTGTGGATGTTGCGAACATCTGACATACACGTTTTGATGACTACATGATAGTTCAGTGTGTAATGCTAAATGGTTTAGAATTGATGCACCAAAGACGTTTTTGAAACATCGCAGAACATATGAGATGTTCCAAGGACTGAAATTGGGATTTCAGGCTCGTGCCCACGTCAAGACGTATAAGACCTCCGACGATTTTCTTAGCCTGCATAATAAGGGAGAAAAGCTCAATCTTGAGTTTGTGCTCAGATTGTCTGAGTACAACAATCGCTTGAATCGAGTGGGAGTTGATCTTCCAGATGAAATAGTGATGGTTCTCCAAAGTCACTGCCACCAAGCTACTAGAGCTTCGTGATGAACTATAACATATCAGGGATAGATATGATCCTTGAGCTATTCGCGACACCGCGAAAAGTAGAAATCAAAAGGGAGCATCAATCGTTGATGGTTAGTAAAACCACTAGTTTCAAGAAGGGCAAGGGCAAGAAAGGGATACTTCATGGAACAACAAATCAGTTGTTGTTCTAGTGAAGAAACCCAAAGTTGAACCCAAGCCCGAGACTAAGTGCTTCTGTAATAAGGGGAACAGTCACTGAAGCAGAACCACCCTAGATACTTGGTAGATGAGAAGGCTGGCAAGGTTGACAGAAGTATATTGGATATGCATTATAATGTGTAGTTTACTAGTACTCCTAGTAGCACCAGGGTATTAGATACCGGTTCGGTTGCTAAGTGTTAGTAACTCGAAACAAAAGGCTACGAAATAAACGGAGACTAGCTAAAAGGTGAGATGACGATATGTGTTGGAAGTATTTCCAAGGTTGATCAAATATCGTACGCTCCCTCTACCATCGAGATTGGTATTAAAACCTAAATAATTGTTATTTGGTATTTGCGTTGAGCATAGACATGATTGGATTATGTCTATCGCGATACGGTTATTCATTTAAGGAGAATAATGGTTACTCTGCTTATTTGAATAATACCATCCCGATCGTAGTGATACACAATTTCATGCCAAAGGTATAAGATAGTAATGATAGTACCACACAAATGTGGCACTGCAATTTGAGTCATATTGGTATAAAACGCATGAAGAAGCTCCATGTTGATGGATCTTTGGACTCACTCATTTTTGAAAGGATTGAGACATGCGAACCATGTTTGTTGGTAGATATGCATGAAGAAACTCTATACAGATGGATCGTTTGGACTCACTTGATTTTGAATCACTTGAGACATGCAAATCATACCACATGGGCAAGATGACTGAAAAGCCTCGTTTTCAGTAAGATGGAACAAGAAAGCAACTCATTGGAAGTAATACATTTTGATGTGTGCAATCCAATGAGTGTTGAGGCATGTAGTGGATATCGTTATGTTCTTACTTCATAGATGATTTGAGTAGATGCTAAAGTATATTTACTTGATGGATCATGAGTCTGAAATTATTGAAAGGTTCAAGTAATTTCAGAGTGAAGTTGAAGATCGTCATGACAAGAGTATAAAATGTCTATGATATGATCATAGAGATTCATATCTGAATTACGAGTTTGGCACAGAATTAGGACATTGTGGAAATTGTTTCACAACTAATACCGCCTGGAACACCATAGTGTGATGATGTGTCCGAACATCATAGTTGCACCCTATTGGATATGGTGCGTACCATGATGTCTCTTATCGAATTACCACTATCGTTCATGGGTTAGGCATTAGAGACAACCGCACTCACTTTAATAGGGCACCACGTAATTCCGATGAGACGACACCGTATGAACTATGGTTTAGAGAAACCTAAGCTGTTGTTTCTTAAAAGTTTGGGGCTGCGAAGCTTATGTGAAAAGTTTCAGGCTGATAAGCTCGAACCCAAAGCGGATAAATGCATCTTCATAGGACACCCAAAACAGTTGGGTATACCTCCTAATTCAGATCCGAAAGCAATAGGGATTGTTTCTAGAATTGGGTCCTTTCTCGAGGAAAAGTTTCTCTCGAAAGAATTGAGTGGGAGGATGGTGGAGACTTGATGAGGTTATTGAACCGTCACTTCAACTAGTGTATAGCAGGGCACAAAGAGTTGTTCCTGTGGCACCTACACCAATTGAAGTGGAAGCTTATGATATTGATCATGAGACTTCGGATCAAGTCACTCCCAAACCTCGTAGGAGGACAAGGATGCGTACTACTTCAGAGTGGTACGTGATCCTGTCTTGGAAGTCATGTTGCTAGACAACAATGAACCTACGAGCTATGTGGAAGCGATGGTGGGCCTGGATTCCAAAATGGCTCGAGGCCATATAATCCGAGAGAGGATCCATATATGAAAACAAAGTGTAGACTTTGGAAGAACTACTTGATGGTCATAAGGCTGTTATGTACATATGGATCTTTAAAAGGAAGACGGACAATGATGGTATCACCATTAAGAAAGCTCGACTTGTCGTTAAGATGTTTTCCGACAAGTTCAAGGAGTTGACTACGGTGAGACTTTCTCACTCGTAGCGATGCTAAGAGTCTGTTGGAATTATATTAGCAGTCACTGCATTATTTATGAAATCTTGCAGATAGGATGTCAAAAACCATTGTTTCCTCACGATTTTCTTGAGGAAAGGTTGTATGTGATACAACCAGAAGGTTTTAACAATCCTGAAAGATGCTAACAAGTATGCAAAGCTCTAGCAATCCTTCTAAGGACTGGAGTAAGCATTTCGGAGTTGGAATATACGCTTTGACGATGATCAAAGATTTTGGGTTTATACAAAGTTTATGAGAAACTTGTATTTCCAAAGAAGTGAGTGGGAGCACTATAGAATTTCCGATGAGTATATGTTGTTAACATATTGTTGATCGGAAATGATGTAGAATTTCTGGAAAGCATGCAGAGTTATTTGAAAAGTGTTTTTCAATGGAAAACCTGGATTAGGCTACTTGAGTATTGAGCATTAAGATCTATAAGGATAGATCAAAACGCTTAATAGTACTTTCAAATGAATACATACCATGACAAGATTTTGAAGGAGTTCAAAATGGATCGGCAAAGAAGGAGTTCTTGGCTGTGTTATAAGGTGTGAACATTGAGTAAGACTCGAAACCTGACCGCGGCAGAATAGAGAGAAAGGACGAAGGTCGTCCCCTATGCTTTAGACGTAGGCTCTACAGTATGCTATGCTGTGTACCGCACCTGAAGTGTGCCTTGCCATGAGTCAGTCAAGGGGTACAAGAGTGATCCAAGAATGGATCACAGGACAGCGGTCAAAGTTATCCTTAGTAACTAGTGGACTAAGGAATTTTCTCGATTATGGAGGTGGTAAAAGAGTTCATCGTAAAGGGTTACACCGATGCAAACTTTGACACTAATCCAGATTATTCTGAGTAGTAAACTGGATTCGTATAGTGGAACAGTTATTTGGAATAGCTCCAAATAGAACGTGGTAGCTGCATCTGGGAGATGACATAGAGATTTGTAAAGCACACACGGATCTGAAAGATTCAGACCCGTTGACTATAACATCTCTCACAAGCATAACATGATCAAACCCAGAACTCATCGAGTGTTAATCACATGGTAATGTGAACTAGATTATTGACTCTAGTAAACTCTTTGGGTGTTAGTCACATGTGGCTGTGACCTTTAGTGTTAATCATGTAGCGATGTGAACTGGATTATTGACTCTAGTGCAAGTGGGAGACTGTTGGAAATATGCCCTAGAGGCAATAATAAATTAGTTATTATTATATTTCCTTGTTCATGATAATCGTTTATTATCCATGCTAGAATTGTATTGATAGGAAACTCAGATACATGTGTGGGTACATAGACAACACCATGTCCCTAGTAAGCCTCTAGTTGACTAGCTCGTTGATCAATAGATGGTTACGGTTTCCTGACCATGGACATTGGATGTCATTGATAACGGGATCACATCATTAGAAGAATGATGTGATGGACAAGACCCAATCCTAAGCATAGCACAAGATCGTGTAGTTCGCATGCTAAAGCTTTTCTAATGTCAAGTATCATTTCCTTAGACCATGAGATTGTGCAACTCCCGGATACCGTAGGAATACTTTGGGTGTGCCAAACGTCACAACGTAACTGGGTGGCTATAAAGGTGCACTACGGGTATCTCCGAAAGTGTCTGTTGGGTTGGCATGAATCGAGACTGGGATTTGTCACTCCGTGTGACGGAGAGGTATCTCTGGGCCCACTCGGTAGGACATCATCATAATGTGCACAAAGTGATCAAGGAGTTGATCACGGGATGATGTGTTACGGAACGAGTAAAGAGACTTGCCGGTAACGAGATTGAACAAGGTATCGGGATACCAACGATCGAATCTCGGGCAAGTACAATACCGCTAGACAAAGGGAATTGTATACGGGATTGATCGAATCCTCGACATCGTGGTTCATCCAATGAGATCATCGTGGAACATGTGGGAACCAACATGGATATCCAGATCCCGCTGTTGGTTATTGACCGGAGGACGTCTCGGTCATGTCTGCATGGTTCCCGAACCCGTAGGGTCTACACACTTAAGGTTCATGACGCTAGGGTTATAAAGGAAGTTTGTATGTGGTTACCGAATGTTGTTCGGAGTCCCGGATGAGATCCCGGACGTCACAAGGAGTTCCGGAATGGTCCGGAGGTAAAGATTTATATATGGGAAGTCCTGTTTTGGTCACCGGAAAAGTTTCGGGTTTTATCGGTAACGTACCGGGACCACCAAGTGGGGCCAACCGGCCCCGGAGGGCTGCATGGGCCAAGTGTGGGAGGGGACCAGCCCCAGGTGGGCTGGTGCGCCCCCCCACAAGGGCCCAAGGCGCCTAAGGGGAGGAGGGGGGCAAACCCTAAGGACATATGGGCCTTAGGGCCCATGCCTGGTGCGCCTCCCTCTCCCCCTCCCCTTTGCCGCCCCACCAGATGGGATCTGGGCTGGCCGCCGCCCCACCAGATGGGATCTGGGCTGGCCGCCGCCCCTAGGGTGGAACCCTAGGTGGGGGCACAGCCCCCCCCTCTCCCCCTATATATAGTGGAGGCAAAGGAGCATCCCACAGACGAAGTTTCTTCTCTTGTTGGCGCAGCCCTACCTCTCTTTCTCCTCATATCTCGCGGTGCTTGGCGAAGCCCTGCAGGATCACCATGCTCCTCCACCACCACCACGCCGTTGTGCTGCTGCTGGATGGAGTCTTCCTCAACCTCTCCCTCTCTCCTTGCTGGATCAAGGCATGGGAGACGTCACCGGGCTGTACGTGTGTTGAACGCGGAGGTGCCGTCCGTTCGGCACCCCTTCATCATTTTGGATAGGAGTAGCGGCATATGTTGCCAAGATGGTGGATTCAGGCACATTGTTGTTATACTTTGTAAGGTCCTCAAGAATAATCAATAAAGTGGCCGTATGCATCTCCCAGATGCAAAGGCCGGGGGTCATCCTCCTTTTCTAAAAAAAATCGATGGTTGCACCCAACCCACCCTCCGCTGCACCTCGAGCACTGTTGCACCGGACCTGAGTATCACTGCTCCTCTCCGAGCTCCATCCCCGTGTTGACGCTCAAAAGTGGCCCAAGGAACACCAAAGAAAGGAGCACAAAAGGGCTTGAGCCTACGGAACGGTTCACTCCTGGACGTCACTCCACAGGCGATGCCAGGAGCCAACCCTAGAGCCGCCGCCAGCCACCGTCCACTACGGCCTTCCCTGGCGCCACTGATGCTGGCCTCTGCCGTGCTGGCGGCAGGACCCATCTCCGAAGGAGGTGGGGCTCCCCTGGGCACGGTGCAGAAGGTGGAGGTTGGCCCGTGTGGGGCGGCACTGACAGGGAAAAGGATGGAAGGGCAGCGAACCTAGCGGTCTTGTCCCGTCCAACTCATCATTCTTCCTGCTGCCGGTGTTCCTTGACCTGTCCGCCTACGAATTTTAGACACCTTCATCGGAGGTCTTAACGGATTGGTGCATGGCACTCCTAGACTTCTGCACTGGATAGGATCTGGTTGTGCGCGTTTGGAAACATAAACCTGTGCGGCTTCAAGGAGGGTGCATCATGAAGCTCTGCTCTGTCGACGCCTTGGGGTATGTGGACATCGGCATCTATCATGCGATCTCCACGGTGTTGACAGATGTGGTGAATGTCAAGGTGGCTATAATTGGAGGACTAGAAGGTCTCGATGACTCAAGTCAGTTCAAGACGGCAAATAGTGGAGGAAGTGAGGTCTTGGATGCCATGAAGACAATACTTCACATGCTGTTATGCGGGCATGGTTCAGCTGTGGGACAATGCTCGTCCAAACCGCATGCGTGATGCTTGTGAGCGTGGCGATTGGTGCTTTGCAGCAGCGGCCTCGGCAAGTGGGTGTGGCAGCACTAAGGGACTTCAATTTTTGTGGTGCTCCTTAAGTACCGAGTCTTGATTTCTAGGGTGAAAACCCTAGGTCTGACCTTCTTTGGTTGTACCTGGCAAATGGTGACCGCTCCCTCGTTGAAGGCATTGTCTGGAAGTCTCAGACTTTCTCCTGGATGAAAACTTAAGATCTGTTGATGGGCGACGACGACGCTTATTCACGGTTCCCTTCCTGAAGGTGTCACTTTTGAAGAATCTCTCTTCTATCTTTTTGGATGTGTGCACCCGTGATGTCTCGACTAGTTCTTGACATTATGTTGGTGCAGGGGCTTCGCGTAATTGATATCTTTGGTATTAATATCTTCCCTTTGTCGATTTTTTTGGATAAACCTCTCTAAGAAGACAGAGGCCCCGTGGAGGGAGGTGTTTTGGTCAGCTATTCCAGGTCTTCTCCTCCTACGTAGAAAGTTGTTGATGAAAGACCTTGGGGTAAAATGACAAGGAGGAGCTCGTGTGCAGTAATCTCAAAGGCAAGACAGTGCTACTAATGATTCGGGAGGTAATGCGATATCTGGTCATGTAGATGAGGTCATATCCATTCAATAAGAGTTAGACATGAACTTGCTACCTGGAAAAGAAGCCAGACAAAAAAATTTGGACAAGCATCTTCTGAGAAGAAAAGCGCAACCGCAGGAGCAAAATGATACAAAAAAAAATCAAAAAACAGGAGATTTAATATGATTCTAGAAAAATAGTAGAACATATCCATTATTAATCTTAGAGTGGTCCCACTTGTGTGGCCTAATCAGTGAGTGCCTGTAAAAAAAGAAACATGTGTGTCGCTCCTAAGACGGCGGCTTGGACGAACCCTAGTGCTGCCTCTCCACTCCCCTCGCCACTGTTGGGTGACGTCGTCAGGCAAAGCCCGTGCAATGGCCGACAGCGATAGGCCTCTTCCTCTCGCGCAACGAGGGGCCCGGCTTGTGCGGTGCATCGGCCCTGGATGGTGGGCTCTACTGGCGGCGGGCGGCGACCCCGAGACCTGGCGGCTGCAAGGGCAGCACGGTGGCCGGATCCGATGACTCATGATGGTTGCGCGACCTTGGATCAAGGCGGCGGTGCATGGCACGGATTTGGCATGGGGATGCGTTTGACTGGTGGCGGCGTGGTCTATGGTAGTGGCGCGAGAGCCCTTGTGTGCTTGTTAGGTAGGCAACTTGATGATGTGCCTTCGAGCAGCGCGAGCCATCTTTCTCGTTGGTTGGGGAGCACAATGATCAGTATCCATGGGTGGCACAACGGTTGGAGGATCCGCAGGGGCAACATGGGACGCGACTTGGGGACCCGTCATCTTATCCTAGGTTAGCAGAGTTCCAGTGGGGCTCCTAGGACCTAGGGCGACAAACATTGAGGGTGTGCCCTCGGTCGCATCTGGAGCTGCTAGATCTGGCCTGGTGGAGGCCCGCTGCCCTGGCTATGTGACGTGTCGCACGGCTTCGGTGACAACGTACGGGCTGGTGGCGCGTAGGCATGTTGTTGGGTGTAGCCGGCAAGCCCCATCCCCGGCCACATCATTAGTTTGGTGCTAGATCTAGATGCGATCTAGCCCCACTTGTCGGCAATCCCCTCGTCACGTGGGCCTGCGGTCCAGCCCCATGCTAGTGATGTTCATGCCTACGTGCAACCTTGGTGGCGATCTTGTGGTCTGGCGGGAGGGGGAGGGGGGTTGGGATGCCGGGGTGACGCCCTGGATGGTGAGGTTGAACAGGTGGCTCCATGGTGGCACGTGGTGGCGTCTCCTCTTGCCTATGTGGGTAGCAAGGGGAGGGGTGACAGGTGCCCATGGTGTCGTCATGGCTTCGGCGATGGCGATCCCATGATCTGGAATTGGAGTCATCGCATGGTGCCCCAACCCTCATGGGTTAGGCCGACCTTGAGTCCACGGCTGGCACTTGTGTGGGTCTGAGCGAAAGCTCTGCGCTCCTGTGTCGACAATGGCGGCACCTATGGGTGTTGCTAGCCCCCCCCCCCCCCATGCCATGGGTCCGGGGTGAAAATCCTAGTCCGTCTCTCATACTTGACGACGATGGTGCTCTGTGTCATCACCCTCTTGAGGGCATCGTCGCAGACCCTGGCCCCTCTAGGTTGCAGATGGCCTATGACACCGGGTTTGCCTTTTCCCTGGCATAGTGCGTCTTCGTCTCTAACAAGGGTTGGATCTGATGATCTCCTATATTATAGACATGCCCATGTTGTCCCCGTTCTAGGTCCTTGATGCCTCATTGCAGGAGCTACTCTCCATGGCCCGAGGCGAGGGTACTGTGTTAATGGTGTGTCATCCCTTTGCGAAGATGGCTCCGTGTGTTTGGTTCCTCGGTGTCTGGCGGTTTCTCATGACGGCATGGCTCCGGTCTTGTTTCCGTAGTCGTGGATGTAGTTTGTTAGGGGTGGCCCCTCCTGTTTTTCATCTTTGGTGTTTGGTTAGTGGCACTTGTGCCACTCACCGAGTGCCATTTTGTTTTTTTCAACATGCTTGTACGAGGGTTTACTCATCATTTTGTATCGATTTGGTCGGTTGTGCGGCCTGTGCATTTATATATAAACGAGTGGGTGCGGAGGGAAGCAAAACCTATTTCGTATGTAGACTCAGAGTGGTGGTAAGAGGAAAACACTTGGTTAATGGACCTTGCCATTCAATTTTGATTTTCCATAGTACACAATTTGGGGTTAGAAACACCAGTTTCAATCATGAATTTTGAAATGTTTGTAAATGTACTACTCTTAAATCGTAATTACCAGTATTTTTTTCCTATAACTTTTTTTGAGGGTTTTTTTTTCCTATAACTGTTTTGTTATGTTATACGCATGAGGGTCACATTTTCACCTGCTCCGCCCACGTCAAAATTGTGGAGTGTATGAAACAAAGACTTATACAGACGATCGAGTAGAAGAAGTCAAAGGAGCAAGGCTAGGATGCATGCGTGGGAGCTGCCCGCGCGTACAAGAGAGAAACAGTCCCACGGTGTGCCACCGTTTGTGCCAGAGAATGGCGCTGCTGCCTGCATGCTGCCCCCTCGATCTCTCCTCCCCACTCTCCATATATGGCCTCCCTCCCCGATCAGACCATCGACCTACCACACTCGCCACTGCCCTCTCCACTATGGAGCTCCTCCGCGCGGTCGTCCTGCTCTCCCTGGCGCTCCTGGCCAACGGCCGGGACACCGACCTCTCCCGGGACAGCTTCCCCAAGGGCTTCGTCTTCGGCACCGCCTCGTCGGCGTACCAGGTGGAGGGCAACTCCCTCAAGTACGGCCGCGGGCCCTGCATCTGGGACACCTTCCTCAAGTATCCAGGTCTGGATCCATGGTGACATGGCGTCTCTGAACCAAGCCTTGCATGCGTGTGTGTGTGGCGACTCCTGAACTGAATGTGTGTTCTTGCGCCGTAGGTGCCACTCCCGACAACGCCACCGCCAACGTGACCGTCGACGAGTACCATCGCTACATGGTCAGTGATGGGGAGAAAACACTGATTTTCATTGTTCTTGCAAGTGGTTTCCGGTCGTGATCTGTTTGGGTTTTTGGTGGTGGTTTCCTTCAGGACGATGTAGACAACATGGTCAGGGTGGGCTTCGACGCCTACCGCTTCTCCATCTCCTGGTCGCGTATCTTCCCCAGTACGTCTCTCTTACGTGGTCGCACATTTCCTTCAGTCCCGTGATGCGTCTTCTTCTTCTTCTTCTTCTTCTTCTTCTTCTTCTTCTTCTTCTTCTTCTTCTTCTTCTTCTTCTTCTTCTTCCTCTGAAACTCTTGACGAAAAAATGCAGATGGGATCGGGAGGATCAACAAAGACGGCGTGGACTACTACCACAGGCTCATCGACTACATGCTTGCCAACAGTACGATCCACCCATCCACCTCTGCGTTTCTCGAACTACTCACGACTCCGTTGGAATCTCTCTGTTGAACAACTGACGATTCCTTCTCTGCATGACGTTTCCCCATTGATCAGATATCACTCCGTACGTCGTGCTCTACCACTACGACCTGCCGGAGGTCCTCAACAACCAGTACAACGGCTGGCTCAGCCCCAGGGTCGTGTGAGTGTCCTGCAAAACCCTGCAGCATAAGCACACATGTACTAGTATGTGTGATCTCTGCTTGATTCCAACGACTCGACGCGCATTTTCTCGCAGGCCCGACTTCACGGCTTTCGCCGACTTCTGCTTCAAGACGTACGGCGACCGGGTGAAGAACTGGTTCACCATCAACGAGCCGCGGATGATGGCCTGGCACGGCTACGGCGACGGCTTCTTCGCGCCCGGCAGGTGCACCGGCTGCCGGTTCGGCGGCAACTCCGCCACGGAGCCCTACATCGCCGGCCACCACCTCCTCCTCGCGCACGCCGCCGCCGTCAAGGTGTACCGCGACAAGTACCAGCGCAGGCAGAACGGCACCATCGGCATCCTCCTGGACTTCGTGTGGTACGAGCCGCTGACCTACACCGAGGAGGACGAGTACGCGGCGCACAGGGCGAGGGAGTTCACCCTTGGCTGGTGAGGAACCACGCACGCATCTCACGGCGGCCGGCGACGACCGGACTTGACTGAAACTGAGCTGAGCTGAGCTGAGTTGAACTTGGCAGGTACATGCACCCGATCACCTTCGGCCACTACCCGGAGACGATGCAGAAGCTGGTGGGGACGAGGCTGCCCAACTTCACGGCGGAGCAGAGCAAGCTGCTGCAGGGCTCGGCGGACATCATCGGGATCAACCACTACACCACCTACTACGTCAGGCACCAGGAGAACCTGACGCGCATGAGCTACGCCACGGACTGGCAGGCCGAGCTTCTCTGTACGTCCGGTTAACCGAAACCCCACCCCACATGAATTGCTCCTCGCTCGTCCGCCTGTCTTAACACGTCTGATCATCTGCCTGTCCTTTCAGTCGAGCGCAACGGCGTGCCGATCGGAAGACAGGTAACGATCCTCAAATCTGACCACCAAAGAAACAAGGGTTGGACGGCAGAGCTGTAGTTGTAAATGACGCAAGAATTCGTGATTCATGCATGAACGCATTATTGCATTCAGGCGTTCTCGAAGTGGCTGTACGTGGTGCCCTGGGGGTTCTACAAGGCGGTGATGCACGTGAAGAACAAGTTCAGGGACCCCTTGATCCTCATCGGCGAGAACGGGATCGACCAGTCGGGCAGCGACACGCTGCCGCACGCGCTCTACGACACCTTCAGGATCGACTACTTCGACCAGTACCTCCACGAGCTGAAGCGCGCCATCGCCGACGGCGCCAGGGTGACGGGCTACTTCGCGTGGTCGCTGCTGGACAACTTCGAGTGGCGGATGGGCTTCACCTCCAAGTTCGGCCTCGTCTACGTCGACCGCAAGACCTTCACCCGGTACCCCAAGGACTCCACGCGCTGGTTCCGGAAGGTGATCAAGAGCGAGGAGTACTGAAGAGTGGGGCGGATCGTTCGTTCGTTCGTCCTAGCCTCCTAGGTAGCAGAGATTGTTTTTTTCTTCTTCTTTATAAAAAGAAGTGGTGCCAGATGGTTGAATAAGATGTCTTGTAGTTCAGTTTTGGTTGGATGAATAAGATGTCTTGTAATAGTTCAGATCAAAGAGGGTTCTTCAGCTGTAGTTTCGGCTCTGGATAAGTAAGGTTGATATCCGGTTCTAAATTTATCGTGTTGCTGCCATGTAAATTTTGCACGTCCGCGCGATATAGATCGAGATTTTTTCAACAGGGGGGCAGACGAAAACACGAATTCAAAACACCGAAGATGCACGGTCAAAATATTAGGAGAAACTTACAATCTGTTTATAATCAATCATGGTGATCCAGAGCGTAAAGGTGTGCGGGTAGGCCCCATCAATCTCTAATCTCATGTTTGCAGATGACTAACTGATCCTTATGAAAGCAAATATGGAGAATGCCCAAACTTCAAAGAGAATCCTGGACTTGTATTGTGATGCATCCGGATAATTGATGCGTTTGGATAAATCTAGTGTTTTCTTTAGTCCCAACCGTAATGGTTAATTTTTTTAGAATACGCACGAGTATGCGTATCATGCATTAAAGAGGGAGAAGGGGGGGGGGGGTAAAGATCCCCATCCACCATGTCTTACATGCATGCGGTTACACGAAGACACTAAGTCCACACTGCTAGCGCTAATTACTAGTCGTCACCCACCTAGCCAGAGACCCGAGGAAAGACGACGTGTCTCCTTTAAACAGGCCTGCTAGCTTCCACGCTCTACCCTCACTCTCAACTCTCTCAATTACAAGCTTCACCGATGGTGCTACGCCGTCAAAGACAATTGCATTGCGATGCTTCCAAAGCTCCCACATAACCAACAAGAGGATCGTCCGCACATCCTTGTCACGAAGATTAGAATCATGATGAGAGTTGCACCACCGAACTAGTTGATGTTCCACCGTTGGCGTCCACTCCGGTTTCCCAATCGCCGTTAGGACTGCATGCCACATCGTTCTCGCATGTACGCATGTCAGCATGATATGATTCAATGTTTCATCGGCTTGGTCGCGGAAAGGGCATGATGCCTTGTGTGGTAGGCCTCGTCGGGCAAGGCGATTGGATGTCCAACATATGTTCCTACCGGCAAGCCAGGCAAAGAAACGACATTGTAGAGGTGCCTTTGACTTCCATGCCGTGTCCGCGTATGGTGCAACTTCCCGGCCCCAGAACTTGTTGGGGAACGCAATATTTCAAAAAAAAATCTTACGATCACGCAAGATCTATCTAGGAGATGCATAGCAACGAGAGGGGGAGAGTGTGTCCACGTACCCTCGTAGACCGAAAGCGGAAGCATTAGCTTAACGTGGTTGATGTAGTCAAACATCTTCGCGATCCAACCGATCAAGCACCGAACGTACGGCACCACCGAGTTCAGCACACGTTCAACTCGATGACGTCCCTCGAACTCTTGATCCAGCAGAGGATCGAGGGAGAGTTTCGTCAGCACGACGGCATGGTGACGGTGATGGTGAAGTGATCCGCGCAGGGCTTCACCTAAGCACTACGTGAATATGACCGGAGGCGTAAACTGTGGAGGGGGGCGCCGCACACGGCTAACAATGTTTGTTGTGTGTTCTAGGCGCCCCCTCCCCACATATATATATAGGTGGGAGGGGGAGGGGGACAGCCACGGGGCGCCCGAAGTAGGAGGAATCCTACTTGGGGGCCTCCTCCAATTCGGCCACCCCCTTTCCTTGTCTTCGGAGGGGGGAAGGAAAGAGGGGAGAGGGGAAAGGAAGGGGGAATCCTATTCCGTCTATTTCCTTTCCTCCTCCCCTTTTTCTTTCTCCACTTAGATCAGCCTATATGGGGGCGCACCAGCCCACAAGGGGCTGGTCTGTCCCTCCCTAGGCCCAATAAGGCCCATATCTTTCCCCGGGGGGGGGGGGGGGTGGTGCCCGGAACCCCTTCTGGTGACCCGATACGTTCCCGGTACCCTCAGAACACTTTCGGTGTCTGAATACTATTGTCCTATATATGAATCTTTACCTCTCGACCATTTCGAGACTCCTCATCATGTCCGTGATCTCATCCGGGACTCTAAACAACATTCGGTCACCAAATCACATAACTCATAATACAAATTGTCATTGAACGTTAAGCATGCGGACCCTACGGGTTCGAGAACTACATAGACATGACCGAGACACATCTCCGGGCAATAACCAATAGCGGAACCTGGTGTTGGAAATATGCCCTAGAGGCAATAATAAATTAGTTATTATTATATTTCCTTGTTCATGATAATCGTTTATTATCCATGCTAGAATTGTATTGATAGGAAACTCAGATACATGTGTGGATACATAGACAACACCATGTCCCTAGTAAGCCTCTAGTTGACTAGCTCGTTGATCAATAGATGGTTACGGTTTCCTGACCATGGACATTGGATGTCATTGATAATGGGATCACATCATTAGAAGAATGATGTGATGGACAACACCCAATCCTAAGCATAGCACAAGATCGTGTAGTTCGCATGCTAAAGCTTTTCTAATGTCAAGTATCATTTCCTTAGACCATGAGATTGTGCAACTCCCGGATACCGTAGGAATACTTTGGGTGTGCCAAACGTCACAACGTAACTGGGTGGCTATAAAGGTGCACTACGGGTATCTCTGAAAGTGTCTGTTGGGTTGGCACGAATCGAGACTGGGATTTGTCACTCCGTGTGACGGAGAGGTATCTCTGGGCCCACTCGGTAGGACATCATCATAATGTGCACAGTGTGATCAAGGAGTTGATCACAGGATGATGTGTTACGGAACGAGTAAAGAGACTTGCCGGTAACGAGATTGAACAAGGTATCGGGATACCAACGATCGAATCTCGGGCAAGTACAATACCGCTAGACAAAGGGAATTGTATACGGGATTGATCGAATCCTCGACATCGTGGTTCATCCGATGAGATCATCGTGGAACATGTGGGAACCAACATGGGTATCCAGATCCCGCTGTTGGTTATTGACCGGAGGACGTCTCGGTCATGTCTGCATGGTTCCCGAACCCGTAGGGTCTACACACTTAAGGTTCGATGACGCTAGGGTTATAAAGGAAGTTTGTATGTGGTTACCGAATGTTGTTCGGAGTCCCGGATGAGATCCCGGACGTCACAAGGAGTTCCGGAATGGTCCGGAGGTAAAGATTTATATATGGGAAGTCCTGTTTTGGTCACCGGAAAAGTTTCGGGTTTTATCGGTAACGTACCGGGACCACCAAGTGGAGCCAACCGGCCCCGGAGGGCTGCATGGGCCAAGTGTGGGAGGGGACCAGCCCCAGGTGGGCTGGTGCGCCCCCCCACAAGGGCCCAAGGCGCCTAAGGGGAGGAGGGGGGAAACCCTAAGGGCAGATGGGCCTTAGGGCCCATGCCTGGTGCGCCTCCCTCTCCCCCTCCCCTTGGCCGCCCCACCAGATGGGATCTGGGCTGGCCGCCGCCCCTCTCCCCCTATATATAGTGGAGGCAAAGGAGCAGCCCACAGAGACGTGAAGTTTCTTCTCTTGTTGGCGCAGCCCTACCTCTCTTTCTCCTCATATCTCGCGGTGCTTGGCGAAGCCCTGCTGGATCACCATGCTCCTCCACCACCACCACGCCGTTGTGCTGCTGCTGGATGGAGTCTTCCTCAACCTCTCCCTCTCTCCTTGCTGGATCAAGGCATGGGAGACGTCACCGGGCTGTACGTGTGTTGAACGCGGAGGTGCCGTCCGTTCGGCACTGGGATCTCCGGTGATTTGGATCACAACGAGTACGACTCCTTCAACCCCGTTCTCTTGAACGCTTCCGCTTAGCGATCTACAAGGGTATGTAGATGCACTCTCCTTCCCCTCGTTGCTGGTTTCTCCATAGATAGATCTTGGTGACACGTAGGAAAATTTTGAATTTCTGCTACGTTCCCCAACAGTGGCATCATGAGCTAGGTCTATGCGTAGTTTCTATGCACGAGTAGAACACAAAGTAGTTGTGGGCGTTGATTTTGTTCAATATGCTTACCGTTACTAGTCCAATCTTGATTCGGCGGCATTGTGGGATGAAGCGGCCCGGGCCGACCTTACACGTACTCTTACGTGAGACTGGTTCCACCGACTGACATGCACTAGTTGCATAAGGTGGCTAGCGGGTGTCTGTCTCTCTCACTTTAGTCGGATCGGATTCGATGAAAAGGGTCCTTATGAAGGGTAAATAGCAATTGGCATATCACGTTGTGGTTTTTGCGTAGGTAAGAAACTTCTTGCTAGAAACCCATAGCAGCCACGTAAAAAAACTTGCAACAACAATTAGAGGACTTCTAACTTGTTTTTGCAGCAAGTGTTTTGTGATGTGATATGGCCAAAGGATGTGATGAATGATATATGTGATGTATGAGATGATCATGTTCTTGTAATAGGAATCACGACTTGCATGTCGATGAGTATGACAACCGGCAGGAGCCATAGGAGTTGTCTTAATTTATTTATGACCTGCGTGTCAATATAAATGTCATGTAATTACTTTACTTTATTGCTAACCGTTAGCTGTAGTAGTAGAAGTAATAGTTGGCGAGACAACTTCATGAAGACACGATGATGGAGATCATGATGATGGAGATCATGGTGTCATGCCGGTGACAACGATGATCATGGAGCCCCGAAGAAGGAGATCAAAAGGAGCAAAATGATATTGGCCATATCATGTCACTTTTTGATTGCATGTGATGTTTATCATGTTTTTGCATCGTATTTGCTTAGAACAATGGTACTAAATAAGATGATCCCTCATTAAAATTTCAAGAAAGTGTTCCCCCTAACTGTGCACCGTTGCGAAAGTTCGTCGTTCGAAGCACCACGTGATGATCGGGTGTGATAGATCCTTACGTTCGAATACAATGGGTGTTGACGAGCCTAGCATGTACAGACATGGCCTCGGAACACAAGAGACCGGAAGGTCGAGCATGAGTCGTATGGTAGATACGATCAACATGAAGATGTTCACCGATGATGACTAGTCCGTCTCACGTGATGATCGGACACGGCTTAGTTGACTCGGATCATGTAATCACTTAGATGACTAGAGGGATGTCTATCTGAGTGGGAGTTCATAAGATGAACTTGTTTATCCTGAACATAGTCAAAAGGATTTTGCAAATTATGTCATAGCTCGCGCTTTAGTTCTACTGTTTAGATATGTTCCTAGAGAAAAAAAAATTAGTTGAAAGTTGATAGTAGCAATTATGTAGACAGTAGAAGGCTTATGTCCTTAATGCACCGCTCAGTGTGCTGAACCTCGAACATCGTCTGTGGATGTTGCAAACATCTGACATACACATTTTGATAACTACGTGATAGTTCAGTTAAACGGTTTAGAGTTGAGGCACCGAAGACGTTTTAAAACGTCGCGAAACATATGAGATGTTTCGAGGGCTGAAATTGGGATTTCAGGCTCATGCCCACGTCAAGAGGTATAAGACCTCCGACGATTTTCTTAGCCTGCAAACTAAGGGAGAAAAGCTCAATTGTTGAGCTTGTGCTCAGATTGTCTGAGTACAACAATCGCTTGAATCGAGTGGGAGTTGATCTTTCAGATGAAATAGTGATGGTTCTCCGAAGTCATTACCACCAAGCTGCTAGAGCTTCGTGATGAACTATAATATATCAGGGACATATATGATGATCCTTGAGATATTCGTGATGTTTGACACCATAAAAGTAGAAATCAAGAAGGAGCATCAATTGTTGATGGTTGGTGAAACCACTAGTTTCAAGAAGGGCAAGGGCAAGAAGGGATACTTCATGAAACGGCAAATCAGCTGCTGTTCTAGTGAAGAAACCCAAAGTTGAACCCACGCCCGAGACTAAGTGCTTCTGTAATAAGGGGAACAGTCACTGAAGCAGAACCACCCTAGATACTTGGTAGATGAGAAGGCTGGCAAGGTCGACAGAAGTATATTGGATATGCATTATAATGTGTACTTTACTAGTACTCCTAGTAGCACCAGGGTATTAGATACCGGTTCGGTTGCTAAGTGTTAGTAACTCGAAACAAAAGGCTACGGAATAAACGGAGACTAGCTAAAAGGTGAGATGACGATATGTGTTGGAAGTATTTCCAAGGTTGATCAAACATCGCACGCTCCCTCTACCATCGAGATTGGTGTTTGCATTGAGCATAGACATGATTGGATTATGTCTATTGCAATACGGTTATTCATTTAAGGAGAATAATGGTTACTCTGTTTATTTGAATAATATCTTCAATGGTCTTGCACCTAAAATGAATGTTTTTTTTGAATCTCGATTGTAGTGATACACATGTTCATGCCAAAAGATATAAGATAGTAATGATAGTACCACCTACTTGTGGCACTGCCACGTAAGTCATATCGGTATAAAACGCATGAAGAAGCTCCATGTTGATGGATCTTTGGGCTCACTCGTTTTTGAAAAAAAAATTGAGACATGCGAACCATGTCTATTGGTGTATATGCATGAAGAAACTCCATGCAAATGGACCGTTTGGACTCACTTGATTTTGAATCACTTGAGACATGCAAATCATACCACATGGGCAAGATGACTGAAAGCCTCGTTTTCAGTAAAATGGAACTAGAAAGCAACTTGTTGGAAGAAATACATTTTGATGTGTGCAGTCCAATGAGTGCTGAGGTGTGTAGTGGATATCGTTATGTTCTTACTTCACAGATGATTTGAGTAGATGTTGAGTACATTTACTTGATGAATCACGAGTTTGAATTATTGAAAGGTTCAAGTAATTTCAGGGAGAAGTTGAAAGATTGTCGTGACAAGAGGATAAAATATCTATGATATGATCATAGAGATGAATATCTGAATTACGAGTTTGGCACAGAATTAAGACATTGTGGAAATTGTTTCACAACTAATACAGCCTGGAACACCATAGTGTGATGGTGTGTCCGAACATCATAACTGCACCCTATTGGATATGATGCATACCATGATGTCTCTTATCGAATTACCATGATAGTTTATGGGTTAGGCATTAGAGACAACCACATTCACTTTAAATAGGGCACCACGTAATTCCGATGAGATGACACCGTATGAACTATGGTTTAGAGAAACCTAAGCTGTCATTTCTTAAAAGTTTGGGGCTGTGACGCTTATGTGAAAAAGTTTCAGGCTGATAAGCTCGAACCCAAAGCGGATAAATGCATCTTCATAGGACACCCAAAACAGTTGGGTATACCTCCTGTCTCAGATTCGAAAGCAATAAGGGATTGTTTCTAGAATCGGGTCCTTTCTCGAGGAAAAGTTTCTCTCGAAAGAATTGAGTGGGAGGATGGTGGAGACTTGATGAGGTTATTGAACCGTCTCTTCAACTAGTGTGTGGCAGGGCATAGGGAGTTGTTCCTGTGGCACCTACACCAATTGAAGTGGAAGCTTATGATAGTGATCATGAAACTTCAGATCAAGTCACTACCAAACCTCATAGGACGACAAGGATGCGTACTACTTCAGAGTGGTACGTAATCCTGTCTTGGAAGTCATGTTGCTAGACAACAATGAACCTACGAGCTATGGAGAAGCGATGGTGGGCCCGGATTCCGATAAATGGCTCGAGGACATAAAATCCGAGAGAGGATCCATGTATGAAAACAAAGTGTAGACTTTGGCAGAACGGCTCGATGGTCGTAAGGCTGTTGAGTACAGATGGATTTTAAAAGGAAGACGGACAATGATGGTAAATGTCACCATTAAGAAAGCTCGACTTGTCATTAAGATGTTTCCCGACAAGTTCAAGGAGTTGACTAGGATGAGACTTTCTCACTCGTAGCGATGCTAAGAGTCTGTTGGAATTATATTAGCGATTACTGCATTATTTATGAAATCTTGCAGATAGGATGTCAAAAACCATTGTTTCCTCGACGATTTTCTTGAGGAAAGGTTGTATGTGATACAACCGGAAGGTTTTGTCAATCCTGAAAGATGCTAACAAGTATGCAAAGCTCCAGCAATCCTTCTAAGGACTGGGGTAAGCATCTCGGAGTTGGAATGTATGCTTTGATGAGATGATCAAAGTTCTGGGTGTATACAAAGTTTATGAGAAACTTGTATTTCCAAAGAAGTGAGTGGGAGCACTATACAATTTCCGATGAGTATATGTTGTTAACATATTGTTGATCGGAAATGATTTCTGGAAAGCATGCAAAGTTATTTGAAAAGTGTTTTCAATGGAAAACCTGGATTAGGCTACTTGAGTATTGAGCATTAAGATCTATAAGGATAGATCAAAACGCTTAATAGTACTTTCAAATGAATACATACCGTGACAAGATTTTGAAGGAGTTCAAAATGGATCGGCAAAGAAGGAGTTCTTGGCTGTGTTATAAGGTGTGAACATTGAGTAAGACTCGAAACCTGACCGCGGCAGAATAGAGAGAAAGGACGAAGGTCGTCCCCTATGCTTTAGATGTAGGCTCTACAGTATGCTATGCTGTGTACCGCACCTGAAGTGTGCCTTGCCATGAGTCAGTCAAGGGGTACAAGAGTGATCCAAGAATGGATCACAGGACAGCGGTCAAAGTTATCCTTATTAACTAGTGGACTAAGGAATTTTCTCGATTATGGAGGTGGTAAAAGAGTTCGTCGTAAAGGGTTACACCGATGCAAACTTTGACACTAATCCAGATTATTCTGAGTGGTAAACAGGATTCGTATATTAGAACAGTTATTTGGAATAGCTCCAAAGAGAACGTGGTAGCTGCATCTGGGAGATGACATAGAGATTTGTAAAGCACACACGGATCTGAAAGATTCAGACCCGTTGACTATAACATCTCTCACAAGCATAACATGATCAAACCCAGAACTCATCGAGTGTTAATCACATGGTAATGTGAACTAGATTATTGACTCTAGTAAACTCTTTGGGTGTTAGTCACATGGGGATGTGACCTTGAGTGTTAATCACATAGCGATGTGAACTGGATTATTGACTCTAGTGCAAGTGGGAGACTGTTGGAAATATGCCCTAGAGGCAATAATAAATTAGTTATTATTATATTTCCTTGCTCATGATAATCGTTTATTATCCATGCTAGAATTTTATTGATAGGAAACTCGGATACATGTGTGGATACATAGACAACACCATGTCCCTAGTAAGCCTCTAGTTGACTAGCTCGTTGATCAATAGATGGTTACGGTTTCCTGACCATGGACATTGGATGTCATTGATAACGGGATCACATCATTAGAAGAATGATGTGATGGACAAGACCCAATCCTAAGCATAGCACAAGATCGTGTAGTTCGCATGCTAAAGCTTTTCAAATGTCAAGTATCATTTCCTTAGACCATGAGATTGTGCAACTCCCGGATACCGTAGGAATACTTTGGGTGTGCCAAACGTCACAACGTAACTGGGTGGCTATAAAGGTGCACTACGGGTATCTCCGAAAGTGTGTGTTGGGTTGGCACGAATCGAGACTGGGATTTGTCACTCCGTGTGACGGAGAGGTATCTCTGGGCCCACTCGGTAGGACATCATCATAATGTGCACAAAGTGATCAAGGAGTTGATCATGGGATGATGTGTTACGGAACGAGTAAAAAGACTTGCCGGTAACGAGATTGAACAAGGTATCGGGATACCGACGATCGAATCTCGGGCAAGTACAATACCGCTAGACAAAGGGAATTGTATACGGGATTGATCGAATCCTCGACATCGTGGTTCATCCGATGAGATCATCGTGGAACATGTGGGAACCAACATGGGTATCCAGATCCCGCTGTTGGTTATTGACCGGAGGACGTCTCGGTCATGTCTGCATGGTTCCCGAACCCGTAGGGTCTACACACTTAAGGTTCGATGACGCTAGGGTTATAAAGGAAGTTTGTATGTGGTTACCGAATGTTGTTCGGAGTCCCGTATGAGATCCCGGACATCACGAGGAGTTCCAGAATGGTCCGGAGGTAAAGATTTATATATGGGAAGTCCTGTTTTGGTCACCGGAAAAGTTTCGGGTTTTATCGGTAACGTACCGGGACCACCAGGAGGGTCCCGGGGGTCCACCAAGTGGGGCCACCGGCTCCGGAGGGCTGCATGGGCCAAGTGTGGGAGGGTACCAGCCCCAGGTGGGCTGGTGCGCCCCCCCACAAGGGCCCAAGGCGCCTAAGGGGAGGAGGGGGCAAACCCTAAGGGCAGATGGGCCTTAGGGCCCATGCCTGGTGCGCCTCCCTCTCCCCCTCCCCTTGGCCGCCACACCAGATGGGATCTGGGCTGGCCGCCGCCCCTAGGGTGGAACCCTAGGTGGGGGCGCAGCCCCCCCTCTCCCCCTATATATAGTGGAGGCAAAGGAGCAGCCCACAGAAACGTGAAGTTTCTTCTCTTGTTGGCGCAGCCCTACCTCTCTTTCTCCTCATATCTCGCGGTGCTTGGCCAAGCCCTGCTGGATCACCATGCTCCTCCACCACCACCACGCCGTTGTGCTGCTGCTGGATGGAGTCTTCCTCAACCTCTCCCTCTCTCCTTGCTGGATCAAGGCATGGGAGACGTCACCGGGCTGTACGTGTGTTGAACGCGGAGGTGCCGTCCGTTCGGCACTAGGATCACCGGTGATTTGGATCACGATGAGTACGACTCCTTCAACCCCGTTCTCTTGAACGCTTCCGCTTAGCGATCTACAAGGGTATGTAGATGCACTCTCCTTCCCCTCGTTGCTGGTTTCTCCATAGATAGATCTTGGTGACACGTAGGAAAATTTTGAATTTCTGCTACATTCCCCAACACCTGGATGCTCATATTGGCTCCTACATATTCTACGAAGATCTTTATCGGTCAAACTTCATAACATCATATGTTATTCCATTTGTCAACTGTATGTTACTTCCTCGAGATTCGACCGTCGGTGTCCTCATACCTAGTTCAATCTTGTTACCGGCAAGCCTCTTTACTTGTTCCGTAATGTATCATCCCGCAACTAACTCATTAGTCACATTACTTGCAAGGCTTACTGATGACCCACAAGTGTAGGGGATCTATCGTAGCCTTTTCTATAAGTAAGAGTGTCAAACCCAACGAGGAGCAGAAGGAAATGATAAGCGGTTTTCAACAAGGTATTCTCTGCAAGCATTGAAATTATCGGTAACAGATAGTTTTGTGATAAGGTAATTTGTAACGGGTAACAAATAGTAAATGTAAATAAGGTGCAGCAAGATGGCCCAATCCTTTTTGTAGCAAAGGACAAGCCTGGACAAACTCTTATATAAAGGAAAGCGCTCATATGATCCGCAGCTGATCAACGGTTGGATCTTCCAAAGGACGTCCGAGCTAGAAGCTGGACACCACGCCCTAAACTCATCCAAATTCCCATCCAGATTTGATAGGGCTCCGGTATATCGTGGATTGCCAGAGATTCCTCCATCGGAACTCGACGAAATTTTCCAGGGTTGTTATAGACCCAATTTCGCACAATTCCGCCAAAGCGATCGTCAAAGCGATACTCAAGGAGGTGGTGGCGGCAGATACGAGTTCGCTATCCAAAAAAACAGCACGGTCGCTTGAGGGCAATGTTGACGTTGAGCCCCCGAGCTCCATAGATAATTCCTCCGTGATCTTGATAGAGATCGGAGTTGATGTTTGATGAAGGCCCTCGTCCGAACATGGTGATCCGAACACGGGGCGCAATTCTTGGTAGAACCAAGGTGACCAGTCGAACTGGTGACGAAGACGCCGAAGTCGCAGTTGATCTGCAGGCGAGCCATCGATCCTTTTGTCGATCACACAGCGGAACCCTCAATGAAAGCACCAATGTCGGTGTCAAAACCGGCGGATCTCGGGTAGGGGGTCCCGAACTATGCGTCTAGGCCGGATGGTAACAGGAGGCAAGGGACACGATGTTTTACCCAGGTTCGGGCCCTCTTGATGGAGGTAAAACCCTACGTCCTGCTTGATTAATATTGATGACATGGGTAGTACAAGAGTAGATCTACCACGAGATCGGAGAGGCTAAACCCTAGAAGCTAGCCTATGGTATGATTGTTGTTGTGTATGTTGTATATTGTATCGACTAGCCTGGCCCTGGTTTATATAATGCACCAGAGGCCTAGGTTAACAAGAGTCCTAGCCAAATACGCCGGTGGGGTGGAGTCCTTGTCTTGATCGCCAAGTCTTGTGGAATCTTCCTTGTATGCGGCAGCTGTCCGAACTGGCCCATGAGTATACAGCCATGGGGGCCTCGGCCCAATCTAATAGATCGGGAGACGACGTGGTGAGTACCCCCTAGTCCAGGACACTGTCAGTAGCCCCCTGAACCGGTCTTCAAGTTAGGGACGCTCCTCGATTCTTCCGAACTGTTCTTCATCTTTGGTCGTCGGTCTTGAAAACTGGTTCAACAAATCTTCTCATCTTCAATCTTGAGGATCGCCGAAATGCATTCGACGAGTTTATATGCCGGGTATCCGAGGAGCCCCTTTAAGTTTCCGGCCTTTATCAATGCCTTATTATTTTTATGCCACACCTCGGGTTTGAAGTTGTTCCCGGGAGGCAGTGTCCTCTTGCGTCCGAGCTCTAACGCTGGACTGTATTCGAGGTATCTTTTGCAGCCGAGCACCAATGCCGGACCGCTTCCCAGCTCTAACCCCGGAATGTATCCGAGCTCCAACGCCGGACTATGTATCCGAGCTCCAATGCCAGACTATATCCGAGGTGTCATATCACCTTGGTTCAAAAAAGTTTTAAGGAGTTTAGCCGAGCTTAACGCCGGAAATGCCCTCTACGGAGCCAGCCACTAGCGCCCGAGCTTTATGCCGGACTGCTTCCGAGGTGGTGCACCACCCCGAATGTGGGCCGATTTTTTTGAATATTTTTTGTTGGTGCAATTTATTCTCTGCCGAGATATATAGCCAGTAGCCCTCAAGGTGTGTATCGGTCTAAAACCCGAGATGCACCTGAAGGATGACGTAAGACTGCTGATCCTAGTAGCCGCTGAGACTCAGGTTGATTTGCAGGATCAAGTCCAAGCTCGGCAGAATACTTCGGGACACTAAAAGCGGCATGCTCAGTCCTCGTGACTCAGGTTGGGTGCGGCCGACCAACCTGAGGATCAAAATCTCCTCAGAAACTATATTGCACATAAAATTTTCTGCATTGGACAAGCAATGCAGTAGCCCCCGAGACACTGGTCGGGTGGCAACACCAGATCAGGGGATCGATGTGCCCCTTTAATATTTTTAAATAATAAGCCCGAAGCCCAGTAGCCCCCGAGCCTTAATGCGGGCACGGGTGGCCGAATTAAGGATCAATATCCATAGTAAAATCACAAATTATGTGTAATGACTCTATGTATCCAAGTGCTTTACGTCGTTAATGCTCAGATCCCATTGTACAAAACTTTGTTAACCGACCATCGGCTTCCACCTCCTCGGCCAGTAGCCGAGGAGTGTTTGTCCTACTTTATAAAACCTTTATGAGGGCAAAGATTTACAACAAACAAGGCAATCTGGCCATACGGTTTTATAAACAAAGGTACGTAGAGAGTTATATTACTGTTTAACAGAAGAAATGTCTTCCAAAGAAAATAGTCCCGCTATCGGTTCCTTTCTTTGGGTTGTCATGCTAAGCATGATCATTAAACCTCAGCTCTAATGTAAGAGCAAAATATCGAGGATTTAGTTTCGGAGGGCAGTTAATAGCCCCTGGTAGTGTTTGGCGACAGTCGGGGTCAAGCCGTAAACACTTCGGCCAATGTTATGAACGGCCCATCATTTAACATAGTCATCGGATCGCTGACCAGTTTACGCTTATTGTGAAAGTCAGTTTTCAGCTTTCTCCACTGAGGTGCTTAACCATGTGAGCTGGAAGCACAATCGAAGTGGTTCTCCCTTTGCACGCCTAGCCGAACAAAACGGAACGTAGGAAGCAAGTGCAGGAGCCGGGCAACCCAACTATTGACCGAAGACACAATTCGAAACCAATGCATATATAGAAATATCTGAGAATGTTATTGCCGAATCCCTAAAGGTGTCCGGCGTTGCACTGCGAGACTAATGCTGGAAAAGCACAGATAGTTTAAAAGTGCCAAAAAGCTTGGAAAACCAAGAAATGTCAGTAAAAACATGACGTCCGAACAAGATCAAGTGTTCGGTGCCAATCCGAAAATTGGTCTTAGAAAAAAGAAGTGCTTCTGTCGTGCTTTAACATGATACATCCTATCTCAAGACTTCGAGCGGGTCAGCCTACGGCTTCAACCTCCTATCCCGAGGGCGGAGTACTTCTCATTAGGCCAGTTTAGCAAACTAAACTCTAGCAGCTTTGAGAGAGAAATTAGGCTCCCCGGCTAGTGACCGCACACTCGCGTCGAAAAAGGAGTGATAAATAATAATAAAACTTTGCAACGACTAAGAAGAAGAACACTTATTATAAAATGGCTCAAATAAACTTAAGAGCCCCCAAGTGACTTGGGTAGAAGAATGATTGCATGTACCGAAGTACTTATATCATATCTATGTTCAACCGAACTTTAAACGCGTCTTAACCGACCGTCAGCTTCTCCCTCTTCGGTCAAGGACTGAAAAGTGTTATGTACTCCATTGGTCGAGAATATCGATGGTGTTTCCAATAACCAGGCAATCAGGCCATAAGGCTGTAACAGACAAAGCGCGCTCAGGGAACTTATGCTATATTACCGTGAAGTGTAAGAAGCATCTTCGAAGAAAATAGTACCCCCACCGATACCTTTCTTCGGTGCTCATTGTTATTATGAGACTTATGCAATAGATTTTTTTGTACTCATGAGTTCCGTTGTGTGCCGACCATCATTGAAAACTATAAGAGCGCTAGCTTTCGGCTTCACCCAGTCTGAGGTCTGGCTCGGTTGACCCGATCGTGACAATCGCAGAGGTGCTCCCTTTACTCCCTAGCCGAACAATCGGGAACGTAGGGGTAAACACAGGAGCGAGGCAAACCAGCTTGCAAATCGCTTAAGTCAATATGGTGCATATTGTGGCGTAATACACGAACAAGGAACGAAGCCGTACAAGTATAATCATATGCAATAGGAAAAGCTTCATAAAGGAAGCCCTCAAGTAAACGGGGTATTTGAATTTATGCGTCACAAACAAAGTTTGGACAAGGAAATTTTTTACAAGCAACTTTTTTCCAAAAAAGTATAATGCTTGGTCGAACCGAACGCAAGTTAGAAATTAAAGCTTTGAGCATGAAAGCGACTTAGCTGGTTAATGTGTTCGGTATTGATGACGCGGTCCGAGCTTGATGCGGGGCAAGGTTCCATCCCTCAAGCCGGTCCCGAGGTGGCGGAGCGGAGAGCTTGACACGCCGAAGTGGTGACATAGCACGATCAATGCAGACCGGCAGAGTGACGCCGAAGTCCCCGGATCATTTTCCTGTGCACAAAAAATAGTGCAAACCGGAGATAATAGTAATAATGATAATTAAAAAAATCGTTACATAATCAATAATTTATGCAAAGTGAGTAATAAAAGAAATATGGTCTGGCGCCGAAGTCAATGTCGATGCAGGGCGTCGACGTGATGCGGTAAGGGCGTGGCAAAGCCTGAATTCACAGGTTGGTCCGAGTTCCGGATGCGGCATTCGCCGGACTATATACGGAGACTGATCGGATCACCATGCGACAGTCGTTAATGCAGCCACCATTTGATAGACCTGTGTACATATGATGGACAAACCAGAGTAATAATTCCTTGGGAAAAATGAACCCAAACAAGCAAACAATATTAGGGATTAATAGCACCTGGTTTATTTGTTGTAGCAATCCGAAGGAAGGTGATTCCCAAAATTGGGACTCGATCCGCACACCCGTTACCGGAGTAGGTTGATGAAGAGATGATGAAGCCCCCGGTTCAGCCGAGATGTTGAAGCCTCGACGTCAGCCGATGAGTCGAAGTAGGTCGGCGTGATGGACACCACCTTGAAGAAGCAATAGTGCGGCCCTGTCAATGCAGGTCGTGACGTGGTCGATGCCGGCTTGATGAAGCGACCGTGCGGCGATGCCGGTATGCCCGCTCCGTGTAATCCGTGGGGCGGCGATGTTGGTGATGATTTATCCTTCGCGATGCCGGGCTCTTGTTCGGCTTGCCGAGATGATGATCCGAAGAAGTTGAGCTCGGCTCAATAAAGTGACGACGTGTCTAGCGCAGGTCGGCAGCCGTGGAGCAATATTGCCGGACTGGTTTGACACCAGCATGATATTGAAGATCATGTTCAAACGATTTTAAAGTTAGTGGGATGTGTTCGGGAACAAAACACAATACCCCATACAAAACTTCCTTCAAAAAGGATGTCCGAAATCCCGTTCATAAAAAGGACGAACTCGGGTCGGATTCGTTTTCGCGCAGAAAACAGATCCGAAAAGTGATGCACTAATCGGAAGGTTCCCGGAGTTTGGACGGTCGGATCGAGCTGAAATTCGGAGGGGTGGTAAATATAGGAATTCCGCAGCTGATCAACGGTTGGATCTTCCAAAGGACGTCCGAGCTAGAAGCTGGACACCACGCCCTAAACTCATCCAAATTCCCATCCAAATTTGACAGGGCTC
Source organism: Triticum urartu (assembly GCF_056163025.1). Classification (NCBI taxonomy): domain Eukaryota; kingdom Viridiplantae; phylum Streptophyta; class Magnoliopsida; order Poales; family Poaceae; genus Triticum; species Triticum urartu. The sequence goes on along the minus strand of NC_141879.1, from coordinate 571,614,702 downwards.
CGGTATATCGTGGATTGCCAGAGATTCCTCCATCGGAACTCGACGAAATTTTCCAGGGTTGTTATAGACCCAATTCCGCCAAAGCGGTCGTCAAAGCGATACTCGAGGAGGTGGTGGCGGCAGATACGAGTTCCTGTCCAAAAAAACAGCACGGTCGCTTGAGGGTAATGTTGACGTTGAGCCCCCGAGCTCCATAGATAATCCTCCGTGATCTTGATAGAGATCAGAGTTGATGTTTGATGAAGGCCCTCGTCCAAACATGGTGATCTGAACACGGGCACAATTCTTGGTCGAACCAAGGTGACTAGTCGAACTGGTGACGAAGACGCCGAAGTCGCAGTTGATCTGCAGGCAAGCCATCGATCCTTTTGTCGATCACACAGCGGAACCCTCAATGAAAGCACCAATGTCGGTGTCAAAACCGGCGGATCTCGGGTAGGGGGTCCCGAACTATGCGTCTAGGCCAGATGGTAACAGGAGGCAAGGGACACGATGTTTTACCCAGGTTCGGGCCCTCTTAATGGAGGTAAAACCCTACGTCCTGCTTGATTAATATTGATGATATGGGTAGTACAAGAGTAGATCTACCACGAGATTGGAGAGGCTAAACCCTAGAAGCTAGCCTATGGTATGATTGTTGTTGTGTATGTTGTATATTGTATCGACTAGCCTGGCCCTGGTTTATATAATGCACCAGAGGCCTAGGTTAACAAGAGTCCTAGCCGAATACGCCGGTGGGGTGGAGTCCTTGTCTTGATCGTCAAGTCTTGTGGAATCTTCCTTGTATGCGGCAGCTGTCCGAACTGGCCCATGAGTATACGGCCATGGGGGCCTTGGCCCAATCTAATAGATCGGGAGACGACGTGGTGAGTACCCCCTAGTCCAGGACACCATCAACGGGGATGATGGAGTCGTACTCGCCGTGATCCAAATCACCGATGACTAAGTGCCGAACGGACGGCACCTCCGCGTTCAACACACGTACGGAGCGGATGACGTCTCCTCCTTCTTGATCCAGCAAGGGGGAAGGAGAGGTTGATGAAGATCCAGCAGCACGACGGCGTGGTGGTGGATGCAGCAATGATCGCAGCAGGGCTTCGCCGAGTTTCTGCGAGAGGGAGAGGTGTAGCAGGGGAGAGGGAGGCGCCAAGACTTTAGGTGCGGCTGCCCTCCCTCCCCCCTTTATATAGGCCCCCTGGGGGGCGCCGGCCCTGGAGATTGGATCTCCCAAGGGGGGCGGCGGCCAAGGGGGGTGGAGTGCCCCCCAAGGCAAGTGGAGGCGCCCCCACCCTAGGGTTTCCAACCCTAGGCGCAGGGGGCCCAAAGGGGGGCGCACCAGCCCACTATGGGCTGGTTCCCCTCCCCACTTCAGTCCATGGGGCCCTCCGGGATGGGTGGCCCCACCCGGTGGACCCCCAGGACCCATCCGGTGGTCCCGGTACAATACCGGTGACCCCGAATCTTTCCCGATGGCCGAAACTACACTTCCTATATATAATTCTTGACCTCCGGATCATTCTAGAACTCCTCGTGACGTCCAGGATCTCATCCGGGACTCCGAACAACTTTCGGATTACTGCATACTCATATCTCTACAACCCTAGCGTCACCGAACCTTAAGTGTGTAGACCCTACGGGTTCGGGAGACACGTAGACATGACCGAGACGGCTCTCCGGCCAATAACCAACAGCGGGATCTGGATACCCATGTTGGCTCCCACATGCTCCTCGATGATCTCATCGGATGAACCACGATGTAGAGGATTCAAGCAACCCCGTATACAATTCCCTTTGTCAATCGGTACGTTACTTGCCCGAGACTCGTTCGTCGGTATCCCAATACCTTGTTCAGTCTCGTTACCGGCAAGTCACTTTACTCGTACCGTAATGCATGATCCGATGATCAACCACTTGATCACTTTGAGCTCATTATGATGATGCATTACCGAGTGGGCCCAGAGATACCTCTCCGTCATACGGAGTGACAAATCCCAGTCTCGATTCGTGCCAACCCAACAGACACTTTCGGAAACACCTGTAATGTACCTTTATAGTCACCCAGTTACGTTGTGACGTTTGGCACACCCAAAGCACTCCTACGGTATCCGGGAGTTGCACAATCTCATGGTCTAAGGAAATGATACTTGACATTCAGAAAAGCTACAGCAAACGAACTACATGATCTTTGAGCTAAGCTTAGGATTGGGTCTTGTCCATCACATCATTCTCCTAATGATGTGATCCCGTTATCAATGACATCCCCATGTCCATAGCCAGGAAACCATGACTATCTGTTGATCAACGAGCTAGTCAACTAGAGGCTCACTAGGGACACATTGTGGTCTATGTATTCACACATGTATTACGATTTCCGGATAATACAATTATAGCATGAATAAAAGACAATTATCATGAACAAGGAAATATAATAATCATTTTATTATTGCCTCTAGGGCATATTTCCAATAGTCTCCCACTTGCACTAGAGTCAATCATCTAGTTACATTGTGATGAATCGAACACCCATGGAATTCTGGTGTTGATCATGTTTTGCTCTAGGGAGAGGTTTAGTCAACTGATCTGCGACATTCATATCCATATGTACTTTACAAATATCTATGTCTCCATCTTGAACATTTTCACGAATGGAGTTGAAGTGACGCTTGATGTGCCTGGTCTTCTTGTGAAACCCGGGCTCCTTGGCAAGTGCAATAGCTCCAGTGTTGTCACAGAAGAGTTTGATCGGCCCCGACGCTTTGGGTATGACTCATAGGTCGGTGATGAACTCCTTCACCCAAATTGCTTCATGCGCTGCCTCCGAGGCTGCCATGTACTCCGCTTCACATGTAGATCCCGCCACGACGCTCTGCTTGCAGCTGCACCAGCTTACTGCTCCCCCATTCAACATATACACGTATTCGGTTTGTGACTTAGAGTCATCCAGATCTGTGTTGAAGCTAGCGTCGACGTAACCCTTTACGACGAGCTCTTTGTCACCTCCATAAACGAGAAACATGTCCTTAGTCCTTTTCAGGTACTTCAGGATATTCTTGACCGCTGTCCAGTGTTCCTTGCCGGGATTCCTTTGGTACCTTCCTACCAAACTTACGGCAAGGTTTACATCAGGTATGGTACACAGCATGGCATACATAATAGACCCTATGGCTGAGGCATAGGGGATGACACTCATCTCTTCTATATCTTCTGCCATGGTCGGACATTGAGCCGAGCTCAATTTCACACCGTGCAACACAGGCAAGAACCCCTTCTTAGACTGGTCCATATTGAACTTCTTCAATATCTTATCAAGGTATGTGCTTTGTGAAAGACCTATGAGGCGTCTTGATCTATCTCTATAGATCTTGATGCCTAATATATAAGCAGCTTCTCCAAGGTCCTTCATTGAAAAACTCTTACTCAAGTAGGCCTTAATGCTGTCCAAAAGTTCTATATCATTTCCCATCAAAAGTATGTCATCTACATATAATATGAGAAATGCTACAAAGCTCCCACTCACTTTCTTGTAAACGCAGGCTTCTCCATAAGTCTGCATAAACCCAAACGCTTTGATCATCTCATCAAAGCGAATGTTCCAACTCCGAGATGCTTGCACCAGCCCATAAATCGAGCGTTGGAGCTTGCACACCTTGTCAGCATTCTTAGGATCGACAAAACCTTCCGGCTGCATCATATACAATTCTTCCTTAAGGAAACCATTAAGGAATGCCATTTTGACGTCCATTTGCCATATCTCATAATCATAGAATGCGGCAATTGCTAACATGATTCGGACGGACTTCAGCTTCGCTACGGGTGAGAAAGTCTCATCATAGTCAACCCCTTGAACTTGTCGATAACCCTTACCGACAAGCCGAGCTTTATAGATGGTCACATTACCATCCGCGTCTGTCTTCTTCTTAAAGATCCATTTATTTTCTATGGCTCGCCGATCAACGGGCAAGTCAGTCAAAGTCCATACTTTGTTTTCATACATGGATCCTATCTCGGATTTCATGGCTTCCAGCCATTTGTCGGAATCTGGGCCCGCCATCGCTTCTTCATAGTTCGAAGGTTCACCGTTGTCTAACAACATGATTTCCAAGACAGGGTTGTCGTACCACTCTGGTGCGGAACGTGTCCTTGTGGACCTACGAAGTTCAGTAGGAGCTTGATCCGAAGTATCTTGATCATCATCATTAACTTCCTCTCTAATCGGTGCAGGCACCACAAGAACATTTTCCTGAGCTGCGCTACTCTCTACTTTAAGAGGCAGTACTTCATCAAGCTCTACTTTCCTCCCACTTACTTCTTTCGAGAGAAACTCCTTCTCTAGAAAGGATCCATTCTTGGCAACGAAGATCTTGCCTTCGGATCTGAGGTAGAAGGTATATCCAATGGTTTCTTTAGGGTATCCTATGAAGACGCATTTTTCCGACTTGGGTTCGAGCTTTTCAGGTTGAAGTTTCTTGACATAAGCATCGCATCCCCAAACTTTTAGAAACGACAGCTTAGGTTTCTTCCCAAACCATAATTCATATGGTGTCGTCTCAACGGATTTCGACGGAGCCCTATTTAAAGTGAGTGCGGCAGTCTCTAAAGCATAGCCCCAAAATGATAGCGGTAAATCGGTAAGAGACATCATAGATCGCACCATATCTAATAGAGTGCGATTACGATGTTCGGACACACCATTACGCTGAGGTGTTCCAGGCGGCATGAGTTGTGAAACTATTCCACATTTTCTTAAGTGTGTGCCAAATTCGTGACTCAAGTATTCTCCCCCACGATCTGATCGCAAGAACTTGATTTTCCTGTCACATTGATTCTCAACCTCACTCTGAAATTCCTTGAACTTTTCAAAGGTCTCAGATTTGTGTTTCATTAAGTAGACATACCCATATCTACTCAAGTCATCAGTGAGGGTGAGAACATAACGATAGCCACCGCGAGCCTCAACACTCATTGGACCGCACACATCAGTATGTATGATTTCCAATAAGTTGGTTGCTCGCTCCATTGTTCTTGAGAACGGAGTCTTGGTCATTTTACCCATGAGGCATGGTTCGCACGTGTCAAATGATTCGTAATCAAGAGGCTCTAAAAGTCCATCTGCATGGAGCTTCTCCATGCGTTTGACACCTATGTGACCAAGGCGGCAGTGCCACAAGTATGTGGGACTATCATTATCAACCTTACATCTTTTGGTATTCACACTATGAATATGTGTAGCATTACGCTCGAGATTCATTAAGAATAAACCATTCACCATCGAAGCATGACCATAAAACATATCTCTCATATAAATAGAACAACCATTATTCTCCGATTTAAATGAGTAGCCATCTCGAATTAAACAAGATCCTGATACAATGTTCATGCTCAAAGCTGGCACTAAATAAAAATTATTGAGGTTTAAAACTAATCCCGTAGGTAAATGTAGAGCTAGCGTGCCGACGGCGATCACATCGACCTTGGAACCATTCCCGACGCGCATCGTCACCTCGTCCTTCGCCAGTCTCCGCTTATTCCGCAGCTCCTGCTTTGAGTTACAAATGTGAGCAACCGCACCGGTATCAAATACACAGGAGCTACTACGAGTACTGGTAAGGTACACATCAATTACATGTATATCACATATACCTTTTGTGATGCCGGCCTTCTTGTCCGCTAAGTATTTGGGGCAGTTCCGCTTCCAATGACCACTTCCCTTGCAATAAAAACACTCAGTCTCGGGCTTGGGTCCATTCTTTGGATTCTTCCCGGCAGCTTGCTTACCGGGCGCGGCAACTCCCTTGCCGTCCTTCTTGAAGTTCTTCTTACCCTTGCCTTTCTTGAACTTAGTGGTTTTATTCACCATCAACACTTGATGTTCCTTTTTGACTTCTACCTCTGTTGATTTCAGCATTGCAAATACTTCAGGAATGGTCTTTTCCATCCCCTGCATATTGAAGTTCATCACAAAGCTCTTGTAGCTCGGTGGAAGCGACTGAAGGATTCTGTCAATGACCGCGTCATCCGGGAGATTAACTCCCAGCTGAGTCAAGCGGTTATGCAACCCAGACATTGTGAGTATGTGCTCACTGACACAACTATTTTCCTCCATCTTACAGCTGAAGAACTTGTTGGAGACTTCATATCTCTCGACCCGGGCATGAGCTTGGAAAACCATTTTCAGCTCTTCGAACATCTCATATGCTCCGTGTCGCTCAAAACACTTTTGGAGCCCCGGTTCTAAGCTGTAAAGCATGCCGCACTGAACGAGGGAGTAATCATCAGCACGTGTCTGCCAAGCGTTCATAACATCTTGGTTCTGTGGGACGGGTGCGTCACCTAGCGGTGCTTCTAGGACATAATCTTTCTTTGCAGCTATGAGGATGATCCTTAGGTTCCGGACCCAGTCCGTATAATTGCTGCCATCGTCTTTCAGCTTGGTTTTCTCTACGAACGCGTTGAAGTTGAGGACAACGTTGGCCATTTGATCTACAAGACATATTGTAAAGATTTTAGACTAAGTTCATAATAATTAAGTTCATCTAATCAAATTATTCAATGAACTCCCACTCAGATAGACATCCCTCCAGTCATCTAAGTATAACATGATCCGAGTAAACTAGGCCGTGTCCGATCATCACGTGAGACGGACTAGTCAACATCGGTGAACATCTTCATGTTGATCGTATCTTCTATACGACTCATGCTCGACCTTTCGGTCTTCTGTGTTCCGAGGCCATGTCTGTACATGCTAGACTCGTCAAGTCAACCTAAGTGTTTGCATGTGTAAATCTGTCTTACACCCGTTGTATGTGGACGTTGGAATCTATCACACCCGATCATCACGTGGTGCTTCGAAACAACGAACTGTCGCAACGGTGCACAGTTAGGGGGAACACTTTCTTGAAATTATTATGAGGGATCATCTTATTTACTACCGTCGTTCTAAGTAAACAAGATGCAAAAACATGATAAACATCACATGCAATCAAATAATAGTGACATGATATGGCCAATATCATATAGCTCCTTTGATCTCCATCTTGGGGCTCCATGATCATCTTGTCACCGGCATGACACCATGATCTCCATCATCGTGTCTCCATGAAGTTGCTCGCCAACTATTGCTTCTACTACTATGGCTAACACGTTTAGCAATAAAATAAAGTAATTTACATGGCGTTTCTCAATGACATGCATGTCATACAAAAATAAAGACAACTCCTATGGCTCCTGCCGGTTGTCATAGTCATCGACATGCAAGTCGTGATTCCTATTACAAGAACATGATCTCATACATCACATATATATCATTCATCATTCATCACAACTTTGGCCATATCACATCACATGACACTTGCTACAAAAACAAGTTAGACGTCCTCTAATTGTTGTTGCAAGTTTTTTACGTGGCTGCTATAGGTTTCTAGCAAGAACGTTTCTTACCTACGCCAAAACCACAACGTGAATTGCCAATTTCTATTTACCCTTCATAAGGACCCTATTCATCGAATCCGATCCGACTAAAGTGGGAGAGACAGACACCCGCCAGCCACCTTATGCAACTAGTGCATGCCAGTCGGTGGAACCGGTCTCACGTAAGCGTACGTGTAAGGTTGGTCCGGGCCGCTTCATCCCACGATGACGCCGAATCAAGATAAGACTAGTAACGGCAAGCAAATTGACAATATCGACGCCGACAACTACTTTGTGTTCTACTCGTGCATAGTAACTACGCATAGACCTAGCTCTGATACCACTATTGGGGAACGTTGCAGAAAACAAAAAAATTCCTACGTTTCACCAAGATCAATCTATGGAGTCAACTAGCAACGAGAGGAGAGTGCATATACATACCCTTGTAGATCGCGAGCGGAAGCGTTCAGGAGAACGGGGATGATGGAGTTGTACTCGCCGTGATCCAAATCACCGATGACCAAGTGCCGAACGAATGACACCTCCGCGTTCAACACATGTACGGAGTGGATGACGTCTCCTCCTTCTTGATCCAGCAAGGGGGAAGGAGAGGTTGATGAAGATCCAGCAGCACGACGGCGTGGTGGTGGATGCAGCAATGATCGCAGCAAGGCTTCGCCGAGCTTCTGCGAGAGGGAGAGGTGTAGCATGGGAGAGAGAGGCGCCAAGACTTTAGGTGCGGCTGCCCTCCCTCCCCCCCTTTATATAGGCCCCCTGGGGGGCGCCGGCCCTGGAGATTGGATCTCCCAAGGGGGGGCGGCGGCCAAGGAGGGTGGAGTGCCACCCAAGGCAAGTGGAGGCGCCCCCACCCTAGGCGCAGGGGGCCCAAAGGGGGGCGCACCAGCCCACTATGGGCTGGTTCCCCTCCCCACTTCAGCCCATGGGGCCCTCCGGGATGGGTGGCCCCACCCGGTGGACCCCCAGGACCCATCCGGTGGTCCCGGTACAATACCGGTGACCCCGAATCTTTCCCGATGGCCGAAACTACACTTCCTATATATAATTCTTGACCTCCGGACCATTCCGGAACTCCTCGCGACGTCCAGGATCTCATCCGGGACTCCGAACAACTTTCGGATTACTGCATACTCATATCTCTACAACCCTAGCGTCACTGAACCTTAAGTGTGTAGACCCTACGGGTTTGGGAGACACGTAGACATGACCGAGACGGCTCTCCGGCCAATAACCAACAGCGGGATCTAGATACCCATGTTGGCTCCCACATGCTCCTCGATGATCTCATCGGATGAACCACGATGTAGAGGATTCAAGCAACCCCGTATACAATTCCCTTTGTCAATCGGTACGTTACTTGCCCGAGACTCGATCGTCGGTATCCCAATACCTTGTTCAATCTCGTTACCGGCAAGTCACTTTACTCGTACCGTAATGCATGATCCGATGATCAACCACTTGATCACTTTGAGCTCATTATGATGACGCATTACCGAGTGGGCCCAGAGATACCTCTCCGTCATACGGAATGACAAATCCCAGTCTCGATTCGTGCCAACCCAACAGACACTTTCGGGAACACCTGTAATGTACCTTTATAGTCACCCAATTACGTTGTGATGTTTGGCACACCCAAAGCACTCCTACGGTATCCGGGAGTTGCACAATCTCATGGTCTAAGGAAATGATACTTGACATTCAGAAAAGCTACAGCAAACGAACTACACGATCTTTGAGCTAAGCTTAGGATTGGGTCTTGTCCATCACATCATTCTCCTAATGATGTGATCCCGTTATCAATGACATCCCCATGTCCATAGCCAGGAAACCATGACTATCTGTTGATCAACGAGCTAGTCAACTAGAGGCTCACTAGGGACACATTGTGGTCTATGTATTCACACATGTATTACGATTTCCGGATAATACAATTATAGCATGAATAAAAGACAATTATCATGAACAAGGAAATATAATAATCATTTTATTATTGCCTCTAGGGCATATTTCCAACATCTCAGTCATTGAAGCAATTGCAATTTATCATAACATAGGAAAGAGTCAATATAAGAGCTTCTCAGCAAGTCCACATACTCAACCATCTTTTAGTCTTTCACAATTGCTAACACTCACGTGATATTTATGGTTATAAAGTTTTAGTCGGACACAGAGAAAGATAGGGGCTTATAGTTTTGCCTACCAACCTTTTACCTCAAGGGTAATGTCAACAATAATAGTTCATGAAAACTCGCATCCAATTAGATATATATATCTGGATCTTTCCAACACATTGTGCTTGCCAAAGGATACAATTTAAAAAGGAAAGGTGAAGATCACCATGACTCTTTGCATGAAGTATAAGACAAGAATAAAAGATAGGCCCTTCGTAGAGGGAAGCAGAGGTTGTCATGTGCTTTTGTGGTCGGATGCATAAAATCTTAATGCAAAAGAATGTCACTTTATATTGCCACTTGTGATATGGACCTTTATTATGCAGTCCGTCGCTTTTATTTCTTCCACATCACAAGATCGTATAAAGCTTAATTTCTCCACACTAATAAGTCATACATATTTAGAGAGCAATTTTTATTGCTTGCAACGATGACAACTTACTTGAAGGATCTTACTCAATCCATAGGTAGATATGGTGGACTCTCATGGCAAAACTAGGTTTAAGGATATTTGGAAGAACAAGTAGTATCTCTACTTCGTGCTAAGAATTTGGCTAGCATTAGAGGGAAAGGAAAGCTCAACATGTTGGATGATCCATGACAATATAATTTATCTCAGATGTAAGAAAACATAACCCATTATGTTGTCTTCCTTGTCCAACCTCAACTCTTTAGCATGTCATATTTTAATGAGTGCTCACAATCATAAAAGATGTCCAAGATAGTATATTTATATGTGAAAACCTCTCTTTCTTTATTACTTCCTATTAATTGCAACAATGACCAAAACTATGCTTGTCAACTCTCAACAATTTTTATTCACCATACTCTTTATATGTGAAGTCATTACTCTCCATAAGATCCACATGACCCCTATATTTCTTTTTATTCTTTTTCTTTTATTTTATACCCTCAAGATCATAGTAAGATAATCAAGCCCTTGACTCAACACTAATCTTTATTATATATAGCTCACGGACTAGATTACATAGAGGGATCATAAAGCAAAACTCAAAACTAGATCATACTAAAACTTTATTCTACTAGATCAAGATATTACCAAAAGGATCGAACTAAGAAAAAGGTAAAGATAAAAGTGTGATGGTGATACGATACCGGGGCACTCTCCCAAGCTTGGCAGTTGCCAAGGGGGTGACCATACCCATGTGATTATGTTTTCTTCCTCAGAGGTGGTGATGATGGAGTTGTTGATGATGTGGGCTTGTCGTCCATCTTCCAAGGCATAGGCTCACCATCATAGAAGAGTGATCGAGTCTCCGGGATCCTCAAATCTGCAGCCAAACTCATCCTCTTGAATCTATATTCATACTCACAGTTTTGGTTTTGCAGGTCATAGATCTGGGCTTGGAGGTGCTCGATTTTCTCGTGAAGCTTGAAGATGGCCTCCCCAATGTTCTTGTCATCCAGCTTGTGGTTGTTGGTGAACTCCATGAACATTATATGATTGGAGTCGAGTCCACGTTCCACCATCTCCTGGCACTTGAAAACTTGTTGCTCCATTGCCTCGAGCCTTGTTGTAACACCCCGATAATCATGCTACAGTAAAATTCTGCCAATGACTGCCAAGTCATCACAATTATTTTGCTAATCATCACTTTGTTCCAAATCAAATTCATATTCATATTAAAATTGCATGTCAAATTATTTTCTTCAAAAATAAAACAAAAATGTTGGTTGGGTTGCAAATATTCGCTAGCTAATTATAAGGTGGCAACCAACATCATTTGGCTCTCCCTTTAATCCCTAGGAAAATATAAGTGGCCCAACAGCATATTAATTGACCTATTCAATTTCTAAAAGTGCTTGAACAATTACATTGGCTCTAAAACATTTTTTATGCAACACCACAATGTTGTTCTTGAATTGTGTGCCAAGTTTCAAGTTTGACTAAATTCATTTTTGTCCCTCAAATAAATACGAACAGTGGCTAACTGAAATACATAAATGGGAAAATAGAAAATGGCCCAACTAAACTGCACTGTGCACTTAACCGGCCCGGTGAATAGTGGAGCCCAGCCCGACTCCCATGTTTTCTTCCTCCCCTATTCACGAGAGACTCGGTGGACGCCGCTGATAACCCACAAGTATAGGGGATCAATTGTAGCCTCTTTCGATAAGTAAGAGTGTCGAACCCAACGAGGAGCTAAAGGCAGATAAAATATTCCCTCAAGTTCTATCGACCACCGATACAACCCTACGCACGCTTGATGTTCGCTTTACCTAGAACAAGTATTAAACTAGAGGTACTTTGTAGGTGTTGCTGGATAGGTTTGCAAGATAATAAAGAGAAAGTAAATAAAAATTAGGGGCTGTTGTAAGTAAAGAAACAATAAAGTAAATATAGCGAGTGTGGAAAAGTGGTGGTAGGAGCTGTGAAATTGCCCCTTAAGCAATTGACTACTTTACTAGACCGATAGCAAGTATTATGTGGGAGAGGCCACTGCTAGCATGTCATCCCTGACTTGGAATTCTATGCACTTATGATTGGAACTATTAGCAAGCATCCGCAACTACTAATGTTCATTAAGGTAAAACCTAACCATAGCATTACGGTATATTGGCCCCCCTTCAATCCCGTATGCATCAATTTCTATGCTAGGTTGAAGCTTCTGTCACTCTTGCCCTCCAATACATAGTCCTATCAACATACAACTAACCCTAGGGTGTGATCCACACGCGCAATCATATGATGGGCACCAAAGGACAGCAACATAATCACAAGCAAATTAAATCAATCATAGCAATTCATCAACCACCGATAGGACAACGAAAATCTACTCATACATCATAGGATGGCAACACATCATTGGATAATAATATGAAGCATAAAGCACCATGTTCAAGTAGAGGGTACAGCGGGTTGCGGGAGAGTGGACCGCTGTAGATAGAGGGGGTAAGGTGATGGAGATGTTGGTGAAGATGGCGGAGGTGTTGGTGTAGATCGCGGTGATGATGATGGCCCCTGGCGGCGTTCCGGCGCCACCGGAAGCGAGCGGGAGAGAGTCCCCCTCCTTCTTCTTATTCCTTGACCTCCTCCCTAGATGGGAGAAGGGTTTCCCCTCTGGTCCATGGCCTCCATGGCACGGCAGGGGCGAGAGCCCCTCCGAGATTGGATATGTCTCTCTGTCTCTCTTTGTTTCTGTGTTCTCAGATTCTTCCCTTTCACCGTTTCTTATATTCCCGGAGATCCGTAAATCCGATTGGGCTGAAATTTTGACACGATCTCTATCCGGAAATTAGCTTTCTTGTGGCAAAATAAGGGCACCAACCGCCTTACGGGTGGCCCACGAGGGTCAGGGGCGCGCCCAGGGGGCAGGCGCCCCCCTGCCTCGCGGCCACCTCGGGCACCGTCTCGCGTGGATTTTTCTTCCCAAAAATCATATATATTCCAAAAAAATCTCCGTCAGTTTTTATCCCGTTTGGACTTCGTTTGATATGGATATTCTGCGAAACAAAAAACATGCAACAAATAGGAACTAGCACTGGGCACTGGATCAATATGTTAGTCCCAAAAATAGTATAAAAAGTTGTCAAAATTATATGAATGTTGTAGAATATTGGCATGGAACAATCAAAAATTATAGATACGACGGAGACGTATCAGCATCCCCAAGCTTAATTCATGCTCGTCCTCGAGTAGGTAAATGGTAAAAAAAGATAATTTTTGATGTGGAATGCTACCTAGTATAATCTTGATCATATGTCTAATCATGGCATGAATATTAAGACACGAGTGATTCAAAGCAATAGTCTATCATTTGACATAAAAACAATAATACTTCAAGCCTACTAATAAAGCAATCGTGTCTTTTCAAAATAACATGGCCAAAGAAAGTTATCCCTACAAAATCATATAGTCTGGCTATGCTCCATCTTCACCACACAAAATACTCACATCATGCACAACCCCGATGACAAGCCGAGCAATTGGTTCATACTTTTTAACGCGCTTCAGCATTTTCAACCCTCACGCAATATATGAGTGTGAGCCATGGATATAGCACTATAGGTGGAATAGAATGGTGGTTGTGGAAAAGACAAAAAAGGAGAAGATAGTCTCACATCAACTAGGCGTATCGACGGGCTATGGAGATGCCCATCAATAGATATCAATGTGAGTGAGTAGGGATTGCCATACAACGGATGCACTAGAGCTATATGTATATGAAAGCTCAAACTGAAACTAAGTGGGCGTGCATCCAACTTGCTTGCTTATGAAGACCTAGGGCATTTGAGGAAGCCCATCGTTGGAATATACAAGCCAAGTTCTATAATGAAAATTCCCACTAGTATATGAAAGTGATAACTCAAGAGACTCTCTATATGAAGAACATGGTGCTACTTTGAAGCACAAGTGTGGTAAAAGGATAGTAACATTGCCCCTTCTCTCTTTTTCTCTCATTTTTTCTTTTTTTCTTTTTTGTAGGATTCTTTGGCCTCTCTTTTTTTTGGGGGGGGGGGCTTCTTTGGCCACTTTTATTTTGATAACCTCACATGGGACAATGTTCTAATAATGATGATCATCACACTTTTATTTACTTACAACTCGATATCTAGAACAAAGATATGACTCTATATGAATGCCTCCGGCGGTGTACCGGGATGTGCAATGATCTAGCGTAGCAATGACATCAAAAAATGGACAAGCCATGAAAACATCATGCTAGCTATCTTACGATCATGCAAAGCAATATGACAATGAATGCTCAAGTCATGTATATGATGATGATGAAAGTTGCATGGCAATATATCTCAGAATGGCTATGGAGATGCCATGATAGGTAGGTATGGTGGCTGTTTTGAGGAAGGTATATGGTGGGTTTATGTTATCGGCGAAAGTTGCACGGTACTAGAGAGGCTAGCAATGATGGAAGGGTGAGAGTGCATATAATCCATGGACTCAACATTAGTCATAAAGAACTCACATACTTATTGCAAAAGTTTATTAGCCCTCGAAGTAAAGTAATACTGCGCATGCCCCTAGGGGGATAGATTGGTAGGAAAGACCATCGCTCGTCCCCGACCGCCACTCATAAGGAAGACAATCAATAAATACCTCATGCTCCAACTTCGTTACATAATGGTTCATCATACGTGCATGCTACGGGAATCACAAACATCAACACAAGTATTTCTACAATCCACAACTACCCACTAGCATGACTCTAATATCACCATATTTATATCGCAAAACTATTGCAAGGAATCAAACACACCATTATATCGCAAAACTATTGCAAGGAATCAAACACATCATATTCAGTGATCTACAAGTATTATGTAGGATTTTATGACTAACCATGTGAATGACCAGTTCCTGTCATCTCTCTAAATAGATATAAGTGAAGCAAGAGAGTTTAATTCTTTATACAAAAGATATGCCCATGCTCTAACAAATATAAGTGAAGCAAAAGAGCATTCTACAAATGGCGGTTGTCTCTGTAAAGAGAAACAGGCAATCCAAACTTCAAATGATATAAGTGAAGCACATGAAGCATTCTATAAAGCCATACTCAAAAGATATAAGTGAAGTGCAAAGAGCATTCTATAAATCAACCAAGGACTACCTCATACCAGCATGGTGCATAAAATAAAAATGAAAGCTAAATGCAAAAGACGCTCCAAGATTGCACATATCGCATGAACGAAACGAATCCGAAAACATACCGATACTTGTTGAAGAAAGAGGGGATGCCTTCCGGGGCATCCCCAAGATTAGACGCTTGAGTCTCCTTGAATATTTACTTGGGGTGCCTCGGGCATCCCCAAGCTTGAGCTCTTGCCTCTCTTCCTTCTTCTCACATCGAGACCTTCTCGAACACTTCATCCACACAAAACTTCAACAGAAAACTCGGTAAGACCCGTTAGTATAATAAAGCAAATCACTACTCTAAGTACTATTGCAAACCAATTCGTATTTTATTTTTGCATTGTGTCTACTGTAATATAACTTCTCCATGGCTTAATCCACTGAAATGAATCGATAGTTTCATCAAAACAAGCAAACTATGCATCAAAAACAGAATCTGTCTAAAATAGAACAGTCTGTAATAATATGAACATTCACCATACTTCTGATACTTGAAACATTCTACCAAAATTAGGAAAAATAAACAATTTGTATAGGAAGACAGTGCAAAAAGAATCAGAACCATTTGACGTTCCAGCTAAAAATTGTAAAATCGCGCACTACAGCCAAAGTTTCTGTCCTGCACCGTACAAACCATCAAGCAAATGTAAACATCCTAAAGGTAAACCTTGGCACATTATTTTTATGATACAATGGAATTGTACAAGGGGATAATTATTTTTATTGAAAAGTTTTTGTAATCAAGATTCACAAAGTTTCCGTGAGCATGAACAAACTTCAAGGCTAGCTCCCACTTCAACAATGATTGTCTTTCTCACTTTCGCTTTCCTTTTTGAAAAAGTTTTGGGTTCCCCTATTTATTTTTGTTGTTTTAAAACTATATTAAAGCACTCAACAGAAATAAATGACTCCCTAAAACTTCCGGGTTGTCTCCCTGACAGCGCTTTCTTTAAAGCCATTAAGCTAGGCATATAGTGCTCAAGTAATGAATCCACCTGGATCCCAAAGTATATCAGAGCCAATTTTAATTAACAATGATTTGTAATTTAGTAGTGAGCACAAAGTAACATATATCATGTAACAACAAAGTCTAACTCTCTTCCTATGCATCGGCATGTCATAAAATAACAATTCATGCACATATAGTAAAGGCCAATGCATAGTATAAACAGTTTCTTGCAATTCTATCATGTGGGAAACATAGAGAGGTGGAGATATAGTTCCTCTCTCATAATAATTGCAAGTTGGAGCAGAAAGCACATGCATATTATATTCATCAAAATCATCATGTGCAATGGTAAAAGGCAACCCACCAATATATTCCTTAATAAGGGCAAACTTCTCCGACATAGTGTAGTCGGGAGAATTCAAAAAGATAATAGGACTATCATGTGTGGGTGCAATAGCAATAATTTCATGTTTAACATAAGGAACTATAGCAAGTTCATCTCCATAAGCATAATTCATATTGGCATCTTGGCCACAAGCATAGCAAGCATCATCAAAAAGGGATATTTCAAGAGAATCAATGGGATCATAACAATCATCATAGCAATCATCCTCCGGTAAGCACGAAGGGAAATTAAACAATGTATGAGTTGAAGAGTTAATCTCATTAGAAGGTGGGCACGGGTAGCTAATCCGCTCTTCCTCCTTTTGTTCTTCGCTCTCCTCATCATCTTTTTCATCCAATGAGCTCACAGTTTCATCAATTTCTTCTTCCATAGACTCCTGCAAAATATTAGTCTCTTCTTGGACAGCGGAGTAGTACTCGATATATGGTTCAACATAGGAATTAGAAGCATAATTATCATAGCAATATTTAAGTATGGCAAAATTTTCAGATTTGTAAAGAGTAGCATCATACTTTTCAATCAAAGAAGCAATTTCGTAAGCACCCTTAAAAGCAACAAATTCTTCAATTTTTTGAACATCATAGTAACTATAAACACCCTTAGCATAAGAAGATACGATTCCATTATCACTAAACAAACATTGGTAAGGAAGGTGTTTCTTAGGGTCTTCAGAACAACAAGTATAATCATATATTTCACATAAATTCCAAGCATAGCATTGAAAACGATGAATTTGATCCAGTAAAGTTTTCCCTTTTTCAGATATTCGGTGTCGCACATAACAAGCATGCTCATCTAAATATTTGCCCTCGCTAAGCTACTTGGGGTGTCAGCACGAGCACATAGGGATTGAAGATGATCCAAGTAATAAGCTTCAGGAGTGTGATAGATTTTGAGTGGTTCTTCAACCATTGGTTTAGTAGGTACAACTAAATTTTTTGGTATTTTGCGTTTCCTACCCATAACTAAAGATAAAAACAACTAAGAACAGCAAATAAAAATTACTTAGTGATAAGGCAAACAAGCACACACGAGAATATTCACCCCACGCAATTGCTCCCCGGCAACGGCGCCAGAAAAAAGGTCTTGATAACCCACAAGTATAAGGGATCAATTGTAGCCTCTTTTGATAAGTAAGAGTGTCGAACCCAACGAGGAGCTAAAGGCAGAACAAATATTCCCTCAAGTTCTATCGACCACCGATACAACTCTACGCACGCTTGATGTTCGCTTTACCTAGAACAAGTATGAAACTAGAGGTACTTTGTAGGTGTTGTTGGATAGGTTTTCCAGATAATAAAGACCAAGTAAATAAAAAGTAGGGGCTGTTGTAAGTAAAGAAACAATAAAGTAAATATAGCGAGTGTGGAAAAGTGGTGGTAGGAGCTGTGAAATTGCCCCTTAAGCAATTGACTACTTTACTAGACCGATAGCAAGTATTATGTGGGAGAGGACACTGCTAGAATGTCATCCCTGACTTGGAATTCTATGCACTTATGATTGGAACTATTAGCAAGCATCCGCAACTACTAATGTTCATTAAGGTAAAACCCAACCATAGCATTACGGTATATTGGTCCCCCTTCAATCCCGTATGCATCAATTTCCATGTTAGGTTGAAGCTTATGTCACTCTTGCCCTCCAATACATAGTCCTATCAACATACAACTAACCCTTGGGTGTGATCCACGCGTGCAATCATATGATGGGCACCAAAGGACAGCAACATAACCACAAGCAAATTAAATCAATCATAGCAATTCATCAACCACCGATAGGACAACGAAAATCTACTCAGACATCATAGGATGGCAACACATCATTGGATAATAATATGAAGCATAAAGCACCATGTTCAAGTAGAGGGTACAGCGGGTTGCGGGAGAGTGGACTGCTGTAGATAGAGGGGGAAGGTGATGGAGATGTTGGTGAAGATGGTGGAGGTGTTGGTGTAGATCGCGGTGATGATGATGGCCCCCGGTGGCGTTTCGGCGCCACCGGAAGCGAGGGGGAGAGAGCCCCCCTCCTTCTTGTTCTTCCTTGACCTCCTCCCTAGATGGGAGAAGGGTTTCCCCTATGGTACATGGCCTTCATGGCACGAGAGGCGCGAGAGCCCCTCCGAGATTGGATATGTCTCTCTGTCTCTCTTTGTTTCTGCGTTCTCAGATTCTTCCCTTTCACTGTTTCTTATATTCCCGGAGATCCGTAACTCCATTTTGGCTGAAATTTTGACACGATCTCTATCCGGAAATTAGTTTTCTTGCGGTGAAAGAAGGGCACCAACCACCTTACGGGTGGCCCACGAGGGTCGGGGGCGCGCCCCCTGCCTCGTGGCCACCTCGGGCACCGTCTCGCGTGGATTTTTCTTCCCAAAAATCATATATATTCCAAAAAAAATCTCCGTCAGTTTTTATCCCGTTTGGACTCCGTTTGATATGGATATTCTGTGAAACAAAAAACATGCAACAAACAGGAACTGGCACTGGGCACTGGATCAATATGTTAGTCCCAAAAATAGTATAAAAAGTTGCCAAAAATATATGAAAGTTGTAGAATATTGGCATGGAACAATCAAAAATTATAGATACGACGGAGACGTATCAGTCGCGCGCTCGTCCGTGGCCATGGATGGCCACGTGCCGAGCATCCAACCCTCCCCGGCGCCTACTTGACCCGCCCTCGACCCCTCGGGAACCCTAATCCCCCCTCTTCCTCTCCCACCTCGCGCCGCTCTCTCCTCCTCGCGCAAGGCCGAGCCGCCGTCGACATGCCTCACCACACTCGTGCGCTCTACGTCGTTCTCATGCCCGGGGACCGTGCCACATAGCCTCGCTGTGCTCTGCTACGTCCTCTACGCCGACGAGAACAAGTCGGAGGCCACTCCATCGCCGGATCCTCGTCGTCATGTACCTCCGCCCCGTCGATCCGCCACCGTCGCTGCACCTCGGCCTCCTCAAGTCGGCTGCGGGCACCGCTGTGAGCCGCCGTTCGTTTTCCCTCTCTCCCTGTTACTCAATCTAGTCATCGTAGCGCCTTTCCTGCCGAACTCGTGTGAGCACCGCCTCGGAACCCGATGCCGTCGATGAACCTAACCACGCCAGTCCCCACCCTCACACCACCTGCGTATGAGCTCCGGCGGCCGCCTCGCCCCACTGTGCGTCGCCGCCCCACCCTTGCGCCCAACCGCGCCATGGCCCGCTTCCGTCGTTGCTGCCTACGCTCCCTGCCGCTCCTACCTTTTCCCCCGCACGCCCGCTGCTACTACCGCCTGCTCGCACCGGGCCGCGCTCAACCATGCGCGCGCCCACTACCTCCCGCGCCTGCACACCTCCTCCTTCGTCGCATGCCGCTCGCTTCGCCGGCGCCTCCGCCGCCCGCCCGCGCCGCCCGCCCGCACCGGCCACCGCTCGTCGGGCCACGCCCCTCGCCCCGCGTCGCCCGCCTCCGGCTGTTGGCCCCTGCGCCGGCGCCCCGTCGCTCCCCGTCGTCCTGGCCCGCCCGGGCACTAGCGGCCAGTGCCCATGCCCGTGCCCAATCCCCGTTTGTGGCCTGGGCCTATGACAACTGGCCCCACACCCCTTTTCCAAAAAAAGGTAATAATGAAATTAATTATTTAATTAATTAACCAATTAATTGGATTAATTAACTTTGTTTAGTTTACCTAATTAACTTGATTAGTTAATTAAAACTATTAGTTAGTTTCTAGTCAATGACACACGGGCCCCACTGCCCCGTTTGACCAGTCAATGATCAGTGTTGACCACTGATGTCACGATGAGATCATGCCGGTGCAATAACTTTGTTTTAGAATTAATAATACTTTCAGAATATTGTTAAATCTTTCGAAAAATCATAGAAATTAAACTGTAACTCCGATGAAAATGTTTTCTACATGAAAGTTGCTCAGAATGACGCGATGAATCCGAATGCGCGGCATGTTCATCCGCCACACATCCCTAGCATAGCAAACATCGAACTTCCCCTCCCCTGGTTCGTTTGTCCGAAAATGCCAAACTTCGGGAAAGCATTCCCGGATATTACCCCCCTTCGCCGGTAGCATGTAGCACCGTGTTAGAACACGTCTAGCTCTGCATGTTATCCTGTTATGCTCTTGCTTGCTATGTATTTACTGTTTCTCCCCCCTCTTCTCTTCGGTAGACCCCGTGATGGCTGCCGATGCCACTGTAATCGACTACTTCACCGACGACCCCTCCTTCTCATCTGAGCAACCAGGGAAGCCCCCCTTTGATCATCCCGATATCTCCTATTCCATTCTCTCATGCTTGCATTAGATTTTGCTACTGTTATTGTTTGCTCCTATTCTGATGCATAGTCTGTTTATTGTAACATGTTGTTGTTACCTACCTGCTTATCCTAAACTATTTAGTATAGGCTGGGTAGAGACCCATTAGAGACCCCCACTTTGTCCCGACTGCCCCACTGGATTATCAGAAGACCCGATCAATGGGATCGAAGACCAGGCCCGGCAACGCACATCACTTTCTCCTTAGTTGCTCGACACTACTGGGTTACTATCGAGTGCCGAGGGTGAGACCTCATTAGCACTTATGATGTTAACCCTGTAGTGTAGCTATTCGGTCGTGGTCATCGAGGGCGATTCCGCCTTAACCACTTCCGATATGACTCTGCCATGTAACCCCTCAAGTGTGAACCTCGAGGGTGGATCCTCTTACGTTCACCTTGATGATTACATCGAGTGGAATCCATCAAGGGTGATTCCTCAGGTTTTCCCCTTGGTGTTAGACACACGGTTACTACGGTTACTATGACTTTACACTGAACCATGTTACTAAAGACGGGTCGGCCCTGAGGGGTACCCGTGCGAGCATATTCGCGAGTGATGAGGAGTCGGGTTGACCTGGAGGGTGCCCGCGAGATAATTGCGAGGCGTGACCGGGCATTCCTAGCCCTTGCCGCAAGTCCTCGAGACGGGGCGACGGGGTCACATCTTTCGTGAGTCTCTGCTTGTTACCGCGCGTTCCTAATCCACTACGATTTGGATATTTGATCTGAGGGGCCTCTGGCCTGATAGCACTAACCATCTCGTGGGCATAGTATGGGCGTTCTGTGTCGTATGCATCAGCTGAAGCTTAATAGACGTCAGCGACTGAGCGGCACGCGCCGGGTTGGACTGGTAAGCACCTGCCTTTTTGAAGGAGGTCGCTAGGTCTGCTCACCGGCCGCCCTCGCAACGTGCAGGAGTTCCCAGGGCGATGGCCCATGACCCCTGGGGGCATAGGTTTATTCCGGCGTGCTGACCTCTCTATTAAGCCTAGGTCGGGTTGTGATACGTCTCCAACGTATCTATAATTTTTGATTGTTCCATGCTATTATATTATCAACCTTGGATGTTTTATATGGATTTATATGCTATTTTATATGATTTTTGGGACTAACCTATTAACATAGAGCCCAGTGCTAGTTTTTGTTTTTTCCTTGTTTTAGAGTATCGCAGAAAAGGAAAATCAAACGGAGTCCAATTGACCTAAACCTTCACGGAACTTATTTTTGGACCATAAGAAGCCCACGGAGTATCGGAGTTGGACCAGGAGAGTCCCGGGCTGCCCACGAGGGTGGGGGGCACGCCCACCCCCCTGGGCGCGCCCCCTGCCTCGTGGACAACCCAGACGTCCACCGACGTACTTCTTCCTCCCATATATACCCATATACCCTAAAAACATCGAGGAGCACAACAGATCGGGAGTTCTGCCGCCAGAAGCCTCCGTAGCCACCGAAAACCAATCTAGACCCGTTCGGCACCCTGCCGGAGGGGAAATCCCTCTCCGGTGGCCATCTTCATCATCCCGGTGCTCTCCATGACGCGGAGGGAGTAGTTATCCCTCGGTGCTGAGGGTATGTACCAGTAGCTATGTGTTTGATCTCTCTCTCTCTCGTGTTCTTGAGGTGGTACGATCTTGATGTATCGCGAGCTTTGCTATTATAGTTGGATCTTATGATGTTTCTCCCCCTCTACTCTCTTGTAATGGATTGAGTTTTCCCTTTGAAGTTATCTTATCGGATTGAGTCTTTAAGGATTTGAGAACACTTGATGTATGTCTTGCGTGGGATACATGTGGTGACAATGGGGTATTCTATGATCCACTTGATGTATGTTTTGGCGATCAACTTGCGGGTTCTGTGACCTTGGGAATCTATGCATAGGGGTTGGCACACATTTTCGTCTTGACTCTCCGGTAGAAACTTTGGGGCACTCTTTGAGGTTCTATGTGTTGGTTGAATAGATGAATCTGAGATTGTGTGATGCATATTGTATAATCATACCCACGGATACTTGAGGTGACATTGGAGTATCTAGGTGACATTAGGGTTTTGGTTGATTCGAATAATCGTACCCTACCATAATCTCTTTGTTTGTTCTCAGCTATTAGTGGCTTTGGAGTGACTCTTTTTTGCATGTTGAGGGATAGTTATGTGATCCAATTATGTTATTATTGTTGAGAGAACTTGCACTAGTGAAAGTATGAACCCTGGGCCTTGTTTCAACGCATTGCAATACCATTTGTGCTCACTTTTATCATTAGTTACCTTGCTGTTTTCATATTTTCAGATTACAAAAACCTTTATCTACCATCCATATACCACTTGTATCACCATCTCTTCGCCGAACTAGTGCACCTATACAATTTACCATTGTATTGGGTGTGTTGGGGACACAAGAGACTCTTGTGTCTTGGTTGCAGGGTTGTTTGAGAGATACCATCTTCATCCTACGCCTCCCATGGATTGATAAATCTTAGGTCATCCACTTGAGGGAAATTTGCTACTGTCCTACAAACATCTGCACTTGGAGGACCAACAACGTCTACAAGAAGAAGGTTGTGTAGTAGATATCAAGCTCTTTTCTGGCGCCGTTACCGGGGACGTTAGCGCTTGAAGGTATATCTTTAGATCTTGCAATCGAATATTTTTGTTTCTTGTTTTAGCACTAGTTTAGTTTATAAAAGAAAACTACGCAAAAATATGGAATTGAGTTTGCCTCATATGCTTCATCTATTTAATATCTTTCGTGAGTATGATGGAAAGGAAAATTGTGCCAAAGTGTTAGAAGAAGAATGCATTAAAATGTTTGGCACTAAATATTTGAATGATGAGCATGATTGCAATGTTGTTAGTATGAACTCCTTGAATATCCATGATGCTAATGATATGCAAAGCCACAAGCTTGGGCAAGCTATGTTTGATGAAGATGATATTTTTTGTCCCCCAAGTTTTGATGAGCAAATTTATTATGATGAAACCATGCCTCCTATTTATTATGATTATATTGATGAAAGTGGATTTGGAGAGGTCATGACTTTATTTTATGATGAATCCACTATTCCGGAAGAGGTTCCAATTGATTATGAGAACAGAGTTGCTATCTATGATGATTATTGTGATGACTTGTATGCTATAAAGAATAATGATATCCATGAAACTTGTCATCATGATTTTAGTTTTCAATTGTATTATGCCTCACATGATAATTATTTTGTTGAGTTTGCTCCCACTATTATTTATGAGAAGAATCTTGCTTATGTGGAGTGTAGTAAATTTTCTATGCTTGTAGATCATGAAAAGAATGCTTTATGTGATGGTTATATTGTTGAATTCATTCATGATGCTACTGAAAATTATTATGAGGGAGGAACATATGCTTGTAGGAATTGCAATAATATCAAGTTTCCTCTCTATGTGCTTAAAGCTTTAAAGTTATGCTTGTTTTGCCCTCCTATGCTAGTTGATTATTGTTACCATAAGTTGTTTAATCACAAAATCCCTATGCATAGGAAGTGGGTTAGACTTCAATGTGCTAGTCATATTCTTCATGATGCTCTTTATGTTACAATTCTTATCTTTTATGTGAGCATCATTGAAATCATCATGCCTAGCTAGGGGCGTTAAATGATAGCGCTTGTTGGGAGGCAACCCAACTTTATTTTTGTTCCTTGCTTTTTGCTCCTGTTTAGTAATAAATAATTTATTTAGCCTCTGTTATGATTTAGTTTTTATGTTTTAATTAGTGTTTGTGCCAAGTAGAACCGTTGGGAAGACTTGGGGAAAGTCTTGTTCATCTTGCTGTAAAAAAAAGAAACTTTAGCGCTCACGAGAATTGCTGCCATTTTTATTTGAATAGTGATATTTAGTTAATTCTTTTTGAAGATGATTTATAGATAAATTCCTCACGTCCAGAAATTTATTTGAGAATTTTATGAGTTCCAGAAGTGGTCGAAACCTACAGATTACTACAGACTGTTCTGTTTTTGACAGATTCTGTTTTCATCGTGTTGTTTGCTTATTTTGATGAATCTATGAGTAGTATCGGAGGGTATGAACCATAGAGAAGTTGGAATACAGTAGATATTACACCAATATGGATTTAGAATGAGTTCATTACAGTAACTTATGATGTTGATTTGCTTTCTTATACTAACGGAGCTTACGAGTTTTCAGTTAAGTTTTGTGTTGTGAAGTTTTCAAGTTTTGGGTAAAGATTCGATGGACTTTGGAATAAGGAGTGGCAAGACCCTAAGCTTGGGGATTCCCAACTCACTCCAAGGTAATATTCAAGGACAACCAAAAGCCTAAGCTTGGGGATGCCCCGGAAGGCATCCCCTCTTTCGTCTTCGTTCATCGATAAGTTTACTTGGAGCTATATTTTTATTCGCCACATGATATGTGTTTTGCTTGGAGCGTCAGTTCATTTTATTTTGTTTTGCTTGCTGTTTGAATAAAATACCAAGATCTGAAATTATTAAATGTTATAGAGTCTTCATATAGTTGCATAATTGTTCGACTACTCATTGATCTTCACTTATATCTTTCAGAGTAGTTTGTCATTTGCTCTAGTGCTTCACTTATATCTTTTTAGAGCACGGTGGTGGTTTTATTTTGTAGAAATAGATGAACTCTCATGCTTCACTTATATTATTTTGGGAGTCTTTATAACAGCATGGTAATTTGCTTTGGTTATGAAATTAGTCCTAATATGATGGACATCCAAGAGGGATATAATAAAAACTTTCATATAAGTGCATTGAATACTAAGAGAAGTTTGATACTTGATAATTGTGTTGAGATATGGAGATGGTGATATTAGAGTCGTGCTAGTTGAATAGTTGTGAATTTGAGAAATGCTTGTGTTGAAGTTTGTGATTCCCGTAGCATGCACGTATGGTGAACCGTTACGTTAAGAAGTCGGAGCATGATGTATTTATTGATTGTCCTCCTTATGAGTGGCGGTCCGGGATGAGCGATGGTCTTTTCCTACAAATCTATCCCCCTAGGAGCATGCGCGTTGTACTTTGTTTCGATAACTAATAGATTTTTTGCAATAGGTATGTGAGTTCTTTATGACTAATGTTGAGTCCATGGATTATACGCACTCTCACCCTTCCACCATTGCTAGCCTCTCTAATACCGTGCACCTTTCGCCGGTATCATAAACCCGCCATATACCTTCCTCAAAACAGCCACCATACCTACCTATTATGGCATTTCCATAGCCATTACGAGATATATTTCCATGCAACTTTCCACCGTTCCGTTTACTATGACACGCTCCATCATTGTCATATTGCTTTGCATGATCATGTAGTTGACATTTTAGTTGTGGCAAAGCCACCATTCATAATTCTTTCATACATGTCACTCATGCATCATTGCACATCCCGGTACACCGCCGGAGGCATTCATATAGAGTCATGCTTTGTTCTAGTATCGAGTTGTAATCTTTGAGTTGTAAATAAATAGAAGTGTGATGATCATCATTAATAGAGCATTGTCCCAAAAAAAAGAGAAAGTCCAAATAAGAAAAGGCCAAAAAAAGGAAGGCCAAATAAAAAAATAAAATAAAATAAGGGGGCAATGCTACTATCCTTTTACCACACTTGTGCTTCAAAGTAGCACCATGATCTTCATGATAGAGTCTCTTATGTTGTCACTTTCATATACTAGTGGGAATTTTTCATTATAGAACTTGGCTTGTATATTCCAACAATAGGCTTCCTCAAATGCCCTAGGTCTTCGTGAGCAAGCAAGTTGGATACACACCCACTTAGTTTCTTTTGTTGAGATTTCATACATTTATAGCTCTAGTGCATCCGTTGCACGGCAATCCCTACTCACTCACGTTGATATCTATTAATGGGCATCTCTATAGCCCGTTGATACTCCTAGTTGATGTGAGACTATCTTCTCCTTTTTGTCTTCTCCACAACCACCATTCTATTCCACCTATAGTGCTATGTCCATGGCTCACGCTCATATATTGCGTGAAGATTGAAAAAGTTTGAGAACATCAAAAGTATGAAACAATTGCTTGGCTTGTCATCGGGGTTGTGCATGATTTGAATACGTTGTGTGGTGAAGATGGAGCATAGCCATACTATATGATTTTGTAGGGATAACTTTCTTTGGCCATGTTATTTTGAGAAGACATTATTGCTTTGTTAGTATGCTTGAAGTATTGTTATTTTTATGTCAATAGTAAACTTTTGTCTTGAATCCTATGGATCTAAATATCCTTGCCACAATAAAGAGAACTACATGGATAAATATGTTAGGTAGCATTCCACATCAAAAATTTTGTTTTTATCATTTACCTACTCGAGGACGAG
Organism: Triticum urartu; assembly: GCF_056163025.1. Taxonomy (NCBI): domain Eukaryota; kingdom Viridiplantae; phylum Streptophyta; class Magnoliopsida; order Poales; family Poaceae; genus Triticum; species Triticum urartu. The sequence continues at coordinate 571,587,500 of NC_141879.1, read as the reverse complement.
CAGGAATTAAGCTTGGGGATGTTGATACGTCTCCAACGTATCTATAATTTTTTATTGTTCCATGCTATTATATTATCAACCTTGGATGTTTTATATGGATTTATATGCTATTTTATATGATTTTTGGGACTAGCCTATTAACCTAGAGCCCAGCGCCAGTTTCTGTTTTTTCCTTGTTTAGAGTATCGCAGAAAAGGAAAATCAAACGGAGTCCAATTGACCTGAAACTTCACGGAACTTATTTTTGGACCAGAAGAAGCCCACGGAGTATCGGAGTTGGACCAGGAGAGTCCCGAGCTGCCCATGAGGGTGGGGGCGCGCCCACCCCCCCGGGCGCACCCCCTGCCTCGTGGACAGCCCGGAGGTCCACCGACGTACTTCTTCCTCCCATATGTACCCATATACCCTAAAAACATCGGGGAGCACAATATATCGGGAGTTCTGCCGCCAGAAGCCTCCGTAGCCACCGAAAACCAATCTAGACCCGTTCGGCACCCTGCCGGAGGGGAAATCCCTCTCCGGTGGCCATCTTCATCATCCCGGTGCTCTCCATGACGCGGAGGGAGTAGTTATCCCTCGGTGCTGAGGGTATGTACCAGTAGCTATGTGTTTGATCTCTCTCTCATGTTCTTGAGGTGGTACGATCTTGATGTATCACGAGCTTTGCTATTATAGTTGGATCTTATGATGTTTCTCCCCCTCTACTCTCTTGTAATGGATTGAGTTTTCCCTTTGAAGTTATCTTATCGGATTGAGTCTTTAAGGATTTGAGAACACTTGATGTATGTCTTGCGTGGGATACATGTGGTGACAATGGGGTATTCTATGATCCACTTGATGTATGTTTTGGTGATCAACTTGCGGGTTCCGTGACCTTGGGAATCTATGCATAGGGGTTGGCACACGTTTTCGTCTTGACTCTCCGGTAGAAACTTTGGGGCACTCTTTGAGGTTCTATGTGTTGGTTGAATAGATGAATCTGAGATTGTGTGATGCATATCGTATAATCATACCCACGGATACTTGAGGTGACATTGGAGTATCTAGGTGACATTAGGGTTTTGGTTGATTTGTTTCTTAAGGTGTTATTCTAGTACAAACTCTAGGGTTGTTTGTGACACTTATAGGAATAGCCCAACGGATTGATTGGAAAGAATAACTTTGAGGTGGTTTCGTACCCTACCATAATCTCTTCGTTTGTTCTCCACTATTAGTGGCTTTGGAGTGACTCTTTGTTGCATGTTGAGGGATAGTTATGTGATCCAATTATGTTATTATTGTTGAGAGAACTTGCACTAGTGAAATTATGAACCCTGGGCCTTGTTTCAACGCATTGCAATACCGTTTGTGCTCACTTTTATCATTAGTTACCTTGCTGTTTTTATATTTTCAGATTACAAAAACCTTTATCTACCATCCATATACCACTTGTATCACCATCTCTTCGCCGAACTAGTGCACCTATACAATTTACCATTGTATTGGGTGTGTTGGGGACACAAGAGACTCTTTTTTATTTGGTTGCAGGGTTGTTTGAGAGAGACCATATTCATCCTACGCCTCCCACGGATTGATAAACCTTAGGTCATTCACTTGAGGGAAATTTGCTACTGTCCTACAAACATCTGCACTTGGAGGCCCAACAACGTCTACAAGAAGAAGGTTGTGTAGTAGACATCAGGTTGCGGCATATTGTTTACCGAGGCCGGGCATGACCTAGGAAAGTGTGTCTGACCGGAGTTAATCGAGCATGGTGGGTAAGTTGGTGCACCCCTGCAGGGAAGAAAACATCTATCAATAGCCTGTCCTACAGTAACGGACACTTGGAGTTGTATCCCGATTGATACAACTAGAATTGGATACTGGAGATGAGAAATGGTTATGAGAAATGGATAGTATGGCTCTGGGATTGCTTTCTCGCAGGGAGTCAAGAAAGGATCTCTGGCCGAGATTGATAACACTACTACTACTTTACATTATGTTGATCTATACTCTTCTATATGTGGCAAGATGCTTGAAGATGCTAGTCTTCTATAGGCTAGGCTTTTCCCTTCTTTTCTGCCATTCTGCAATTTAGTCCACAGATACAGCCCATTTTCCGTTGATACAGATGCATACTTAGTTTAGATCTGATGTAAGTCTTGCGAGTACTTTGGATGAGTACTCACGGTTGCTTTGCTACCTCTTTTTCCCATATACCCGATTGTTGCGACCAGATGACGGATCCCAGGAGCCAGATGACACCACTGATGACTACTACTACCCCGAGGGTGCCTACTACTACGTGATGTCGCTGACGACCTGGAGTAGTTAGGAAGCTCCCAGGCAGGAGGCCTTGCCTTTTCGATCGTTGTTGCTTTTGTGCTAGCCTTCATAAGGCAGACTTGTTTAACTTATGTATGTACTCAGATATTGTTGGTTCCGCTGACTCTTGTGTATTCGTGCTTATGTATTCGAGCCCTCGAGGCCCCTGGCTTGTAATATAAAGCTTGTAATATTTTAATTTGTGTCCAGAATTGTGTTGTGATATCTTCCCGTGAGTCCTTGATCTTGGTCGTACACATTTGCGTGTATGATTAGTGTATGATTGAATCGAGGGCGTCACACTTGTCTCCACACTTCCGGTCCTCCTTGTTCCCTCAACATCGCGGATGTGCAGCAACCCCTCACTGATACGTCTCCAACGTATCTATAATTTTTGATTGCTCCATGCTATATTATCTACTGTTTTGAACATTATTGGGCTTTATTATCCACTTTTATATTATTTTTGGGACTAACCTATTAACCGGAGGCCCAACCCAGAATTGTTGTTTTTTGCCTGTTTTAGGGTTTCGAAGAAAAGGAATATCAAACGGAGTCCAAACGGAATGAAACCTTCGGGGACGTGATTTTCTCAACAGATAAGACCTGGGAGACTTGGACCCTACGCCAAGGCACGTAACAGGAGGCCACGAGGTAGGGGGCGTGCCCTACCCTACCAGGCGCGCCCCCACCCTCGTGGGCCCCCTGTTGCTCCACCGACGTACTTCTTCCTCCTATATATATCCACGTAACCCCAAACGATCAGATACGGAACCAAAACCCTAATTCCACCGCCGTAACTTTCTGTATCCACGAGATCCCATCTTTGGGCCTATTCCGGAGCTCCGCCGGAGGGGGCATCGATCAAGGAGGGCTTCTACATCAACACCATAGCCTCTCCGATGAAGTGTGAGTAGTTTACCTGAGACCTACGGGTCCATAGTTAGTAGCTAGATGGCTTATTCTGTCTTTTTGGATCTCAATACAATGTTCTCCCCCTCTCTTGTGGAGATCTATTCGATGTAATCTTCTTTTTGCGGTGTGTTTGTTGAGACCGATGAATTGTGGGTTTATGATCAAGTCTATCTATGAATAATATTTGAATCTTCTCTGAATTCTTTTATGTATGATTGGTTATCTTTGCAAGTCTCTTCGAATTATCAGTTTGGTTTGGCCTACTAGATTGATCTTTCTTGCAATGGGAGAAGTGCTTAGCTTTGGGTTCAATCTTGCGGTGTCCTTTCCCGGTGATAGTAAGGGCAGCAAGGCACGTATTGTATTGTTCCCATCGAGGATAACAAGATGGGGTTTTCTTCATATTGCATGAGTCTATCCCTCTACATCATGTCATCTTGCTTAAGGCGTTACTCTGTTTTTAACTTAATACTCTAGATGCATGCTGGACAGAGGTCGATGAGTGGACTAATAGTAGTAGATGCAGGCAGGAGTCGGTCTACTTGTCTCGGACGTGATGCCTATATACATGATCATACCTAGATATTCTCATAACTATGCTCAATTCTGTCAATTGCTCAACAGTAATTTGTTCACCCACCGTAGAATACTTATGCTCTCGAGAGAAGCCACTAGTGAAACCTATGGCCCCCGGGTCTATCTTTATCATATTGTTCTCCTACTACTTTGCTATTTACTTTGCCTTTATTTTACTTTGCATCTTTATCATAAAAATACCAAAAATATTATCTTTATCATATCTATCAGATCTCACTCTCGTAAGTGGCCCTATAGGGATTGACAACCCCTATTTGCATTGGTTGCGAGGATTTATTTGTTTTGTGCAGGTATGAGGGACTTGCGCGTAGCCTCCTACTGGATTGATACCTTGGTTCTCAAAAACTGAGGGAAATACTTACGCTACTTTGTTGCATCATCCCTTCCTCTTCGGGGAAAATCAACGCAATGCTCAAGAGGTAGCAAGAAGGATTTCTGGCGCCATTGCCGGGGAGGTCTTCGCAAAAGTCAACATACCAAGTACCCATCACATACCCTTATCTCCCGCATTACATTATTTGACATTTGCCTCTCGTTTTCCTCTCCCCCACTTCACCCTTGCCGTTTTATTCGCCCTCTCTCTCTATCCTCCCTCTCTTTCTCTATTTGCCCCTTTTTGCCCGCTTGCTTTTTGTTTGCTTGTGTGTTAATTTGTTTGCTTGTTGTTATGGCTAGTCCTTTACCTTCTGCCTCTATGTCTGAAATTGGGGAAACTATCATCGATAATAATTCTGATGCTCCTACTAAAGAACCCACTATCTCACATATAAAAAGATTCTGTGTTGGTAGTGGTAACATTATTGGAAAAGGAGTTATTCAAGATTTCTTTACTTGTGTTGGTGCTTTACCTTCTATGGGTAGTTCTATCCTTCATAGAACCAGTAGCCTTGCGGACGCTATTGCCATGCTTGTAGTTGAACTCGAAAGACAATTCATGCACTTGCATCCTTCCATACAAAGGATTTTTCTGGAATTTTCTAATATTGAGCATTCTTCTGTTAAGCGTGCCGCTACTATCTTTTTGGCTCATGAGTTTAGATTCATAATAAAAGAGGCCAAAGAAATCTTTGAACATTATAGGGTGGACGCTTGTCGTCCTCCCATAGAGGCTATCCTCTTTGATCAAGAAGAAATAATGCGTTTTCAATCTCTAGACTATGTTGCTTTCAATGAAAATCTTAGAAAAAGGGTTCCTACCAATGTTTTAGTTGACAGAATCTCTGAACTTAATGATGATTTGGCTATTCGAAATAATGAACTAGGATATTCTCTTGAATATAGACTCACAAAGTTCTGTCAAAAGAATGCTTATAATGATGAATTGGTTGTGCAATATGAAGGACCAAAGGAGGGACCTATACCTCCCAAGGTTGATCTTGGGGACTTCTATCCCATTAAATTTAGCCCTTTTGATTACTTTTTATTGCCTCAAAGAAAGCTTGCCGCCGAACTTAGAGAATATGAGATGGGTTTTAATAATCTATCTTACTATTATGGCAATACCTAGATCTATCCTTGCTTGTTATGCCTAGCTAGGGGCGTTAAACGATAGCGCTTGTTGGGAGGCAACCCAATTTTATTTTTATTCCTTGCTTTTTGCTCCTGTTTAGTAATAAATAATTTATCTAGCCTCTGTTTTGGTTGTGTTTTTTGTGTTTAATTAGTGTTTATGCCAAGTAGAACCGTTGGGAAGATTTGGGGAAAGTCTTGTTGAACTTGCTGTAAAAAACAGAAACTTTAGCGCTCACGAGAACTACTGCCATTTTTATTTGGAAAGTGATATTTAGTTAATTCTTTTTGCAGATGATTAATAGATAAATTCGTCACGTCCAGCAATTTATTTTAGAATTTTTGGGGTTCCAGATCTTGCGCTAGCCACAGATTACTACAGACTGTTCTGTTTTTGACAGATTCTGTTTTTCGTGTGTTGTTTGCTTATTTTGATGAATCTATGGCTAGTAAAATAGTTTATAAACCATAGAGAAGTTGTAATACAGTAGGTATAACACCAATATAAATAAATAATGAGTTCATTACAGTACCTTGAAGTGGTATTTTGTTTTGTTTCGCTAACGGAGCTCACGAGATTTTCTACTTTAATTTTGTGTTGTGAAGTTTTCAAGTTTTGGGTAAAGATTTGATGGATTATGGAACAAGGAGTGGCAAGAGCCTAAGCTTGGCGATGCCCATGGAACCCTCAAGATAATCTAAGGACACCTAAAATCCAAAGCTTGGGGATGCCCCGGAAGGCATCCCCTCTTTCGTCTACTTCTATCGGTAACTTTACTTGGAGCTATATTTTTAAGCCACATGATATGTGTTTGCTTGGAGCGTCTTGTATGATTTGAGTCTTTGCTTGTTAGTTTACCACAATCATCCTTGCTGTACACACCTTTTGAGAGAGACATACATGATTTGGAATTTTTTAGAATACTCTATGTGCTTCGCTTATATCTTTTGAGTTATATAATTTTGCTCTAGTACTTCACTTATATCTTTTAGAGCACGGTGGTGGATTTGTTTTATAGAAACTATTGATCTCTCATGATTCACTTATATTATTTTGAGAGTCTTTAATATCATGGTAATTTGCTTAAAATCTTAATATGCTTGGTATACAAGATTAATAATAAAACTTTCTTATGAGTGTGTTGAATACTATGATAAGTTTGATGCTTGATAATTGTTTTGAGATATGAAGATGGTCATATTAAAGTTGTGCTAGTTGAGTAGTTGTGAATTTGAGAAATACTTGTGTTGAAGTTTGTGATTCCCGTAGGATGCACGTATGGTGAACCATTATGTGATGAAGTCGGAGCATGATTTATTTATTGATTGTCTTCCTTATGAGTGGCGGTTGGGGACGAGCGATGGTCTTTTCCAACCAATCTATCCCCCTAGGAGCATGAGTGTAATACTTTGCTTTAATAACTTGTAGATTTTTGCAATAAGTATATGAGTTCTTTATGACTCATGTTGAGTCCATGGATTATACGCACTCTAACCCTTCCACCTTTGCTAGCCTCTCTAATACCGCGCACCTTTCGCTGGTATCATACACCCACCATATACCTTCCTCAAAACAGCCACCATACCTACCTATTATGGCATTTCCATAGCCATTCCGAGATATATTGCCATGCAACTTTCCACCATTCCGTTTATTATGACACACTCCATCATTGTCATATTGCTTAGCATGATCATGTAGTCGACATCGTATTTGTGGCAAAGCCACCATTCATAATTCTTTCATACATGTCACTCATGAGTCATTGCATATCCTGGTACGCCGCCGGAGGCATTCATATAGAGTCATACTTTGTTCTAAGTATCGATTTGTAATTGTTGAGTTGTAAGAAAAATAAAAGTGTGATGATCATCATTATTAGAGCATTGTCCCAGTGAGGAAAGGATGATGGAGACTATGATTCCCCCACAAGTCGGGATGAGACTCCGGACGAAAAATAAAAAAGGAGAAAGAAAAGAGGCCACAAAAAAGAGAAAAGGCCCAAATAAAAAATGAGAGAAAAAGAGAGAAGGGACAATGCTACTATCCTTTTACCACACGTGTGCTTCAAAGTAGCACCATGATCTTCATAGTAGAGAGTCTCTCATGTTATCACTTTCATATACTAGTGGGAATTTTTCATTATATAACTTGGCATGTATATTCCAATGATGGGCTTCCTCAAAATGCCCTAGGTCTTCATAAGCAAGCAAGTTGGATGCACACCCACTTAGTTTCTTTTTGAGCTTTCATATACTTATAGCTCTAGTGCATCCGTTGCATGGCAATCCCTACTCACTCACATTGATATCTATTGATGGGCATCTCCATAGCCCATTGATACGCCTAGTTGATGTGAGACTATCTTCTCCCTTTTTGTCTTCTCCACAACCACCACTCTATTCCACCTATAGTGCTATGTCCATGGCTTACGCTCATGTATTGCGTGAAAATTGAAAAAGTTTTGAGAATGTCAAAAGTATGAAACAATTGCTTGGCTTGTCATTGGGTTGTGCATGATTTAAATATTTTGTGTGGTGAAGATGGAGCATAGCCAGACTATATGGTTTTGTAGGGATAACTTTCTTTAGCCATGTTATTTTGAGAAGACATAATTGCTTAGTTAGTATGCTTGAAGTATTATTATTTTTATGTCAATATGAACTTTTGTCTTGAATCTTTCGGATCTGAATATTCATACCACAATTAAGAAGAATTACATTAAAATTATGCCAAGTAGCACTCCGCATCAAAAAATCTGTTTTTATCATTTACCTACTCGAGGACGAGCAGGAATTAAGCTTGGGGATGCTTGATACGTCTCCAACGTATCTATAATTTTTTATTGCTCCATGCTATATTATCTACTGTTTTGAACATTATTGGGCTTTATTATCCACTTTTATATTATTTTTGGGACTAACCTATTAACCGGAGGCCTAGCCTAGAATTGTTGTTTTTTGCCTGTTTTAGGGTTTCGAAGAAAATGAATATCAAACGGAGTACAAACGGAATGAAACCTTCAGGAACGTGATTTTCTCAACAGATAAGACCCGGGAGACTTGGACCCTACGCCAAGGCACGTAACAGGAGGCCATGAGGTAGGGGGGCGTGCCCTAACCTACCAGGCACGCCCCCCACCCTCATGGGCCCCCTGTTGCTCCACCGACGTACTTCTTCCTGCTATATATATATATATATATCCACGTACCCCCAAATGATTAGATACGGAGCCAAAACCCTAATTCCACCGTCGTAACTTTCTGTATCCACGAGATCCCATCTTGGGGCCTGTTCCGGAGCTCCGCCGGAGGGGGCATTGATCATGGAGGGCTTCTACATCGACACCATAGCCTCTCCGATGAAGTGTGAGTAGTTTACCTCGGACCTACGGGTCCATAGTTAGTAGCTAGATGGCTTCTTCACTCTTTTTGGATCTCAATACAATGTTCTCCCCCTCTCTTGTGGAGATCTATTCGATGTAATCTTATTTTTGCGGTGTGTTTGTTGAGACCGATGAATTGTGGGTTTATGATCAAGTCTATCTATGAATAATATTTGAATCTTCTTTGAATTCTTTTATGTATGATTGGTTATCTTTGCAAGTCTCTTTGAATTATCAGTTTGGTTTGGCCTACTAGATTGATCTTTCTTGCAATGGGAGAAGTGCTTAGCTTTGGGTTCAATCTTGCGGTGTCCTTCCCGGTGACAGTAAGGGCAGCAAGGCACGTATTGTATTGTTGCCATCGAGGACAACAAGATGGGGTTTTCTTCATATTGCATGAGTCTATCCCTCTACATCATGTCATCTTGCTTAAGGCGTTACTCTGTTTTTAACTTAATACTCTAGATGCATGCTGGATAGCGGTCGATGAGTGGACTAATAGTAGTAGATGCAGGCAGGAGTCGGTCTACTTGTCTCGGACGTGATGCCTATATACATGATCATACCTATATATTCTCATAACTATGCTCAATTCTGTCAATTGCTCAACAGTAATTTGTTCACCCACCGTAGAATACTTATGCTCTCAAGAGAAGCCACTAGTGAAACCTATGGCCCCCGGGTCTATCTTTATCATATTGTTCTCCTACTACTTTGCTATTTACTTTGCCTTTATTTTACTTTGCATCTTTATCATAAAAATACCAAAAATATTATCTTTATCATATCTATCAGATCTCACTCCTGTAAGTGGCCCTATAGGGATTGACAACCCCTATTTGCGTTGGTTGCGAGGATTTATTTGTTTTGTGCCGGTACGAGGGACTTGCGCATAGCCTCCTACTGGAATGATACCTTGGTTCTCAAAAACTGAGGGAAATACTTACGCTACTTTGCTCCATCATCCCTTCATCTTCGGGGAAAACCAACATGGTGCTCAAGAGGTAGCACTCACGCATCTCAATGGTTTGAGGGTGTTGCAGGACCTCCACGAGGTAGGGGTTGATGACCTTCTCGAAGAACTTGTCCTTGGGGAACTTGAAGACGCCATGGTGATCTAGATCTGTCAGAAAAACAGCTCGAAACAAAGACAGAAGATATTTGCATGATACGGTGGTCAAAACATTCGGGAGATTATGTAATGGATTTTTACTGACCAAAAGAAGTATCATGCAGAAAACGGAGTCCGGAGGGCACATGAGGTGCCCATGAGGAAGGGGGCGTGCCCTCCACCCTCGTGGAAGACTCGTGTCCTTTCCGGACTACTTCTTATTTTCCTATTTTCTTAAATATTCCAAAACGGATAAAAATTGCCATTAGAACTGTTTTGGAGTCGCTTTACCTATCGTACCATGTACCTATTCTTTTTCGGAGTCTGAAATGTTCTGGAAAGTGACTCTTATGTATTCCTCCGGGGTTACGGTTTCAATAACATTTGTTTCAACATTTATGGGATTACCTGAGATATAATGTTTGATTCTTTGACCGTTCACCTCCCTCGGATTTGTGCCTTCGAAGTTGTTGATTTTTATGGCACCGGAACGATAGACCTCCTCGATGATGTAAGGACCTTCCCATTTAGAGAGGAGTTTGCCTGCAAAAAACCTTAAACGAGAGTTGTATAGCAATACATAATCACCTACATTAAACTCATGCTTTTGTATCCTTTTATCAGGCCATCTTTTAACTTTTTCTTTAAATAGTTTGGCATTCTCATAAGCCTGGGCTCTCCATTCATCAAGTGAGCTAATGTCAAAAAGCCTCTTCTCACCGGCAAGTTTGAAATCATAATTGCGCTCTTTAATTGCCCAATATGCCTTATGTTCTAGTTCAAGAGGTAAGTGACATGCCTTTCCATAAACCATTTTATATGGAGACATACCCATAGGATTTTTATATGCAGTTCTATAAGCCCATAATGCACCATCAAGTTTCTTGGACCAATTCTTTCTAGATCTATTAACAGTCTTTTGCAAAATTAATTTAAGCTCTCTATTATTCAGTTCTACTTGACCACTAGATTGTCGATGATATGGAGATGCAATTCTATGATTAACATCATACTTAGCAAGCATTTTACAAAAAGCACCATGAATAAAATGTGAACCACAATCAATCATTAAATATCTAGGGACTCCAAACCTTGGAAAAATAACTTCTTTAAGCATCTTAATAGAGGTGTTATGATCGGCACTACTAGTTGGAATAGCTTCTACCCACTTAGTAACGTAATCAACAGCAACTAAAATATGTGTATACCCATTAGAGGAAGGAAACGGTCCCATATAATCAAAGCCCCAAACATCAAACGGTTCAATAATAAGTGAATAATTCATAGGCATTTCTTGACGTCTACTAATATTACCAATTCTTTGGCATTCATCACAGGACAAGATAAACTTACGGGCATCCTTGAAGAGAGTAGTCCAATAAAAACTGGATTGCAATACCTTATGTGCAGTTCTGTCTCCGGCATGGTGTCCTCCATAAGCCTCGGAGTGACACTTGCGTAGGATCTGTTCCTGTTCATGCTCAGGTACACAACGTCTAATAACACCATCTACTCCTTCTTTATAAAGGTGTGGGTCATCCCAAAAGTAATGCCTTAAATCATAGAAGGACCTTTTCTTTTGCTGGTATGTGAAACTAGGTGGTATAAATTTAGCAACAATATAATTAGCATAATCAGCATACCATGGAGCAGTACGAGAAGCATTTATGATAGCTAGTTGTTCATCAGGAAAGCTATCATCAATAAGTAGTGAGTCATCAAGAACATTCTCTAACCTAGACAAGTTGTCTGCAACGGGGTTCTCATCTCCCTTTCTATCAATAATATGCAAATCAAATTCTTGAAGCAAGAGAACCCATCTAATAAGTCTAGGTTTAGCATCTTTCTTTTCCATAAGATATTTATTAGCAGCATGATCAGTGTGAATAGTTACTTTAGAATCAACAATATAAGGTCTAAACTTATCACAAGCAAACACAGCTGCTAAAAATTCTTTTTCAGTAGTAGCATAGTTTCTCTGGGCACTGTCTAAAGTTTTACTAGCATATTGTATAACATTTAATTTCTTATCAACTCTTTGTCCTAGAACAGCCCCTACAGCATAATCACTAGCATCACACATAATTTCAAATGGTAAATTCCAATCAAGAGGCTGAATAATAGGTGCAGAAATCAAGGCTTTCTTAAGTATTTCAAATGCTTCTACACAATCATCATCAAAAATAAAAGGAACATCTTTTTGTAAGAGATTAGTCAGAGGCCGAGAAATTTTGGAAAAGTCCTTAATGAACCTCCTATAAAAACCGGCATGACCAAGGAAAATTCTTATACCTTTAATGTCCTTAGGACACGGAAAATTTTCAATAGCATCAACTTTAGCTTTATCAACTTCAATACCTCTTTCAAAAATTTTATGCCCCAAGACAATACCTTCATTAACCATAAAGTGGCACCTCTCCCAATTCAAAACAAGATTGGTTTCTTTACATCTCTGCAAAACTCGATCAAGGTTGCTTAAGCAATCATTAAAAGAAGTTCCGTAAACGAAGAAATCATCCATGAAAACCTCAACAATCTTTTCACTAAAGTTAGAGAATATAACAGTCATACATCTTTGAAAGGTAGAAGGTGCATTACATAAACCAAAAGGCATACGTCTATAAGCAAAGGTACCGAAAGCGCAAGTAAAAGTTGTCTTTTCTTGATCCTCTTTTGATACAGGTATTTGAGAGAAACCAGAATAACCATATAGAAAGCAAAAATGTGTATGTTTGGATAATCTTTCTAGCATTTGATCAATAAATGGTAAAGGGTAACGATCCTTTTTAGTAGCTTTATTTAATTTGCAGAAATCAATTAGCATTCTATAACCTGTAACAAATCTTTGTGGGATCAATTCATCTTTATCATTAGGAACTACAATAATACCTCCCTTCTTAGGGACACAATGGACAGGACTTACCCACTGACTATCAGCAACGGGATAAATTATACCTGCCACCAGAAGCTTTAGTATTTATTTTCTTACCACTTCTTTCATCTTAGGATTTAACCGTCGTTCGTGATCAACAACCGGTTTCGCGTCTTTCTCCAATTTTATTTTGTGCTGGCAGAGAGTGGGACTAATGCCCTTAAGATCATCAGAGTATATCCAATAGCAGCATGGTGCTTCTTCGGAGTTTTCAATAATTTCTTTTCTTCATGCTCTGAAAGGTTAGCACTAATAATAACAGGATAAATCTGTTTCTCATCAAGATAAGCATATTTAAGAGTATCGGGTAAAGGTCTAAGCTCAAACACGAGATCACCCTTGGGTGGAGGAGGATCCCCTAAGATTTCAACAGGCAAGTTGTGCTTCAAAATAGATCCCTGTTTAAATAATACTTCATCTATTTCCCTTCTTTCATTCATGAACATATCATTTTCATGGTCTAGCAAATGTTGTTCTAAAGGATCACTAGGAGGCACAGCAATAGAAGCAAGACCAATAATTTCATCTTTACTAGGCAATTCTTTATCATGGGGTTGTCTACGAAATTTAGCAAAATTAAATTCATGAGACATATCCCCTAAACCAATAGAAACAATATCTTTATTGCAGTCTATCTTAGCATTAACAGTATCCAAGAAGGGTCTACCAAATATAATGGGACAAAAGTTATCTTGTGGGGAACCAAGAACAAGAAAATCAGCAGGGTATTTAACTTTCCCACACAAGACTTCAACATCTCTAACAATCCCAACTGGTGAAATTGTATCTCTATTGGCAAGCTTAATTGTAACATTAATTTCCTCTATCTCAGCAGGTGCAATATCAAGCATAATTTCTTTATATAAGGAATGAGGTATTGCACTTGCACTAGCACCCATATCACATAAGCAATGATAGCAATGATCTCCTATTTTAACAGAAATAACAGGCATGCCTACAACAGGTCTATGTTTATTTTTAGTATCGGGTCTAGCAATTCTAGCAGATTCATCACAGAAGTAAATAGCATGCCCATCGATATTATCAGCCAAGAGATCTTTAACCATAGCAACACTAGGTTCAACTTTAATTTGCTCAGGGGGTTTGGGTGGCTTAATATTACTTTTGTTGACCACAATTGAAGCTTTAGCATGATCCCTTATTCTAACAGGGAAAGGTAGTTTCTCAATATAAGCAGTAAGAACAACATGATCATTATAAGTGATAGTCTTTTCTTCAACTTTAATAGGTGCAACTACTTTTACTTCAATGGGAGGATTATATTTAAACCGCTTCTCCTTAGGGAGATCAACATGAGTAGCAAAGGATTCACAAAAAGAAGTTACTATCTCAGAGTCAAGTCCATATTTAGTGCTAAATTCACGAAAAGCATCAGTATCCATAAAAGATTTAACACAATCAAACTTAGGTGTTATACCTGACTCCTTACCTTCGTCAAGATCCCAATCTTCAGAGTTGCATTTAATTCTCTCCAATAAATCCCATTTGAATTTAATAGTCTTCATCATAAAAGAACCAGTACAAGAAGTATCGAGCATGGAGCGATTACTGAGAGAAAGTCGAGCATAAATTTTTTGAATAATCATTTCTCTTGAGAGCTCATGATTGGGGCATGAATATAACATTGACTTAAGCCTCCCCCAAGCTTGAGCGATGCTTTCTCCTTCGCGAGGCCAAAAATTATATATATAATTACGATCACGATGAACAAGATGCATAGGATAAAACTTCTGATGAAATTCCAATTTCAATCGGTTGTAGTTCCATGATCCCATATCATCACATAGCCTAAACCATGTCAATGCCTCTCCCTTCAAAGATAAAGGGAAGACCTTCTTCTTGATAACATCCTTGGGCATACCTGTAAGCTTAAATAATCCACAAAATTCATCCACATAGATTAGGTGCAAATCGGGATGCAATGTTCCATCTCCTGTAAAAGGATTAGGTAGCAGTTTCTCTATCATACCCGAAGGAATTTCAAAGTAAACATTTTCAGTAGGTTCAGTAGGTTGAGGAGCAACTCTTTGCTCTACTGGTCGGGGTGAAGATACCTAGAACAAGCCCCTCAAAGGATTATGTTCCATAGTAACAAGTGACAGTAAATTCCAGCACACCATATAAATTTTTCCTTACCAAATTCCACCTAGCAAAGGCGCTTCACTCCCCAGCAACGGCGCCAAAAAAGAGTCTTGATTACCCACAAGTGTAGGGGATCTATCATAGCCTTTTCGATAAGTAAGAGTGTTGAACCCAACGAGGAGCAGAAGGAAATGATAAGCGGTTTTCAACAAGGTATTCTCTCCAAGCACTGAAATTATCGGTAACAGATAGTTTTGTGATAAGGTAATTTGTAACGGGTAACAAACAGTAAAAGTAAATAAGGTGCAGCAAGATGGCCCAATCCTTTTTGTAGCAAAGGACAAGCCTGGACATACTCTTATATAAAGGAAAGCGCTCCCGAGGACACATGGGAATTATCGTCAAGCTAGTTTTCATCACGCTCATATGATTCGCGTTCGGTACTTTGATAATTTGATATGTGGATGGACCGGTGCTTGGGTACTGCCCTTACTTGGACAAGCATCCCACTTATGATTAACCCCTATTGCAAGCATCTGCAACTACAACAGAAGTATTAAGGTAAAGCTAACCATAGCATGAAACATATCGATCCAATTCAGCCCCTTACGAAGCAACGGATAAACTAGGGTTTAAGCTTCTGTCACTCTAGCAACCCATCATCTACTTATTGCTTCCCAATGCCTCCCTCTAGGCCCAAACAATGGTGAAGTGTCATGTAGTCGACGTTCACATGACACCACTAGAGGGATGACAACATACATCTCATCAAAATATCGAACGAATACCAAATTCACATGACTACTTATAGCTAGACTTCTCCCATGTCCTCAGGAACAAACGTAACTACTCACAAATCATATTCATGTTCATAATCAGAGGGGTATTAATATGCATAATGGATCTGAACATATGATCTTCCACCAAGTAAACCAACTAGCATCAACTACAAGGAGTAATCAACACTACTAGCAACCCATAGGTACCAATCTGAGGTTTTGATACAAAGATTAGATACAAGAGATGAACTAGGGTTTGAGATGAGATGGTGCTGGTGAAGATGTTGATGGAGATTGACCCCCTCCCGATTAGAGGATCATTGGTGATGACGATGGTGATGATTTCCCCCTCCGGAGGCAAGTTTCCCCGGTAGAACAGCTCCGCCGGAGCCCTAGATTGGTTCCGCCTCGTGGCGGCGGAGTTTCGTCCCGTGAGCTAGCTTATGGTTTTTTTTCCTCGACAAAAGACTCCATATAGCCAAAGATGGGCATCAGAGGGCCACTAGGGGGCCCATGAGGCACGGGGCGCGCCCAGGGGGTAGCCCCCCCCCCACCCTCGTGGACGGTGGGTGGCCCCCCTCTGGTATTTCTTTCGCCCAATATTTTTTATATATTCTAAAACATGCTCCCGTGAAGTTTCAAGACTTTTGGAGTTGTGCAGAATAGGTCTCTAATATTTGCTCCATTTCCAACCCAGAATTCCAGTTACCGGCATTCCCCCTCTTCATGTAAACCTTGTAAAATAAGAGAGAAAAGGCATAAGTATTGTGACATAATGTGTAATAACAGCCCATAATGCTATAAATATCGATATAAAAGCATGATGCAAAATGGACGTATCACTTATTATGATGTGCATTACCGAGGGGGCCCAGAGATACCTCTGTGATACTCGGAGTGACAAATCCTAATCTCGATCTATGACAACCCAACAAACACCTTCGGAGACACCTGTAGAGCATCTTTATAATCACCCAGTTACGTTGTGACGTTTGATAGCACACAAGGTGTTCCTCCGGTATTCGGGAGTTGCATAATCTCATAGTCAAAGGAATATGTATAAGTCATGAAGAAAGCAATAGCAATAAAACTTAACGATCATTATGCTAAGCTAACAGATGTGTCTTGTCCATCACATCATTCTCCTAATGATGTGATCCCGTTAATCAAATGACAACACATGTCTATGGTTAGGAAACTTAACCATCTTTGATCAACGAGCTAGTCTAATAGAGGCTTACTAGGGACACGGTGTTTTGTCTATGTATCCACACATGTATCAAGTTTTCGGTTAATACAATTCTAGAATGGATAATAAACATTTATCATGATATAAGGAATTACAAAATAATAACTTTATTATTTCCTCTAGGCATATTTCCTTTAGTCTCCCACTTGCACTAGAGTCAACAATATAGTTCACATCGCCATGTGATTTAACACCAATAGTTCACATCATCAAGTGATTAACGCCCTATAGTTCACATCGCCATGTGACCAATAAGGGTTTACTAGAGTCAATAATCTAGTTCACATCGTCATGTAATTAACACCCAAAGAGTACTAAGGTGTGATCATGTTTTGCTTGTGAGAGAAGTTTAGTCAACTGGTCTGCCAATTCAGACCATATGTATTTTGCAAATTTCTATGTCTACAATGCTCTGTATGGAGCTAATCTAGCTAATTGCTCCCACTTTCAATATGTATCCAGATTGAGACTCGGAGTCATCCGGATCAGTGTCAAAGCTTGCATCGACGTAACCCTTTACGACAAACTCTTTGTCACCTCCATAACCGAGAAGCATATCCCTATTCCACTAAGGATAATTTTGACTGTTGTCCAATGATCCACTCCCGGATCACTATTGTACCCTCTTGCCAAACTCATGGTGAGGTACACAATAGGTCTGGTACACAACATAGCATACTTTATAGAACCTATGACTAAGGCACAGGGAATGACTTTCATTCTCTTTCTATTTTGTGCCGTGGTCGGGTTTTGAGTCTTACTCAACTTCACACCTTGCAACGCAGGCAAGAACTCCTTCTTTGGTTGTTCCATTTTGAACTACTTCACAATCTTGTCAAGGTATGTATTCACTAAAAAAATCTTATCAAGCGTCTTGATCTATCTCTATAGATCTTGATGCTCAATATGTAAGAAGTTTCACCGAGGTCTTTCTCTAAAAAAAACTCCTTTCAAACACTCCCTTATGCTTTCCAGAAAATTCTACTTCATTTCCGATCAACAATATGTCATTCACATATACTTATCAGAAAGGATGTAGTGCTCCCACTCACTTTCTTGTAAATACAGGCTTCACCACAAGTCCGTATAAAACTATATGCTTTGATCAACTCATCAAAGCGTATATTCCAACTCCAAGATGCTTGCACCATTCCATAGATGGATTGCTGGAGCTTGCACATTTTGTTAGCACCTTTAGGATTGACAAAACCTTCTAGTTGTATCATATACAACTCTGTCGGATCACGGGTTCCGGCAAACCCTCGAGGTTAGAACACTGGGTGCGCGTTAAGGTTTTCTCCCTATCGATCCACGCCCTAACTCTCTAAGATCCCGCGGACGAACTCGACGAACTCACAGCACAGAAAGACTCAAGATTTATACTGGTTCGGGCCACCGTTGTGGTGTAATACCCTACTCTAGTGTGGTGGTGGTGGATTGCCTCTTGGGATGATGATGAACAGTATAAAAGGAAGAACAGCCTCCCGAGGTTGAGGTGTTCTTGTGCTTGGCTCACTTGTGTGGGTGAGATGATCTTGGATCCGTCCTCGATTCGTGATGAGGTCGATCCCCCCTACTGTGGTGGCTAGTTCTACTTATATAGGCCCTGGTCCTCTCCCCAAATATTGAGCGGGAAAGGAGCCAACAACGGCCAATTTGAAAGGGGACAGCTAGTACAACTTATCCTGACAAAAGTGGTCTTCGCCTGCAAAAGGCTCTGGTGGTGACGCCGTCTTGGGCTCCATGGTGACCTCCGTCTGGTCGTCCCGCTGGTCTTGGTCTCGTTGCACCGATATGGAAACCTTTGCTTGATGCCTCGGTACTCCGCGCCTGCGCTTGCCCCCTTGGCACCAAAGAGGAAGCAAGGACACTACGCGCGCTGGCGCCCGCCTGGCACCCGCCTGGTCTCGATCGTCATGGCTCACGTCACGAGGACCTCGTGAGGTTTGCCTTGCCTTGATCTCTCTGCCCCTCATGAGCCTGCCTAGCGAGGACCGCTCCTGAGGAGGTCTTGCGTCGTCCGCCTCGCGAGGCTTGGCCCCTCGTGAGGGTCTTGAATGCCTTGTCAATGAAGATGGGCCGTACGGGTCTGCTAGCTCAGCCACGCCGTGGGCCGCAGGCAGGCAAGTCTAGGGACCCCTGTTCCCAGAACGCCGACAGTAGCCCCCGGGCCCAAGGCGCGCTTGGGCTTGGCTTCGAGGCGAAGCCAAAGGCCAAGCGTGGAGCGTCGCGGTTCCCAAAAGCCTGCGGCCTCAGTTGACGCGTGGCGGTTGATTGGACGTGGGCATCTTCGCTTCCCCACACTGCCTCGGCAACTGCCTGACTTGACAAGTCCCTGCGAGACGCAAGGAAAACCATCATTACATGTGATCGTGGGGGGCGCTGGTTGGCCTTCTCCTGCTATAAATAAGGAAGGGGGCGGAGCCCCTGTCCCCCACTTCTTCCCATTCCGCCTTCTTCTTCCTCCTTTGCTCTACTGCTAGTAGCAACTCCAATGGCACCGATCCGTAGGTTTTTAGCTGAGGAGAAGGGAAAGGTTCCCCTCGACGTGCCAGCGCCGCTCCCGCCGAAGAAGAGGTCGGTCCACCGCCTCGACGTCGCGGAGATGCAGGTGGTGACGAGGCCTTGGTGTGAGCGGCCTCCTCCTGGGTATCCACTGCCCTTGTACGCCCAAGCCAGGGGCTCGGGAGGAAGGAGCAACGAGCGTCGGCGCGCGCACAGCGGCCAAGGTCGACGCGCCGCGACGACGAGCGTCGTCGCTCCTGGAGTCCATGCTGCGGACTCCTCACGCGAGCTCGTGCTGTGGCCGATGATGCCCCCAAGCTCCTGGATCCGCTTCCCGCGCTTCTTCTCCGACGTGATGCCGCTGAGGGGGCCTCTCGAGTCCTGGGTAGAGGTTGAAGCAGTCTCCACCGGCAAAATCTTCATGACCCGCGGCTGGGGCGAGGTCGCGCGGGTTTGCTGTGCGGAGGGCGCCCTCGTGATCCACTTCGAGTACGATGGCGCCTCCACGCTATTCTTCAATGTCTTCGACGCGGAGGGTCGCCGCTTGGAGTGTTGCCCCGAAGGGGAGCACCAGGATGAGGCGCGCAGCAGTGACTCTTGGGAGTCCAGCGGTTCTCCCGAGCTCTGCGAGACTCCGGAGACGAGCGACGACAGCTACGTGCCCCCAAGCTCTCGTCGCGCCCGGAGCAGGGCCGCAAAGTCCGGCCGCCGCCGTCGTTGATCTGGATGAGGTTGGCGCCGGCCTCCCGCGGCCCACTGTTGATGATGGCGTCAGCCGCAGGGCTGTGTAGATAGGATTCTCCTAGGTTCTCATCTTTTGTTCCCTTGACGGTCTGGGGTCGATTCTTCGTGATGCGCCAGACCTATGCGCGAACATCCACAGCGTAGCTAGGTCAGGCCCATACGAGTCCTCCCCCTTTCAATGCTCTCCTTTGTGCTCTACGTCCTCAGGTTTCCACCCTCAAGCGAGCTCAGCCGCCGCTGGTATGCCAGGTCACGTGTCGTGGTCAAGGCTAGGGGGTGAGGGCTGGAGAGCCAGTAAGAGATCCTGTGAGTCGTGATGCTCAAGAGCCCCCCTTTTAATGTGCAAGCGGATTACTTGGAAGAGGTGGGAGCTCGCGGTGCCGCCCGGTGCTATCCTCGTGAGATTCCTGTAAGCCAGCACAAGGAAGAACACGATCTGTTGTTATGGTTGCCATCCTGCCGCTGATTGCTCCGCGAGGGGGTGAAGGCACTGAGGGTCTGGTGAGGTGACGTGCACAGGGCATGCCGCGAGCCAGAGCTCGACCGCTCGGGTTTATCGACGTGGTAGGGACGGACCCGTGCACCATCGTTGTGCCGGCGTGAGGAGGCCCCGTGGGAGGCGACGGTTGAGCAGGTAGTAATCATAGGTAGATCAAACATGAGAGTAGCAGGCTTAAGTAAGTGCATGGGATATACATGCCACTAGATCAGGCCCGAGCGGCTTGGGGATGATGCAGCCCGAGGGGCGCCCCCAACACGATAAGTTGAAGACATAAAAAAAGGGATACATGCCACAGGGACGGACCCACACGGCTTGGGAATGATGCAGCCCGAGGGGTGCTCCCAGCTAAATGAACTTGGAAAACATCACCTGGCTCTGTTGACAAAGGAGAGTTGGGGCAGCTGAAGGTGCACGGCGAAAGGGTTGCTCCTCACGAGCCACCGGGGCCCTGAGCCTAGGAGGCTCTGGGGGCTCAGGTGGTTCCTTGAGGACCGTCTCCATCTCCATCGGGATGGCGTGGTGCCTGGCCTCCTGAGCCGCTAGGATGCGCCGCAAGCTGCGCTGGTAGGCGGACGATACACTCGGCAGGCCAAAGGGCATGCGAACGTAGTTGTTCGGTGGGCCCTCGCAGCGTCCCACGCGGGAAGGCCAGAAAAGCTCCTGAGAAGCGGCCCTGTTGAGCCATGGAACGTTGATGCAGACGCGCAGCCCGCCATCCTCACCTGGATGGGAAGCTGCGCCTCGTGAGCGGCGGTCGCCGCGCATGGCCCTTGCATCTTGCAATTCCTGGGTGGTCTTGGTGATGAACTCCTGAACGGTGGGCAATCCTTGCCCTGCGCCCTCCTGAGGGAAACGTGCCGCGAAGCACGCCTCCAGGTGGTGCCCGAGCGCCTCCCTCGTGATGCGGGCAAGGTTTGAGGCCTTCCATAAGAAAGCCCCCGAGCCCTGCCCGAGAAGGGCGTCGGGCGTGCCTTCCTATGTGATGGAGGGAGGCGCCCCTAGAGCGGGCACTGATCCTGACGAGGCTCCGGCTGTGACACCACCCTCCTTAGGTCCTGCGCGTCGCAGCTGCTTCTTCTTCTTGGGGATAGCCTCAGGAGGGCCCTCGCCCTTGCTGTCGAGATCATCGATTGCTGCAGCTTGGAAGGCACGCTCGAGGGAGCACACCGCATCTCTTTCTTCACATGGGGTCGTGATGATCCCGCCGCTTCCCGGCATCTTGAGGACATTGTAGCCGTGATGGGTCACCACCATGAACTTGTCCAGGGCTGGATACCCGAGGATGGCATTGTATGACAGGCGGATGTGCGCGGTGTCGAAGTCGATGAGCTCGGTGCGGTAGTTCTTGAGTTCCCCGAAGGTGACAGGGAGGCGGACCTGCCCTATCGGCGTGGTGGAACCATCGGTCACTCCTGAGAAAGGCTTGGTGGGTTGAAGCTGGTCATATGGCACTTGGAGGTTGTCGAACGTGTCGACGGATAGGACGTTGAGCCCTGCACCACCGTCGATGAGGGTCTTGGTAACTTGCACGTTGCTGATGACTGGGGAGCAAAGCATCGGGAGGGCACCAGCGGTGGCTGCGCACTTGAGCTGATCTGCCGAGTTGAACGTGATGGGGCACTGGGACCATCTGAGCGGGTGTGTGGCTTCGAGCTTGGGGAGGGCTGCATTCACTTCACGAGCAAACTGCTTGAATATACGCTGCAAGGCTGGGGCCTGGGCTACACCCAAGATGCAGGCGATAGCATATGGTTCCTGGAAGCCCCCAGCCCCCTCGTCTTGATGGTGTTCGTCATTCCTTCTTGGTAGTGGTGGCAGCGGAGGGAGTTTGGCGTTGCCTCAAGGACGATCCTCATGAGGATGATCCCTCCAGGCGCCCTCGCGAGGCTGATCCTGCCAGCAGTCCTCACGAGGCCGGTCGCGCCACTCCTAGCGCGGGCAGGGTCGTCCCAGCGTTCGCCACCACGTCCTCCTCCTCGGTTGTAGCCCCGGTCGCCGCGCTCGGGGCGTCGACCGAAGCATCCTTTGCGAATGGCTCTGAGCTCTTGATAGTCACTAGTGTTGTGGGTGTTCAGGTTCTGGAAGGCGCAGAACGGACGGCTGCTCTTAGATGACTCTGGCTGGTCTCTGCCACGCTTGGTGTCTGGTTCCGCTGCGAGCACGGCTGCTCCCTTGCACTTCACGTCCTTGGCCTTGGCTTTCTTCTCCTCTGGGTCCGCAGCAGGGAGCTCGAGGAGGGAGAGGCGCCCCTCCTCAGCTCTAGCACACTTGGTCGCGATGTTGAACAGCTCCAGGGTCATGCACAACTCTTCATGGATGGCGAGCTCCTCCTTCATCTTGACGTCACGGACACCGTCGGAGAATGCTGAGATGATGGCCTCGTCGGTCACCTTGGGGATCTTGATCTGTGCGCTGTTGAAGCGTTGAATGTACTTCTGCAGGGTCTCTCCTGGTTGTTTCTTGATGCGACGCAGGTCGCCCGCGACCGGGGGGCGGTCGCGAGTGCCCTGGAAGTTGGCGATGAAGCGGTTGTGCATTTCGTCCTAGGAGGAAATTGAGCCTGGAGGCAGGTTCAGGAGCCAGGAGCGGGCGCCCTCCTTGAGAGCCATGGGAAACCAGTTCGCCATGACTTTCTCATCGCCGTTGGCCGCTTTGATGCTCAGCTCCTAGAGCTGCAAGAACTCCGTGGGGTCGGGGGTTCCGTCATAGTGAGGAGGCAGATCTGGCTTGAACTTGCTCGGCCAGGCGAGCTATGCAGCTCGGGGGTGAAAGTGCGGCAGCCAGCTGTGGTCACCGGGGCCCGCCTTGGGGTGGAGCTTGGTCTTGAAGGGGTCCGTGCCCTGCCGCTACAGGTGGCGCACGGTCTTGCCGCAGCAGCCGGTCCCGATGCGGGGAGCAGCGGAGCGTTTTCTTGCGGTCGAGGGACTTCTCGACAGCTTCTTTCTTCACGCGCGGGCGTGGGATGCAGCGGGTCGCGTCGCGGAGCCGCGTGCCTTGGCGCTAGGGCGCCGTCTTGGGGCAAAGGTGATGGAGGCGCTCCGTGAGCTACGTCGCCCATAGCTGGTGGAGGGCGAGGCGGAGAGAGGGACGGCGCAGGGGAGCCCCCTGCGGCGCGGACAAGCTCGGCGATGCGGTCGAGCCAATCCTCGTAGAGGTCGTCGATCGGGCGGTAGCGTAGGAGCTCGTGCGCTATGAGAAGCGCGGCCCGTGCGTCCATGGGAGGGTGATGTGCATGGGAAGAAGAACCAGCCGGGGTCAGCGATGGAGTGGCGGTGCGGCCGTCCCGCCGCACCGAGGGGTGCAGCGAGGATGCCTGCTGCTCGTTCCCCGCCGGGCCGGTGGCGGCGTTGGCCACAGGCGATGGGGAACGACGAGGTGGCCCGCCGACGGGAGCTGTCTGAGCGACGTGGGCGGTGAGGGCAGCCCGCCGCTCAGCACGAGCGCGCCGCGCGGCTGCCATGGAGACGATGGAGCGACGGAGCGACGGAAGGAAGCTTTGGCAAACCCTCGAGGTTCGAACACTAGGGTGCACATGAAGGTTTTGTCCTGTCGATCCACGCCCTAGCTCTCTAAGATCTCGCAGACGAACTCAACGAACTCACAACATAGAAAGACACAAGATTTATACTGGTTCGGGCCACCGTTGTGGTGTAATACCCTACTCCAGTGTGGTGGTGGTGGATTGCCTCTTGGGCTGATGATGAACAGTACAAGGGGAAGAACAGCCTCCCGAGGTTGAGGTGTTCTTGTGCTTGGCGAACTTGTGTGGGTGAGATGATCTTGGATCCGTCCTCGATTCATGATGAGGTCGATCCCCCCTACTGTGGTGGCTAGTTCTACTTATATAGGCCCTGGTCCTCTCCCCAAATATTGAGCGGGAAGGGAGCCAACAATGGCCAATTTGAAAGGGGACAGCTAGTACAGCTTATCCTGACAAAAGTGGCCTTCGCCTGCAAAAGGCTCTGGTGGTGACGCCGTCTTGGGCTCCATGATGACCTCCGTCTGGCCGTCCTGCTGGTCTTGGTCTCGTTGCACCGATATGGAAACCTTTGCTTGATGCCTCGGTACTCCGTGCCTGAGCTTGCCCCCTTGGCACCAAAGAGGAAGCAAGGACACTGCGCATGTTGGCGCCCGCCTGGTCTCGATCGTCATGGCTCACGTCACGAGGACCTCGTGAGGTTTGCCTTGCCTTGATCTCTCCGCCCCTCATGAGCCTGCCTAGCGAGGCCGCTCCTGAGGAGGCCTTGCATCATCCGCCTCGCGAGGGTCTTGAATGCCTTGTCGATGAAGATGGGCCATACGGGCCTGCTAGCTCAGCCATGCCGTGGGCCGCAGGCAGGCAAGTCTGGGGACCCCCGTTCCCAGAACACTGACAAACTCTTCTTTAATAAAAACATTAAGGAATGCAGTTTTGACATCCATTTGTCAGATTTCATAAAATCTGGCAATTGCTAACATGATTCGGACAGACTTTAAGCATCGATACGAGTGAGAAAATCTCATCATAATCAACACCTCAAACTTGTCGAAAACCTTTTGCGACAATTCGAGCTTTGTAGATAGTAACACTACTATCAGCGTCCGTCTTCCTCTTGAAGATCCATTTAATCGCAATGACTCGCCGCTCATCCGGCAAGTCAATCAAAGTCCATACTTTGTTCTCATACATGGATCCCATCTCAGATTTCATGGCCTCAAGCCATTTTGTGGAATCTGGGCTCATCATCGCTTCCTCATAGTTCGTAGGTTCGTCACGGTCTAGTAACATGACTTCCAGAAAGGATTACCATACCACTCTGGTGCGGACCATACTCTGGTTGACCTACGAGGTTCTGTAGTGACTTGATCTGAAGTTTCATGATCATCATCATTAGCTTCCTCACTAATTGGTGTAGGAATCACTGGAACTGATTTCTGTGATGAACTACTTTCCAATTCGGGAGAAGGTACAATTACCTCATCAAGTTTCTACTTTCCTCCCACTCACTTCTTTCAAGAGAAACTCCTTCTCTAGAAAGGATCCAATCTTAGCAACAAATATCTTGCCTTCGGATCTGTGATAGAAGGTGTACCCAACAGTTTCCTTTGGGTATCCTATGAATACACATTTCTCCGATTTGGGTTCGAGCTTATCAGGTTGAAGCTTGTTCACATAAGCATCGCAGCCCCAAACATTAAGAATGATAGCTTAGGTTTCTTGCCAAACCACAGTTCATAGGGTGTCGTCTCAACAGATTTAGATGGTGCCCTATTTAATGTGAATGCAGCTGTCTCTAATGCATAACCCCAAAACGATAGTGGTAAATCGGTAAGAGACATCATAGATCGCACCATATCTAATAAATTACGGTTACGGTGTTCGGACACACCATTTTGTTATGGTGTTCCAGGTGGCGTGAGTTGTGAAACTATTCCACATTGTTTTAAATGAAAGCCAAACTCGTAACTCAAATATTCGCCTCCGCGATCAGATCGTAGAAACTTTATTTTCTTGTTATGATGATTCTCAACTTCACTCTAAAATTCTTTGAACTTTTCAAATGTTTCAGACTTGTGTTTCATTAAGTAGATATACCCATATCTGATCAAATCATCTGTGAAGGTCAGAAAATAACGATACCCGCCACGAGCCTCAACACTCATGGGACCACATACATCGGTATGTATTATTTCCAATAAGTCAGTGGCTCGCTCCATTGTTCCGGAGAATGGAGTCTTAGTCATCTTGCCCATGAGGAATGCTTCGCAAGCATCAAATGATTCATAATCAAGTGATTCCAAAAGTTCATCCGCATGGGGTTTCTTCATGCGCTTTACACCAATATGACCTAAATGGCGGTGCCACAAATATGTTGCATTATCATTATCAACTTTGCATCTTTTGGCATCAATATTATGAATATGTATATCACTACGATCGAGATTCAATAAACCATTTACACTGGGTGTATGACCATAGAAGGTTTTATTCATGTAAACAGAACAACAATTATTCTCTAACTTAAATGAATATCCGTATTTGCAATAAACATGATCCAATCATATTCATGCTCAACGCAAACACCAAATAACATTTATTAACGTTCAACACTAATCCCGAAGGTAGAGGGAGTGTGCGATGGTGATCTTATCAACCTTGGAATCACTTCCAACACACATCGTCATCTCGCCCTTAACTAGTCTTTGTTCATTTTGCAACTCCTATTTTGAGTTACTAATCTTAGTAACTCAACCGGTATCAAATACCCTGGGGTTGCTATGAACACTAGTAAAGTACACATAAATAACATGTATATCAAATATACCTTTGTTCACTTTGTCATCCTTCTTATCCACCAAGTATTTGGGGTAGTTCCGCTTCCAGTGACCATTCCCTTTGCAGTAGAAGCACTCAGTTTCAGGCTTAGGTCTAGCTTTGGGTTTCTTCACGGGAGTGGCAACTTGCTTGTCATTCTTCTTAAAGTTACCTTTCTTTTCCTTTTCCCTTTTTATTGAAACTAGTGGTCTTGTCAACCATCAACACTTGATGTTTTTTCTTGATTTCTATCTTCACTGATTTCAGTATCACGAAGAGCTCAGGAATCGTTTTCGTCATCCTATGCATATTATAGTTCATCATGAAGTTATAGTAGCTTGGTGATAGTGACTAGAAAACTCTGTCAATCACAATCTTATCTGGAAGATTAACTCCCACTTGATTCAAGTGATTGTACTACCCAGACATTCTGAGTACATGCTCACTGGCTGAGCTATTCTCCTCCATCTTGTAGGCAAATTATTTGCCAGATGTCTCATACCTCTTAACACGGGCATGAGTCTGAAATACCAATTTCAACTCTTGGAACATCTCATATGCTCTGTGTCGTTCAAAACATTTTTGAAGTCCCGGTTCTAGGCCGTAAAGCATGGTGCACTAAACTATCAAGTAGTCATCATACCGAGCTTGCAAAACATTCATAACATGTCGTTCAAAACACTTTTGAAGTCCCGATTCTAGGCCGTAAAGCATGGTGCACTAAACTATCAAGTAGTCATCATACCTAGCTTGCAAAATGTTCATAACGTCTGCATCTGCTCCTACAACAGGTTCGTCACCTAGCGGTGCATCAAGGACATAATTATTTTGTGCAGCAATGAGGATAATCCTCAGATCATGGACCTAGTCCGCATCATTGCTACTATCATCGTTCAACTTAGTTTTCTCTAGGAACATATCATAAATAAAATGGGGAGCTACATCGCAAGCTATTAATCTACAACATAGATATGCAAATACTATAAGGACTAAGTTCATGATAAATTTAATTCAATTAATCATATTACTTAAGAACTCCCACTTAGATAGACATCCCTCGAATCATCTAAATGATCATGTGATCCATATCAACTAAACCATGTCCGATCATCACATGAGATGGAGTAGTTTTCAATGGTGAACATCTCAATGTTGGTCATATCTACTATATGATTCACGTTTGACCTTTCGGTCTCAGTGTTCCAAGGCCATATCTGCATATGCTAGGCTCGTCAAGTTTAACCCGAGTATTCTGCACATGCAAAACTATCTTGCACCCGTCGTATGTGAACGTAGAGCTTATCACACCCGATCATCACGTGGTGTCTCGGCACGACGAACTGTTGCAACGGTGCATACTCAGGGAGAACACTTATACCTTGAAATTTTAGTAAGGGATCATCTTATAATGCTACCGCCGTACTAAAAAAATAAGATGCATAAAAGATAAACATCACATGCAATCAAAATATGCGACATGATATGGCCATCATCATCTTGTACCTTTGATCTCCATCTCCAAAGCACCGTCATGGTCTCCATCGTCACCGGCATGACACCATGATCTCCATCATCTTGATCTCTACCAACGTGTCGTCACATGGTCATCTCGCCAACTATTGCTTTTGCAACTATTGCTATCGCATAGCGATAAAGCAATTATATGCCGCTTGCATCTTATGCAATAAAGAGACAACCATAAGGCTCCTGCCAGTTGCCGATAACTTCAAAAAAACATGATCATCGCATACAACAAATTATATCACATCATGTCTTGATCATATCACATCACAACAGGCCCTACAAAAACAAGTTAGACGTCCTCTATTCTGTTGTTGGAAGTTTTACGTGGCTACTACGGGCTTCTAGCAAGAACCGTTCTTACCTACGCATCAAAACCACAACGACTTTTCGTCAAGTGTGCTGTTTTAACCTTCAACAAGGACCGGCCGTAGTCAAACTCGATTCAACTAAAGTTGGAGAAACAGACACCCTCCAGCCACCTGTGTGCGAAGCACGTCGATAGAACCAGTCTCCTGAACGCGGTCATGTAATGTCGGTCCGGGCCGCTTCATCCAACAATACCGCCGAAGCAAAGTAAGACGTTGGTGGTAAGCCGTATGACTATTATCGCCCACAACTCTTTGTGTTCTACTCGTGCATATATCATCTACACATAGACCTGGCTCGGATGCCAATGTTGGGGAATGTAGCATTTCAAAAAAAATCCTACGATCACGTGATATCTATCTAGGAGATGCATAGCAACGAGAGGGGGAGAGTATGTCCACGTACCCTCGTAGACCGAAAGCGGAAGCATTAGCTTAACGCGGTTGATGTAGTCGAACATTTTCGTGATCCAATTGATCAAGCACCAAATGTACGGCACCTCCGAGTTCAGCACACGTTTAGCTCGATGACGTCCCTCGAACTCTTGATCCAGCAGAGGGTCGAGGGAGAGTTTCGTCAGCACGATGGCATGGTGACGGTGATGGTGAAGTGATCCATGCAGGGCTTTGCCTAAGCACTACATGAATATGACCTGAGGCATAAACTGTGGAGGGGGCGCCGCACACGGCTAACAATGTTTGTTGTGTGTTCTAGGCGCCCCCTCCCCACATATATGTAGGTGGGAGGGGAGGAGGACAGCCATGGGGCGCCCCAAGTAGGAGGAATCCTACTTGGGGGAATCCTCCAATTCGGCCACCCCCTTTCCTTATCTCCGGAGGGGGGAAGGAAAGAGGGGAGAGGGGAAAGGAAGGGGGAATCCTATTCCCTCTATTTCCTTTCCTCCTCCCCTTTTCCTTTCTCCACTTAGATCAGCCCATATGGGGACGCACCAGCCCACAAGCGGCTGGTCTGTCCCGCCCTAGGACCAATAAGGCCCATATCTTTGTCAGGGGGTGCCCGGAACCCCTTCTAGTGACCCGATACGTACCTAGTACCCCCGGAACAATTCCGGTGTCCGAATACTATTGTCCTATATATGAATCTTTACCTCTCGGCCATTTCGAGACTTCTCGTCATGTCCGTGATCTCATCCGGGACTTCGAACAACATTCGGTCACCAAATCACATAACTCATAATACAAATCGTCATTGAACGTTAAGCATGCAGACCCTATGGGTTCGAGAACTATGTAGACATGACCGAGACACATCTCCGGTCGATAACCAATAGCGGAACCTGGATGCTCATATTAGCTCCTACATATTCTATGAAGATATTTATCGGTCAAACTGCATAACAATATACTTTATTCCCTTTGTCAACGGTATGTTACTTCCCCGAGATTCGATCGTCGGTATCCTCATACCTAGTTTAGTCTCATTACCGGCAAGTCTCTTTACTCATTCCGTAATGTATCATCCCACAACTAACTCATTAGTCACATTGCTTGCAAGGCTTATTATGATGTGCATTACCGAGAGGGCCCAGAGATACCTCTCCGATACTCGGAGTGACAAATCCTAATCTCGATCTATGCCAACCTAACAAACACCTTCGAAGACACATGTAGAGCATCTTTATAATCACCCAGTTACGTTGTAACGTTTAATAGCACACAAGGTGTTCCTCCGGTATGCGGGAGTTGCATAATCTCATAGTCAAAGGAATATGTATAAGTCATGAAGAAAGCAATAGCAATAAAACTTAATGATCATTATGCTAAGCTAATGGATGCGTCTTGTCCATCACATCATTCTCCTAATGATGTGATCTCGTTAATCAAATGACAACACATGTCTATGGTTAGGAAACTTAACCATCTTTGATCAACGAGCTAGTCTAGTAGAGGCTTACTAGGGACACGGTGTTTTGTCTATGTATCCACACATGTATCAAGTTTCTGGTTAATACAATTCTAGCATGGATAATAAACATTTATCATGATATAAGGAAATATAAAATAATAACTTTATTATTGCCTCTAGGGCATATTTCCTTCAGAACTTTGCTGCATAAGCTGATCGAGCCGAGTATACTCCATTACCTTCCCACGCCCAACCAGTCACATCGTCCACTCCCGGCCGCAGCTGGACATGCTCCGTCCGCTCCCAAAGAGCAAACACTTCGATAAGAGCCAGGTGATCAATATTCGGCCCAACATCACTGGCCCGGGCCCCCTCCATTAGAGCATCATGAACTGATCTGGTCGTTCTCATTCTCTTACGTACACTCTTATATAGGTTAGGCACGATCTCTTGCACTCTCTAGCCTTGCAGCCACCGTTCTTCCCAAAAACGAGCATCCCGGCCGTCGCCCAATCATGTGACCACAGCTGACTAGAAAATTTGCCGTGCCTCCTCCGGGATTGGGATCTCAAAATCAGCCCAAGGCCTCATACAATCCGTCTGTTGCAGCCATGGCCTATAGCTTGCAGCAGAGTCTAACCAGGCCAGATCAGGGATACCAAGTCCACCTGCCCACTTTGGTGTGCAAATCGATTTCCACGCCACTGCACATTGGTCGCCGTTGGCCTCACTTTTGCCACACCACAGGAAGCCTCTACAGATTTTTTTTTCAATGGCCTTGATAGTTGCATGCGGTAGGTTGAGCGCGAGCATGGTATGCAAAGGAATGGAGCATAGCACCGACTGTATGAGGATTAGCCTACTGCTCTTGGGCAAGGTCGCGCCCTTCCAATGTGGCAGTCTGTTCGCCACTTGTAGCACTAGATCTCTGAGCTGCGTGGCTATCAATTTGCGTATGCTCAGCGGGAGGCCAAGATACTTGCAGGGGAAGCTCCCAATGGTGCATCCGAGGTAGTTTGCAATAAGGTGTGTGTGTTCTTCAGAGCATCGTATTGGAATTATGGAGGTTTTATTGAGATTTACCCGCAGTCCTGAGGCATCACCAAATATCTCAAGCATGGACAAGCACAGTTCCAGCTCTTATTCCATCGGTTTCAGAAAGATCATCACATCATCCGCAAAGATATACATCCGCTGTTGCATTCCATTGTGGGTCAGAGGTGCGAATAACCCTCGGTCAGCCGCCGGAGAGAACAAATGCTGGAGCGGCTCCGTCATCAGAATAAAGAGCATAGGTGAGATGGGGGCGCCTTGCCTGAACCCTCTCCGATTGCAAATTGGCGCCCCAGGCACTCCGTTTACCAGAACCTTCATTGAGGACGTGTAGAGAAGACCATCTATCCAATCCATCCACTTTGGCCCGAATCCCATTGTTGAGAGCACCTCCATTGCAAAGGGCCATTGTACCGGGTCGAACGCCTTCTAAATACCCAATTTGATCATGACTGCGGGGCTTTTAAGTGCATGCAGCTTCCGAGCGGTGCATTGGATGAGCATGAAATTGTCATGGATTGAATGCCCACGCACAAAAGCACTTTGGTGCAGGCCCACAAGTCTCGACAGATCGGCAGTTAATCTCACAGAGAGAATATTCTCAAAAATCTTGATCACCCCATGCACCATGCTGATCGGCCGGAAATCACGAAGCTCAACCGCACCATTTTACTTTGGTAGTAGGGAGATAAGAGCCTTATTGATGGCGTGTAGGCCCCTCATATCCACTATGTAGAAAGTGTCCAACGCTCGCATGAAGTCAGTCTTGATAATGTTCCGGCAACACGCGTAAAAACGGCCTATGAATCCATTCGGCCTTGGTGCCTTGTCCCTTGGCATTGACTTAAGTGCCTTTGCCACTTCATCTTCAGTAAATGGCACTTCAAGGTGATCCAGGTTCAGTCTTGGTAAGCCTGGCATATCGAGGTTTAGGGCATGATCACGTGCCTGAGCCGCACCAAGAATTTGTTGGAAATAGTAATCCACCGCATCCGCAATTTCATCTTGTCCAGTGAGCATTTGGCCATTGTCATGTAGGGTCATGATAGCATTACACCTCCTCTAATGATTGGCATGTTGGTGAAAAAATTGTGTACCCGCGTCTCCTTCCCGCAGCCACAGCAAGCAAGATCTCTGGCGAGCTATGGACTGCTCCAGCGAGCACAGCCCCAGCAGTTTGCGCTTCAACAATCGTCTCAGAGCAAGTTCACTTTCCGTCAGCGCCCGGGACCCTAGCGCAACATCCAGGCGCAAAATGAGCTCGAGGGCCAAGGTGATTTGGATCTTCACATTCCCTATCCATTTTTCACTCCAGCTTTGCAAAAAAATTGTTGTGGCCCTCAGCTTGTTGTCCAAGACCACATACGGGTTACCGATCGAGGGGACGGAAGCCCAGGCGGCCGCCACCACTTCCTGGAAACCATTCGCCTTGGCCCAAAAAGCCTCGAAACGAAACCTCCTCCCGGCCCGATAATCGGCGTTGAGATCCAGCAGCAATGGGCAGTGGTCATACACAGCCGTTCCCAGGGCTGAGAGGAAACTAGCTGGATATAGGTCCTCCCAGTCCGTTGTGGAAAAGACGTTGTCAATCTTTTCGAGGGTGGCATTGCCACGCTCATTAGACCATGTATATCGCCTACCATTTAGGTACATCTCCTTGAGTTCCAGTAGGTTGAGCTTAGCCCGAAAACGCGCCATCATACGCCGATTTAAGGAACCGTTGTCCTTATCCTCCGGGTTGGTTAACAGATTGAAGTCACCAACCACTGCCCAAGGGCCAGTGATGAGCTCCCGTATATCAACCAACTCCTGCATGAAATCCACTTTTTGCGCATCAGAATTAGGTCAGTAGACACCAGTTAGCCACCAATGTGATGATGATGATCCCACAGGCTTGACAGTTGCGCTAACACTAATGTTAATGTGAAGGCCCAAATTTGTGCTTTACTAAATATCATGATAGAAGCGCTCAATGATAAGTATTTGGGATTGCCGTCTAAAGTGCAGATTGATAAAACAGACTGTTTTCAATACTTGATTGATCATGTCATGCAGAGGGTGAATGGTTGGATAAAGAGGCAATTATCATTGGGCGGTAAAGAAATCCTTCTCAAGTCAGTTGCACAGGCTATACCATCATATGAAATGTCAGTCTTTAAAATTCCTAAAGAAGTTTGTAAAGGAATATCCGACTCGATGTCACACTATTGGTGGGCGGGATAGTGACAACCAAAAGAGAATGCATTGGATGGCATGGTGGAAATTGTTTCATGCTATGGTTAGATTTATCTTACTTTTCTCTTGTATCTGTGAATGCTTGCGAGAAGGGGTAAGCATAAGTAGGTTGATTGTTCAAGAACAACACCTTAGCCCCGGTCCACCCACATAACAACTTATCAAAGTAGTGAATGCGAGTCAATGAATTGTGATGAAAGCAACTAGAAGAAATTCCTGTGTGTCCTCGACAATATTTTGATCACTATAAGAAGTACTTCCAGCTTGTCCTTTGCAATAAAAAGGATTGGGCCACCTTGCTGCACCTTGTTACTTGTTATAATTTTTTCTATCAAACTATTGATACGTATAAGTTATGAAGTATTCATGCTGTTATTTTATCATTCTTGGGTGTTTTACAATCATTTTATAGCAACTTTATATCATTTTCTGGGACTAACCTATTGACCCAGTGCCCAGTGCCAGTTGCTGTTTTTTGCTTGTTTTTTACATCGCAGGAAATCAATATCAAACGGAGTCCAAACACCGCGAAACTTTACGGAGATTTTTTTTGGACCAGAAGGAACCCAATGGGCCAGAGTTGCACCTGGGGGGTGCCCCAAGGGGGGCACAACCCACCAGGGCGCGCCCAAGTGGGTTGTGCCCACCTCGGTGGCCTCCTGTACCCCTTCTTTGCACTATAAATTCCCAAATATTTCGAAACCCCTCGGGGTTAACCTAGATCAAAAGTTCCGCCGCCGTAGGGCTCCGTAGTCACTGAAAACCAATCTAGACCCGTTCCAGCACCCTGCCGGAGGGCGGAATCATCTCCACTGGCCATCTTCATCATCCCGGCGGCCACCACGATGAGGAGGGAGTAGTCCACCCCCGGGGCTGAGGGTTTGTACCAGTAGCTATGTGTTTAATCTCTCTCTCTCTCGTGATCTATATCATGGGATTTGTTAATATAGTCGGATCATATGATGTTTCTCTCCTCTATACTCTTGTTGTGATGAATTGAATCTTTACCCTTTAAAGTTTTGTCATGTCGGATTGAATATTCAGAGATGAGAACACATGATATATGTCTTGCGGTATGAATAATTGAGGTGACAATTGGGGTATCTTATTGATTCACTTGATATATGTTATGGCATTCAAGTCGCGGATTCTCGCGGTGATATTGGGGTAATATATGCATAGGGGTTGATGCACTTCTTTCTCCGACAGAAACTTGGGGGTCTCTTTATAGTTCTTTGTGTGGATTGAGTATTATGAATATGAATATGCTTTGGTGTTACTCTAGTACGAACTCTAGGATAGATTGAACGAAAATAATAGCTTTGTGTTATTTTAGTATAAACTCTTGAATAGATCGATCAGAAAGAATAGCTTTGAGGTGGCTTCGCACCCTACAAACAATTCCTACCTTTTGTTCTCCGCTAATAGGAACTCGGGAGTGATTCTTTGTTGTACTTTGAGGGATAATCATATGATCCAACCATTGTTAGCATTGTTGAGAGATTGCACTAGCGAAAGTACGGACCCTAGGCCTTGTTTTTAAGCATTGAAATACCGTTTTTGTGCCTGTTTACTATTTGCTACCTTGCTGTTTTTATTTATTCAGATTATAAATATATATATTTCTATCATCCGTATTACACTTTTATCACCATCTCTTCGCCAAACTAGTGCACCTATACAATTTGTCATTGTATTGGGTGTGTTGGGGACACAAGAGATTTCTTATAGTTGGTTGCAGGGTCGTTTGAGAGAGACCATCTTCATCCTACACCTCTCACGGATTGATAAACCTTAGGTCATCCACTTTAGGAAAAATTGCTACTGTCCTACAGAACTCTGCGCTTGGAGGCCCAACACGTGTCTACAAGAATAAAGTTGCATAGTAGGCATCAACTATCAGTCACAACTACTTTACAGCACTTGCAGTGAATACACTGTTGAAAACTGCTTATCGATTCCTTCTGGTCCTCGTTGGGTTCGACACTCTTACTTATCGAAAGGACTACGATTGATCCCGTATACTTTTGGATCATCACATGACAATTCTCCATGCTATAGCATGGCAATTCCCCTATTGCGGATGGCAAATCATGAACATTTGTGGCAAACTTTTCCCTTGTTGTAAGATGGTAACTTTTTTTGCAATGTATGAATCTCTGTTACAGATGGCAATTTACTCTGATGTAACATGGCCAATTCACAATTCTTTCTGTTGGCATGGCAATTTGTTCTTTTCAACATGACAAATTTTGTGTAATAGCATGGAAAATATGTCTGCTATAGGATGGCAATCCCTTAGTGTATCAGAGTGAATTGCAGGGGGTCGACTCTTTTCACTTGGGTGGCGGTATCGTCGGCTTGATTGGTGCACAACATTGGGGTTGGCATGTGTGCTTGTTGCAAATGTATTGTTTTTCGGATAGCTTTATTTCTAAACTGGTCAATTCAATTCTTCTTAACATAAATGCAGATTTGCTGCCGATTTCCTAAAAAAACACGCGCACAACTATTCTACTCATCTGTCCTTCCTTTAGACCAACTCTAGCATAATCTCCATCCATAAAATTCAGGGGGCTGTCGAGGCACTAGGAAAACTCAAAGGCGTCATATCTTAGCCTATATTTTTGCCTTGTCTTCATTCAAACACTTCGATTACATTCAAAATTAAACATTTCACAACATTTTTAAAGCAATCATGCAAATAATTTTTAACAAGTTGCATGAAGAAGGCATTTAACAGACATGTACAAATCACATGGCTCCAGCTTCAGACTATGGACTATCCCCTCCTCGTGTATGCATCGTTCCCTTCTCCGACGGCGTGTGCACTGTCCCTTGCTCCTGTGTGGGCACCTTTCCCTCCTCTAGCATTTGCGATCCTAGAACATTTGATCAACGCTCGTGTGTCCTCCCAAAATGATCTCACCACTGGATCCATGGTATTTCAACATCACAGTGGGTACCCGCAACTCGCGAACCCGATGGGTAAAAACCTTATTAAGGTAAGGGTTTGGGAAAAATAAATGCCCATGGGTTTATAAATAGGAAAAATGTACGCATCATCAGGTAAGCTGGGTACGGGTAGGGGAAGACAATACCCATACCCTCGTACCTGCATACCCATATACTAATTCCTTCTAACAGGTAGGTCCCATGCGCCACTCACTAAAGAAGAAAAATCTAGCCGCTTTACCCTAGGCTAAGCTGCTAGCCTTGACCCTAAAAGTGAATGATCTTGTTTATATGTGTTGATCTTGTTTTGTCACTCATGATTATGTATCTACTTTTGTTGATCTTATTATATAGTCTCCTTCATTTGACCATTTCGAAGTAGGGGTTGTAGAAGTATCTTCAATAAAAGAAAAATAGAAAAAATGCGTCCCTCTTTTCCGTCTTGTAAATGGAAAAAAGAAGAAAGAACATATGTGAATGTTTCTCTAACAAAATAACTTATAGGCTGCTCATTCATGAATGTAATTGGACATTATTTAGTGCCATCAAATCGTGATATGTGTGTGTGCACGTGCGCGCTGAAATGCTAAAATGTGGCATATATGTGCTGAAATGTTGAACTATACATGTTGAAATGTTGTGTATATATGAGGAAATGCTGAAAAATACATGATGAAGTGTGAAATGGGTAAGGTGGCCGAGATGTGCATTTTTACCCACGGGTACTACCCACACCCGGCAGGATACGAGTATGGGAACAGTTTGAAACCCGAGGTGTTGGTAAGAGTACGTTTTTGGGCAAAAAATATTGAGACAAGTACGGGTTTGGGCCACCATTACATGCACATGAACCGGCGGGTGCCATGTTAAATGGTATTCAGATCAAACACAATGAACTGGATCTTCTTGGCTATCTGATCTTGTGCCAGCTGTTGCTCTTCAATTTGGAGCCTATGCATCTCCATCTCTTCCTTTCGTCGTGTGCTCCTATATAACATGTCATCTTGCCCTCTTCTCTTGTTGCTTCTTCTCTTCCATCTCTAACTTTTCTTTCTTCCTCTTCTTCATGTACTCATTTCTTGACCTCATCAACTCGATGATCTTTTTTCCATCGCCTTCACCTCTCCTTGTCTCTTGAGCATCTGCTTCGCTCCCTTCCTCCCGTCAGGCCAACCCATGCTAGACGCAGGCTGGAGCGAGACTTGTAGCCACCTTTCCTCTCCACTACCCTCGTACATTTGTGGAGATGAATTACTCCACTTACCATATATTGGAGGAGCCGCCGGATTTTCCGATTTCCACTTTTCATTATCTTCCAACACATTCAAAAATGTTGGAGGCCAAACGATTTCCCTTTGAATTGGCCATTTTCGATACCTTTCTTAGGCTATGTTATCTTAAAACATAAAAATGCTCACATTGATGAAAATGCTCAAAGGGTTGCAAATGTAGCGATAAAAACAACAAGATTGCTTACATATTAGTCAATGGTGACACCGCTAGGAGGAGTGTACTACACTTGGTACAAACAACCGGCCCAATGGTTGCAAATCTCCTGAATCTTACCCCATCGGTTTGTGAGAGATTTAAGGGTATTGTTCGTTTGATACCCAAGGTGATGTTTGAAATTTTTCTCGATACACTTTCAATCCTTTGCATTTGTTTGATCTTTACGTGTGCCTACATCAAGAGTGATGTCTTGCCATCCCCTTACAAGAGCAACATCATCTTCTGCGGTGTAGTTTGATGAAATGCTTTCTTCCTCGATTAACTGGAGTGTTGGAATTGATTGATTCCATATCTTTGTCGTTCGCATCCAATTGTTCAAAATGTGACCATGATGCACCATCTAGATCGAAATCATTAGTCCCGATGGAATCACCCATCATACTATGGTGAAATGATTTGTCGTTGTTCACTGATCTCCCCAAATTCACAAAATCATCGCTAAACACAAACATTGCACATGTGTAAACATTTTTGCAT
The DNA here is from genome assembly GCF_056163025.1 of Triticum urartu. Lineage (NCBI taxonomy): Eukaryota > Viridiplantae > Streptophyta > Magnoliopsida > Poales > Poaceae > Triticum > Triticum urartu. The sequence continues at coordinate 571,548,584 of NC_141879.1, read as the reverse complement.
TCAATCGAGCCATTGCAAATAGAAGACAAAGGAGTTTTTTTTACATCCTCAACATTTCTCCTCCCGTGATTAAACTGAGAAATTGCCCAAGTTTCACCCGCCACCGGGACCAAGGAAGAAGGGGCACGAGCAGGGCCTGGCCCCGTCTTCTTCCTCAGTTTTTTTCCCTGCAAAGGGAGGCCGATGCGTATGGTGACGGCATAGGGTTTGTCACCTATGCGGTTGAGTCACTCTCGGCGGCGTGAACAATGTGTTCGCCTGGACAATGGCGGGGTGCTGTCAGGACCTGCAGAGGAGCAACGGGTGTTGAAGTCACGGGATCTGCCTCCAAACCAACAAAATGGGACACGGGGGTCGAGGTGCAGTCCATGAAATTGTCGGTGTGGACCACGGACGGCCGTAAGCGGTCAAAGGCGGCGCTACGGCAAATCAGCTTAGGCGCCGATGCGGGCGCGGGAGGGGGCAATGTCGCCCTACCAAATCATTTTTGGGATAGAGTGCGATCTAGATATCCCCGTAGCCTCCAAATACAAAGGCTCGTCCGCTCAGTTCAAAATGACCTCAAGAATTATGACGTTCAAGCGTAATGCCATACTAGCCTTCTCGGCCAAAATAGTCAAACGAGAGGTATTATTATGGAGATCGGTCACTTCTGGTAAGTGTGCTGGAGACCTGGAGTTGCTCTTATCCCTGAACAGGATGGTTCTTCTGTAGGTCATACCTTCGTCTGCAAGCATATCATTTTCCCTTCGCCATGCCGTCCGAACGTGCCGAGTACTATTGTTTTTCTCCAGCTTATAGGATCGGAACGAGGCGGACGGCTTTCTCTCGATCGTGCGTTGTTTCTGACAAGTGGTCTCAGCGCTCTCGAAACTCTTTGGATTTAGGATCAGTTTTTTGTATGGCTTTTTTGGACTTCTAAAATAAGTTGCCTTCCTACCCAGCTTGTTTTATAAGCCCAACCGAAATTATATTTTTAGAAGTCTATTACTCAAGTCTTAACTAGTAGGCTTCTAAAAAATAATCTTGCTTGGCCTCCTAAAATAAGCTAGATAGAGGATAGTTTATTCTAGCTTATTCTAGTCTAGATATGCGCCAGCAGCACTGCCCACGGGTACGTACCACCAATCTAGCGGGCTGGTGAGTTGCTTCTCAAGGGCGGTCAACAACATGATCGTCCGGGGCGAGGTTTCGATTTGATTAGTGCTACTAGTTGCCTCAAAAAAAAGATTAGTGCTACTAGTGGCGAGTACGTTCTACTAGTAAAGCTAGCCTACTGATTTTTTTTTTTTTTTTGCAAATAGCTAGCCTATTGAATTTAGGTGCGGAATAACACGATGTATCGGGGAGGTTTCGACCTACTCCACTTGATAGTACCACGACGAGCGTTAGGTGGCGAGTGGTACGTAGGTAACGTAATTAGCTATGCCCACTTGGTCACCAATGCAAAAAAAAAAGCAAGGAAGAAAAAGAAGAAGAAAAAGACGACGCGGATTTTTGGGACATGGTGCCACGCGATGCTGAAATCTTGGCCGCCCGCTTGTGCTTTGAGATTACTAATTAATATAGGACATTTTCCAATACGATCACAACTACTCAATAATACATTGGAATACGCAGCAGTGAGTGGGCCATGACACTTTAAATTCGTATGCACTTTGTCTGGTAGTTGGGTTTTGGCACTCTGTCAGATGTGTTGAATTAATCCCTGCTGAGTACTTGATGGCCTGCATAGCATTTACAAGTCTTTATGCAGCCAGTACGAGTTAATGGGGGTGGCTTGTGCAGGGCATGTATTTTAGATATGCTTCATGCATGTGGGTGTATGAAGGACATTGTTGAATCTTATCATCAGATTGGCTGGGTATAGAGCAAATTTATTTACACGGGATTACTTGACGTGTGAGCTATGATTCAGCCACATCGTAAAAAAACTCCCATGGGAGGAGCTGGAGAATCGATGTAGGACATTGATGAAGACATGAATAACACTATGACATGAACATAAAATGTTGTTGTTGTAGGAGCTGATGGATATAAAAAGTTGGCACGACAGAGAAGATCTGAGAGAAAGAGAGGGTGAGGAATATGGATTGCTCTTAGACAGTCATTGAGTGACACATAACTACCAAAGCTGAGAGAGAGAGAGATGAACTACTGTAGCTACAATTCCACATCTCCATTTTTTTTTAAAAGACACTCTAAATCTCCATGTATGAGTTCTAGCTAGCCATGCCCTGAACGAAGAGCAAAAACAAGAGAAGCAAGATGAGTGCGAGAGGAGCTGTAGAATGAACAAGGAATGGGGAGAAAATACATGCAATGGTGCAGGTTGTGGTTAATGTACGCTGCAAATAACTGAAAGAACTCCTCTAATCAATAATGTGGGATCAGTGTGGTCATCAATGGGGCTTTAACTGCACTTGTGCAGATCCGTGGGCCATACTCATCTATTATCCATGGAATACGACCAATATATGTTTTGGCAATGTAAATACAACATGAATCACGGAAAATGAATGGTGTGGATACCATCCTCGCGTGGCACCATGTCCACTCATGATTTATCAGGATATATAGCCTCTATAAACGAAGTCGACGCCAGGGTGAATAGCACATGCTCTGCCCATCATCAACCAAGCCTTCCATTCCATTGCTACTTCTCCAAACACCAATAAGCTAATTAACCACCGACCGAGCATGGCGCAGCTCGTCATGACGGGCACCCTCCTGCCCAAGCTGGCCAGCCTGCTCACGGAGGAGCGCGGCCTTCACAGGGCCGCCAGGGGCGAGATCATGTTCCTCAAAGTCGAGATGGAGAGCATGCAGGCGGCCCTTGTCAAGGTATCGCTGGCGCCGATCGACAAGCCACCCGACGTCCAACTTAAGCTCTGGGCCAAGGAAGTGCAGGACCTGTCCCGCGATCTCGAGGACAGCGTCGACAGGTTCATGGTGCGTATGTGGACCGATGGGCTGGACAAGTCTCACATCTTCATGGGCTTCATCCACAGGAGACTCAACCTGTTGACGACGGCCAAGATCCGCCACAAGATAGTCAATGATATCAGAGACATCAAGAGCCGTGCCAAGGAGGTCGGTAGACGGCGTGATGCATGCAAGGTCGACATCCTTCCCGCTAGGCCAGCTTCCATGACCACTGATAGCCTTCGCCAGTTAGCCTTGTACAGAAAGGCCACGGAGCTCATTGGCACCGAAGAGAAGAGCAATGAGCTAGTGAAGATGCTGAGAGTGGGTGATGAGGTGTCGGCGAAACAACTCAAGATGGTCTCTATTGTTGGCTTTGGAGGGTTGGGCAAGACAACTCTTGCAAATGCGGCGTTTCAGAAGCTTAAAGTGGAGTTCGATTGTGGAGCTTTTGTCTCCGTGTCTTCTACTCCTAATATCGAGAAGATCTTCAAGAACTTACTCCATCAACTTGACAACAAATGGTATCAAAACATTAATGAATCGATGTGGGGAGAAACAGAACTCATTGCTGAAATAAGAGAATTCCTTCGGAACAAGAGGTATATGTTTTTCATCCTCCTAGGGTTTTGATATGTTGACTGTGAGTTCTTAATTATTAGCTCCTTATATTGATGTTTGTGGTTAAAGTGTAAGCCAGTATTGTCTTACAACTACTCGTGGACATGTTCCCTAGTAAGGCTGGATTTAAAGAAATCAAATACAGTAGGTAGTATAGGTAATTAAGACTAATGTCATATATGTAGTCGTGATTCTACATATGGTTCCTATCATTGACTTGTATACAGACGCAATATTATTTGTAGAGAGGTGCTAACCGATGTGAGCCTAATAACTACTGTTTTGAAACTTTGTATGTGCTAATAGCATATACATTGGTTACCTGTGACAAAAACTATGACTATGTAATTATATAAATACATACTTCTTTTTTGCTAAACCATTAGTATTGATTATCCAATTGTATTATATTGTTCTATGAGTATTGCTAAGCTAATTTCTTTTGACTTCATCCTTTTCCTACCCCTTTGATCCTCTTAAACATTTAGAATATCGTACCTTTAACTCCAAATCAAGTGACCCTTCTACACTAAAACCTTGTAGAATTATAATATGGAAATACCATAACAGATTGAATTTCTAGTTTGTGCTTAATAAATATTTTAGGAAATTAATATTCCCAAAAAAATGTGAAATCCTTCAAACAGAAATCATGTATGCATAAGTTATAATATTGTCGTGATTTTTAAATATTAGGGACGAGTGTCACCCAAGTCTATGCTAAAAATTGAAGACATGTGTTTTTTGTTTCCCAACGTATATAACATCATTCATTTTTATTTGTTCCCAATATGTTGTGATGTTTTGTGAAATTCTAGCAGGTGAGTCTTAGATTCATCAAGATGGAAAAAGTGGTTTGGTAGGGTAAATGTAGAATAATGAACTACTAGAATGTAAAAGAATAAATTATAATTTAGAACGAGTTATCTATAGCACTTTGGGAACGAAACTAAGGGTTTAAACTAGTCAGTTGGAGCAAGGCTCTTATTGCGTGCCTTGTCAGCCCAACACCTATACGCTGCACACCCAAACTTAATACCTTATACTCTGAGACCACATAACATTGATATTTTTCTCTTCCCCGATGAAGGCCACCAAACCAACTTTTTTCATTCGTATAGGTGGTACCATCACCAAGTACTTATTATACACTTGTTTTTTCCCTTGTCAATTATATGTTTGATTGAAATTTCTTAATGGTACTCAAATAATTAGAACATATAAAAATGCATCTACTAATATATATGATCATCTGGTATTTCCCCATAGGTACATCATTGTTATTGACGACATATGGGATAAATCTGTCTGGAAAAATATTAGATGTGCTTTGATTGAGAATGAATGTGGAAGTAGAGTAATCACAGCAACTCGCATTCTAGGTGTTGCCAAATAAGATGGTGATGTTTATGAAATGAAACCTCTTTCTACCGCTGACTCAAAAATATTATTCCACCAAAGAATATTTGGAAAAGGAGAAAAATGCTCTCATAAACAGTTGGTCGAAGTATCAGAGAAAATTTTAATGAAATGTGGTGGAGTACCATTAGCTATCATTACAATATCTAGCTTGTTGGCGGAAAGAAATGACAGCGCACATTGGTCCAAGGTTTACCAATCTATGGGCACCGGGCTGGAAAATAATCCAGATGTGAATGACATGAGAAGGATATTATATGTTAGTTACTATTATCTGCCTCCTCATCTCAAGATTTGCTTGTTATTTTTAAGTTTGTATCCAGAGGATTGCAAATTTAAGAGAAAGTATTTAATTTGGAAGTGGGTGGGTGAAGGTTTTATTCAGCCAGAACAAGGAAAGAGCTTGTACGAAGTAGGAGAGGAATACTTCGACGAGCTTATTAACCAAAGCTCAATCCAGCCAGTAAGTAGTAAATGGGATTTGCATTCTGCTTTTTCGGCTGGCTCAAAAAAGAAGGCAAGTTATTGCCGTTTACATGACATGGTTCTTGATCTCATCACTTGTTTGTCGCGTGAAGAAAATTTTATGACAACATTAGGTGGTCAACAGTATGAGTCTGTACCAGGAAAGATCCGTCGACTATCCCTCCATACCAGCAAGCAAGAGGATGCCAAGGTGCTCTCTACAATGAATATGTCCCATGTCAGGTCACTTACGGTGTTCAGGAAATCATTTTCTCTGTTGCCAACACTTTCAAGCTTTCCACTCTTAAGTGCACTGGATTTAACCAACTGTAAGCAGGTGGATGATCGGCACTTTATGCTTATATGCAATATGTTTCACCTAAGGTACTTGTGGCTATTTGGAACCTACTGTTGGGGAACGCAGTAATTTCAAAAAAATTCCTACGCACGCGCAAGATCATGGTGATGCATAGCAACGAGAGGGGAGAGTGTTGTCTACGTACCCACGCAGACCGACTGCGGAAGCGTTGACGCAACGTAGAGGAAGTAGTCGTACGTCTTCCTGATCCGACCGATCCAAGCACCGATACTCCGGCACCTCCGAGTTCTTAGCACACGTACAGCTCGATGATGATCCCCGGGCTCCGATCCAGCAAAGCATCGGGGAAGAGTTCCGTCAGCACGATGGCGTGGTGACGATCTTGATGTTCTACCGTTGCAGGGCTTCGCCTAAGCACCGCTACAATATGATCGAGGTGGAATATGGTGGCAGGGGGCACCGCACACGGCTAAGGAACGATCTCAAGGATCAACTTGTGTGTCTAGAGGTGCCCCCTGCCTCCGTATATAAAGGAGCCAAGGGGGAGGGGGCCGCCGGCCAGGAGGAGGGCGCAGGAGGAGTCCTACTCCTACCGGGAGTAGGACTCCCCCCCCAATCCTAGTTGGACTAGGATTCCCCGAGGGGGAAAGAGAGAGAGGGGGGCCGGCCACCTCTCCTAGTCCTAATAGGACTAGGGGAGGGGGAGGCGCGCGGCCACCTTGGGCTGCCCCTTTCTCCTTTCCACTAAAGCCCATTAAGGCCCATATGGCTCCCGGGGGGTTCTGGTAACCTCCCGGTACTCCGGTAAAATCCCGATTTCACCCGGAACACTTCCGATAACCAAACATAGGCTTCCAATATATCAATCTTTATGTCTTGACCATTTCGAGACTCCTCGTCATGTCCATGATCACATCCGGGACTCCGAACAATCTTCGGTACATCAAAATGCATAAACTCATAATAACTATCATCGTAACGTTAAGCGTGCGGACCCTACGGTTTGAGAACAATGTAGACATGACCGAGACACGTCTCCGGTCAATAACCAATAGCGGGACCTGGATGCCCATATTGGCTCCTACATATTCTACGAAGATCTTTATCGGTCAGACCGCATAACAACATACGTTGTTCCCTTTGTCATCGGTATGTTACTTGCCCGAGATTCGATCGTCGGTATCCAATACCTAGTTCAATCTCGTTACCGGCAAGTCTCTTTACTCGTTCCCTAATACATCATCCCGCAACTAACTCATTAGTTGCAATGCTTGCAAGGCTTATGTGATGTGCATTACCGAGAGGGCCCAGAGATACCTCTCCGACAATCGGAGTGACAAATCCTATTCTCGAAATACGCCAACCCAACATCTACCATTGGAGACACCTGTAGAGCTCCTTTATAATCACCCAGTTACGTTGTGACGTTTGGTAGCACACAAAGTGTTCCTCCGGCAAACGGGAGTTGCATAATCTCATAGTCATAGGAACATGTATAAGTCATGAAGAAAGCAATAGCAACATACTAAACGATCGGGTGCTAAGCTAATGGAATGGGTCATGTCAATCAGATCATTCAACTAATGATGTGACCTCGTTAATCAAATAACAACACTTTGTTCATGGTTAGGAAACATAACCATCTTTGATTAACGAGCTAGTCAAGTAGAGGCATACTAGTGACACTAAGTTTGTCTATGTATTCACACATGTATTATGTTTCCGGTTAATACAATTCTAGCATGAATAATAAACATTTATCATGATATAAGGAAATAAATAATAACTTTATTATTGCCTCTAGGGCATATTTCCTTCAGTCTCCCACTTGCACTAGAGACAATAATCTAGATTACACAGTAATGATTCTAACACCCATGGAGCCTTGGTGCTGATCATGTTTTGCTCGTGGAAGAGGCTTAGTCAACGGGTCTGCAACATTCAGATCCGTATGTATCTTGCAAATTTCTATGTCTCCCACCTGGACTAGATCCCGGATGGAATTGAAGCGTCTCTTGATGTGCTTGGTCCTCTTGTGAAATCTGGATTCCTTTGCCAAGGCAATTGCACCAGTATTGTCACAAAAGATTTTCATTGGACCCGATGCACTAGGTATGACATCTAGATCGGATATGAACTCCTTCATCCAGACTCCTTCGTTCGCTGCTTCCGAAGCAGCTATGTACTCCGCTTCACATGTAGATCCCGCTACGACGCTTTGTTTAGAACTGCACCAACTGACAGCTCCACCGTTTAATGTAAACACGTATCGGTTTGCGATTTAGAATCGTCCGGATCAGTGTCAAAGCTTGCATCAACGTAACCTCTTACGGTGAGCTCTTTGTCACCTCCATATACGAGAAACATATCCTTAGTCCTTTTCAGGTATTTCAGGATGTTCTTGACCGCTGTCCAGTGATCCACTCCTGGATTACTTTGGTACCTCCCTGCTAAGCTTATAGCAAGGCACACATCAGGTCTGGTACACAGCATTGCATACATGATAGAGCCTATTGCTGAAGCATAGGGAACATCTTTCATTTTCTCTCTATCTTCTGCAGTGGTCGGGCATTGAGTTTGACTCAACTTCACACCTTGTAACACAGGCAAGAACCCTTTCTTTGCTTGATCCATTTTGAACTTCTTCAAAATCTTGTCAAGGTATGTGCTTTGTGAAAGTCCAATTAAGCGCCTTGATCTATCTCTATAGATCTTTATGCCTAATATGTAAGCAGCTTCACCGAGGTCTTTCATTGAAAAACTCTTATTCAAGTATCCCTTTATGCTATCCAGAAATTCTATATCATTTCCAATCAGTAATATGTCATCCACATATAATATCAGAAATGCTACAGAGCTCCCACTCACTTTCTTGTAAATACAGGCTTCTCCGAAAGTCTGTATAAAACCAAATGCTTTGATCACACTATCAAAGCGTTTATTCCAACTCCGAGAGGCTTGCACCAGTCCATAAATGGATCGCTGGAGCTTGCACACTTTGTTAGCTCCCTTTGGATCGACAAAACCTTCCGGTTGCATCATATACAACTCTTCTTCCAGAAATCCATTCAGGAATGCAGTTTTGACATCCATCTGCCAAATTTCATAATCATAAAATGCGGCAATCGCTAACATGATTCGGACAGACTTAAGCATCGCTACGGGTGAGAAAGTCTCATCGTAGTCAACCCCTTGAACTTGTCGAAAACCTTTTGCGACAAGTTGAGCTTTGTAGACAGTAACATTACCATCAGCGTCAGTCTTCTTCTTGAAGATCCATTTATTCTCAATTGCTTGCCGATCATCGGGCAAGTCAACCAAAGTCCATACTTTGTTCTCATACATGGATCCCATCTCAGATTTCATGGCTTCAAGCCATTTTGCGGAATCTGGGCTCACCATCGCTTCTTCATAGTTCGTAGGTTCATCATGATCTAGCAGCATAATTTCCAGAACAGGATTACCATACCACTCTGGTACGGATCTCGCTCTGGTTGATCTACGAGGTTTAGTAGTATCTTGTCCTGAAGTTTCATGATCATCATCATTAGCTTCATCACTAATTGGTATAGGTGTCGCAGAAACAGTTTTCTGTGATGTACTACTTTCCAATAAGGGAGCAGGTACAGTTACCTCGTCAAGTTCTACTTTCCTCCCACTCACTTCTTTCGAGAGAAACTCCTTCTCTAGAAAGGATCCATTCTTAGCAACGAATGTCTTGCCTTCGGATCTGTGATAGAAGGTGTACCCAACAGTCTCCTTTGGGTATCCTATGAAGACACATTTTTCCGATTTGGTCTCGAGCTTATCAGGTTGAAGCTTTTTCACATAAGCATCGCAGCCCCAAACTTTAAGAAATGACAACTTTGGTTTCTTGCCAAACCATAGTTCATAAGGCGTCGTCTCAACGGATTTTGATGGTGCCCTATTTAACGTGAATGCGGCCGTGTCTAAAGCATAACCCCAAAACGATAGCGGTAAATCAGTAAGAGACATCATAGATCGCACCATATCTAGTAAAGTACGATTACGACGTTCGGACACACCATTACGCTGTGGTGTTCCGGGTGGCGTGAGTTGCGAAACTATTCCGCATTGTTTCAAATGTACACCAAACTCGTAACTCAAATATTCTCCTCCACGATCAGATCGTAGAAACTTTATTTTCTTGTTACGATGATTTTCAACTTCACTCTGAAATTCTTTGAACTTTTCAAATGTTTCAGACTTGTGTTTCATTAAGTAGATATACCCATATCTACTTAAGTCATCTGTGAAGGTGAGAAAATAACGATATCCGCCACGAGCCTCAATATTCATCGGACCACATACATCGGTATGTATGATTTCCAATAAATCTGTTGCTCTCTCCGTAGTACCGGAGAACGGCGTTTTAGTCATCTTACCTAAGAGGCACGGTTCGCAAGTACCAAGTGATTCATAATCAAGTGGTTCCAAAAGTCCATCAGTATGGAGTTTCTTCATGCGCTTTATACCGATATGACCTAAACGGCAGTGCCACAAATAAGTTGCACTATCATTATCAACTCTGCATCTTTTGGCTTCAACATTATGAATATGTGTGTTACTACTATCGAGATTTATCAAAAATAGACCACTCCTCAAAGGTGCATGACCATAAAAGATATTACTCATATAAATAAAACAACCATTATTCTCTGATTTAAATGAATAACCGTCTCGCATTAAACAAGATCCAGATATAATGTTCATGCTCAATGCTGGCACCAAATAACAATTATTTAGGTCTAATATTAATCCCGAAGGTAGATGTAGAGGTAGCGTGCCGACCGCGATCACATCGACTTTGGAACCGTTTCCCACGCGTATCGTCACCTCGTCCTTCGCCAGTGTTCGCTTAATCCGTAGTCCCTGTTTCGAGTTGCAAATATTAGCAACAGAACCAGTATCAAATACCCAGGTGCTACTGCGAGCTCTAGTAAGGTACACATCAATAACATGTATATCACATATACCTTTGTTCACCTTGCCATCCTTCTTATCCGCCAAATACTTGGGGCAGTTCCGCTTCCAGTGACCAGTCTGCTTGCAGTAGAAGCACTCAGTTTCAGGCTTAGGTCCAGACTTGGGTTTCTTCTCCTGAGCAGCAACTAGTTTGCCGTTCTTCTTGAAGTTCCCCTTCTTCTTCCCTTTGCCCTTTTTCTTGAAACTAGTGGTCTTGTTAACCATCAACACTTGATGCTCCTTCTTGATTTCTACCTCCGCAGCTTTCAGCATTGCGAAGAGCTCGGGAATAGTCTTGTTCATCCCTTGCATATTATAGTTCATCACGAAGCTCTTGTAGCTTGGTGGCAGTGATTGGAGAATTCTGTCAATGACGCAATCATCTGGAAGATTAACTCCCATCTGAATCAAGTGATTATTATACCCAGACATTTTGAGTATATGCTCACTGACAGAACTGTTCTCCTCCATCTTGCAGCTATAGAACTTATTGGAGACTTCATATCTCTCAATCCGGGCATTTGCTTGAAATATTAACTTCAACTCCTGGAACATCTCATATGCTCCATGACGTTCAAAACGTCGTTGAAGTCCCGATTCTAAGCCGTAAAGCATGGCACACTGAACTATCGAGTAGTCATCAGCTTTGCTCTGCCAGACGTTCATAACATCTGGTGTTGCTCCAGCAGCAGGCCTGGCACCTAGCGGTGCTTCCAGGACGTAATTCTTCTGAGCAGCAATGAGGATAATCCTCAAGTTACGGACCCAGTCCGTGTAATTGCTACCATCATCTTTCAACTTTGCTTTCTCAAGGAACGCATTAAAATTCAACGGAACAACAGCACGAGCCATCTATCTACAATCAACATAAACAAGCAAGATACTATCAGGTACTAAGTTCATGATAAGTTTAAGTTCAATTAATCAGATTACTTAAGAACTCCCACTTAGATAGACATCCCTCTAATCCTCTAAGTGATCACGTGATCCAAATCAACTAAACCATAACCGATCATCACGTGAGATGGAGTAGTTTTCAATGGTGAACATCGTTATGTTGATCATATCTACTATATGATTCACGCTCGACCTTTCGGTCTCCGTGTTCCGAGGCCATATCTGCATATGCTAGGCTCGTCAAGTTTAACCTGAGTATTCTGCGTGTGCAAAAACTGGCTTGCACCCGTTGTAGATGGACGTAGAGCTTATCACACCCGATCATCACGTGGTGTCTGGGCACGACGAACTTTGGCAACGGTGCGTACTCAGGGAGAACACTTCTTGATAATTTAGTGAGAGATCATCTTATAATGCTACCGTCAATCAAAGCAAGATAAGATGCATAAAAAAGATAAACATCACATGCAATCAATATAAGTGATATGATATGGCCATCATCATCTTGTGCTTGTGATCTCCATCTTCGAAGCACCGTCATGATCACCATCGTCACCGGCGCGACACCTTGATCTTCATCGTAGTATCGTTGTCGTCTTGCCAATCTTATGCTTCCACGACTATCGCTACCGCTTAGTGATAAAGTAAAGCATTACATCGCGATTGCATTGCATACAATAAAGCGACAACCATATGGCTCCTGCCAGTTGCCGATAACTCGGTTACAAAACATGATCATCTCATACAATAAAATTCATCATCATGCCTTGACCATGTCACATCACAACATGCCCTGCAAAAACAAGTTAGACGTCCTCTACTTTGTTGTTGCAAGTTTTACGTGGCTGCTACGGGCTTAAGCAAGAACCAATCTCACCTACGCATCAAAACCACAACGATAGTTTGTCAAATAGACTCCGTTTTAACCTTCGCAAGGACCGGGCGTAGCCACACTCGGTTCAACTAAAGTTGGAGAGACAGTCGCCCGCAAGCCACCTATGTGCAAAGCACGTCGGGGGAACCAGTCTCGCGTAAGCGTACGCGTAATGTTGGTCCGGGTCGTCTCGTCCAACAATGCCGCTGAACCAAAGTATGACATGCTGGTAGGCAGTATGACTTATATCGCCCACAACTCACTTGTGTTCTACTCGTGCATATAACATCAAACCATAAAACCTAGGCTCGGATGCCACTGTTGGGGAACGCAGTAATTTCAAAAAATTTCCTACGCACACGCAAGATCATGGTGATGCATAGCAACGAGAGGGGAGAGTGTTGTCTACGTACCCACGCAGACCGACTGCGGAAGCGTTGACGCAACGTAGAGGAAGTAGTCGTACGTCTTCCCGATCCGACCGATTCAAGCACCGATACTCCGGCACCTCCGAGTTCTTAGCACACGTACAGCTCGATGATGATCCCCGGGCTCCGATCCAGCAAAGCATCAGGGAAGAGTTCCGTCAGCACGACGGCGTGGTGACGATCTTGATGTTCTACCGCCGCAGGGCTTCGCCTAAGCACCACTACAATATGATCGAGGTGGAATATGGTGGCAGGGGGCACCGCACACGGCTAAGGAACGATCTCAAGGATCAACTTGTGTGTCTAGAGGTGCCCCCTGCCTCCGTATATAAAGGAGCCAAGGGGGAGGGGGCCGCCGGCCAGGAGGAGGGCGCAGGAGGAGTCCTACTCCTACCGGGAGTAGGACTCCCCCCCCCCAATCCTAGTTGGACTAGGATTCCTCGAGGGGGAAAGAGAGAGAGGGGGGCCGGCCACCTCTCCTAGTCCTAATAGGACTAGGGGAGGGGGGAGGCGCGCGGCCACCTTGGGCTGCCCCTTTCTCCTTTCCACTAAAGCCCATTAAGGCCCATATGGCTCCCGGGGGGTTCCGGTAACCTCCCGGTACTCCGGTAAAATCCCGATTTCACCCGGAACACTTCCGATAACCAAAAATAGGCTTCCAATATATCAATCTTTATGTCTCGACCATTTCGAGACTCCTCGTCATGTCCATGATCACATCCGGGACTCCGAACAATCTTCGGTACATCAAAATGCATAAACTCATAATAACTGTCATCGTAACGTTAAGCGTGCGGACCCTACGGTTCGAGAACAATGTAGAAATGACCGAGACACGTCTCCGGTCAATAACCAATAGCGGGACCTGGATGCCCATATTGGCTCCTACATATTCTACGAAGATCTTTATCGGTCAGACCGCATAACAACATACGTTGTTCCCTTTGTCATCGGTATGTTACTTGCCCGAGATTCGATCGTCGGTATCCAATACCTAGTTCAATCTCGTTACCGGCAAGTCTCTTTACTCGTTCCCTAATACATCATCCCGCAACTAACTCATTAGTTGCAATGCTTGCAAGGCTTATGTGATGTGCATTACCGAGAGGGCCCAGAGATACCTCTCCGACAATCGGAGTGACAAATCCTATTCTCGAAATACGCCAACCCAACATCTACCATTGGAGACACCTGTAGAGCTCCTTTATAATCACCCAGTTACGTTGTGACGTTTGGTAGCACACAAAGTGTTCCTCCGGCAAACGGGAGTTGCATAATCTCATAGTCATAGGAACATGTATAAGTCATGAAGAAAGCAATAGCAACATACTAAACGATCGGGTGCTAAGCTAATGGAATGGGTCATGTCAATCAGATCATTCAACTAATGATGTGACCTCGTTAATCAAATAACAACACTTTGTTCATGGTTAGGAAACATAACCATCTTTGATTAACGAGCTAGTCAAGTAGAGGCATACTAGTGACACTAAGTTTGTCTATGTATTCACACATGTATTATGTTTCCGGTTAATACAATTCTAGCATGAATAATAAACATTTATCATGATATAAGGAAATAAATAATAACTTTATTATTGCCTCTAGGGCATATTTCCTTCACCTACATCACGGAGATCCCGAGAGAGATTGCAAATCTCCGGCTTTTGCAGGTACTCGACATAGGTGATACTGAAATAGAGGAGCTGCCATCAACTTTTGAACAACTGTGCCAGCTGGTCTATCTGCGTGTTAATACTTGGATAAGAGTACCATATGGATCCGAGAATCTGAAACCTCTACAAGAGTTGAAGACGGTGATTGTCATGTCCCCATCTGTCCTGCTTGATCTGTCCGGGCTGGCCGAGTTGAGGTGCCTTGATATGAAAGTCATTGAATGGGACAAGAGTTTTGAGGAGCCCTTCCGCCAGTGTCTGTCCAAGCTCATCAACCTCCAAACCTTGAGAGTGAGTGGTTGCGATATTGGCCCGGAGTCTGGATGTGGAACTTTATTGTTGTCGGGGCCTCAACAGCTTCAGCGCGTCATAGCAGAGGATAATATGGCCTCTTTAGTGCCAAGATGGATGTCCTCGCTCTCCTCTCTGTCGCACCTTGTGATCTCCTTGTACACACTGGGGGAGGAAGACCTTCATGTCCTAGGTTGCATACCATCCCTCCGTCATCTCGACATGAGTGTGTTCGGAGCCACACGTCGGCAGAGACAAGGATGGCCCGTCATCGATGCTGTTAGCTACCCATTCAGGTGTCTAACAGAGTTGAGATATGCTCACAATGCGGAGGTGGTTTTTGCATCTGGAGCCATGCGAAGCTCCGGATCCTGGAGCTGCATATCGGAGCGCGGGATACCATGCATCAGTCTGGCTATTTTGACTTGGGCTTGGAGAACCTCTGTTCGCTTCAGCAGGTAATTATCGATCTGGAATGTTACGAGGCTCAGCCGGAGGAGATGGAGGCCAGGGAGGCTGCATTCCGTAAAGCGGTCCAGATGAATCCCAACAACCCCACACTCAACTTGAATAAGGTACTGCCTCCGGTCCTTTTTACTCTGCATATAAAAATTGTCTGAAGTCAAACTTTACAAAGTTTGATCATATATATATATAAAAAAAAATATCAACATCTACCATGATAAAGTTATACAACATGAAACTTTAAGTCATGACGCATCTATTAGTATTGATTTCACATTGTGAATGTTGGTATTTTTTCTATAAAGTTGGTCAAACTTTACGAGGCTTGACTTCAGACAAATCTAATATGCAAACTAAAAAGGACTGGAGGGAGTAAATAACTCGATCTAGTACTACTGCTGATCTAATTCTTGAAGCACGTATAGCTACCTGCTACTCCTTCTGTAAATAAATATAAGACGTCTTAGATCATTAAAATAGTGATTTAAAATGTCTTATATTTTTCTATAGAAGGAGTACGTCCTCACTAACTAATTCTCTAACTAATTACCTACTTGCTTTGAAATGTGACACAATTATCACAAATATGTCGTGGATTGAACGATGCTGCTAGTATTTCTGTAGTACTACCATTTAGCTATACCAGCTCACCCGATTGACTACTGATCCTTCAAACATCTTGTCTTTTTTTTTCTCAGTGGTAATGTCCCTTTCCATAGCGCCGGCGATTCATTCCAAGCTACAACTATTACTGAGGCGTGCAATTTGGGATTTGGCATCACAAACTGGTGCAGTACGTTTGAACCTTCGAACTTTGAAGTTCAAAGGATCGTGCCGATGGTCATGCGAAGCCAGGTGATGGCGGTCCATTGCTGCTCATGGAAGCGTAGTGCTGGTTACCTCCTTTGGTGTGATTTGTGTCATGCTTTGTTTGTAATAAGTAGTTATCTTGAAGTGTTATCCACTGCTAGCAGGTTTTTGCCCCGTAGGGGATGTTTCAAATTCGAGCATCTCCAGCGGGTTTCCTGCTAGTGCACCAACTGGATAGCTTGGTATGATTCTGCTTCAATTTCATATCAACTTTTTCCACGGATATCTTTCGGATTTAGTTTGCAAGCGGTAACAAACATCTGAATAGCTTATAGAAGCAAGCAACCGTCAATTTGTTCCCAACACTGGATCCTATTCTAACGATGATAGCAGGCGATGTCAAGCTAGCTAGCATTCATACTTCATGCTTCTCTGT
This sequence comes from Triticum urartu, assembly GCF_056163025.1. Classification (NCBI taxonomy): domain Eukaryota; kingdom Viridiplantae; phylum Streptophyta; class Magnoliopsida; order Poales; family Poaceae; genus Triticum; species Triticum urartu. The sequence goes on along the minus strand of NC_141879.1, from coordinate 571,531,972 downwards.
TCCTTGGATTCAGAGTTTTCTATGTGGTCTTCTTATTTTGGAAAATACTCCGTCAGACGAACAACCATGTTTCCACCTAAGAGCATCTCCAGCAGTTTCCATATAAATCATCTCCGATAAAGGGAACTCCAATAGAGGGTTACCGAGCTGCAGCAAGATGGCACAGGCGGCGAGGCAGGAACGGAAGTTTCCGATTGGCTCCTGCCACGGCTTGCAGAATCATCGAGGGAGATACAACTCCCCTTGTTTCTTTTTTTGACCTCTGCAAGGTAAGTTGGGAACTTGGGATACTCCCTCTGTGAGAGGTCTTGCCTGTACTCTGAGAGCCGTGGCCAGGCATTGAAGAGATTGCATTGAATCAAAGTTCAAAATAAACGCTGTATAGTACTAGTTTGCTAAAGACTTGCCGAGGGTTTAAAAATTCATTAAACAAGGACAGGCTTTAAAGTTCGAGTATGAAGATATCTACACCGGCTGGCCAATACCGTTCTATAAGAATGAGAAGATGAACAAAGAAAAAACAAGTATGCTGACCTCCAAACATACTTTGGCTAATGCCATAAGTGTATGCCAAACCACGCAGCTCTAGGATCAAAGATCAGAAATCCCATAGATAACATATACCTTCAACAAAATTGTGTTTCAAGGAAAACTATCTGTAAAGTACACAGCAAGGTCGAAAATGGTGTCAACAAGATGTGCAGCCACGAGACTAGTTCAAACACCTCTGCTCTCTCATCTATCCAGGTTACTTGTGAAGGGCTACCCTCGATTTGTCTCATTCTAGATCCTGAAATGTCTAGCTAGGCCCATCAACCTCAAATCTATTTGTTTTTCTTGGCCTTGTCCTTTGCAAACGCGGTACCCTGCAAGGCAGAACAGAATGGTGTCATATCAATAAGCTTCGGCACCAGACTCAGCTGAATAAAGATATATTGGTGGAGGTCGAATGATACCTCCAGCCACTCGTCCATGTTGGCGTCAGTTGTTCCAGTTCCGAGTTCCACCTTGGGGCCTTTCTTTGTTTTCTACATCACATAAACAAGTATAGAATAAATACACAACACTGAGATGAGTGCTAAATACCAATTATGCATCTCAAAGCATGCAATCCTGCTATATCAGCTACAGGGTCTTAGGGACTCCTAAACAGTCACCAGGAAGTAGCCTGGATTAGCTGTTCAGATGATTCCACAATGGATATCTCATATTTCCAGAAGAAAATGAAAAAAAAAACTAATGGCACTACAGAAACATAGTGGGGGAATGCAAATGAACAATCTCAAGAGTTCAGCATAGCATATCACTGTCAAATAGAGGATTACCTTCGAGAGCTGTTGCACTTGACCATAAGCCCACAATCCTAGGAGACCAAGAAGTGCAATTCCAAGGGTAATAAGGAACACAGATTCAACACTCAGTAACCCTCCGACCTCAACAACCTCAATGGTGCCATTGTAGAATACGTTCTGGTAAGGGTGCTGATCAATCTCGTACACAATGTAACCAACAAGATCATATGCTCCAGGCTGCAAGGGGACAAGCATCAGACCTTCCAGAAGTAAGAAATGAGCATCTTCTCTTTTTATGAGAGGCATCTTCAGTCTTTAGTTGTTCCAAAGGTAAAGAAAATAGTAAGCTTGAGAATTGAAACCTGCAAGAATTTGCTCACGGCAAATGTATAGGGAAAGGTTGCTTGCACAGAGACAGGAACTGACGCGTTGTAGAAACTCTGCAAGAAAGAAGACATGAAATCTTCAACATTGTAGAATTGGTCTGACTGTTTAAAAACATGCTTGGCTCAGTAAAGTATAAACACATGGCGATCACTTTATGTCCACTCACTCAACTAATGCCATGTTAATAGTTTCAGAAATGAGATTGCCAAATCATAGTAGGATTCAAACATTTCTAGAACCCTTGCTACCCTGCACCCTGCCCACATGTTGACCAGTAGCTCCTTCCACTTCACACACCCTACACCTACTCCACTAGGGGTCACACCCATCCAATCCAGGGCTATAATTATTTCTCAGACTTCTGAAGGTAAAAACAAGTTCTCGAGCAATCAGAATTAAGTAAATGATGACTGAGTAGGACAGTTAAGATGGTCCATAATTGACAAATGAGAGTTTCAGTTACTTCAGCTAGCATAGAACATAACTCAGCAAGCAACAAAACCATATGTTTCCTCACCTGAACTGTAAGGTTTTGTCCATACATTTTGTGATCATAAGGAAGATGCAAGGTTGAATGGACAGCAACAACATTCAAAGTTGATTCACCTGTAAACACAATATACAAGTGTGAGCCCGGTCAACAGGAACTAGCATGGAAATGAAATATTCAGTGCAGAAAATTGTGTTTCTATCAAAAATATGCAGTTTACGTAAGAGTGGCTTTGTAGAAACATACAAGCAAGAATGACAGAGAACTGAAGTACTGAACTACTCAAACAATCTCATACATTGCATACCAACCAAATGTAGATGAATTTGCAGTAAGTTGACATAAAGCAAAAAACAACTGGCAGCACACATGTGCATAAAAGAAAGAGAACTTCCACTGAGTAGTCCCAAGCACACCACAATCCAAGCCTAGTAGTGAATGTAGGTGCTAGAGAAAATAACCGTAAGTTGGAGAAAACAGCATTAGTTACCCTCATTTTGCAGGCCAACCAAAAGCTCAGTTTCTTCACCTGCTGGTACAACTGCAACCAAATAAAAAGATGGGACATATTATTGATTACTGAACTCAAGAAAGATGGGATACAAATTTTCAACATAAATGGTTGCTCTAGAAGTAATTCATATTTTAGTATGTAAATAGTAAATACATACCAAACTCTACTTATATTCATGGAATCTTTTCAGCTCAATAAAAGTAACAAGTTTATGATCTTCTGAAAGTAAAATGAGTGGCAAACATACATGGTCATATCATATTTAATGTCAAGACACATAATTCCAGTTGCTTAGAGATGGTGATATAATTCTTATGACTGATCATGAAAGAAGAGGCTTCACAAAATTGCACAATAGAACTTACTTTTCCCAGCGTTTTTGGGGAAGACGCAAACAGTCTCCACACCAGGAGCAGGGCTTAAAGGCTCTTCACTGGAAACCGGAGTATCATCACCCACATATCCTAGATCAGCCCCATCAACAACTTCTTGCATAGCAGCATCTTCCTCAGACTGAGCTCTAGCAACTGTAGGAACAGAATTAACATATCAATCAGTCTAGATGAAACATGAAAGGAAAATGACTTGGGAGCATCCATGCTTGGTAAAAACAGAACACCACGTGAGAGCACTCAAGCTACTAAGTTCGATCTCCTATTCAAAAAAGAGTAAAATAAATTGCAAATTCAAACTGCTTGCTGGGACCAATTAATTTGTCCGTCAACAACGGCCGCCAACATAGCTACGACATTTCACTATGGTAAAAATTAGAACCGAGAAACCATCATATCAATCTACCGCTGAATTGCTAACCATACAGTATAGAGAACACGGAACATTTCAGAAAATGCTACTAAATTCCCACGAAGATTCACTGCCGCAGCATGCAACCACAGATAGAGCATAGCACACATGCGCGCTCAAAATAGCGTCCTCGTTCAAATTTCGCCCCAAACCCCGCACCAACCAAACTGGTCTCGAGTCTCAGCCGGCCGTACCCAAGAGCTCACTCCGCCGCACCGCACCTACGCCGCGCGCTACACCCCGGCGAGCGGACCGATCTAGCCCGCCCGCCCGCTCCAAATACCAGCCAGCTCCGGCGCATCCCCAACCCCATCAGAGCCCGATCGGCTCCAACGTTAGCTCCAGATCGGCGCGCAGCCGGCGGATCTAGCGCCGCCCCGCCGCGGAATTCCCGAGAGTACCAGACAGAGGAGCGGATCTGGGCGGCGGAGACCGGGAGGGGAACGAACGGGGACGCGCGGTTACCTTGGGCGAAGGGGGAGGCGGCGAGGAGGAAGGCGAGGAGGATGGCGGAGAGCCAAACCCTAACCGCCATGGCCGGCTCAGTCAGATCGGATCAGGATGGAGGGAGGAGGTGGTGCTGCTGCTGGTCTCGGTCGCGTGGGTTTTTCCGGGGGGGTGGACGTGGTGTGTCTACTAGTAGGAGGAGCAGAGAGAGGGAGTTGCTGCCCACGCCACGAGGTCCACGGCCTGTAGTGACATGGCAGCCGGTGGCGTCATACCTTGCCGCGTTGGATTTTCCATTTCTTTTTTCCTCGGGTTTGTTGCTTTGGTTTGGCACATTCAATTCGGTGTCAGGGGGTTCGTGATCCGCGCTGTGGACCCTCTGGCAGGTGGGGCCCGCTAGGTCCATCGTACACATTTTTTCCTATGCAAATACTCCCTTCCTTTTTATTGCTCTGTATATTAACTTTGTTCTAACCCAAATGCTATTATGTTTGGCTAAATTTATAAAAATACTACAAAATTCAATTATTATAATAATTGTATATGATGTGAAATATATTTAATGATGAATTTAATGGCACTAATTTAGTAGCATAAATGCTATTAAATAGATGAAACAGATGAGTACAAAAACATTCGTTATTGTTAATGCTGTATACTCCCTCCGTTCCAAAATAGATGACTCAATTTTGTACTAACTTTAGTATAAAGTTGAGTCATCTATTTTAGAACGGAGGGAGTAGCAAACAATTTCTACATTATCAACATTAAGCTAATAAAATTTATAACAGAAAGTGTGAAAACAGCTCAAATGTTTTGTCATATATGGATGTCATCTGTGCATCACACCTCGAGGGCCACACCAATCTTAAAGCACAAAGGAATGCTGGATTCAACCTTAACTCCAACCCAAGTGGTCAAACATTGCGTGGAGGCACAGCTACGGAAAGACGAGCTCAAGAGAGTTGAAGCGAACATGCACCAATCTATCTATATATGCAAAACATTTCGGTTATTTTTAACAGCACCAAGTAAAAACAGCAGCTGAATTATACCGTTCAGGTCGGAAGGATGAATGGAGCTACGATCATACTCCCTCCGTCCCATAATAGACTTACGTCTTATATTATGGGACGGAGGGAATACATTTCTACGGGTTTCACTATCACAGATAACGGAACAGCAAAGTTCAAACAAAGCATCCCCAAAGTGCTGCGTCGTCTCTTATGGACTTAAGAAACCAACCGGACAAATGCGTCCAGCCTTTGCACTCGCTCAAGATACAACAACTGCCTTGTCAGGGTTGCGATTACGACACACCACGTCTAAGATAACAACACTTCACGATTTAGTTTCGCGACACGAATCACAGACCCCAAAACATTGCATCACCATCTGTTATTCGGGACATCCAGGGATATATGTATTTTCCGCTGCGGCGGCAATATAACTGTAAGTGACATCAGTTGGACAAGTGCAGGTTTCTTATCTGGTGTGTCTGTCTTCCACCAGTTTGGATGGTTCAAATCCATGAACATGCACTCGCTCATCACCTGGAGCTGAACGAGTGGACGTCCTTCTTGTCGACCATAGCACGTAGCCTCAAGTTTTCCTCCATCGCCTTCTGGACCTCGACTTCTTTCTGTGCTTTCTCAGTCTCGAGCTGGTTAGTCCTTCTGGACCTCCGCTTCTTTCTGTGCAAAGGCAGACCAGCAGAAAATCAGACTTCTAGACTTACCCAAGTCTATCTGCATCTTGTTGACCACTACAAATATCAAAAAACAGTTGGGACACGATCGAAGCATAAAACTGCTGCATTTAGGAGAGCGGTGCATTGAATTTGAATCTACTTGAAACATTTTATATGGCAACAGCCTCCCTCAGATGTCAAGTGATAGAACAGTATTAACTATTTTAACCGATGGTTGCAATATATATAGCCAACGTAACTCTAAAAAAGCACATACAAACCTCTACCCAGATCCCTCACAGACAATGAAGTGGGGGAAGAAACTGATAACAAATGTGATACAGAGAGAAATCTAGGCATGACATTTAAGTGCTAATTATAACAGACCATATGGTTGTGTGCCCTAAAGTCCATAGAAAAGATAGGGCCCATTTAGTAAAAAATAAATTGGAATTGCCAACAGAAAATTAAATATATAGTACTAACACAGCATTAGCATCATATATACAACAACAACAACAACAACAACAACAACAACAACAACAAAGCCTTTAGTCCCAAACAAGTTGGGGATAGGCTAGAGCTGAAACCCATAAGTTCTCGAAACCAACTCATGGTAACTCTGCCTATGTTGTCTCAACATAGCCGGTCCCAAGCCCGGGTAAAGGAGGAGGGTTGTCATAGTCTTGGCGAGCCAACGTCAAAACTCAGCCACTCTTATGGAGATGAAACCCAGAAGAACATTAGCATCATATACTAAGACTATTTTTGTTTTGCATCTCAAAGATACTAATGCTGACCGTGTTACAAACTAGTTCGATGCATAGCTGATTGAATATATTGTTAAGATGGTAATCATGGTAATTACCAGTCTACCAAACTGATGCGTCAAAGTATCATAAGACAATAGAAGCACATCATAACATGCATGCCAGAATTTATGGAATGAATGGTTAGTGCTGCTGCTTTGTTCAAAATTGGGAGGTTGAAATGAACTATTTCTACTCTTCCTTCATCTGCCATTTTCTTATAAGGGTTTTGCAAGGAAAATGAACCTATCACAATACTAGAAACAACATGAGACAGGATGTAATTACTAGAAACAACATGAGACTTGTGAAAGTACCTGTCAAAAATCTTCTCCATTGTCTCAAATTGCTTCTCCGGCGGAAGAAGATTTTCTCTGACATTAACGAGTGTGCTGGCATAAGTTCTGGGCGAGTCAAAGTCATTCTTCACATGATTAAGCTCCTGCTCATTTTCAGCAGTGCGCTGCCTCTGTCATGTGGTCTCCGGCACCATATCTTCAACCCTATGAGATTTCATCCAGCATACCATTTGTACCCACTGCAAATTTCTCCATCTCCTCGACTGTCACCGACATGGACTCAACCTGTGTGGTCTTCCTCCTGATCTCTTCCAACCTAATCCTCACATTCCTTTCTCGATAGCAGTTTCAGACTCAACCACAATCACTCTCTTCACAAGAGACTCTATGACGTCAGTCACCACACGGATGAACTTGAGAATGACTTCATCCACAGAACTGCAGTTTCCATGTGGCAGTTGTCCACACTTAGCATGGAGCCATCAGCCATGGGCGTGTCCAGCCCCTTAACTCCAATCATCAATCTCATTAATATTTCTGATCCCCTTCTTTTTTTATCTTGAAGCAAATATGTGTCACCTCCAATAATCAATTACATTACCACAACAAAGTTAGACCTGGGAAGTCCACAACTAAGTCATCATCACCTTGTGAGCTTACCAGGTCACACGAGGTGAACTATCTTAACATCTCATTTGTTGACTAACTGAGCAGCAAAATCATTGCTTCCAGTTTCTCTATAGGAAACCAGTGCTTTATGTAAAGACTTACTAAACTCGCTGTTTCTGTATGCAAGAAGACCACTTATCCTTCTCATGCCTTCTGACATTCCAGATATCCCATAACAAGTTGACAAATCGATGCAAGTAACAGTGTCCGGTTTTAGCCCTAAAGCATGCATCCGCATGAACAAACTGAAAGCTTTATCCACCTCTCCACAGGAAGCATACACCTTGAAGGCAACATTGTATGCACATGGATCAATTGTCAACTCAGGCTTTGAAAGTTGCTCACAGACATTTAATGCAGCAGCATGCATGCCGGCCATGGAAAACAAGAATGCAAGTATAGCATGCTTGGCAGAACTCCTGCCATCACTGTATGCTGATTCTAACTGCAAAACTTCCTCTGATGAAATATTAATTTTATTCACCACAGAAAATATCATCTGAAAGGTTGACGCATCTGGAAAGATGTTATCTTCCACCATTTTTTGCACCAGCTCTGCACATTCTCTCAAGTTGCCCTTGGCCACATAACATGCCATAACAGCATTATATGCAGCACAGTCAGATAGTAAGCCTGAATTATCTAATTCATGAGCAATCTTAATGGACTCGTTAAGCAAGCCCATGTTCTTGTAGAGAAACATCATGATAATGTATGAAACATCATCTTCCTGATTATTTCTCCTCAAATTGTCAAAGATTGCCTTAGCCTCAATGACCATCCCAAGTTTTGCATACAGGTTTAGCATGGTATTCGAGGCAATGATATCAGGGCCACCATCCATGTTCCTCATCCTTGTATACAAATCCTGCGCTTCCTTCCAGCAATTGATCTTGTTGTAGGCCTTGATAACCGAAGTTAAGACAATATGGTTTGGAGTGATTCCAGATTCTTCCATCAAGTTGCTATAATCCAGTGCCTTCTCCACTTGTCCTGTCTCCGCAAACATATTAATCAGCAAACCATAAACAACCACATTTGGTTCGACACCTGAGGCCTTCATTTCACTGTACAGATCTATAGCTTCAGATGCCAAGGAATTGCGAGAATAAGCTCTCATAACAGCAGAGTATGTCTCACACACCGGTTTAAATCCTGTGTCCTTCATTTTATGCAAGAGCTTCTTAGCTCTGTGTGGAAATCCACCGGCAGAAAACATCTGAATTAAGGAATTGTAAGTGCACTCATCTGGTGAGATGCCAGAGCCCTTCATGTTCTCAAGTAGAGAAATGACTCTATCATATTTCCCTGCCAAACCATAAGCCTTGACCATCACATTATATTCCACTATCTCCCTCTTGCCCCCAATCCCTCTATCACAGTGGAAAATATGCTCGGCTTCTTCCCAAAGATACCTATCTGCATACGCATCCATGATGGCAGCAAAATTCTTGGATGAGACCTCCTTGCCTCTGCAATGCATTTCAAAGAATGCATTTGCCTTATCAAGCAATCCCTGATCAATATACATCTTCATGACAACTGGTATGGACTGTTCATGGATGCTAGTGCCAGACTTGATAATTCCTTCTATCACATCTTCTGCTTCACGCACCAACTTCCTCTCACATAGCACCTGTAGCACAATCCTATAGCTCACAGCATCAGCACATAACCCAGTCCTCCCAATTTGATGGTAGTACTTCAAAACTCCCTCCGCATCCCCCATTGACGCAAACAGCGTCATCATCACATTATATGTCCTAATATCTGGAGTGACCCCCCTGACGACCATGTTAGCTAGCAGCGCCTCTGCCTCCTTGACGCTGCCACGTGACCCAAATCCGTAGATCATTGTATTGAACGTGCATACGTCTGGCATAACCTGATAAGCCAGCATGTCCACAAACATGTCCATCGCATCCTTGTGCCTCCCGGCCTTTCCATAAAGATCAATCATCGTGTTATAGGTTTCCACAAGCTTTGGCTTCCTAGGAACTTTCTGAATGCCCAATGCACCAGCAGAATCAAGTTTACCATGAAACACGTCGTCTATCAAGAATTGCATTGGTCCGTGCAAATCAACCGCTCTGTATCCAAGATGAAGAAATTCAACATCGAACCTGCCAATGCACCAGTTATTGAAAAGGACGAGCGCGTCCGTGTAGCGGCCACTGTTCTTGAGGATACGGACGAAGGTGTTCATGGATATCTCGTCGGGGGCAACACCCAGTGCGCGCATGTGCAGGAGAAGCAGGAGGGATTCCTGTGCCGAACCGGCCTTGGCGAGGGCATCGGCGAGGGCGGCGTAGGCTGGATTGGAGGGCCGGATGGCGTCGTCCCGGGACATCATGAGCCAGACGCGGCGGAGCTCGGACCACCGGCGCGCGCGGGCAAGGTGGCGGAGGAGCACGCTGTAGTGGACAGGGTTGGGCGCGTAGCCTGGGAGCGCGCGCACGCGGTCGAACAGGTCGTGGGCGCGGCGCCAGTGACGCTGCCGCGAGAGAAGGGCGGTCTGCTCGCGCGGAGACATGGCGGAGAGGGAGTCCTCGGACGGGTAGAGGGTGGCGGCGGTGGGGTTCCTGGAGACGGTGGAGGTGGTGGCGGGGACGGGGGCGTGGTTGTTGCACGAGAGGGGAGGTGGCGGGGGCAGGCGGGGGAGGTGAAGACGGGACGCGGAGGAGGGAGAAGCGGGGAGGAGGTTGGCGTGTGATCCGGCGGTCGGTGGCTTGCTGTTGCTGGCTCTGGTGACGGTGGTGCCGGCGGCCGGAGGGTAGGGGGCAGCGGAAGCCATGACGGCTTCGGGGAAGAGAGACGGAGAGAGTGAGTTTTTTTTTTTACGGGGAGACGAGGGAGAGTTGCGCGTATTTGGTGCACACTTTTCCTATGCAAGTATGGTGTTTAACCTCTAAAACAATACGTATCATTTTTTTTGCTATAAAAAGGGCTGCTCACCCCTCTCATTTCTCACACTCAAGCCCCGTCTCGTTCAAGTTTCAAAAAAAAAAACCCGTCTCGTTCCCCACACTTAAACATGGATGATCCCAAGCAGTGCAACCTCCATGTAAGTGATTTATATATTCACATATTCGAGTTTGTCGACCCCACTGTCCACAATACCATCACCTATCCTTCTTTCGACGAGAATACACGGGCACAATCTAACACTCATTCCACTACTGTCAACACTTCCTCCAACATCATCGGCACAAAAAGGGTTCGTCGCAAAAATTCAAAGTGATGAGACTACTTCGTAGTGGGTGGTGTCAAAAGATACAGGGACTTGTATTTCGCAAGGGGAAAGGTGAAACAGTATATTCAGGTGGGTGATTCATCCTTGCCCCTCCTCCCTTGGAATAGAAGTCCCCCACATCCTTTCCACCTAGCTTTAAGCATGTTGATACCACCCATCCACAATTATTTCTTCATTGAAGTAGTCCTAACAATTTGAGGTTTTGCGACAAACCCTTCTTGTACCGATATTGGTGGAGATAGTGCTGGCAGTAGTGGAATGGGTGTCGTATGGTGATTGTGTATTCTTGTCGGAAGAAGGATAGGTGGTGGTATTGTGGGCAGTGGGATTGACAAACTCGGGTATGCGCATATCGAAATTACTTGCATTGAATTGGAACCGGTTGGGATCATCCATGTGTTGAGTGTGGGAAATGAGAGGGGCTTTGAGTGAGAAATGAGAGGGGTGAGCAGCCCTTTTATAGAAAAAAATGACATTTTTGGACCAATTTAGCCCTCTAACGGTCAAATATTTGAAATTCGGTGCTAAGCGGACACTAAACCCCTCTAAACCGTCCCAAACCCCATCCCCCTAAACCTCTCATGGTCCCCTCGCTCCTCCCTGCAACGTCTCTCTATTTGTGTGTGTCTCCCTCTCTCTTGCCTGACATGCGCACAAGACAAGTGAGTGAGACACTCCTCGCAACAACTCTCTCTCCCTCGCTAACGTGCCAGACGGGCCGGTCATGTCATGTCGGGTTGGGCTAGCATACGTGCCTGACCAGGTAACTCAAGCACGCCCCTATCTGGCCAGTGTCGGGCACTACCCTTTAATCTGTGTGCCATGCCAACTCATCACGAGACGGGTGATAACCCACAAGTATAGAGAATCGCAACAGTTTTCGAGGGTAGAGTATTCAACCCAAATTTATTGATTCGACACAAGGGGAGCCAAAGAATATTCTCAAGTATTAGCAGCCGAGTTGTCTATTCAACCACACCTGGAAACTTAATATCTGCAGCAAAGTATTTAGTAGCAAAGTAATATGATAGTAGTGGTAACGGTAGCAAAAGGTAACAGTAGCAAAAGTAATGTTTTTGGAATTTTGTAGTGATGATAGCAATAGCAACGAAAAAGTAAATAAGTGAAGGACAATATATGGAAAACTCGTAGGCAATGGATCGGTGATAGAGAATTATGCCGGATGCGGTTCATCATGTAACAGTCATAACCTAGGGTGACACAGAACTAGCTCCAATTCATCAATGTAATGTAGACATGTATTCCGAATATAGTCATACGTGCTTATGGAAAAGAACTTGCATGACACTTTTGTCCTACCCTCCCGTGGCAGCGGGGTCCTAGAGGAAACTAAGGGATATTAAGGCCTCCTTTTAATAGAGTACCAGACCAAAGCATTAACACATAGTGAATACATGAACTCCTCAAACTACGGTCATCACCGGTAAGTATCCCGATTATTGTCACTTCGGGGTTAACGGATCATAACACATAATATGTGACTATAGACTTGCAAGATAGGATCAAGAACTCTCATATATTTGATGAAAACATGTTAGGTTCAGATCTGAAATCATGGCACTCGGGCCCTAGTGACAAGCATTAAGCATGGCAAAGTCATAGCAACATCAATCTTAGAACATAGTGGATACTAGGGATCAAACCCTAACAAAACTAACTCGATCACATGATAAATCTCATCCAACCCATCACCGTCCAGCAAGCCTACGATGGAATTACTCACGCACGGCGGTGAGCATCATGAAATTGGTGATGGAGGATGGTTGATGATGACGATGCCGACGGATTCCCCTCTCTGGAGCCCCGAACGGACTCCAGATCAGCCCTCCCGAGAGGTTTTAGGGCTTGGCAGCGGCTCCGTATCGTAAAACGCGATGAATCCTTCTATCTGGGTTTTTTCTCCCCGAAAGCAAATATATAGAGTTGGAGTCGAGGTCGGAGGAGCTCCAGGGGGGCCACGAGGTAGGGGGTGCGCCCTAGGGGGGCAGGCGCGCCCCCACCCTCGTGGCTAGGGTGTGGGCCCCCTGGTCTTCATCTTTTGCAAGGATTTTTTATTATTTCCGAAAAGATGTTCCGTGAAGTTTCAGGTCATTTCAAGAACTTTTGTTTCTACACATAAATAACACCATGGTAATTCTGCTGAAAACAGCGTCAGTCCGGGTTAGTTCCATTCAAATCATGCAAGTTAGAGTCCAAAACAAGGTCAAAAGTGTTTGGAAAAGTAGATACGACGGAGACGTATCAACGGGCACGCGAGCTATTGGGTTGGCACGCCAGGACCAACCCATTTGGCCACGTTTGGGTGACACGCATTCTGATCAATCGTGAGTTAAGTCTATTTTTTCTTAGTTATTACAATTACAGATGAACACTTCTACATCGAAAATTGAAGAACTGAAATGAACTGAGTTGACATATATTCTTCATTTATTAGGTTTATGGTGATTTGGTGTTTAGCTGTTTGTGAACATGTGTATTAATGATTTCTATCTTACATAAACCGAATTGACCATCAAACCACATACACAAATATGGACCTCACTTTTCTCTAGCTTCCCTACTTTGCTGGCACGTTCAGACATAGCCCTAGGCATACAATTCATGGATCCCATACAACCCTATTCACTCGTGCATCAATCTCTCTCCTTGCACCAGTTTTTGTGCCCAAAAAGATTCCCTCTCAACCTAGTCATCTCTCAACCTTGAAGTCAGATATACTGCCACGAGGCCTAACTACAACTACTCTTCGACGTGTGCTCATGTTGGCTTGGATCTCCAGCGCCAGATCTTTCTATTCTAGCTCTCCCCCAACGCTAGCACGACGTGGGTCTTCCACTGTGAATCCATTGCCTAAGGAGCCTGACGGGGAAGACGCAGAAAGCGGTGACCCGACGCTCGGCTGAGATTAGAACCGGCAAGTTGGCGTCACCTCCTCACAAACGCATGAAGCAGAAAACCAATTTACCCCTCCCCCGCCAGCTAAATATCCCACACGCGTTGGAGGCCCTATTCACTATGTAACATGTCGAAGGACGTCTAAACATGCACTCCTCATAACACTCGCTTTGGTTGGCTGGCCAGTCATCCTATTGGGCCTTAACCCATTCGCAGAAGCGAAGGAAAAAAAGCGGAAGGAAAACTTAAAAAGTAAAGCAAATGTTTTAAATGTTTCAAAAAAATAAAAATATTCATAAATTTTAGAAAATATTTTAAAAATAAAAAATGTCTATGGATATTGAAAAATGCTCGTAAATTAAACATGTTTGTGGATTTTTTTTTTGCTAATTTAAAAATGCTCATGAATTAAAAAAATGTTACCAGATTTCAAAAGAAGTTCTCTGATTTTCAGAAGTGTTAACACATTTTCGAAAATATTCACGGATTTTAAAATGTTCATGAATTTAAAGATTTGTCTATAGATCATCGTAGGAGCTCCACGTTCATGTATGAATAGGCCTAGTCACAGCCCACAACATAAGCATTCCTTGACCCGTGAGGCCACAAATGCAAAAGGTACCTCGATGAATCGAGATTTCATTTCTAGGGAGCCTAGTAACTTTAGATTAAAAGGGTTGGGTGCGCTTCGATGCGTTTATGGTGTTGTTGAGATTTCATCAAAATAAAAATTGGTTTGACGTGTGAGGAAGATGATGAAGTGTGTTTTCTTTTCTTTTTTTATAATGTGTTGTGTAGTGGGCTTTTTTGGCGTTGTGATTATGTGTTATATGCTAATCAAGCAATACTTATGTGAAGAAGTTATTTGTGTTCGTAACCGCATGTACTATATTTGTGCTATAATGTCATATGTTGGCGCTTCTTTTTTTAGATGGTGAGAGGGTGCACATGCCTGATGTGTTTTTACGCCGATTAACTTGGTAAATCATTGACCCAGTCAAAATTGTGAATAAAATCCATAATTGAATACCTCAACTGAGTGAGAGAGCCTGTTAAGAGATAGTTGATCCGGTCAAAATCATGAACCAATAGGGAACATAGTGAATTAGATGATATGCATACAAAACCCAAAACTGCAACATAATTGTTACTATGTACTAGTAAGTATGCACGTGCAACGCACGTATCATAGAGTTATGAAATAGAGAGAAAATTGGATCGCGGGAAGGGGAGCGATGGCATAAGTGTCGAGGGAGGAGGATTGATTATTGCGGCGGCCATGCCTATAGGTTCCCTTGGTATTTCCAGGTTAATTTTAGTGACTCCTTTGATTATGTTGGACTATTGTAGAAAAGATTATTGGGAACTTTTTTTGTGTGTAAAATAGGTAATCAATAATTGAAAAGCATGTCCGTGCTGGATGGAAGAGGTAAAAGAAATTTCCAAGGTAAGACCTGAAGCTTCCTTGAACTAAATATTGGTTATGTAAGCAGTCGAAGTTAGCATCTAGTGTGTCAGTTATGCACTCTGAAGAATGTAAATCTTTGAACTTGTCTATCAAGTCAAGGATACATAATCCAACTATTGACATACTTTATAAAATCTGTCAGAACACTATCTATAGTAAATATAGCGAAAGCAAACACATGTAAGCACAATGTTTGAAAATGTCAAACTGTGTACAAGTCAATTTTACACTAAAAGTAGAAATAAATTTTATGCACTGTAAATGACTCTGAAAATGTCAAACTATGTACAAGTCAATTTTACACTAAAAGTGGAAATAGATTTTATGCATTGTAAATGACAAAATCTACCAACAAAGCTTAAAGGCATTGACTGGCACTATATATTTGTGAACCGAACATGACATAAACTGGCAATATAACCTCACGCCAAAGTTTGGAAATAAATATGATGGTACATGACATTAACATTAAAAGTAATGTTAAAGAAATTTCAAGCCATCTGACAAAAATAGAATATCACATTAACCAACAGTCTACCCTGTTTTTCACTCTAATTCAAGGGAAATAAACATGTTTTTTACTCCTAATGTGCTTGCTCCTTTTCAGTGGCAAAATAATTTCACTCCTTAAGATAAGTGTTGGAAACATGCACATCTTATTTGACACCTCAACAAGCAATTGGATTGCTTCCAGTATTATAAGGACCAAAGGTCATGAAATATCAGTGTGAATCCCATATCACATCAAATTGGATTTTCCCTTTCATATCTGCATTGTGTAAAGTTGGATCAGATTGTAGTATTTATATGTAATTTAGCAAAAGTTCTACCAAGCCATTAACTATAGAATCCATATTTATTTCTTAGGTAAACATTGATATTACTTAGGAGTGAAAGACATATGCTAAGTATGGGGCTCTGCTCGTACCACAGTACCACGTACGAACCAGCTGCACCGAGCTTAATTACTATTGTTCCGCTTGCTGCGAAGGGATTCCCATCTTAACTGGATGGAGATTACGTGTGTGGCGTACGAATTCGCTGGCCTGGATCAATCGGGTGGATCCGCTACTTAGCGGGTGGTACGTCCAATCTCCCCACAGCGGGCATGCGATTAAATGGAGCTGCGATAGGATCAGGCTTTAATTATTTGCCTGGCACTGATCAGGAATTTTGTTCCTCGAAAATGGATTTGATCCAGGATGAATTGATGGTCAATCTCTGAACCCCAGTTCCACACAAGTTTGAGTAATTAACAGTACATGCGAAGGCATAGGAGACGTGCTCATACCTGTCCTGGCCGCGTAGCGCTGCAGGCCCACGTCACTGTCGTTCCTCAGGACGAGAAGACCGGGAGAGTCAAACCAAGAGTCGAGCCGTCGAAGACGACGAACACTCAAACTGGTGAACAAAAAAAAAAGAAATGACGGAAGTCAAGAACGATCAGAATCAAGGTCAAGGTCTGATCGATCCTGTGATGCAAACAAACAGGGAAAGGAGCGCTTTGGTTTCCACGTTATTCTCTGCCTACATGCGAACATGGGCCAGACCTTTTTCTTTTTTCCTTCTATGTATGCAATACACAAGGCTGAGTTTCAAAAAATAACATGATGATGTAGATCATGGTAATTATTGCTAATTGATATTTTTCCTTCTATGTACGCAGCATACAATGCTGAGTTTCAAAAAAAAATATGATGGCGTAGATCATGGCAATTCTTGCTAATTGATATGATTAAAATAGGCCCAGGTTGGAGCGAGATCGTGGTAATTATTGCGTAATTATGATGGCGTAGATCATGATAATTATTGCTAATTGATTATGATAAATGATGTGATACAACATTGAGGCAATCTGGTCCATTGAGAGATGGCGGATGTATGGCTGAGATGTAATGTTTCTGCCACAACTCGATTGTTTAACAGTAGTATAGATTTAACACTACTTATTTAAGAAGTTAGTGCTATTTTAGAACTACTTGTTGAGACTATGACAATGTTTGTACCAAATTATACTATATAGTGTAAATTTTCATAATTTCTGAACCGTAGCACCCTCAATGCAGAGATACTAGTAGGTCTGCCACTCACAGAACCATTCGTTGATGTTAATGTCGTTTTGTAGCAGAACCATTCCTTGATGTTAATGTTGTTTAGAGCAACTTCAAGAGTACCCCTAAAAAACGTCCTATTTTACGGGATGGCTGTATAATTTATGGGAAGTTTTTGGATAGGCACTTTTCTCAGTTCCGTAAACATCGTCCCATAAAATCTTTATTTTTCTATTTTCAGTTTAAAAACTATAGCAAATAGGACCCACATGTCAGTGATAGAGATCGTGACGACGAGCGATGGCGGCGCACCGGCAGCACACGGGAGGGGCGGCCGTGGCGACCACCGTGGCGGTGGCGGTGACGGCGTGTGGCGTCAAAGCGGCGGTGGCGGCCAGCCCTGCGGGCAGGGCAGGGCAGGCGGAGCTGCGGCAGCGGTAGTGGCTGTAGAGAGAATATTTTGTGCAACTCAATTGTATTCCAGGGAGTCGGTCACAATAAATACACATGATGTCTTGCGTGACAAGGAAACTAATCCTATCATATCTCTCGGAGTCAACTATACAAGGCTAGAGAAGATAGGAATAGCAATACAAATATGTCACGTTCAACACCCCACCCCCTCCCCCGCAGTTGAAGCGTCGGCGTCGGCGATGCAAAGACTGGAACGGAACTCCTGGAATGCAGAGGTTGGATGCCCCTTGGTCATAATGTCGGCAAACTGTTGGGTGGTCGGTACATAAAGAACACGAAGCCGACCCAACTGAACCTTCTTGCGAACGAAGTGAACATCAAGTTCAATGTGCTTGGTGCGCTTATGCTACACCATATTCGCCGCGAGATAGGTGGCCGAAACATTATCACAAAAAACCACTGTAGCTTTCGGGATCGAGACCCAAAGTTTGCCAAGTAGTTGACGTAACCAACATGTCTCGGCAACAACGTTGGCAACGGCACGGTACTCAGCCTCAGCACTCGAGCGGGAGACTGTGGGCTGCCGCTTAGAGGACCATGAGATGAGAGAGTCGCCGAAGAAGACACAATATCCCGACGTAGATCGTCGAGTGTCGGGGCAACCGGCCCAATCCGCATCAGTGTAAGCAAACAGCTCGGTGGAGGCGGAGGCGCGAAGACGAAGACCGAATGTCGGTGCGCCACGAATGTACCGGAGAATGCGATTGACCAAAGACCAGTGAACATCACGAGGCAAGTGCATGTGCAGGAAAACCTGCTGCACAGCAAACTGAATGTCTGGTCTGGTGAGCGTGAGGTACTGAAGAGCACCAACAATACTGCAGTAGAGAGCGACATCCGTGGCAGGTTGTCCAGCAGTGGCTGAGAGCTTCGGCTTGGCCTCAGCAGGAGTGGGAGCAGGTTTGCAATCGGTCATACCAGCATGATTCAAGAGATCAAGAGCATACTGTCCTTGATGAAGAAAAAACCCAGAAGTGTCACGTCGCACATTGATGCCGAGGAAGAAGTGCAGGGCGCCCAAGTCCTTAAGCCAAAACTCAGAACCAAGACGGCCAATGATGTCGCGAAGTAAGTCCGCACGAGAGGCGGTGATGACAATATCGTCAACATATAGAAGAAGCATGGCAACATGATCAGCTCGATGAAGCACAAACAGCGACGCGTCGGAGGTGGTGCTGCAAAAACCGAGAGCAGTGAGGAATGCTGCAATGCGTTGATACCACGCACGGGGCGCCCACTTCAGACCGTAGAGAGACCGTGATAGCAGGCAAACATCGTCAGGCCGAGTGGGATCGACAAAACCAGTAGGCTGCTGACAGAGAACATGCTCCTGAAGATGACCATAGAGGAAAGTGTTGTTGATGTCGAGCTAATGAATAGGGCAGTGCCGAGATGCGGCGAGCTGAAGAACAACACGAGTCGTAGCGGGTTTGACGACCGGGGAGAAGGTCTCCGAGAAGTCGACACCGGCACGTTGTGCAAAACCTTGAACAACCCAATGGGCCTTGTACCTGTCCAGAGAGCCATCAGGAAGAAGCTTATGCCAAAATACCCACTTGTCGGTGATGATGTTGGCCCCAGGGGAGCAAGGGACCAACGTCCAGGTCCGGTTGGCGATGAAAGCATCCTACTCAGCACACATAGCCGCTAGCCAGTGCGGATCACTCAGTGCAGAACACACCGAGCGTGGTACTGGAGAGATGACCGTGACACTGAGATCGTGATAGCGAGGGTTCGGTTGATGGATCCCGTCTTTAGCATGCGTCGCCATGGAGTGATGAGGCGGCGGAGGCGGGGGACGAGCCCATCGTCGACGCGGAGGCACAACCAAGGAAGAGGACGAAGGCATGGCCACGGGAGAAACCGCGGGTGAGGCGGTGGTCGAGGCCTCAGGCGAGACCGCAGACGGCGGCGTCAAGGCCGCCGGTGGCGAAGAGGCATCCGCGGAGGAGACCGCGGGTGACGGCGACATGACCGCGGGCGAGGCCGCGGGTGGCGGAGATGAGACCACGGTCGAGGCGGACAAGTCAGCAGGCGAGGCCACAGGCGACGCGGGGCGGGCAAGGCCGCCGCCAACGTGGGTGCGGTCAAAGCGGTAGAGGGCCCGGCCAAGATACCGCCTGGACCAGGCCAGCGAGGGCTGATACATCTCCAATGTATCTATAATTTTTGATTGCTCCATGCTATTATATTATCTATTTTTGATGTTAATGGGCTTTATTTTACACTTCTATATCATTTTTGGGACTAACCTATTAACCGTAGGCCCAGCCCAAATTGATGTTTATTTTGCCTATTTCAGTGTTTCGCAGAAAAGGAATATCAAACGAAGTCCAAACGGAATGAAACCTTCGGGAACGTGATTTTCTCAACAAACGTGATCCAGGAGACTTGGAGTGGGCATCAAGAAACAATCGAGGAGGCCACAAGGCAGGGGGGCGCCTACCCCCCTGGGCGCGCCCTCCACCCTCGTGGGCCCCTTGTTGCTCCACTGACCTACTTATTCCTCCTATATATATCCACGTACCCCCAAACATCCAGGAGCACCACGAAAACCTAATTCCACCGCCGCAACCTTCTGTACCTGAGAGATCCCATCTTGGGGCCTTTTCCGGAGCTCCGCCGGAGGGGGGCATTGATCACGGAGGGCCTCTACATCAACTCCATGGCCTCTCCGGTGATGTGTGAGTAGTTTACTTCAGACCTTCGGGTCCATAGTTATTAGCTAGATGGCTTCTTCTCTCTCTTTGGATCTCAATACAAAGTTCTCCTCGATCTTTTTGGAGATCTATTCGATGTAATCTTCTTTTGCGGTGTGTTTGTCGAGATCTGATGAATTGTGGGTTTATGATCAAGTTTATCTATGAACAATATTTGAATCTCCTCTGAATTCTTTTATGTATGATTGATTTATCTTTGCAAGTCTCTTCAAATTATTGATGTCTACTACACGACCTTCATCTTGTAGACGTTGTTGGGCCTCCAAGTGCAGACGTTTGTAGGATAGTAGCAAATTTCCCTCAAGTGGATGACCTAAGGTTTATCAATCCGTAGGAGGCGTAGGATGAAGATGGTCTCTCTCAAGCAACCCTGCAACCAAATAACAAAGAGTCTCTTGTGTCCCCAACACACCCAATACAATGGTAAATTGTATAGGTGCACTAGTTCAGCGAAGAGATGGTGATACAAGTGCAATATGGATAGTAGATAATGGTTTTTGTAATCTGAAATTATAAAAACAGCAAGGTAACAAGTAATAAAAGTGAGTGTAAAGGGTATTGCAATGCTAGGAAACAAGGCCTAGGGTTCATACTTTCACTAGTGCAAGTTCTCTCAACAATAATAACATAGTTGGATCATATAACTATCCCTCAACATGCAACAAAGAGTCACTCCAAAGTCACTAATAGTGGAGAACAAACGAAGAGATTATTGTAGGGTACGAAACCACCTCAAAGTTATCCTTTCTGATCGATCTATTCAAGAGTTCGTAGTAAAATAACATGAAGCTATTCTTTCCGTTCAATCAATCATAGAGTTCGTACTGGGATAACACCTTAAGACACAAATCAACCAAAACCCTAATGTCACCTAGATACTCCAATGTCACCTCAAGTATCCGTGGGTATGATTATACGATATGCATCACACAATCTCAGATTCATCTATTCAACCAACACAAGAACTTCAAAGAGTGCCCCAAAGTTTCTACCGGAGAGTCAAGACGAAAACGTGTGCCAACCCCTATGCATAAGTTCACGAGGTCACGGAACTCGCAAGTTGATCACCAAAACATACATCAAGTGGATCACATGATATCCCATTGTCACCACAGATAAGCACATGCAAGACATACATCAAGTGTTCTCAAATCCTTAAAGACTCAATCCGATAAGATAACTTCAAAGGGAAAATTCAATCCATTACAAGAGAGTAGAGGGGGAGAAACATCATAAGATCCAACTTAATAGCAAAGCTCGCGATACATCAAGATCGTATCACCTCAAGAACACGAGAGAGAGAGAGAGAGATCAAACACATAGCTACTGGTACATACCCTCGGCCCCGAGGGGGAACTACTCCCTCCTCGTCATGGAGAGCACCGGGATGACGAAGATGGCCACCGGAGAGGGATTCCCCCCTCCGGTAGGGTGCCGGAATGGGTCTAGATTGGTTTTCGGTGGCAACGGAGGCTTCTAGCGACGGAACTCCCGATCTATTCTGTTCCCTGATGTTTTTAGGGTATATGGACATATATAGGCGAAAGAAGTCGGTCAGAGGAGCCACGAGGGGCCCACGAGGGTGGGGGCGCGCCCAGGGGGTAGGGCGCGCCTCCCTGCCTCGTGCCTCCCTCGAAGCTTCCGTGACGTCTACTCCAACTCTCCTAGATTGCTTCCGTTCCAAAAATAAGTTCCGTGAAGTTTCAGGTCAATTGGACTCCGTTTTATTTTCCTTTTCTGCGATACTCTAAAACAAGGAAAAAACAGAAACTGGCACTAGGCTCTAGGTTAATAGGTTAGTCCCAAAAATCATATAAAATAGCATATAAATGCATATAAAACATCCAAGGTTGATAATATACTAGCATGGAACAATCAAAAATTGTAGATACGTTGGAGACGTATCAAGCATCCCCAAGCTTAATTCCTGCTCGTCCTCGAGTAGGTAAATGATAAAAACAGAATTTTTGATGTGGAATGCTACCAAACATATTTATCCATGCAGTTCTTTTTATTGTGGCAAGAATATTCAGATCCATAAGATTCAAGACAAAAGTTTAATATTGACATAAAAACAATAATACTTCAAGCATACTAACAAAGCAATCATGTCTTCTCAAAATAACATGGCCAAAGAAAGCTATCCCTACAAAATCATATGGTCTGGCTATGCTCTATCTTCATCACACAAAATATTTAAATCATGCACAACCCCGATGACAAGCCAAGCAATTGTTTCATACTTTTGATGTTCTCAAACTTTTTCAATCTTCACGCAATACATGAGCGTGAGCCATGGACATAGCACTATAGGTGGAATAGAATGGTGGTTGTTGAGAAGACAAAAAAGGAGAAGATGGTCTCACATCAACTAGGCATATCAACGGGCTATGGAGATGCCCATTGATACGTCTCCAACGTATCTATAATTTTTGATTGCTCCATGCTATTATATTATCTATTTTGGATGTTAATGGGCTTTATTTTACACTTTTATATCATTTTTGGGACTAACCTACTAACCGGAGGCCCAGCCCAAATTGCTGTTTTTTGCCTATTTTAGGGTTCCGAAGAAAAGGAATATCAAACGGAGTCCAAAACGGAATGAAACCTTCGGGAATGTGATTTTCTCAAAAAACGTGATCCAGGAGACTTGGAGTGGGCGTCAAGAAATGATCAAGAAGGGCACGAGGCAGGGGGCGTGCCTACCCCCCTGGGCGCGCCTGTGACGCCCCCGATTTGACCGTACACTAATCATACACGCAAATGTGTATGATCAAGATCAAGGACTCACAGTAAGATATCACAACACAACTCTAGACACAAATTAAAACAATACAAGCTTTATATTACAAGCCAGGGGCCTCGAGGGCTCGAATACATAAGCTCGAATACACAAGAGTCAGCGGAAGCAACAATATCTGAGTACAGACATAAGTTAGACAAGTTTGCCTTAAGAAGGCTAGCACAAAAGCAACAACGATCGAAAAGGCAAAGCCTCCTGCCTAGGAGCCTCCTAACTACTCCTAGTCGTCTGCGGTCTTCACGTAGTAGTAGGCATCCTCCGGGTAGTAGTAGTCATCAGTGGTGTCGTCTGGCTCCTGGGATCCGTCATCTGGTCGCAACAACCGGGTAGGGGAAAAAGAGGTAGCAAAGCAATCGTGAGTACTCATCCAAAGTACTCGCAAGACTTACATCAGAGCTAAACCAAGTATGCATCTGTATCAAAGGAAATGGGCTGTATCTGTGGACTAAACTGCAGAATGCTAGAAGGGAAGGGGAAATCCTAGCCTATCAAAGACTAGCATCTTCTGGAAACCACCATCTTGCAGCAACAGGAGGGAGTAGAGTAGCATAAAGTAAAGTAGTAGAAGTGTTATCAACCTCGGCCAGAGATCCTTTCTCGACTCCCTGCGAGAAAGCAATCCCAGAGCCATACTATCCAGTTATCATCACAATCCAATTCTCATCACCATCCGTTTCTCATCACAAGTATCCAGTTCTAGTTGTATCGACCGGGATACAACTCCAAGTGTCCGTTACCGTAGGACAGGCTATCGAGAGATGTTTTCTTCCCTGCAGGGGTGCACCAACTTACCCACCACGCTCGATTAACTCCGGCCGGACACACTTTCCTGGGTCATGCCCGGCCTCGGCCAAACAATACGCCGCAACCTGACCTAGGATTAATAGAGAGACCAGCACACCGGACTAAACCTATGCCCCCAGGGGTCATGGGCCATCTCCCCGGGAACTCCTACACGTTGCGTACGCGGCCGGTGAGCAGACCTAGCTACCTCCTTCAACAAGGCAGGAGCTTACGCAGTCCAACTCGGCGCGCGCCGCTCAGTCGCTGACGTCTATTAAGCTTCGGCTGATGTATACGACGCAGAACGCCCATACTATGCCCACGTGATGGTTAGTGCTATCAGGCCATAGGCCCTCGGATCAAATATCCAAATCATAGTGGATTAGGAACGCGCGGTAACGAGCAGAGACTCATGATTGATGTGACCCCGTCGCCCCATCTCGAGTACTTGCGGCAAGGGCTAAGAATGCCCGCCTCGTAAGTATCTCGCGGGCACCTTCCAGGTCAACCTGTCTCCACATCACTCGCAATTAAGCTTGCGCGGGTACCCCTCAGGGTCGACCCATCTTTCCAAGTATCAGGGGTAAAGTCCAAGTATCCGTGTGTCCAAACATCAAGGGGAAAACCCGAGGAATCACCCTCGGTGAATTCCACTCGATGTAATCATCAAGGTGAATGTAAGAGGATCCACCCTCGAGGTTCACACTTGAGGGGTTGCACGACAGAGCCGTATCGGAAGTGGTTAAGGAGGAAATCACCCTCGATGACCATGACCGAATAACTACACTACAGGTTAACAACAGAAGTGCTGAAGAGGTCTCACCCTCGGCACTCGATAGTAACCCAGTAGTGTCGAGCAACTAAGAGGAAACTGATGTGCGGTGTCGGGGCCTGGTCTTCAATCCCGTTGTTCGGGTCTTCGATGATGAAGCAGGGGCAACAGAGACAAGGTGGGGTCACTGATGTATCACTAACCAACCTATACTAAGCAGTTTAGGATAAGCAGATAAGGTATGAAAGCAGGTAACAACAACAGGCTATGCATCAGAGTAGGATCATACAGAAAGCAGTAGTAGTTCTAATGCAAGCATGAGAGGGAAAGAAATGGGCGATGTCAGAATGCTCAAGGGGGGGTTTGCTTGCCTGGTTGCTCTGGCAAGGAGGGGGGTTGTCGTCGACGTAGTCGATCACAAGGGCAGCATCGGTCTCGGGGTCTACCGGAGAGAAGAGGGGGAAGAAACAGTAAATACAGAGCAAACAATGCATCACAAGGCATAACATGACAACAGGCAGAGCTAGGGTTGCCCTAACGTAGCACTACACGTTGCAGACGGAGGGGATAAACATCCGAGGATGAATTCCCGGCGTTAGGTGGATTCCAGACACATGAAAGAGAGGGTACGGTTCCATGTTCAGCATGCTAGGGCATGTGACAGATGAACGGACCACGCATTTGGATTCGTTGGATTTTTCTGAGCAACTTTCATATAGAAAACATTTTCATCCGAGCTACCGTTTAATTACTATGAATTTCTAAAGTTTAAAGCCTTTTTTGGAATTATTCAAATTAATAGAAAAGGAAATATGACATCAGTATGACATAGGTGTGACGTTAGCAGTCAACAGCCGCACTGACCAGGTCAAACCTGACCAGTGGGGCCACCGGGACCCACATGTCAGCCTCTGTGGGTTAACAGTGGATTAGTTTGACTAACAGTAGTAGTTAGGGGCGTGGGCCCCATTAGTCAGCGACTAATTAGTGATTAAACTAATTAACAGATTAATTAGCATTTTGTTTATTTATAAAACCTGTTTAATTAGCGCGGGGCCCACATGTCAGTGGCACTGGGGGCGGCCACGTCAGTGTTGACCCAAGTCAATAGGTCAAAGGGGGCCCCTGCGCCCACCAGGTGGTGCCACGTGGATGCCACGTCGGACACCGACCGGAGATGCGCCGGAGTTGACTCCGGCGAGCCAAACGCGACGGCGCGGCTCAGGAGGGGCACGGATTTCGCGCACAGGGGGTCTGCGGGGTTGTGGCTGGGCGCGTTCGACGCGGCTCGGCGTCGCGCATCGAACGGTGGTGGCCGGAGTGGCTGGAACGGATGAGGGCGAGCGCTTCGAGCTCGCCGGCGGCGAGGTGCTTCGGGCGAGCAACGACAGCGGTGGTACGACGCGAGTTCGGGCTATCCAGAGAGCGGGGCGAGGCCTACGTGCACACGCGAGCAAGATGGGCGCGAGCAAAAGACCAAAAGGTCGCCGGAACAATGTCGGTGACGAGCTACGCGGAGGCGCATCCGGTCGGAGCACGAGGTTGACGCTACAGGGCTCGGCGAGAGCAACGGACGCGCGCGTTGGGCCCCTGGGAACCCCAGCAGCACGATGCGGCGCTCGGCCTCATGTGAAGGCGCCCATGGCCACGGCGCCGAGCTCGTCAGCGGCAACGCGCTCGGGCGATGGTGGGCGAGCTAGCTAGGAGGCGCGCGAGGGCGAATGGAGAGGGGAAGGAGGGGAAGGAGCTCACAACGAGGCTGTAGGGGGACGACAGCGTGCTCGGGGAGGACTCGGT
The DNA here is from genome assembly GCF_056163025.1 of Triticum urartu. Taxonomy (NCBI): domain Eukaryota; kingdom Viridiplantae; phylum Streptophyta; class Magnoliopsida; order Poales; family Poaceae; genus Triticum; species Triticum urartu. The sequence continues at coordinate 571,505,531 of NC_141879.1, read as the reverse complement.
GCAGTGAATCAAGGCGTCGGCGTCGCGATGGCCGGAGAAGGGGATCGGGTCGCCGGCGTTGCTGTGCTGCTCCCCGACTTTGAAAGTGCAACTATCCCTAGGTGGTTTTGGTAATTCATAACAACATATAGCTCATTGAGCTAATGCTATTCCAAGATGATTATTTCAGGAAAGCTCAATGATTGGCATGGCATGGATATGAAAGTGGAACCCTCAAAATGCTAAGGACAATGGATTGGCTCAAGCTCAAAAGCTCAAGACTCTTCACTTCATATTTTAGTGATCCAAGATCACATTGAGTCCATAGGAAAAGCCAATACTATTAAGGAGGGATGAGGTGTTGCTTAATGAGCCTCTTGCTTCATGTGCTTAGTGATATGCTCCAAAACCCTCAACTACTTTCCCATATCCACATATGACCTAAACTCTAAGCCAAACTCGGTCCTACCGATTTTTCCTATCCGGCGCCACCGAGTTTCACTTGTCATTAGCCACTGCCAAAACCCTAGCAATTCGGTTCTACCGATAAGGTTCTCGGTCCCACCGAGATGGGGTTGCAATCTCTCTGTTTCCCTTTCATAACTTTTCGGTTCCACCGAAAGAGCGAATCGTTCCCACCGAGATTGCAATGTAAACTCAGTGTTTCCCCTTTGTAACTTTTCGGTCTCACTGAGTTCCACTCGGTCCCACCGAAAGAGCAAATCGGTCCCACCGAGTTTGCCTGACCAACTCTCTGGTTAGCTAATTACCAAACTCGGTCTCACCGAGTTTGTGTAATCGGTCTCACCGAGATTACGTTATGCCCAAACCCTAACCGAATCGGTCCCACCGAGTTGCATGTCAGTCCCACCGAAATTCCTAACGGTCACTAGGTTTACATTTTCGGTCCGACCGAGTTTTATGATTCGGTCCCACCGAGATTGGAAAACTGTGTAACGGTTGGATTTTGTGTGGAGGCTATATACCCCTCCACCTCTTTCTCATTTGAAGAGAGAGCCATCAGAACACACACATCATTCCAACTCATTTGTTCTGAGAGAAAACCACCTACTCATGTGTTGAGATCAAGACATTCCATTCCTCTAGCCTTCCCAAGTTGCTTTCCACTCAAATCTTCTTTCCACCAAATCCAAATCCTATGAGAGAGAGTTGAGTGTTGGGGAGACTATCATTTGAAGCACAAGAGCAAGGAGTTTATTACCTACACACCATTTGTTACTTCTTGGAGAGTGGTGTCTCCTAGATTGGCTAGGTGTCACTTGGGAGCCTCCGACAAGATTGTGGAGTTGAACCAAGGAGTTTGTAAGGGCAAGGAGATCGCCTACTTCGTGAAGATCTACCGCTAGTGAGGCAAGTCCTGTGTGGGCGATGGCCATGGTGGGATAGACAAGGTTGCTTCTTCGTGGACCCTTTATGGGTGGTTGCTTCTTCGTGGACCCTTCGTGGGTGGAGCCCTGTGTGGACTCTCGCAACCGTTGCCCTTTGTGGGTGGAGCCCTGTGTGGACTCGCGCAACCGTTACCCTTTGTGGGTTGAAGTCTCCATCAATGTGGATGTAGGATAGCACCACCTATCCGAACCACGGGAAAAACATCCGTGTCTCCAATTGCGTTTGAATTCTCCAAACCCTTCCCTTTACATTCTTGCAAGTTGCATGCTTTACTTTTCGCTGCCAATATACTCTTTGCATGCTTGCTTGAACTGTGTGATGATTGCTTGACTTGTCCTAAAATAGCTAAAATCTGCCAAGAACTAAAATTGGGAAAAGGTTAAGTTTTTATTTGGTCAAGTAGTCTAATCACCCCCCTCTAGACATACTTTCGATCCTACAAGTGGTATCAAAGCTTTGGTCTCCATTTGCTTTGATCTCCATAGCTTTGGTGGTCATAGCCTTGGTTTCACAACCTAGGAGAGTATGGCGTCTAGCGAGGGAAATTACCACCGTAGAGGTCCCTACATTGATGGTACTAATTTTGCTAGTTGGAAGCATAAAATGAAAATGCATATTCTTGGACATAACCCCGCCGTTTGGGCTATTGTGTGTGTTGGTTTGCAAGGTGACTTCTTTGATGGGAGAGAACCAAACCGTGAAGCTACCGCGGATGACTTGAAGATGTTGCAATACAATGCTCAAGCTTGTGATATTCTCTTCAATGGATTGTGCCCCGAAGAATTCAACAAAATCAGCCATCTTGAGAATGCGAAGGAAATTTGGGACACTTTGATTGATATGCATGAAGGTACCGACTCTGTCAAGGAATCCAAGTTGGATGTGCTTCAAAGCCAACTTCACAAGTTCAAGATGAAGGATGGTGAAGGTGTCGCTGAAATGTACTCTAGGCTTGCTCTCATCACAAATGAGATTGCCGGCTTAGGAAGTGAAGAGATGACCGACAGATTCATCATCAAGAAGATTCTAAGAGCCTTGGATGGAAAATATGATACCGTGTGCACATTGATCCAAATGATGCCCAATTACAAAGATCTCAAGCCAACGGAAGTGATTGGAAGAATTGTTGCTCATGAGATGTCACTTAAGGATAAAGAGGAACTTCACAACAAATCAAGTGGTGCCTATAAAGCCTCATGTGAAGCCCCTACATCATCAAGTGAGAAACAAGACTTCAATGAAGAATTGAGCTTAATGGTGAAGAACTTCAACAAGTTCTACAAGAGTAGAAGCAAAGATAGAAGCTCCAAATCAAGGTCCTACAATGACAAAAGATCTTCTAGTCGAGAGCGAAACTGTTACAGTTGTGGAAGACCCGGACACTATTCCAACGAGTGTACGGCTCCCTACAAGAGAAGAGAAGATTCTCCAAAAAGAAGAAGCAAAGGATCACCACCAAGAGAGAGAAGGAGTAGAGATGATCTTTATGAACGTAGATACTCACGGAGAAGCAAGGACTCGGAAAGGAAGAAAAAATCATCAAGGAGCTACACAAGACGAAGACATCAAGCTCATGTTGGTGAATGGGTATCCGGATCCGACTCCAACAGCCACTCCGAGAGAAGTTATCACTCCGACTCCGAAGATACTCAAGATGAAGGTGTTGCCGGTCTAGCACTTGTGTCAACCAACTCCTACGACATATTTGACTCACCAAATGAAGGAATTGGAAGATGCTTCATGGCCAAAGGTCCTAAGGTAACACACCCCGAGTATGTTGATTTCAATAGTGATGAGGATGACTTGTCAGGAGATGATTTGATTGGTGACAACTCTAGTGATGAATACTATTATGAAAGACCAATTAATCATGCTAATCAAGATAAAACGAGTGACAATGATAAGGAGAAGATTGAGGCCCTAACTAAAGAACTAAAAACTCTTAAGTTAGCTCATGACACTATCTTCGAAGATCATCGAGAACTTTTAAGAGCTCATGAGAAACTACGCTTTGAAAAGCTCAATCTTGAGCAAGAGCATGAGTTCTTAAAGGCAATCAATGATGATCTCCGCAAGAAAAGTTCTTATTACATTGCCAAGCGTTTACTCTTATCCACTTACATGCCTCAAGTCAAGTCTAACAAGAAAGATTCTTCCGCTAGGAGTAACAATGATCATGCTAAATCCAATATTGTTGCTTCTAGTAGTTCTCTTGATTCCACTAATGATTCTCTTAGCCAAGTTACACTTGAGCAAGAAAATAGCTTATTGAAGGGAATTATAGAGAAAGGAGTGTACAAAAGCCTTGCCGGGAGTAAGCAATTCGAGGAAATTGTGCGCAAGCAAGGAATGCACCGGAAGAATCAAGGTGTTGGTTTTGAACGAAAGTTCAATGCCAATGGAGTTGAATGGGAAGAAGATCAATACCCCAATACGAAGTTTGTCCCTCAACAAGAGAAGTTTTTCAAAGGGACACAAGCTCAAGATGATCTTCCACCACAATACTACGAGCAAAAAGGCAAGGACAAGCTTCAAGAGGAAATTGATGCATTTGAAGAAGCTCCTAAGACCTTAGTCAAGTGGATTCCCAAGACTACTTCAAGTTCCACTTCATCAAGTACGACTACAACTCCAAGGATTCCCATCAAGATGATGTGGATCCAAAAGAAGAAGAACTAGAGAGTTCTTGAGGGTGACTCCGCCAACATACTTCACTCTTATCATTTTGGCAAGAACAAGTGCAATCAACTTCCACATCTTGCACTAGTTCAAGGAGTCACAAACCCTCTTGTTGGTAAGACAAGGGACAAGGTAACCTAAAGTTTTCATGGACATCATCTTTTGTGTGCATCACTCTATGTCTATGGATATCCTTGTTTGTTCCTTGTGGGACTAACCCATGTAGGTATTGAAAGTGCAATTCACTCAAAAGGATAGCTCCAAGAGATCTACATCAACATTGAGCATCCACATCTTCAATATCTACATGAAGTCATCATCGACAAAACCCAAGGTTAGTTCATCCCTCTTAGGGGGGATATCACATCTAGGGGGAGCTTTACTCTAAGACTTGAGCTAAAGCAACTCTAAAGATGTGAACAAAGCAATGCTTTATGTAAAAGTGGTAACCCCACTTGAGCTTAAACGATGAGTATGACCTACGATCAAGTGTTCTCACTTGAGTCCTAAGTCAATATACTCATATATAGATGACCTAGTCATCGCAAATTGCTTGATAGATGCTAGAATTGGTTGTGCATGCTTTGCCACATATTTCATTTGCCATCTCATTGTGTGAGCATGCTGATTGCATATTTTACTCATTCGAGGACATCCACTTGTTGCTTTGATGTTTGGCTTTATCTTCTTTTGCCAAGTGGATGGACAAGAATGCCTAACAACCTCCTCTAGCTATCTATGCTTTTCTCGTCTCAAACTCTATTCATGCTGCATCACAAAATTTGATCAAGTCAGATTCGAACCACTCTGTGTGAGGAGCACTCGGAGTCCCCGATTCGTCATAGACTTAAACTTCCAAAACCTCTTTATGAATCTCGGTCTGACCGATACTCCATTTCGGTCCTACCGAGTTCATTAAGTTGATCTAGGTTTTCGATCTCGGTGCAACCGATTTGAACTTTTCGGTCACACCGAGTTGCAATAACTGCACACAATTTTGCATCTCGGTGCCACCGAGTTGTTCCACTCAGTCACACCGACAGGGTCGGGCTATATATAGTGACGGGCAGAATTTTGGAAATTTCTCCGAAACCTCCTCGCCCACGCGATAGCCTGCTCTGCCCCCGAGGTCTCCGGATCGTCTCCTCACCGCCAGCAGCCTCCAGTCGCTGGTCTTCGCCGCCGTCAACGGATTTCTGCCCCGCCGTTGCCGCCGTAGCAAGTCCACGCCAAACTAGTGTATGGAATTGATCATTGTGCTATTCCTCAATCTGATTCCTAGCACATTGTGATCATCATGAATCTTGCCACGATTGATAAACTTCTATCCAGTCAAAACGCTCGTAGATTAGGTTTAATTCGAAAATTTTAGGGTTAGGTTTCCGCCGAAACCATCTCGGACCCACCGAGTTGAAAAACTCGGTCCCACCGATCTGGCTTTTGCCATTGCACAAGTTAAACTCGGTCTGACCGAGAATAACTTTTCGGTGCGACCGATTTTGGAATTCTGTGAAACCCTAGCAGTCTCGGTGCCACCGAACTGTGACTCGGTCTGACCGAGTTCACCAGTTCTGGTGCCAAAACTGCTTCGGTGTCACCGAGTTTGAAAATCGGTAGATCCGAGATGCTTTCTGTGGAAAACTAAAACCAAGTTTTTGGATTATTCTTTTGCAAAAATCTCTGCTTTTTGTGATGCTCATCCACTCTATCTTATCCATAATCTATTCACAGGGTCAGCAGTCAGTGAGCAACATGTCTGATCAAAGTGACAGCCAAAACCTCTCAGAGCAGCAAGTTGTGATGAGTGAGGGCACTAGCCCCTCAAGTTCTTCTGATGATGGCAGCAGGAGCACACCCAGCAATCTGCCTAAGGCTGCCACACGTCAAAGAAAGAAGAGAACATCTGATTCTGAGGATGAAGACTATGTGGCAGAGGAAGAGGCCACTTCCAAAAGGGTTGAGCCAGCTCAAGGCTCAAAGCCAGGCCTGAAAATTAAGAGGCCAGCAGGGAGGCAGCCAATGTCAAAGGCTAGAGCCTCAACCGAGAAGCCTGCACCTGCTCCCATTGAGCCCATTGCTGCTGAAAGCAAAAAGAGGAAGGAGAGAGTAAAGAAGACTGTAGCCAAAGTGCTTGGGAGAGCCTCCATCATGGTAGAGGAGGAGGAGGAAGAAGAGGTTGCTGCACCAGCACCCAAGGCAGCCAAACTTATGGGAGATGCCATAAGGTCAGGGGGAGCTGCATCCAAGCCCAAGGAAGCTCCTAAGGCTGCACCTAAGCCTAAGATAGCACCAAAGAGGAACACAAGGAGTATACCTGCTGCAGAAAAGAACAAGGCCCCAGTGCCTGAAGCTATTGAAGAAGAGGAAGAGAATGTCCTCCGGAAGCTCAAGCCCAAGATCCCAGACCACAACGATGCTCATCCTGTGGCTGAGGACATGAAGCTCAGGAGAGACTCAGGGCTGAGAAAGTGGAGAGAAGCAGACCCGTATGCTTCTAGGAGAAGGACTGCCATGGATTACAGGTTTCATACAAAGGAGCAACAAGACTTTTATGAGACTGTTTTTCTTGACAAGAAGCCAATCGTTTGTGACATGAGATGGGTCGACTGGACCTACATCAAGGAGAATGAGGAGTACTTCCCAGGAGTTCAGGACAGCTTCAGAGCGTGTGGAGTAGAGGACTTCATTGGGCAGAAGCTCACAAAGTGGAACGAGGAACTCATCATGCAGTTCTACTCCACAGCTCACTTTTATCCGGATGGAAGAATTACATGGATGTCTGAGGGTACAAGGTACCAATCTACAGTGGCTGAGTGGGCACAGATCATCAATGCCCCAGAAGAGCAAGATGAGGACTTGGATATCTATGCCAAGAAGAAGATGGACCATAACTCCATGTCCAACATGTATAAGGAAATTCCCAATGAAGCTCTTGACACATTCAAGTTTGGGTCAGTGCACTATCTGCTCTCAGGATTGCCTACGATCAACTGGATCCTTAGGCACACCCTTCTGCCCAAATCTGGAGATCACAAGATGATCAGAGGTCACGCGATCAACTTGCTTCATGTCTTTGACGTGCCTCCGAAATTCAAGGTCATGAGTCTCATTGTGGAAACCATTAAGAGGACAGCTGCAGATCAGAAGAGGAGCTGTGGATATGCCCCTCAGATTCAGGAGCTCATCAACTCCAAGATGGGCACGGGCATATACTTGTTGGATAAGGAACACCTGCCCATCCGTCCAGATTTTGAGAACAATGAAGTTGTGATGACAGAGAATGAGCCATCGTCTGCACAAGCATTTGCAAAGAAGGAGAAGGCGAAGAAGGAAAAAGCTGCCAGGATGCCTACTCAAGAGGAGGCATCTGACTATTTCTTGAAGACCAAGCAAGAGAAGCTCAGTTACTTGATTGCATCCTCGCTGAGAATTGAGCAGAGTCTAGCCAACCTTACTAAAAATCAGCAGAGCCTAGAGAGGATCATGGAACAGAAGTTCTATGACTTGGATGTCAAGGTAACAGAAGTTCAGTCTGTAGTGGAGCAGCTCCAGGAGGACATGAATGAGAGGAGAGGCAGGACCACAACTCATGCTTTTTCTAGAGTGCCACGAGGCCCGAGGTCGTCTGCACTGCCAGTCGCTGACACCAGATCCACCACCTCAGCACCAGCTACAGCCTCAACTCCAGCGTCTACCTCAGCTCCAACTCCTGCAACTACTTCAGCATCTACAGAAGCCTTTGTCCTTGGAGTGATTCGGACTCCACCACCACCTGAAGATCAAGCCTGAGCGTTGATCTAGTGCTATGCATTTTCTGGAAACTTTTTGGTAACTTGTTGCCAAAGGGGGAGAAGATGTATAGATCATAGGCTTCGAGAGAGAGTGTTGCTTTTCTCTCTTGTTTTATTTAGTGGTTTTTTGAACTTTGTTTGCTTTTGAGTGCTTGATACTATGTCATTATTTGTGAGACATCGATGATCATGTGTTTGATCATAAGCTACTCTTAATGTTTGCTTAATGCTTGCTTAAATATCATCATTATATCTATCATTTGTGATCATTCACTATTCTTGGTGATGAGTGCATGTATTTCATTCTTATCATTTTGAGCGCTCCACCAAGATGTATGTGACATGGAAGAGTAACCCATGACTCTAACTCATTGTGCATTTGCAGTCCAAAGCAAATTTTAAATATGCACAAATTTAGGGGGAGCTCTTACTTATCACATACTTCTCAAAGCGACGATATATTTCATGCTTATTATCATTTGTCGAAGCTTTGATCTATATGTTGTCATCAATTACCAAAAAGGGGGAGATTGAAAGTGCAACTATCCCTAGGTGGTTTTGGTAATTCATAACAACATATAGCTCATTGAGCTAATGCTATTCCAAGATGATTATTTCAGGAAAGCTCAATGATTGGCATGGCATGGATATGAAAGTGGAACCCTCAAAATGCTAAGGACAATGGATTGGCTCAAGCTCAAAAGCTCAAGACTCTTCACTTCATATTTTAGTGATCCAAGATCACATTGAGTCCATAGGAAAAGCCAATACTATTAAGGAGGGATGAGGTGTTGCTTAATGAGCCTCTTGCTTCATGTGCTTAGTGATATGCTCCAAAACCCTCAACTACTTTCCCATATCCACATATGACCTAAACTCTAAGCCAAACTCGGTCCTACCGATTTTTCCTATCCGGCGCCACCGAGTTTCACTTGTCATTAGCCACTGCCAAAACCCTAGCAATTCGGTTCTACCGATAAGGTTTTCGGTCCCACCGAGATGGGGTTGCAATCTCTCTGTTTCCCTTTCGTAACTTTTCGGTCCCACCGAAAGAGCGAATCGGTCCCACCAAGATTGCAATGTAAACTCAGTGTTTCCCCTTTGTAACTTTTCGGTCTCACTGAGTTCCACTCGGTCCCACCGAAAGAGCAAATCGGTCCCACCGATTTTGCCTGACCAACTCTCTGGTTAGCTAATTACCAAACTCGGTCTCACCGAGTTTGTGTAATCGGTCTCACCGAGATTACGTTATGCCCAAACCCTAACCGAATTGGTCCCACCGAGTTGCATGTCAGTCCCACCGAAATTCCTAACGGTCACTAGGTTTACATTTTCGGTCCGACCGAGTTTTATGATTCGGTCCCACCGAGATTGGAAAACTGTGTAACGGTTGGATTTTGTGTGGAGGCTATATACCCCTCCACCTCTTTCTCATTTGAAGAGAGAGCCATCAGAACACACACATCATTCCAACTCATTTGTTCTGAGAGAGAACCACCTACTCATGTGTTGAGATCAAGACATTCCATTCCTCTAGCCTTCCCAAGTTGCTTTCCACTCAAATCTTCTTTCCACCAAATCCAAATCCTATGAGAGAGAGTTGAGTGTTGGGGAGACTATCATTTGAAGCACAAGAGCAAGGAGTTTATTACCTACACACCATTTGTTACTTCTTGGAGAGTGGTGTCTCCTAGATTGGCTAGGTGTCACTTGGGAGCCTCCGACAAGATTGTGGAGTGAACCAAGGAGTTTGTAAGGGCAAGGAGATCGCCTACTTCGTGAAGATCTACCGCTAGTGAGGCAAGTCCTTCGTGGGCGATGGCCATGGTGGGATAGACAAGGTTGCTACTTCGTGGACCCTTTGTGGGTGGTTGCTTCTTCGTGGACCCTTCGTGGGTGGAGCCCTCCGTGGACTCGCGCAACCGTTGCCCTTGGGTGGAGCCTTGTGTGGACTCGCGCAACCGTTACCCTTCGTGGGTTGAAGTCTCCATCAACGTGGATGTAGGATAGCACCACCTATCCGAACCACGGGAAAAACATCCGTGTCTCCAATAGCGTTTGAATTCTCCAAAACCTTCCCTTTATATTCTTGCAAGTTGCATGCTTTACTTTCCGCTGCCAATTTACTCTTTGCATGCTTGCTTGAATTGTGTGATGATTACTTGACTTGTCCTAAAATAGCTAAAATCTGTCAAGAACTAAAATTGGGAAAAGGTTAAGTTTTTATTTGGTCAAGTAGTCTAATCACCCCCCCTCTAGACATACTTTCGATCCCACAGACTTGATCCAACGACACCAGACAAAGGGGTCGACGGCGCTGGGGCTCCCGGACAGATCGGCGGGGTCGGAAGGGCTCGGTGGCCGCGGGGTCGACGGAGATGTGGCGGCGGCCACGCTCGGTTGTGCTCGGCAGAGAGAGTGGAGGGGTGGGCGAGCTCCAGGGAGAAGGAGAGGGGAGAGTGGGCGCTAGGGTTAGGAGGGGGAGAGAGCCGGGGCGTGCCTTATCCTCGCCGGGGAGCGGCGGATGGCCGACACAGTGACGCCCTGGCCGGTGGATGGCCGCCACCTCCCCTGCTTCTTTGTAGCAAGGAAGAAGACAACAGGGGAAGGCAGGCTAGGCCGCCACTGTGCACTTGGCCCAGTGCACAGTGGGATCTTTTTTTCCTCTTTTTTTTAGCCTTCCTTTACTATTTTTCTTTTTATTGACCTGTTTTGCATTTTTTAGTACCTTGGGTTTTGTTTTGAACAAAACTTGGCACATAATTCTAGCACGATATAATGAGATGGAAACAAAAAGTATGGAGTGAAAAGGAGATGTCTAACCATTTATAGAAATTGAAAAGGCCAATTTTAAATGCTGTTGGACCACTAAATAATTTCCAGGGGCACTTTGGGAATCCAAAAGAGGTTGTTTCCAATATGAAAAATATCTAGGGATTATTTGCCACACCTTGAACATTTTTAATTTGAAGTTTGACAAATTTGAATTTTGACCTTAGATTGGATTTGAATTTGAATGGTGATTTGGATCAAGTGAAGGTTAGCAACAGTAACATGATGACATGGCACCATTAACAAGGGATTACTGTAGCGTAACACTGGGGGTGTTACAAATCTCCTCCACTACAAGAAATCTCGTCCCGAGATTTAAGTGCGGAAGTAAAGAGTAACTTCGGGAGAACTGACCCATATAGGGTTAATTGTCTGGTGAACAATTCAGGGAATGAGGCAGAAGTATCTCTCGAGTTGAAACTTAATTAACATCGAGAGAAAGTATGAAGGTACCATAGGAAGTTTCAAGCGAATAGACAAACGATTGATACCTGAACAAAGTGTGAGGAAGGGGTTCAGAGCATCGGGAACAGATCATCTCTTGAAAGGTGGCTCGTGACAAGATACGAAGCCAAATGCAAGAATATTTCGGAATCAAAGATATACAGGAGAGTCAGGTTTCGATCATGTGGACCTGTGGGTTATGGGCCCACCATGTGGGTTAAAATAGAAGGAGCGATGACATCTTGCACGGTCATGAAAGCAAGGCATGTCAATGGGTAGCCTGTCAGTTATGTCGGCCAACAACGTCAGTACCAAGGGCGAGGGACAAAGAGAACCATTTTCCTGCTCGTTGAACGAGGCGGGCCATTAGGCAAGGTTCTCGTCCATCGGTGGCTACCGAAATGTCATCAACAATAGTAACATGGTCTTTACTCACAGAGTTGTACATTGAGGTGCTTACCTAAGCAGGAAATTATCTCTACTGAGATAAGTTAGTTTACCGAAAAGGTTAAAAAAAAGAATGGAAAGGAAAAATATGATCAATATATTAATCAGAACAATGGAAAGGAAAATGTGTTTAAACACATACTTCAGGGGTATATCCTTCCCAAGGACAAGCAGAGCATGGTATCCATGACAGGATAGAAGTATAAAACCATTTAGTGAAGGGGAAAGGAATTTCACGACGTTGCCCATACAACGGTGTTTGGATAATTGATAAAGAAGATTTAGTATCATGCTTCAAATGTTCTAATTGGAGATTGGATTACCACAGACATGCTTCGAGATAACATTGACATGGTTTGAAGCAAGGTCAGGCTTTGGATACACCAAGGATCCATCGGAACAACTTAGGAAATAAGTCATACAATTTTAGGAGGGAAAAGATGAGGGTGTGGCTGACGGGCTTAGCAACAATCCACCGACATGCCAAAAAGGATGTATTTCCAAAATTAAATGAACAAGTTTGTGTTGGGAAAGGAAAGAATGTTGTGATGATAACATAAATCATCGAGGGGGAGGATTGTATTTCTCATCATGAATTCTATTGATATCCTGGAAAAGCTCAGAGTGTTGATGATGATCACGACAGGTTTTGTCGAGGTACTATGAAGAGGCCATCGAACAGCGACGACATCAAGCAAGAGGAATGATGAAGAGAAAGGTTATTGGAACCACGGATGCGACACAAGCTCGAAATCAAGCTTGTTGTTTGAGGTGAAATGATAAGATGAGGAAGATCGACATAAGCTTACTTCATCGTCGGTAGTTGTGCTCTGGGTAGAAGGACCGGGTAGCACAGTTAAAATTAGCTCGATAATGATATAGCCGATTAGGCTAGGTATGATGTGATGGGGTATAAAGCTTCTCAGTATCAAGTACTAGGTGTAATTGAAGGAAATATGCCCTAGAGGCAATAATAAAGCTATTATTTATTTCCTTATATCATGATAAATTTTTATTATTCATGCTAGAATTGTATTAACTGGAAACGTAATACATGTGTGAATACATAGACAAACAGAGTGTCACTAGTATGCCTCTACTTGACTAGCTCGTTAATCAAAGATGGTTATGTTTCCTAACCATGGACAAAGAGTTGTTATTTGATTAACGAGATCACATCATTAGGTGAATGATCTGATTGACATGACCCATTCCATTAGCTTAGCACCCGATCGTTTAGTATGTTGCTATTGCTTTCTTCATGACTTATACATGTTCCTATGACTATGAGATTATGCAACTCCCGTTTGCCGGAGGAACACTTTGTGTGCTACCAAACGTCACAACGTAACTGGGTGATTATAAAGGTGCTCTACAGGTGTCTCCAAAGGTACATGTTGGGTTGGCGTATTTCGAGATTAGGATTTGTCACTCCGATTGTCGGAGAGGTATCTCTGGGCCCTCTCGGTAATGCACATCACATAAGCCTTGCAAGCATTGCAACTAATGAGTTAGTTGTGAGATGATGTATTACGGAACGAGTAAAGAGACTTGCCGGTAACGAGATTGAACTAGGTATTGAGATACCGACGATCGAATCTCGGGCAAGTAACATACCAATGACAAAGGGAACAACGTATGTTGTTATGCGGTCTGACCGATAAAAGATCTTCGTAGAATATGTAGGAGCCAATATGAGCATCCAGGTTCCGCTATTGGTTATTGACCGGAGACGTGTCTCGGTCATGTCTACATTGTTCTCGAACCCGTAGGGTCCGCACGCTTAAGGTTTCGATGACAGTTATATTATGAGTTTATGCATTTTGATGTACCGAAGTTTGTTCGGAGTCCCGGATGTGATCACGGACATGACGAGGAGTCTCGAAATGGTCGAGACATAAAGATTGATATATTGGAAGCCTATATTTGGATATCGGAAGTGTTCCGGGTGAAATCGGGATTTTACCGGAGTACCGGGAGGTTACCGGAACCCCCCGGGAGGTACATGGGCCTTAGTGGGCTTTAGTGGAAGAGAGGAGAGGTGCCCAGGGCTGGGCCGCGCGCCCCTCCCCCCCTAGTCCGAATAGGACAAGGAGAGGGGGCCGCCCCCCCTTCCTTCTCTCTCTCCTCTTTCCCCCTCCCGAATCCTATTCCAACTAGGAAAGGGGGGAATCCTACTCCCGGAGGGAGTAGGACTCCTCCTGGCGCGCCCTCTCCTGGCCGGCCGCACCCCCCCTTTGATCCTTTATATACGGGGGCAGGGGGCACCCCTAGACACACAAGTTGATCCAGGTGATCATATTCTTAGCCGTGTGCGGTGCCCCCTTCCACCATAGACCTTGATAATATTGTAGCAGTGCTTAGGCGAAGCCCTGCGACGGTAGTACATCAAGATCGTCACCACGCCGTCGTGCTGACGGAACTCTTCCCCGACACTTTGCTGGATAGGAGTCCGGGGATCGTCATCGAGCTGAACGTGTGCTAGAACTCAGAGGTGCCGTAGTTTCGGTGCTTGATCGGTCGGGCTGTGAAGACATACGACTACATCAACCGCGTTGTGCTAACGCTTCCGCTGTCGGTCTACAAGGGTACGTAGATCACACTCTCCCCTCTCGTTGCTATGCATCACCATGATCTTGCGTGTGCGTAGAAATTTTTTTGAAATTACTACGTTCCCCAACAGTAATGCCAGAAGGTAAAATGGAGTAGAGGTTGGACGATGGAAATGATTTGCAGAGGATAAGTAATTTTAACTTACCCAGTAAATGGGATCAAGGAGGAAATATGGTCAGGACCATAACTGCAAGGGACCCAATTTACGATACCGGAAGAATTATTCAAATGATTAAATATCCTTGTAAAGAGCTTTCATGATAAGTTCCACACCGTGTCCGTGGGCATGAACACAAAGGTTCAGGGTCGACTCCCACTTCTACAATGCATAACCTTTCATTTTACTTCTCGCTCTTGATGAAGTTGTAGTATTGAAATTTTATCTGACGAAAATCCAGTAGAGTATAATCCGCATAACTTTCGAGTTCACACAGATTAGGGAAGGCATAGGTTCAACCCATCGGGGCATCTTAGGAACATATATCATAAATTTCAAGAATAAATAACACAAGATCGGTAGTAGAGCATGCTTGAGAAAGCGGAGGATACAATTTATCAAAAGCATTATGTATCCAAGGAAAGACTCACGAGCTTATTGAATATGAAGGACGTTGTCGGATAAAATCCGAAAGGGGGGGGGTCTGGTGGTCCACAAGGGATCTGATGTGAGCATCGCTACTCAACCATAGGAAGAAAGAATGCAAGGAGATCAGATTATAGAAACAACTGACTAACTCAAAGCTCAATTGCAAAGGAATTATGAATTCCAAGACAAGGGATCAGAAGCAATGCTCTGATAAGGGATGGATAGGTAGAATAGCCTTAGGGGTACAATCGATGTCGATTTGATTGATCGAGATTCAGCACATGTTAGAATGACGTCTGAGCCGGAAGGATGAATTCTAGGACCTGATTGAGGACTGCGAGCATTCGCAACATATTGTATCAATGGACTCAAAATGATAATGACAAAGGCTGACAATAAGATTACTAGACTTATGGTATTAACCATGATGCAAGCAAGAAATCCAAGAACAATGGGCCGTTGAGGATTTTCACAAGAACGAATGGTATTACGAAGACTTTTGTGAAGTACAAGAATCAACTGAAGATGAGCGGATACTCGATAGATGCACAAAGTTATCCGTAGGGGTATTCAGACGACAAGGAACTGCAAGGCAGTAAGCTCAAAGGATTCTCGGAAAAAGGAGAGCAGTTTAGGGCATCTTGTAATAACAAGATCAATGGGATAGAATGTAAGATTGGTAAGTGTGTGTAGTTATCCATAAGGATATTTCGGTGGTAAGGAATTGCAAAGGCAACAGGCACAAAGTCTCGAGAGAATATCGTAGAGTATCTTCGGAATCTTCTGATGCAGCAGGCGATCATCTGAAATAAGAGGCTCTCCGGGCGGATGTGATCACGAGATCCTAATGTTCGAGTTAGTAAAACCATCTAACCTGAATAGAAGAGAGATCAGAGTCCCAGAGTATAGACGAGGAATAAAAGATCCTAATACCACCCAAATGGCGACGTGGGCCCGTAAGACACACAACCATGTTAGTAAAAGTTTTTGTAGTGACTAGACTCGACTTCGGCCAAGGAGTTGGAAAGGGGGCTACCTACAGGCAGTCGACTCTAATACCAACTTGTGACGCCCCCGATTTGACAGTACACTAATCATACACGCAAATGTGTACGATCAAGATCAAGGACTCACGGGAAGATATCACAACACAACTCTAGACACAAATTAAAACAATACAAGCTTTATATTACAAGCCAGGGGCCTCGAGGGCTCGAATACATAAGCTCGAATACACAAGAGTCAACGGAAGCAACAATATCTGAGTACAGACATAAATTAGACAATTTTGCCTTAAGAAGGCTAGCACAAAAGCAACAACGATCGAAAAGGCAAAGCCTCCTGCCTGGGAGCCTCCTAACTACTCCTAGTCGTCTGCGGTCTTCACGTAGTAGTAGGCATCCTCCGGGTAGTAGTAGTCATCAGTGGCGTCGTCTGGCTCCTAGGATCCGTCATCTGGTCGCAACAACCAGGTAGGGGAAAAAGAGGTAGCAAAGTAACCGTGAGTACTCATCCAAAGTACTCGCAAGACTTACATCAGAGCTAAACCAAGTATGCATCTGTATCAAAGGAAATGGGCTGTATCTGTGGACTAAACTGCAGAATGCCAGAAGGGAAGGGGAAAGCCTAGCCTATCGAAGACTAGCATCTTCTGGAAACCACCACCTTGCAGCAACAGGAGGGAGTAGAGTAGCATAAAGTAAAGTAGTAGAAGTGTTATCAACCTCGGCCAGAGATCCTTTCTCGACTCCCTGCGAGAAAGCAATCCCAGAGCCATACTATCCAGTTATCATCACAATCCAATTCTCATCACCATCCGTTTCTCATCACAAGTATCCAGTTCTAGTTGTATTGATCGGGATACAACTCCAAGTGTCCATTACCGTAGGACAGGCTATCGATAGATGTTTTCTTCCCTGCAGGGGTGCACCAACTTACCCACCACGCTCGATTAACTCCGGCCGGACACACTTTCCTGGGTCATGCCCGGCCTCGGCCAAACAATACGCCGCAACCTGACCTAGGATTAATAGAGAGACCAGCACACCGGACTAAACCTATGCCCCCAGGGGTCATGGGCCATCTCCCCGGGAACTCCTACACGTTGCGTACGCGGCCGGTGAGCAGACCTAGCTACCTCCTTCAACAAGGCAGGAGCTTACGCAGTCCAACTCGGCGCGCGCCGCTCAGTCGCTGACGTCTATTAAGCTTCGGCTGATGTATACGACGCAGAACGCCCATACTATGCCCACGTGATGGTTAGTGCTATCAGGCCACAGGCCCTCGGATCAAATATCCAAATCATAGTGGATTAGGAACGCGCGGTAACGAGCAGAGACTCATGATTGATGTGACCCCGTCGCCCCGTCTCGAGTACTTGCGGCAAGGGCTAAGAATGCCAGACCACGCCTCGTAAGTATCTCGCGGGCACCTTCCAGGTCAACCCGTCTCCACATCACTCGCAATTAAGCTCGCGCGGGTACCCCTCAGGGTCGACCCGTCTTTCCAAGTATCTGGGGTAAAGTCCAAGCATCCGTGTGTCGAAACATCAAGGGGAAAACCCGAGGAATCACCCCCGGTGAATTCCACTCGATGTAATCATCAAGGTGAACGTAAGAGGATCCACCCTCGAGGTTCACACTTGAGGGGTTGCACGACAGAGCCGTATCGGAAGTGGTTAAGGAGGAAATCACCCTCGATGACCACGACCGAATAACTACACTACAGGTTAACAACAGAAGTGCTGAAGAGGTCTCACCCTCGGCACTCGATAGTAACCCAGTAGTGTCGAGCAACTAAGAGGAAAGTGATGTGCGGTGTCGGGGCCTGGTCTTCGATCCCGTTGATCGGGTCTTCGATGATGAAGCAGGGGCAACAGAGACAAGGTAGGGTCACTGATGTATCACTAACCAACCTATACTAAGCAGTTTAGGATAAGCAGATAAGGTATGAAAGCAGGTAACAACAACAGGCTATGCATCGGAGTAGGATCATACAGAAAGCAGTAGCAGTTCTAATGCAAGCATGAGAGGGAAAGAAATGGGCGATATCGAAATGCTCAAGGGGGGTTTGCTTGCCTGGTTGCTCTGGCAAGGAGGGGGGTTGTCGCCGACGTAGTCGATCACAAGGGCAGCATCGGTCTTGGGGTCTACCAGAGAGAAGAGGGGGAAGAAACAGTAAATACAGAGCAAACAATGCATCACAAGGCATAACATGACGACGGGCAGAGCTAGGGTTGCCCTAACGTAGCACTACATGTTGCGGACGGAGGGGATAAACATCCGAGGATGAATTCCCGGCGTTAGGTGGATTCTAGACAGATGAAAGAGAGGGGACGGTTCCATGTTTAGCATGCTAGGGGCATGTGACAGATGAATGGACCACGCATTTGGATTTCTTGGATTTTTCTGAGCAACTTTCATATAGAAAACATTTTCATCCGAGCTACGGTTTAATTACTATGAATTTCTAAAGTTTAAAGCCTTTTCTGGAATTATTCAAATTAACAAAAAAGGAAATATGACATCAGTATGACATAGGTGTGACGTCAGCAGTCAACTGCCGCACTGACCAGGTCAAACCTGACCAGTGTGGCCACCGAGACCCACATGTCAGCCTCTGTGGGTTAATAGTGGATTAATTTGACTAACAGTAGTAGTTAGGGGTGTGGGCCCCATTAGTCAGCGACTAATTAGTGATTAAACTAATTAACAGATTAATTAGCATTTTGTTTATTTATAAAACCTATTTAATTAGCGTGGGGCCTACATGTCAGTGGCACTGGGGGCGGCCACGTCAGTGTTGACCCAAGTCCACAGGTCAAAGGGGGCCCCTGCGCCCACCAGTTAGTGGCCCAGGTGGTGCCACGTGGACGCCACGTCGGACACCGGCCGGAGATGCGTCGGAGTTGACTCCGGCGAGCCAAACGCGACGGTGCGGCTCGGGAGGGGCATGGATTTCGCGCACAGGGGGTCTGCGGGGTTGTGGCTGGGCGCGTTCGACGCGGCTCGGCGTCGCGCATCGAACGGTGGTGGCCGGAGTGGCTGGAACGGATGGGAGCGAGCGCTTCGAGCTCGCCGGCGGCGAGGTGCTTCGGGCGAGCAACGACAGCGGTGGTACGGCGCGAGTTCGGGCTATCCAGAGAGCGGGGCGAGGCCTACGTGCACGCGCGAGCAAGATGGGCGCGAGCAGAAGACGAAAAGGTCGCCGGAACAACGCCGGCGACGAGCTACACGGAGGCGCATCCGATCGGAGCACGGGGTCGGCACTACGGGGCTCGGCGAGAGCAACGGACGCGCGCGTTGGGCCCCTGGGAACCCCAGGAGCACGATGCGGCGCTCGGCCTCATGTGAAGGCGCCCATGGCCACGGCGCCGAGCTCGTCGGTGGCAACGCGCTTGGGCGACGTGGGCGAGCTAGCTAGGAGGCGCGCGAGGGCGAATGGAGAGGGGAGGAGGGGAAGGAGCTCACAGCGAGGCTGTAGGGGGACGATAGCATGCTCGGGGAGGAATCGGTGCAGCGAATCAAGGCGTCAACGTCGCGATGGCCGGAGAAGGGGATCGGGTCGCCGGCGTTGCTCTGTTGCTCCCCGACTTGATCCAACGACACCAGACGAAGGGGTCGACGACGCTGGGGCTCCCGGACAGATCGGCGGGGTCGGAAGGGCTCGGTGGCCGCGGGGTCGACGGAGATGTGGCAGCGGCCACGCTCGGTTATGCTCGGCAGAGAGAAGGGAGGGGTGGGCGAGCTCCAGGGAGAGGGAGAGGGGAGAGTGGGTGCTAGGGTTAGGAGGGGGAGAGAGCCGGGGGGTGCCTTATCCTCGCCGGGGAGCGGCGGATGGCCGACACGGTGATGCCCTGGCCGGTGGATGGCAGCTACCTCCCCTGCTTCTCTGTAGCGAGGAAGAAGACAACGGGGGAAGGCAGGCTGGGCCGCCACTGTGCACTTGGCCCAGTGCACAGTGGGCTCTTTTTTCCCTCTTTTTTTATTTTTAGCCTTCCTTTACTATTTTTCTTTTTATTGACATGTTTTGCATTTTTTAGTACCAATTGGGTTTTGTTTTGAACAAAACTTGGCACATAATTCTAGCACGATATAATGAGATGGAAACAAAAAGTATGGAGTGAAAAGGAGATGTCTAACCATTTATAGAAATTGAAAAGGCCAATTTTAAATGTTGTTGGACCACTAAATAATTTCCAGGGGCACTTTGGGAATCCAAAAGAGGTTGTTTCCAATATGACAAATATCTAGGGATTATTTGCCACACCTTGAACATTTTTAATTTGAATTTTGACAAATTTGAATTTTGACCTTAGATTGGATTTGAATTTCAATGGTGATTTGGATCAAGTGAAGGTTAGCAACAGTAACATGATGACATGGCACCATTAACAGGGGATTCCTGTAGCATAACACTGGGGGTTTTACAGCGCCCTCCACCCTCGTGGGCCCCTCGTTGCTCCACCGACGTACTTCTTCCTCCTATATATATCCACGTACCCCCAAACATCCAGGAGCACCACGAAAACCTAATTCCACCATCGCAACCTTTTGTACTCGAGAGATCCCATCTCGGGGCCTTTTTTGGAGCTGCGCCGGAGGGGGCATTGATCATGGAGGGCCTCTACATCAACTCCATGGCCTCTCCGGTGATGTGTGAGTAGTTTACTTCAGACCTACGGGTCCGTAGTTATTATCTAGATGGCTTCTTCTCTCTCTTTGGATCTCAATACAAAGTTCTCCTCGATTCTCTTGGAGATCTATTCGATGTAATCTTCTTTTGCGGTGTGTTTATCGAGATGTGATGAATTGTGGTTTTATGATCCAGTTTATCTATGAACAATATTTGAATCTACTCTAAATTCTTTTATGTATGATTGGTTTATCTTTGCATGTCTCTTCGAATTATCAGTTTGGTTTGGCCTACTAGATTGATCTTTCTTGCAATGGGAGAAGTGCTTATATTTGGGTTCAATCTTGCGGTGTCCTTTCCCAGTGACATCAGTGGCAGCAAGGCACGTATTGTATTGTTTCCATCGAGGATAAAAAGATGGGGTTTATATCATATTGCATGAGTTTATCCCTCTACATCATGTCATCTTACTTAAAGCATTACTCTGTTCTTATGAACTTAATACTCTAGATGCATGCTGGATAGCGGTCGATGTGTGGAGTAATAGTAGCAGATGCAGAATCGTTTCGGTCTACTTGTCATGGACGTGATGCCTATATACATGATCATACCTAGATATTCTCATAATTATGCTCAATTCTATCAATTGATCGACAGTAATTCGTTCACCCACCGTAATACTTATGCTCTTGAGAGAAGCCACTAGTGAAACCTATGGCCCCCGGGTCTATCTTCCATCATATTAATCTTCCAACACTTAGTTATTTCCTTTGCCTTTTATTTTACTTTGCATCTTTATTTCTCTTTATCATAAAAATACCAAAAATATTATCTTATCATATCTATCAGATCTCACTCTCGTAAGTGACCGTAAAGGGATTGACAACCCCTTTATCGCGTTGGTTGCGAGGTTCTTATTTGTTTGTGTAGGTGTGTGGGACTCGAGTGTGATCTCCTACTGGATTGATACCTTGGTTCTCAAAAACTGAGGGAAATACTTACGCTACTTTGCTGCATCACCCTTTCCTCTTCAAGGGAAAACCAACGCAGTGCTCAAGAGGTGGCAAGAAGGATTTCTGGCGCCGTTGTCGGGGAGATTCGTGCCAAGTCAAGTCAAGATTTTACTCCTAACAATGAGCCATTTTTGGCACCATTGCCGGAGTCTACGCACAAGTCAAGACATACCAAGTACCCATCACAAACCCTTATCCCTCGCATTACATTATTTGCCATTTGCCTCTCATTTGCCTCTCCCCCATGATACGTCTCCAACGTATCTATAACTTTTGATTGCTCCATGCTATATTATCTACTGTTTTGGACATTATTGGGCTTTATTATCCACTTTTATATTATTTTTGGGACTAACCTATTAACCGGAGGCCCAACCCAGAATTGCTGTTTTTTTGCCTGTTTTAGGGTTTCGAAGAAAAGGAATATCAAACGGAGTCCAAACGGAATGAAACCTTCGGGAACGTGATTTTCTCAACGAATAAGACCAGAGAGACTTGGACCCTACGCCAAGAAAGGAAACAGGAGGCCACGAGGTTGGGGGGCGCGCCCTCCACCCTCGCGGGCCCCCTGTTGCTCCACTGACGTACTCCTTCCTCCTATATATATCCACGTACCCCCAAACGATCGGAGACGGAGCCAAAACCCTAATTCCACCGCCGAAACTTTCTATATCCACGAGATCTCATCTTGGGGCCTGTTCCGGAGCTCCGCCAGAGGGGGCATCGATCGCGGAGGGCTTCTACATCAACACCATAGCCCCTTCGATGAAGTGTGAGTAGTTCACCTCAGACCTATGGGTCGATAGTTAGTAGCTAGATGGCTTCTTCTCTCTTTTTGGATCTCAATACAATGTTCTCCCCCTCTCTTGTGGAGATCTATTCGATGTAATCTTCTTTTTGCGGTGTGTTTGTTGAGACCGATGAATTGTGGGTTTATGATCAGGTCTATCTATGAATAATATTTGAATCTTCTCTGAATTCTTTTATGTATGATTGGTTATCTTTGCAAGTCTCTTCGAATTATCAGTTTGGTTTGGCCTATTAGATTGATCCTTCTTGCAATGGGAGAAGTGCTTATCTTTGGGTTCAATCTTGTGGTGTCCTTTCCCGGTGACAGTAAGGGTAGCAAGGCACGCATTGTATTGTTGCCATCGAGGATAACAAGATGGGGTTTTCTTCATATTGCATGAGTCTATCCCTCTACATCATGTCATCTTGATTAAGGCGTTACTTTGTTTTTAACATAATACTCTAGATGCATGCTGGATATCGGTCGATGAGTGGAGTAATAGTAGTAGATGCAGGCAGGAGTCGGTCTACTTGTCTCAGACGTGATGTCTATATACATGATCATACCTAGATATTCTCATAACTATGCTCAATTCTGTCAATTGCTCAACAGTAATTTGTTCACCCATCGTAGAATACTTATGCTCTTGAGAGAATCCACTAGTGAAATCTATGGCCCCCGGGTCTATCTTTATCATACTGATTTCCTACTACTTAGTTAGTTCCTTTGCTATTACTTTGCCTTTATTTTACTTTGCATCTTTTATCATAAAAATACCAAAAATATTATCTTATCATATCTATCATATCTCACTCTCATAAGTGGCCCTATAGGGATTGACAACCCCTATTTGCGTTGGTTGCGAGGATTTATTTGTTTTGTGCAGGTGCGAGGGACTCACGCGTAGCCTCCTACTGGATTGATACCTTGGTTCTCAAAAACTAAGGGAAATACTTACGCTACTTTGCTGCATCATCCCTTCCTCTTCGGGGAAAACCAACGCAGTGCTCAAGAGGTAGCAAGAAGGATTTCTGGCGCCGTTGTCGGGGAGGTCTACGTAAAAGTCAACATACCAAGTACCCATCACATACCCTTATCTCCCGCATTACATTATTTGCCATTTGCCTCTCGTTTTCCTCTCCCCCACTTCACCCTTGCCGTTTTATTTGCCCTCTCTCTCTATCCTCCCTCTCTATTTGCCTCTTTTTGTCCGCTTGCTTTTTGTTTGCTTGTGTGTTAGTTTGTTTGCTTGTCGTTATGGCTAGTCCTTTACCTTCTGCCTCTATGTCTAAAATTGGGGAAACTAT
This sequence comes from Triticum urartu, assembly GCF_056163025.1. NCBI lineage: Eukaryota > Viridiplantae > Streptophyta > Magnoliopsida > Poales > Poaceae > Triticum > Triticum urartu. Next base: position 571,482,006 of record NC_141879.1, on the reverse strand, counting down.
TGTCGATAATAATTCTGATGCTCCTACTAAAGAACCCACTATATCACATATAAAAAGATTTCGTGTTGTAGTGGTAATATTATTGCAAAAGGAGTTATTCAAGATTTCTTTACTTGTGCCGGTGCTTTACCTTCTATGGGTAGTTCTATCCTTCATAGAACTAGTAGTCTTGTGGACGCTATTGCCATGCTTGTAGTTGAACTTGAAAGACAATTCATGCACATGCATCCTTCTATACAAAGGATTTTTCTGGAATTTTCTAATATTGAGCATTCTTCTGTTAAGCGTGCCGCTACTATCTTTTTGGCTCATGAGTTTAGATTCATAATAAAATAGGCCAAAGAAATCTTTGCACATTATAGGGTGGACGCGTGCCGTCCTCCCATAGAGGCTATCCTCTTTGATCAAGAAGAAATAATGCGCTTTCAATCTCTAGATTATGTTGCTTTCAATGAAAATCTTAGAAAAAGGGTTCCTACCAATGTTTAGTTGATAGAATTTCTGAACTTAATGATGATTTGGCTATTCGAAATAATGAACTAGGATATTCTCTTGAATATAGGCTCACAAAGTTCTGTCAAAAGAATGCTTATAATGATGAATTGGTTGTGCAATATGAAGGACCAAAGGAGGAACCTATACCTCCCAAGGTTGATCTTGGGGACTTTTGTCCCATTAAATTTAGCCCTTTTGATTAATTTTGCTTGCCTCAAAGAAGACTTGCTGCCGAACGTAGAGAATATGAAATGAGTTTTAATAATCTATCTTACTATTATGGCAATACCTAGATCTATTCTTGCTTGTTATGCCTATCTAGGGGCGTTAAACGATAGCGCTTGTTGGGTGGCAACCCAATTTTATTTTTATTCCTTGCTTTTTTCTCCTGTTTAGTAATAAATAATTTATCTTGCCTCTGTTTTGGTTGTGTTTTTTGTGTTTAATTAGTGTTTGTGCCAAGTAGAATCGTTGGGAAGACTTGGGGAAAGTCTTGTTGAACTTGCTGTAAAAAACAGAAACTTTAGCGCTCACAAGAACTGCTGTAATTTTTATTTGGAAAGTGATATTTAGTTAATTCGTTTTGAAGATGATTAATAGATAAATTTATCACGTCCAGCAATTTATTTTAGAATTTTTGGGGTTCCAGATCTTGCGCTAGCTACAGATTACTACAGACTGTTCTGTTTTTGACAGATTCTGTTCTTCGTGTGTTGTTTGCTTATTTTGATGAATCTATGGCTAGTAAAATAGTTTATAAACCATAGAGAAGTTGGAATACAGTAGTTATAACACCTATATAAATAAATAATTAGTTCATTATAGTACCTTGAAGTGGTCTTTTATTTTCTTTCGCTAACGGAGCTCACGAGATTTTCTACTTTAAGTTTTGTGTTGTGAAGTTTTCAAGGTTTGGGTAAAGATTTGATGGATTATGGAACAAGGAGTGGCAAGAGCCTAAGCTTGGGGATGCCCATGGCACCCCCAAGATAATATAAGGACACCTAAAAGCCAAAGCTTGGGGATGCCCCGGAAGGCATCCCCTCTTTCGTCTACTTCTATCGGTAACTTTACTTGAAGCTATATTTTTATTCGCCACATGATATGTGTTTTGCTTGGAGCGTCTTGTATTATTTGAGTCTTTGCTTTTTAGTCTACCACAATCATCCTTGCTGTACACACCTTTTGAGAGAGCCATACATGATTTGGAATTTTTAGAATACTCTATGTGCCTCGCTTATATCTTTTGAGTTATATAATTTTGCTCTAGTACTTCATTTATATCTTTTAGAGCACGGTGGTGGATTTGTTTTATAGAAACTATTGATCTCTAATGCTTCACTTAGATTATTTTGAGAGTCTTAATAGCATGGTAATTTGCTTAAAACCCTAATATGCTAGGTATTCAAAGTTAGTAAAATTTTCTTAAGAGTGTTTTGAATACTAAGAGAAGTTTTGATGCTTGATGATTGTTTTAAGATATGGAGGTAATAATATCAAAGTCATGCTAGTTGAGTAGTTGTGAAATTGAGAAATACTTGTGTTGAAGTTTGCAAGTCCCGTAGCATGCACGTATGGTAAACGTTATGCAACAAATTTGAAACATGAGATGTTATTTGATTGTCTTCCTTATGAGTGGCGGTCGGGGACGAGCGATGGTCTTTTCCTACCAATCTATCCTCCTAGGAGCATGCGCATAGTACTGAGGTTTTTGATGACTTGTAGATTTTTGCAATAAGTATGTGAGTTCTTTATGACTAATGTTGAGTCCATGCATTATATGCACTCTCACCCTTCCATCCTTGCTAGCCTCTTCGGTACCATGCATTGCCCTTTCACACATTGAGAGTTGGCGCAAACTTCGTCGGTGCATCCAAACCCCGTGATATGATACGCTCTTTCACACATAAACCTCCTTATATCTTCCTCAAAACAGCCACCATACCTACCTATTATGGCATTTCCATAGCCATTCCGAGATATATTGCCATGCAACTTTCCATCATTCCGTTCATCATGACACATTCATCATTGTCGTATTGCTTAGCATGATCATGTAGTTGACATAGTATTTGTGGCAAAGCCACCATTCATAATTCTTTCATACATTTCACTCTTGGTCCATTCCATATCCCGGCACACCGCCGGAGGCATTCATATAGAGTCATCTTTTGTTCTAGTATCGAGTTGTAATCATTGAGTTGTAAATAAATAGATGTGTGATGATCATCATTTTTTAGAGCATTGTGCCAAGTGAGGAATAAATAAATAAAAGGCCATAAAAAAGGAGAAGGCCCAAAAAAAGAGAAAGGCCCCAAAAAAAGAAAAAAAATGAGAGAAAAAAAGAGAAGGGACAATGTTACTATCCTTTGCCACACTTGTGCTTCAAAGTAGCACCTTAATCTTCATGTTAGAGAGTCTCTTATTTTGGCACTTTCATATACTAGTGGGAATTTTTCATTATAGAACTTGGCTTGTATATTCCAACAATGGGCCTCCTCAAGTGCCCTAGGTCTTCGTGAACAAGCAAGTTGGATGCACACCTACTCGTTTCTTTTGTTGAGCTTTCATACATTTATAGCTCTAGTGCATCCGTTGCATGGCAATCCCTACTCCTTGCATTAACATCAATCGGTGGGCATCTCCATAGCCCATTGATTAGCCTCGTTGATGTGAGACTTTCTCCCTTTTTGTCTTCTCCACATAACCCCCCTCATTATATTCTATTCCACCCATAGTGCTATGTCCATGGCTCGCGCTCATATATTGCATGAAAGTTTATAGGTTTGAGATTACTAAAGTATGAAACAATTGCTTGGCTTGTCATCGGGGTTGTGCATGATGAGAGCATTCTTGTGTGACGAAGATGAAACATGACTAAACTATATGATTTTGTAGGGATGAACTTTCTTTGGCATGTTATTTTGAGAAGACATAATTGCTTAGTTAGTATGCTTGAAGTACTATTATTTTTATGTCAATATGAACTTTTGTCTTGAATCTTTCGGATCTGAATATTCATGCCACAATTAAGAAGAATTACATTAAAATTATGCCAAGTAGCACTCCGCATCAAAAATTCTGTTTTTATCATTTACCTACTCGAGGACGAGCAGGAATTAAGGTTGGGTATGCTTGATACGTCTCCAACGTATCTACAATTTTTGATTGCTCCATGCTATATTATCTACTGTTTTGGACATTATTGGGCTTTATTATCCACTTTTATATTATTTTTGGGACTAACCTATTAACCGGAGGCCCAGCCCAGAATTACAGTTTTTTGCCTGTTTTAGGGTTTCGAAGAAAAGGAATATCAAACGGAGTCCAAACGGAATGAAACCTTCGGGAACGTGATTTTCTCAACGAATAAGACCAGAGAGACTTTGACCCTACGTCAAGAAAGGAAACAGGAGGCCACAAGGTAGGGGGCGCGCCCACCCCCACCAGGCGCGCCCTCCACCCTCGTGGGCCCCCTGTTGCTCCACCGACATACTCCTTCCTCCTATATATATCCACGTACCCCCAAACGATCAGAGATGGAGCAAAAACCCTAATTCCACCACCGAAACTTTCTGTATCCACGAGATCACATCTTGGGGCCTGTTCCGGAGCTTCGCCGGAGGGGGCATCGATCACGGAGGGCTTCTACATCAACACCATAGCCCCTCCGATGAAGTGTGAGTAGCTCACCTCAGACCTATGGGTCCATAGTTAGTAGCTAGATGGCTTCTTCTCTCTTTTTGGATCTCAATACAATGTTCTCCCCCTCTCTTGTGGAGATCTATTCGATGTAATCTTATTTTTCCGGTGTGTTTGTTGAGACCAATGAATTGTGGGTTTATGATCAAGTCTATCTATGAATACTATTTGAATCTTCTCTGAATTCTTTTATGTATGATTGGTTATCTTTGCAAGTCTCTTCGAATTATCAGTTTGGTTTGGCCTACTAGATTGATCTTTCTTGCAATGGGAGAAGTGCTTAGCTTTGGGTTCAATGTTGCGGTGTCCTTTCCCGGTGACAGTAAGGGTAGCAAGGCACGTATTGTATTGTTGCCATCAAGGATAACAAGATGGGGTTTTCTTCATATTGCATGAGTCTATCCCTCTACATCATGTCATCTTGCTTAAGGCGTTACTCTGTTTTTAACTTAATACTCTAGATGCATGCTACATAGCGGTCGATGAGTGGAGTAATAGTAGTAGATGCAGGCAGGAGTCGGTCTACTTGTCTCGGACATGATGCCTATATACATGATCATACCTAGATATTCTCATAACTATGCTCAATTCTGTCAATTGTTCAATAGTAATTTGTTCACCCACCATAGAATACTTATGCTCTTGAGAGAAGCCACTAGTGAAACCTATGGCCCCGGGTCTATCTTTATCATACTGATTTCCTACTACTTAGTTATTTCCTTTGCTATTTACTTTGCCTTTAGTTTACTTTGCATCTTTTATCATAAAAATACCAAAAATATTATCTTATCATATCTATCAGATCTCACTCTCTTAAGTGGCCTTACAGGGATTGATAACCCCTATTTGCGTTGGTTGCGAGGATTTATTTGTTGTGTGCAGGTGCGAGGGACTCGCGCGTAGCCTCCTACTGGATTGATACCTTGGTTCTCAAAAACTGAGGGAAATACTTACGCTACTTTGCTGCATCATCCCTTCCTCTTCGGGGAAAACCAACACGGTGCTCAAGAGGTAGCACCCCACTTCACCCTTGCCGTTTTATTCGCCCTCTCTTCCTCTCCTTCCGTTCGCCTCTTTTTCGCTTGCTTCTTGTTTGCTCGTGTGTTGGATTGCTTGCTTGTCACGATGGCTCAAGATAATACTAAATTGTGTGACTTTACCAATACCAACAACAATGATTTTCTTAGCACTCCGATTGCTCCTCTTACCGATGTTGAATCTTGTGAAATTAATGCTGCTTTGTTGAATCTTGTCATGAAAGATCAATTCGCTGGCCTTCCTAGTGAAGATGCCGCTACCCATCTAAATATCTTTTTTGATTTGTGTGATATGCAAAATAAGAAAGATGTGGACAATGATATTGTTAAATTGAAACTATTTCCGTTTTCGCTTAGAGATCATGCTAAAGCTTGGTTTTCGTCTTTGCCTAAAAATAGTATTGATTCATGGAATAAGTGCAAAGATGCTTTTATCTCTATGTATTTTCCTCCCGCTAAAATCATCTCTCTTAGAAACAATATTATGAATTTTAAGCAACTTGATCATGAACATGTTGCACAATCTTGGGAGAGGATGAAATTAATGATACGTAATTGCCCTACACATGGTTTGAATCTTTGGATGATTATACAGAATTTTTATGCCAGATTGAATTTTGCTTCTAGAAATCTTTTAGATTCGGCCACGGGAGGCACTTTTATGGAAATCACTTTAGGAGAAGCCACTATACTCCTAGATAATATTATGGTTAATTATTCTCAATGGCATACCGAAAGATCTACTAATAAAAAAGTGCATGCGATAGAAGAAATTAATGGTTTGAGTGGAAAGATGGATGAACTTATGAAATTGTTTGCTAATAAGGGTGCTCCTACTTATCCTAATGATATGTGTTTGTCTACCTTGATTGAGAATAATAATAAATCTATGAATGTGAATTTTGTTGGTAGGAACAATTTTGGTAACAACGCGTATAGAGGTAATTTTAATTCTAGGCCATTTCCTGGTAATTCCTATAATAATTATGGTAATTCCTACAACAATTCTTATGGAAATTTTAATAAGATGCCCTCTGAATTTGAGACTAGTGTTAAGGAGTTTATGAATTCGCAAAAGAATTTCAATGCTTTGCTTGAAGAAAAATTGCTTAAGATTGATGAGTTGGCTAGGAACATTGATAGAATTTCTCTTGATGTTGATTCTTTAAAACTTAGATCTATTCCAACTAAGAATGATATCAATGAGTCTCTCAAAGCCATGATAATTTCCATTGATGAGTGCAAAGAAAGTACCGCTAGGATGCGTGCTAAGAAAGATTGCTTTGTGAAAGCATGTTCTTCTAGTTTTCATGATAATAAGGATGAAGATCTAAAAGTGATTGATGTGTCCCCTATTAAATCTTTGTTTTGAAATATGAATCTTGATAATGATGGGACTGAAGATGAGTCACCTTTACCTAGAAGGCGTTCCAAAAATTCGGAGTTTTTAGATCTTGATGAAAAAATTGATAAAAGTGGGATTGAAGAGGTCAAAACTTTAAATAGCAATGAACCCACTATTTTGGATTTCAAGGAATTTAATTATGATAATTGCTCTTTGTTAGATTGTATTTCCTTGTTGCAATCCATGCTAAATTCTCCTCATGATTATAGTCAAAATAAAGCTTTTACTAAACATATCGTTGATGCTTTGATGCAATCTTATGAAGAAAAACTTGAGTTGGAAGTTTCTATCCCTAGAAAACTTTCTGATGAGTGGGAACCTACAATAAAAATTAAAATTAAAGATCATGAGTGTTATGCTTTGTGTGATTTGGGTGCTAGTGTTTCCACGATTCCGAAAACTTTGTGTGATTTGCTAGGTTTCCGTGATTTTGATGATTGTTCTTTAAACTTCACCTTGTGGATTCCACTATTAAGAAACATATGGGAAGAATTAATGATGTTCTTATTGTTTCAAATAGGAACTATGTGCCCATAGATTTCATTGTTCTTGATATAGATTGCAATCCTTCATGTCCTATTATTCTTGGTAGACCTTTCCTTAGAACGATTGGTGCAATTATTGATATGAAGGAAGGGAATATAAAATTCCAATTTACATTAAAGAAAGGCATGGAACACTTTCCTAGAAAGAAAATTAAATTACCATATGAATCTATTATGAGAACCACTTATGGATTGCGTACCAAAGATGGCAATACCTAGATCTATCTTCGCTTTTATGCCTAGCTAGGGGCGTTAAACGATATCGCTTGTTCGAAGGCAACCCAATTTTATTTTTATTTATTGATTTTTGCTCCTGTTTAGTAATAAATAATTTATCTAGCCACTGTTTTGGTTCTGTTTTTGTTTTTAATTAGTGTTTGTGCCAAGTAGAACCGTTCGGAAGACTTGGGAAAAGTCTTTTTGATCTTGCTGTAAAAAACAGAAACTTTAGCGCTCAGGAGAATTGCTGCCATTTTTATTTGGAGAATGATATTTAGTTAATTATTTTTGCAGATGATTAATAGACAAATTCCTCACTTCCAGCAATTTATTTTAGAATTTTTGGTGTTCCATAAGTTTGCGTTAGCTACAGATTACTACAGACTGTTCTGTTTTTGACAGATTCTGTTTTTCGTGTGTTGTTTGCTTATTTTGATGAATCTATGGCTAGTAAAAGAGTTTATAAACCATAGAGAAGTTGGAATACAGTAGGTTTAAAACCAATATAAATAAAGAATGAGTTCATTACAGTACCTTGAAGCGGTGTTTTGTTTTCTTTCGCTAACGGAGCTCACGAGATTTTCTATTTTGAGTTTCGTGTTGTGAAGTTTTCAAGTTTTGGGTAAAAGTCTTGATGGATTATGGAACAAGGAGTGGCAAGAGCCTAAGCTTGGGGATGCCCATGGCACCCAAAGGTAAAATTCAAGGACACAAAAAATCCTAAGCTTGGGGATGCCCCGGAAGGCATCCCCTCTTTAGTCTTCGTCTATCGGTAACTTTACTTGGAGCTATATTTTTATTCACCACATGATATGTGATTTGCTTTGAGCGTCTTGTATGATTTGAGTATTTGATTTTTAGTTTACCACAATCATCCTTGCTGTACACACCTTTTGAGAGAGACTCACATGATTTGAAATTTATTAGAATACTCTATGTGCTTCACTTATATCTTTTGAGCTATATAGTTTTTGCTCTAGTGCTTCACTTATATCTTTTAGAGCACGGTGGTGGTTTTATTTTATAGAAATAATTTATCTCTCATGCTTCACTTATATTATTTTGAGAGTCCTTTAGAACAACATGGAAATTTTCTATAATATAAAAACTTTCGTAGAAGTGCATTGAATACTATGAGAAGTTTGATACTTGATAATTGTTTTGAGATATGGAGATGCTGATATGAGAGTCATGCTAGTTGAGTAGTTGTGAATTTGAGAAATACTTGTGTTGAAGTTTGTGATTCCCGTAGCATGCACGTATGGTGAACCGTTATGTGATGAAGTCGGAGCATGATTTATTTATTGATTGTCTTCCTTATGAGTGGCGGTCGGGGACGAGCGATGGTCTTTTCCTACCAATCTATCCCCCTAGGAGCATGCGTGTAATACTTTGTTTCGATAACTAATAGATTTTTGCAATAAGTATGTGAGTTCTTTATGACTAATGTTGAGTCCATGGATTATACACACTCTCACGCTTCCACCATTGCTAGCCTCTCTAGTATCGCACAACTTTCGCCGGTACCTTAAACCCACCATATACCTTCCTCAAAACAGCCACCGTACCTACCTATTATGGCATTTCCATAGCCATTCCGAGATATATTGCCATGCAACTTTCCACTGTTCCGTTATTATGACACGCTTCATCATTGTCATATTGCTTGCATGATCATGTAGTTGACATCATATTTGTGGCAAAGCCACCGTTCGTAATTCTTCATACATGTCACTCATGCATCATTGCACATCCCGGTACACCGCCGAAGACATTCACATAGTCATATTTTATTCTAAGTATCGAGTTGTAATTCCTGAGTTGTAAGTAAATGAAGTGTGATGATCATCATTATTAGATCATTGTCCCAAGTGAGGAAAGGATGATGGAGACTATGATTCCCCCACAAGTCGGGATGAGACTCCGGACGAAAAAAAAGAAAAGAGAAAGGCCATAAAAAAGGCCCAAAATGAGAGAAAAAGAGAGAAGGGACAATGCTACTATCCTTTTTCCACACTTGTGCTTCAAAGTAGCACCATGATCTTCATGATAGAGAGTCTCCTATGGTATCACTTTCATATACTAGTGGGAATTTTTCATTATAGAACTTGGCTTGTATATTCCAATGATGGGCTTCCTCAAAATTCCCTAGGTCTTCATGAGAAAGCGAGTTGGATGCACACCCACTTAGTTTCTTTTGTTGAGCTTTCATATACTTATAGCTCTAGTGCATCCGTTGCATGGCAATCCCTACTCACTCACATTGATATCTATTGATGGGCATCTCCATAGCCCGTTGATATGCCTAGTTGATGTGAGACTATCTTCTCCTTTTTTGTCTTCTCCACAACCACCATTCTATTCCACCTATAGTGCTATGTCCATGGCTCACGCTCATGTATTGTGTGAAGATTGCAAAATTTTGAGAACATCAAAAGTATAAAACAATTGATTGGCTTGTCACCGGGGTTGTGCATGATTTAAATATTTTGTGTGGTGAAGATAGAGCATAGCCAGACTATATGATTTTGTAGGGATAAGTTTCTTTGGCCATGTTATTTTGAGAAGACATAATTCTTAGTTAGTATGCTTGAAGTATTATTATTTCTATGTCAATATTAAACTTTTATCTTGAATCTTTCGGATCTGAACATTCATGCCATAATAAAGAAAAAATTACATTGAGAAATATGTTAGAAAGCATTCCACATCAAAATTCTTCTTTTATCATTTACCTACTCGAGGACGAGCAGGAATTAAGCTTGGGGATGTTTGATACGTCTCCAACGTATCTATAATTTTTTATTGCTCCATGCTATTATATTATCTATTTTGGATGTTAATGGGCTTTATTTTACACTTCTATATCATTTTTGGGACTAACCTACTAACCGGAGGCCCAACCCAAATTGCTGTTTTTTTTGCCTATTTTAGGGTTTCGAAGAAAAGGAATATCAAACGGAGTCCAAACGGAATGAAACCTTCGGGAACGTGATTTTCTCAACAAACGTGATCCAAGAGACTTGGAGTGGGCGTCAAGAAACGATCGAGGAGGGCACGAGGCAGGGGGCACGCCTACCCCCCTGGGTGCGCCCTCCACCCTCATGGGCCCCTCATTGCTCCACGACGTACTTCTTCCTCCTATATATATCCATGTACCCCCCAAACATCCAGGAGCACCACGCAAACCTAATTCCACGGCCTCAACCTTCTGTACCCGAGAGATCCCATCTCGGGGCCTTTTCCGGAGCTCCGCCGGAGGGGGCATTGATCACGGAGGGCCTCTACATCAACTCCATGGCCTCTCCAGTGATGTGTGAGTAGTTTACTTCAGACCTACGGGTCCATAGTTATTAGCTAGATGGCTTCTTCTCTCTCTTTGGATCTCAATACAAAGTTCTCCTCGATTCTCTTGGAGATCTATTCGATGTAATCTTCTTTTGCGGTGTGTTTTTCGAGATCCGATGAATTGTGGGTTCATGATCCAGTTTATCTATGAATAATATTTGAATCTCCTCTGAATTCTTTTATGTATGATTGGTTTATCTTTGCAAGTCTCTTCGAATTATCAGTTTGGTTTGGCCTACTAGATTGACCTTTCTTGCAATGGGATAAGTGCTTAGCTTTGGGTTCAATCTTGCGGTGTCCTTTCCTAGTGACAGCAGGGGAAGCAAGGCACGTATTGTATTGTTGCCATCGAGGATAAACAGATGGGGTTTATATCATATTGCATGAGTTTATCCCTCTACATCATGTCATCTTACTTAAAGCATTACTCTGTTCTTATGAATTTAATACTCTAGATGCATGCTGGATAGCGGTCGATGTGTGGAGTAATAGTTGTAGATGCAGAATCGTTTCGGTCTACTTGTCGCGGATGTGATGCCTATATACATGATCATACCTAGATATTCTCATCACTATGCTCAATTCTATCAATTGCTTGACAGTAATTCGTTCACCCACCGTAATACTTATGCTCTTGAGAGAAGCCACTAGTGAAACCTATGGCCCCCGGGTCTATCTTCCATCATATTAATCTTCCAACACTTAGTTATTTCCTTTGCCGTTTATTTTAATTTGCATCTTTATTTCTCTTTATCATAAAAATACCAAAAATATTATCTTATCATAACTATGAGATCTCACTCTCATAAGTGACCATGAAGGGATTGACAAGCGCTTTATCGCGTTGGTTGCGAGGTTCTTATTTGTTTGTGTAGGTGCGTGGGACTCGAGCGTGATCTCCTACTGGATTGATACCTTGGTTCTCAAAAACTGAGGGAAATACTTACGCTACTTTGCTGCATCACCCTTTCGTCTTCAAGGGAAAACCAACGCAGTGCTCAAGAGGTAGCACCCATCAATAGATATCAATGTGAGTGAGTGGGGATTGCCATGCTACGGATGCACTAGAGCTATAAGTGTATGAGAGCTCAAAAAGAAACTAAGTGGGTTGATACGTCTCCAACGTATCTATAATTTATGAAGTATTCATGCTATTATATTATCAACCTTGGATGTTCTATATGCATTTATATGCTATTTTATATGGTTTTTGGGACTAACCAATTAACCTAGAGCCCGGTGCCAGTTTCTATTTTTTCCTTGTTTTTGAGTTTTACAGAAAAGGTATATCAAACGGAGTCCAATTGATGTGCCAATTTTTGACGATTTTTTATGGACCAAAAGAAGACCCCGGAGTAAAAGAGTTGGGCCAGGAGAGTCCCGGGGCGTCCACGAGGGTGGGGGCATGCCCACCCCCCAGGTGCGTGGGCCTACCTCGTGGACGCCTCGGGCACCTCCTTGACATGAGACCGACGCCAAAAATTCCTATAAATACAGAATCCTCGGAAAATTAACCTAGATCGGGAGTTCTGCCACTAGAAGCCTTCGTAGCCACCGAAAACCAATCTAGGCCCTCTCTGGCACCCTGCCGGAGGGGGCCATCATCACCGGAGGGCATGGAGGAGGATCCCGGAGGGGCCATCATCACCATGAAGGACAAGGACCAGAGGGGGAACCTCTCCCCATCCAGGGGGAGCCCATGGAGGAGGAAGCACAAGGGGGAGAACCTCTCCTCCTCTCTCTTGGTGGCACCGGAGTGCCATCGAGAGGGGAATCATCGCCTCAGTGATCGTCTTCATCAACATCAACATCATAATCACCATCCTCATCTCTTTTACGTGGTCCACTCACCCGCACCCCGCTGTAATCCCTACTTGAACATGGTGCTTTATGCCACATATTATGATCCAATGATGTGTTTCCATCCTATGATGTTTTGAGTAGCTATCCTTTTGTCTTTGGGTTGACTGATGATCTAGATTGGTATGAGTTGTATGTTTTACTTTGGTGCTACCCTATGGTGCCCTCCATGTCATGCAAGCATGAGGGATTCCCGCTGTAGGGTGTTGCAATACGTTTATGATTCGCTTATAGTGGGTTGCGTGAGTGACTGAAACACAAACCCGAGTAAGGGGGTTGTTGCGTATGGGATAAAGAGGACTTGATGCTTTAATGCTATGGTTGGGTTTTACCTTAATGATCTTTAGTAGTTGCAGATGCTTGCTAGAGTTCCAATCATAAGTGCATATGATCCAAGTAGAGAAAGTATGTTAGCTTATGCCTCTCCCTCATATGAAACTGCAATAGTGATTACCGGTCTTGTTAACAATTGCCAAGGACAATTCCGCACACCAATCCACCATTATTCCACACTCGCTATTTATAATATTTAGTAATATATTCTAACTTTATGATAACAACACCTACTTTCATATTTTAGCTCTCCCATATCATACAAAGTTATCTACTCCATACCCACAACGTAGTTTTATTTCTCGTTGCTAGTTGGAAGCAAACGTTCGGTGTACGTAGAGTCGTATCAGTGGCAGATAGGGCTTGAGAGAATATTGATCTTACCTTTAGCTCCTTGTGGGTTCGACACTCCATACTTATCACTTCCACCTTTGGAAATTGCTACGATGATTCCTTGCACTTGGGGATTATCAAGGGTGTGCATCCAACTCACTTGCTCACAAAGACCTAGGGCATTTTGAGGAAGCCCATCATTGGAATATACAAGCCAAGTTCTATAATGTAAAATTCCCAGTAGTTTATGAAAGTGACAACATAGGAGACTCTCTATCATGAAGATCATGGTGCTACATTGAAGCACAAATGTGGTAAAAGGATAGTAGCATTGCCCCTTCTCTCTTTTTCTCTCATTTTTTATTTTTTATTTTTTTATTTGGGCCTTTTCTCTTTTTTATGGCCTCTTTTTTTCGTCCGGAGTCTCATCCTGACTTGTGGGGGAATCATAGTCTCCATCATCCTTTCCTCACTGGGACAATGCTCTAATAATGATGATCATCACACTTTAATTTACTTACAACTCAAGAATTACAACTCAATACTTAGAACAAAATATGACTATATGAATGCCTCCGACGGTGTACCGGGATGTGCAATGACTCATGAGTGACATGTATGAAAGAATTACGAGCGGCGGCTTTGCCACAAATACGATGTCAACTACATGATCATGCATAGCAATATGACAATGATGAAACGTGTCATAGTAACGGAATGGTGGAAAGTTGCATGGCAATATATCTCGGAATGGCTATGGAAATGCCATAATAGGTAGGTATGGTGGCTGTTTTGAGGAAGGTATATGGTGGGTTTATGGTACCGGCGAAAGTTGCTCGGTACTAGAGAGGCTAGCAATGGTGGAAGGGTGAGAGTGCGTATAATCCATGGACTCAACATTATTCATAAAGAACTCACATACTTATTGCAAAAATCTATTAGTTATCGAAACAAAGTACTACACGCATGCTCCTAGGGGGATAGATTGGTAGGAAAAGACCATCGCTCGTCCCCGACCGCCACTCATAAGGAAGACAATCAATAAATAAATCATGCTCCGACTTCATCACATAACGGTTCACCATACGTGCATGCTACTGGAATCACAAACTTTAACACAAGTATTTCTCAAATTCACAACTACTCAACTAGCATGACTCTAACATCACCATCTTCATATCTCAAAACAATCATCAAGTATCAAACTTCTCATAGTATTCAATGCACTTTATATGAATTTTTTTATTATATCCCTCTTGGATGCCCATCATATTAGGACTAAATTCATAACCAAAGCAAATTACCATGCTGTTTAGGACTCTCAAAATAATATAAGTGAAGCATAAGAGTTCATCTATCTCTATAAAATAGAACCACCACCGTGCTCTAGAAAGATATAAGTGAAGCACTAGAGCAAATGACAAACTACTCCGAAAGATATAAGTGAAGAACAATGAGTAATTGAATAATTATGTAACTATGTGAAGACTCTCTAACATCTAAGAATTTCAGATCTTAGTATTTTATTCAAACAGCAGGCAAAACTAAATAAAATAAATGATGCTCCAAGGAAAACACATATCATGTGGTAAATAAAAATATAGCTCCAAGAAAAGTTACCGATGAACGAAGACGAAAAAGGGGATGCCTTCCGGGGCATCCCCAAGCTTAGGCTTTTTGTTATCCTTGAATATTACCCTACGGTGCCTGGGCATCCCCAAGCTTAGGCTATTGCCACTCCTTATTGCATAGTCCATCGAATCTTCACCCAAAACTTGAAAACTTCACAACACAAAACCTAACAGAAAACTCGTAAGCTCTGCTAGTATAAGAAAACAAATCACCACTTAGGTACTGTTGTGAACTCATTCTAAATTCATATTGGTGTAATATCTACTGTATTCCAACTTCTCTATGGTTCAAACCCTCCGATACTACTCATAGATTCATCAAAATAAGCAAACAACACATAGAAAACAGAATCTGTCAAAAACAGAACAGTCTGTAGTAATCTGTAGGTTTCGAATACTTATGTAACTCCAAAAATCCTGAGAAATTAGGAAGTCCTAGGAAATTTGTTTATTAATCTAATGCAAGTGAAATTCGTATTTTATCGCTCTCTCGTAAAAAATTAAAATTATTCTCGTGAGCGCATACTTTCTGTTTTTTATAGCAAGATCAAATAACAATCACCCAAGAAGATCCTACAGGCTTTACTTGGCACAAACACTAATTAAAACATAAAAAAAACACAATCATAACAGAGGATAGATGATTAATTTATTACTAAAAAGGAACAAAAATCAACTAGCAAAAATAAAATTGGGTTGCCTCTCAACAAACACTATCGTTTAACGCCCCTAGCTGGGCATGATGATTTCAATGATGCTCACATAAAAGATAAGAATTGTAACATAAAGAGAGCATCATGAAGAATATAAATAGAACATTTAAGCCTAACCCAGTTTCTATGCATAGGGATTTTGTGAGCAAACAACTTATGGGAACAATAATCAACTAGCATAGGAAGGCAAAACAAGCATAACTTCAAAACTTTAAGCACATAGAGAGGAACCTTGATATTATTGCAACTCCTACAAGCATATATTACTCCCTCATAATTATTTTCAGTAGCATCATGAATGAATTTAACAATATAACTATCACATAAAGCATTCTTTTCATGATCTACAAGCATAGAATTTTTATTACTCTCCGCGTAAGCAAATTTCTTCTCATGAATAGTCTTGGGAGCAAACTTAACAACATAACTATCATGTGAGGCATAATCCAATTAAAAGTTAAAATCATGATGACAAGTTTCATGGATATAATTATTCTTTATAGCATACAATTTATCACAATAATCATCATAAATAGGGGGCATACTCTCATCATAATAAATTTTCTCATCAAAACTTGGGGGACAAAAAATATCATCTTCATCAAACATAGCATCCCCAAGCTTGTGGCTTTGCATATCATTAGAATCATGGATATCCAAAGAGTTCATACTAATAACATTGCAATCATGCTCATCATTCAAATATTTAGTGCCAAACATTCTAATGCATTCTTCTTCTAGCACTTGGGCACAATTATCGGAATCTTTATTCTCACGAAAGACATTAAAAAGATGAAGCATATGAGGCATCCTTAATTACATTTTTTGTAGTTTTTTTATAAACTAAACTAGTGATAAAACATGAAACTAAAAGATTCGATTGCAAGATCTAAAGATATACCTTCAAGCGCTAACCTCCCCGGCAACGGCGCCAGAAAAGAGCTTGATGTCTACTACACAACCTTCCTCTTGTAGACGTTGTTGGGCCTCCAAGTGCAGAGGTTTGTAAGACAGTAGCAAATTTCCCTCAAGTGGATGACCTAAGGTTTATCAATCCGTAGGAGGCATAGGATGAAGATGGTCTCTCTCAAGCAACCCTGCAACCAAATAACAAAGAGTCTCTTGTGTCCCCAACACACCCAATACAATAGTAAATTGTATAGGTGCACTAGTTCGGCGAAGAGATGGTGATACAAGTGCAATATGGATAGTAGATAATGGTTTTTGTAATCTGAAATTATAAAAACAGCAAGGTAACAAGTAATAAAAGTGAGCGTAAACGGTATTGCAATGCTAGGAAACAAGGCCTAGGGTTCATACTTTCACTAGTGCAAGTTCTCTCAACAATAATAACATAGTTGGATCATATAACTATCCCTCAACATGCAACAAAGAGTTACTCCAAAGTCACTAATAGTGGAGAACAAACGAAGAGATTATTGTAGGGTACGAAACCACCTCAAAGTTATCCTTTCTGATCGATCTATTCAAGAGTCCATAGTAAAATAACACGAAGTTATTCTTTCCGTTCAATCTATCATAGAGTTCGTACAAGAATAACACCTAAAGACACAAATCAACCAAAGCCCTAATGTTACCTAGATACTCCAATGTCACCTCAAGTATCCGTGGGTATGATTATAGGATATGCATCACACAATCTCAGATTCATCTATTCAACCAACACAAGAACTTCAAAGAGTGCCCCAAAGTTTCTACCGGAGAGTCAAGAAGAAAACGTGTGCCAACCCCTATGCATAAGTTCACGAGGTCACGGAACTCGCAAGTTGATCACCAAAACATACATCAAGTGGATCACATGATATCCCATTGTCACCACAGATAAGCACATGCAAGACATAGATCAAGTATTCTCAAATCCTTAAAGACTCAATCCGATAAGATAACTTGAAAGGGAAAACTCAATCCATTACAAGAGAGTAGAGGGGGAGAAACATCATAAGATCCAACTTTAATAGCAAAGCTCGCGATACATCAAGATCGTATCACCTCAAGAACACGGGAGAGAGAGAGAGATCAAACACATAGCTACTGGTACATAACCTCAGCCCTCGAGGGAGAACTACTCCCTCCTTGTCATGGAGAGCACCGGGATGATGAAGATGGCCACCGGAGAGGGATTCCCCCCCTCCGGCAGGGTGCCGGAACGGGTCTAGATTGGTTTTCGGTGGCTACGGAGGCTTCTGGCGGCGAAACTCCCGATCTATCCTGTTCCCAGATGTTTTTAGGGTATATGGACATATATAGGCGAAAGAAGTTGGTCAGGGGAGCCACGAGGGGCCCACAAGGGTGGGGGCGCGCCTCCCTGCCTCGTGCCTCCCTCAAAGCTTCCGTGACGTCTACTCCAACTCTCCTGGATTGCTTCCGTTCCAAAAATAAGTTCCGTGAAGTTTCAGGTCAACTGGACTCCATTTGATTTTCCTTTTTTGTGATACTCTAAAACAAGGAAAAAACAGAAACTGGCACTGGGCTCTAGGTTAATATGTTAGTCCCAAAAATCATATAAAATAGCATATAAATGCATATGAAACATCCAAGGTTGATAATATAATAGCATGGAACAATCAAAAATTATAGATACGTTGGAGACGTATCAATTATCAGTTTGGTTTGGCCTACTAGATTGATCTTTCTTGCAATGGGATAAGTGCTTAGATTTGGGTTCAATCTTGCTGTGTCCTTTCCCAGTGACAGCAGGGGCAGCAAGGCACGTATTGTATTGTTGCCACCGAGGATAAAAATATGGGGTTTATATCATATTGCATGAGTTTATCCCTCTACATCATGTCATCTTACTTAAAGCATTACTCTGTTCTTATGAACGTAATACTCTAGATGCATGCTAGATAGCGGTCGATGTGTGGAGTAATAGTAGTAGATGCAGAATCGTTTCGGTCTACTTATCGCGGACGTGATGCCTATATACATGATCATACCTAGATATTCTCATAACTATGCTCAATTCTATCAATTGCTCGACAGTAATTCGTTCACCCACCGTAATACTTATGCTCTTGAGAGAAGCCACTAGTGAAACCTATGGCCCCCAGGTCTATCTTCCATCATATTAATCTTCTAACACTTAGCTATTTCTATTGCCGTTTATTTTACTTTGCATCTTTATTTCTCTTTATCATAAAAATACCAAAAATATTATCTTATCATATCTATCAGATCTCACTCTCGTATGTGACTGTGAAGGGATTGACAACTCCTTTATCGCGTTGGTTGCGAAGTTCTTATTTGTTTGTGTAGGTGCGTGTGACTCGAGCATGATCTCCTACTGGATTGATACCTTTGTTCTCAAAAACTAAGGGAAATACTTACGCTACTTTGCTGCATCACCCTTTCCTCTTTAAGGGAAAACCAACGCAATGCTCAAGAGGTAGCGAGAAGGATTTCTGGCGCCGTTGTCGGGGATATTCGCGCCAAGTCAAGTCAAGATTTGACTCCCGACAACGAGCCATTTCTGGTGCCGTTGCCGGGGAGTCTACGCACAAGTCAAGACATACCAAGTACCCATCACAAACTCTTATCCCTCGCATTACATTATTTGCCATTTGCCTCTCGTTTTCCTCTCCCCCACTTCACCCTTGCCGTTTTATTCGCCCTGTTTTCCTCTCGCGCTCTCTTTCCATTCGCCTCTTTTTCGCTTGTTTCTTGTTTGCTTGTGTGTTGGATTGCTTGTTTGTCATGATGGCTCAAGATAATACTAAATTGTGTGACTTTACCAATACCAACAACAATGACTTTCTTAGCACTCCGATTGCTCCTCTTACCGATGCTGAATCTTGTGAAATTAATGCTGCTTTGTTGAATCTTGTCATGAAATATCAATTCGCCGGCCTTCCTAGTGAAGATGCCGCTACCCATCTAAATAACTTTGTTGATTTGTGTGATATGCAAAAGAAGAAAGATGTGTACAATGATATTGTTAAATTGAAGCTATTTCCTTTTTCCCTTAGAGATCGTGCTAAAGCTTGGTTTTCGTCTTTGCCTAAAAATAGTATTGATTAATGGAATAAGTGCAAAGATGCTTTTATCTCTAAGTATTTTCCTCCCTCTAAGATCATCTCTCTTAGAAACGATATTATGAATTTTAAGAAACTTGATCATGAACGTTGTTGGTGTTAAAACCGGCGGATCTCGGGTAGGGGGTCCCGAACTGTGCGTCTAGGCCGGATGGTAATAGGTGGCAGGGGACACGAAGTTTTACCAAGGTTCGGGCCCTCTTGATGGAGGTAAAACCCTACGTCCTTCTTGATTAATATTGATGATATGGGTAGTACAAGAGTAGATCTACCACGAGATCAGAGAGGCTAAACCCTAGAAGCTAGCCTATGGTATGATTGTATGTTGTGATTGTTGTCCTACGGACTAAAACCCTTCGGTTTATATAGACACCGGAGAGGGTTAGGGTTACACAAGGTCTGTTACAAAGGAGGAGATATCCATATTCGTATTGCCTAGCTTGCCTTCCACGCCAAGTAGAGTCTCATCCGGACACGAGACGAAGTCTTCAATCTTGTATCTTCATAGTCTAACAGTCCGGCCAATGGAGATAGTCCGGCTGGCCGGAGACCCCCCAATCCAGGACTCCCTCAGTAGCCCCCGAACCAGGCTTCAATGATGATGAGTCCGGCGTGCAGTATTGTCTTCGGCATTGCAAGGCGGGTTCCTCTCCAAATTCTGTGTACCTGTCGAAATAATTTCTGGTTTCTTGTGAATGTTTGTACTCCTCGGCTTCCACGCCCAATAATGGCCACTTTCCACGTGTCGAGCGAATGTGAAGAGCCAGGGTGTTTTCATATTTACCCCCTAGCTGTGTGAACGAGCCGCCTATTTAAAAAGACGAGGATTCAGATCCAAATCACACCATCCCCCCTCGGTGAGCCTTCATCGGAGCGCACCCGACAGAGATCCATTCCATCATGGCCGGTCGACGCAGCTCCTCTCGCACCCCTAGCTCCAAGCCAGGAGATTGGGAGAGATGTTCCATCCCGCACAGCAAATTGATGATGCTTCAGTCCAAGGGATTTTCTTCCCCCAGCGTACCTGGTCCTGGTTCGAGCCGGGCTTGCCACCTACAATGGCGGAGAGCAAGCGGAGAGTCGTCCCAATCCCTCTAATGGAGAGCGGGTATGCCTTGTCCCTTATTTGGTAAGAGGGCTCAGATTCCCAATTCATCCGTTTCTCCGGGGGCTTCTGGAGTTCTACGGCCTCCAGTTGCACAACCTTACGCCTGCCTCCCTGCTGCATATCGCGGGATTCGTAGCCCTTTGCGAGTTGTTTTTGGGCTGTGAGGCTCATTTCGCTCTGTGGAAGAAGCTGTTCTGCCTTGTGCCCCATTCTAAGAAGGGATCAATATATCAAGTGGGCGGAGACGAAGTGTGGCGTATTGCCGGGACCGGATACCTGTCCGGGACCCCGAAGAAGACATCCAAAGACTGGCCTTCAGAATGGTTTTATATAGAAGATGTCCCCCTCCCGGACCCTATTCGGATCGGCCTTCCGGAGTTTGACAACACCCCTTTTAAGAAGCACCGGAGCTGGCATCCACGGAGCTCCATGGAGGAGGATGACAGGGACATTCTTTACCTGATGAGCCGGATAAGTTTTTTTGCTCGATCCGGATTGACCATGATCGAGGTCATGGCCACATGCATCATGCGGGGGGTGAAGCCGCTTCAGTATAAGGGCCACCCCATGTGGGATTTCAACGGGGAGGATGACACCACCTGCCACGGCCGCAAAGGGCCGGGATCGGCTGTCGATCTAATAAAGATCTTATCCACTTTATACAAGGGAGAAGAGGAGGAATTCCTTCGTGTCAACCCGCAAGGCGGATTTTCTATGTACAATCCTTTGAGCTGGGTAAGCGGAGACTTTTTATCACCCATCCATTTCGTATTCCCGTAGTTAAGTATTCATTCTAGCGATTTCCTCGCAGGAACTGCGCCAGGCAGTAAAGGAGATAAATAGCCCTCCTCCACAACCCGAGGACCCTGGACGGTCCCTTGACCCGGCCTCCCAGGAGGATCCGGACATATCTGTGGAGCTGATTGACGGGGTATTTTACCAATGGAGTAATGACAACGCCTTGGTGGCCATTACGGCCGATTACCCCGGGCTAGTTCCAGCCTCACAGGTGACTGAGACCGAAGTCCCAGCATTTAAAAAGGGATTCGTCCTTGCGCTTTTTTGATTGTCGTATAATAGCCGTGTTTTGCAGGGGAGGTCCTCGGGGCAGAAGGCCGAGCCTGTGGCAACTAGCCAACAAGGGGCCGCGAGGCCAGGCAGGCTGAAAAGACCCGCAGTCCGGATTGAGACACCAGCGCAACGGTACGGCGAGCCGTATTTATTACAAGATATTATTTTGAGAGGCATATTAACGCCCATGCCTTTTTTCCAGGAAAAAGAGCGCTCGCCGGACTATACCCGGAGAGGCTACCAATGGCGCCTCCACAAGCCAGGCTCCAAGGCTGGATTCAGAGGCGGGAACGAATACAGGGCGTGCGTCAGGTGCTCCTCCGACAAAGGATGCGGATAAACTGTCCGCCACCCATTCCGAGGTGGAAAGTGCCATGAACCACAGGCGTCGCCGGACTGTCCTTCGTGACGCTTGTTTCTCCCAAGAGGCATTGGATGCCTTCAACTCGGGAGACGTGCACCTCCGTGCCGCTCAAAATGGTCTAGCCAGAGCCACGGAGCAGTATGTAAAAGACATACGGGTGAGAAAATTTGATGATTATATATATCAGTAGCCCCTGAGACTTGAAACAGTTAGGATAACTGATTTAAGGATCATTTGTTATGCAGGTTCTTACAGAAAAGAATACTCAACTGTCCCAGGAGCTAGAAGAGTGCAAAGCCCAACTTCAGGCCGCACTGACCGCAGCAGGGGAGCCCAAAGAGACCCCCTCTGGTAACATATCCTTCGAATGATAAGTATCATATGAGAATGCGGCGTATATGCCGATCTGACGATAAAATTGCAGATGACGCTGGAGTGAATCCGGATAAGCAACAGCTCATACGCCAGCTGAAGGCTGGTGAGAGCGTGCTTATGAGGGTGAGGCAGGAGAAGAATGATCTCCAAGATGCCAACACCAAGCTGGGCGTGGAACTAAAAGATGTTCATGCCCAACTGTCGGACTCTGTTAAGGAGAATCAGCGGCTTCGACGCGGCATATTTAGTAAGTGCTTGAACGAACTTTGAAAAAGAGTTCAGCGAGGAAACTGGCTGACAGAGTTATGTCTGTAGGTATGCTAACAGGTTGTCCTGCCAAGGAGATGCCTGGTTCAACGGGTGATCTTCTTCCTGAGCTCGCACAGTTGCACGAACGAGTTCAGCAGGTGATGCAAGGCGTCGCCCAGGCCTTGTGGCCGTCCGTCTCCATACCCGAAGGCCTTGGAGAGCTTGCAGAAAAGCTGAAGGGAGCACGGCGGCGCTTTCGTTTATGGAAGATATCGCCCTGCCGTCAGGGCGCCAGGGAAGCCTGGGCAATGGTGAAGACATGGTACACGAAGGCTGACCCAAACCACATGGCCGAAGTCGGACCTGTGGGGCCTGATGGCAGGGAGATCCCTGTGAGTTTAGTGTACGGCCAAGTAGAATTGGCCGCAAAGTATTCCCAACAGGACTGTAGACTAGACAGCCTATTGGATGGCATTGAAGAGGAATTCAACCAGTCAAATTGACTATGTAATTTTAAAGTGACATGTATGATGCCTTCTAGCCGGATTGTAGATCGTTTGTCGTGGCGGACCTTTTCGCTTCAACCTCGGGACCCGACAGTCCGGAGTGTATCCGAATACCCTCTCGGTTATGTAAGAACTGGGGCATGCGTGGAGACCAGGCATAGGGGTCATTAGTGCTTTATAAGACAAGTGCCCAACTAGTTATGTTATATTACATGGGTAGTAAGAAACATCTTCCAGAGAGAATAGTTCTGTTAAGGGTTCCTTTCCCTGGGTAGGCATGCCCTAAAGTGCATGTCCGGACTGCGACAAGAAGCACAGAAAAAACATCTGGGGGCAGATATGGATAATAAATAAAAGTCATCTTTTGTTCACCGACCAAATATTCTCTTAAGAACGCTAGCTTTCGGCTTCACCCAGTCTGAGTTACATGTCCGGCTGACCCGGCGGTAACAATCGCAGAGGTGCTCCCCTTATGCCCTAGCCGAATTAACGGGAACGTAGGGCATAAATACAAGAGCCAGGCAACCCAGCTTGGCCAAAACTTAAGTCATATCGATGCATATAATGGTGAAAAAAGGTACATGCGGAAGTATAACACATGTGTTGGGCGTGAGGCCCAGGTAAATAATTTAAGCTTCTGTGAAAGAAGCCCCCAGGTATGAAGAGTGCGGTTAGCGCATCTGTAATGTATGAGTGAGGCACAAGGTGACCCTTGAAGGCCTAGAGAAATAAAAGAAAGTAAAGGGAAACAAGACAGATGATGCATATGCAGAAAATGGACAAAGGGAGGGGACTAACATAGAGTCCGGTGCTAAGCGTAGAATCTTCGAAGCCTGGCTGCGTTCCATGGGTTCGGCTCGAGTCGACTAGCCGATGCATCCCGCAGTCGGTACGCTCCACCGGTCAGAACTTGGTCGATAATGAAGGGACCTTCCCATTTGGGCTCGAGCTTGTTCTTTTTCTTATCCGGCAACCGTAGAACTAGTTCGCCAATGTTATAAGTTTTGGCCCATACTTCTCTGCTTTGGTATCTGCGAGCCTGTTGCTGGTAAAATGCGGAACGGGCTTTGGCTATGTCGCGCTCTTCCTCCAGAGTGTCCAGACTGTCCTGCCGATCGAGCTCGACTTCTCTTTCTTCGTACATGCGCACTCGAGGTGAGTCATGAATTATGTCACAGGGCAGGACTGCCTCTGCACCGTACACCATAAAAAATGGTGTATATCTAGTACTACGATTCGGCATGGTCCGCAGCCCCCAGAGTACGAAGTCGAGCTCCTCTACCCAGTGCGTGTTAGACTCCGTTAAGGAGCGCACTAATCTGGGTTTAATGCCGCTCATTATAAGACCATTTGCTCATTCGACTTGGCCATTGGTTTGTGGGTGATAGACTGAAGCGTAATCGAGCTTGATGCCCATTTTGCTGCACCAGAGTTTTACCTCGTCGGCCGTGAAATTCGTGCCGTTATCAGTGATGATGCTGTGGGGGACGCCGTAACGGTGTACAACCCCGGATATGAAATCTATCACCGGTCCGGATTCGGCTGTTTTAACCGGTTTAGCCTCTATCCATTTGGTGAATTTGTCCACCATGACCAATAAGTATTTTTTCTTGTGGGTTCCCCCTTTAAGGGGTCCAACCATGTCAAGCCCCCAGACTGCGAAGGGCCATGTAATGGGGATTGTCCGGAGGGCGGTGGGTGGCATGTGGCTTTGATTTGCAAAGAGCTGGCAGCCGGCGCAACGTTGGACCAAGTCCTGTGCATCTGCCCGGGTCGTTGGCCAATAGAATCCTGTACGGAAGGCCTTGCTTACAAGAGCCCCGGCTGCGGCGTGGTGACCGCCGAGTCCGGCGTGAATTTCTGCCAAAAGGTTCCGCCCTTCCTCTTCGGAGATGCACCTTTGAAGGACTCTGGTAGCACTTTTTTGTTACAATTCTCCCTCATGGACCCTGTAGGCCTTGGATCGCCGCACTATGCAGCGTGCCTCATTTTGGTCCTCCGGAAGTTCCTGTCTAGTTAGGTAGGCCAGGAATGGTTCTGCCCACGGGGCAATAATGTCCATTATTTCGTGGGCTGATTGTGTTATTTCGGTGGCAGAGCCTCCGATTGTGTCAGAGAGTTCGGTATCGGGTATTTTGGCCGGGTCCGGACTGTTGTTGCCAGTGTCCCCTTCCCATGCTACGGATGGCTTGAATAGCCGTTCCAGAAATATGTTGGGAGGGACCGCGTCGCTTCGCGCCGATGCGGGCGAGGATATCCGTCGCCTGATTGTTTTCCCGAGCCACATGGTGAAATTCGAGCCCCTTGAACCGAGCTGACATTTTTAGGACGACATTGAGATAAGCTGCCATTTTCGGATCCTTGGCATCGAAGTCTCCATTTATTTGAGATATCGCGAGGTTCGAATCCCCGCGCACCTCTAGGCGTTGAATGCACATAGATACTGCCATCCGGAGACCATGTAGGAGGGCCTCATATTCGGCCGCGTTGTTGGAGTCCGTATACATTATCTGTAGTATGTATTGGACGGTATCTCCTGTTGGGGACGTCAAAACGATGCCAGCCCCCAGACCAGCCAACATTTTGGAGCCATCAAAGTGCATGATCCAGTTTGAGTATGTGTCGTACTCTTTAGGGAGTTCGGCTTCCGTCCACTCAGCGACGAAGTCGGCCAAAACTTGTGACTTGATAGCTCGCCATGGCTTGTAGGTTATGTCGAATGGGAGGAGCTCAATGGCCCATTTGGCAATCCGGCCCGTCGCGTCGCGGTTGTTTATAATATTGTTAAGTGGTACTTCCGAGGCTACCGTTATCGAACACTCTTGAAAGTAGTGTCACAGCTTTCGGGATGCCATAAATACCGCGTACGCTATTTTTTGATAATGCGGGTACCGTGATTTGCACGGAGTAAGGACAGTGGACACATAGTAAACCGGCTTTTGAAGGGGGAATTTGTGTCCGTCCGCTTCTCGCTCGACGACGAGCACTATGCTTACTACTTGATGAGTTGTTGCAGTGTATAATAGCATTGGTTCGCCAATGTTTGGCACGTCCAGGACTGGGTTTGTTGCCAATATGGCTTTTATTTCGTTGAGTCCGGCCGAGGCGGCATCCGTCCACTCAAAGTGTTCGGTGCGTCGGAGGAGGCGATAAAGGGGTAATGCCTTTTCTCCCAAGCGGGAGATAAAGCGGCTTAGAGCCGCCACGCATCCAGTCAATTTTTGTATTTGTTTGAGGTCTATTGGGGTAGCCAACTGTGACAACGCTCGGATTTTGGCCAGATTAGCATCAATACCTCTACTAGAGACAATGAATCCCAGGAGCTTTCCGGCTGGTACACCGAAAACGCATTTTTCCGGATTGAGCTTGATGTCATATGTTCGGAGGTTGTCGAATGTGAGCCTCAAGTCGTCTACTAGAGTTTCGACATGCTTGGTTTTAACGACCACATCGTCCACGTATGCCTCCACCGTTTTGTCGATCTAGTTTGCCAGACATGTCTGAATCATGCGCTGATATGTTGCGCCAACGTTTTTGAGCCCGAAGAGCATTGTGTTGAAGCAGAATGGGCCGTATGGTGTGATGAATGCTGTTGCGGCTTGGTCTGGCTCCGCCATTTTAATTTGATGGTAGCCGGAGTATGCGACGAGGAAACACAATGAATCGTGTCCTGCGGTAGCATCTATGATTTGATCGATGCGGGGGAGGGGGAAGGGATCCTTTGGGCAGGCCTTGTTAAGGTCCTTAAAATCGACGCACAAGCGCCAGGATTTGTCCTTCTTTGGTACCATCACCAGGTTTGCTAGCCAGTACGGATGTTTTATGTCTCTGATGAATCCGGCCTCCAATAGCTTGGCTAGTTCCTCTCCCATGGCTTGTCTCTTAGGCTTGGAGAAACGTCGAAGAGCCTGTTTGACTGGCTTGAATCCTTTTAGGATATTTAGGCTGTGCTCAGCCAGCCTGCGTGGGATTCCTGGCATGTCTGAAGGGTGCCAGGCGAAAATGTCCCAGTTCTCGCATAGGAACTCTCGCAGTGCGGCGTCGACATCAGGGTTTAATTGTGCCCCGATGGAAGCTGTTTTTGTAGGGTCCGTTGGATGGACTTGGAATTTGACTATTTCGTCCTCCGGTTTAAAGGAGGTGGACTTGGATCTTTTATCGAGTATCACATCATTCCTATTCACCATGGAGCGCAGCGCAATTAGTTCCTCGGCCGCTAGGGCTTCAGATAGTGCCTCGAGGGCCAGTGCGGCTGTCTTATTTTTGGCGCGGAGTGCTATGTCCGGATCACTAGCAAGAGTGATGATTCCGTTGGGCCCGGGCATTTTGAGCTTCATGTACCCGTACTGGGGTATGGTTTGGAAGGTTGTAAACGCCTCCCGCCCTAGTAGAGCGTGGTATCTGCTGCTGAACGGGGCCACTTGGAATGTAATTTCTTCGGACCTGTAATTATCCGGCGTGCCGAATACCACATCTAGTGTGATTTTCCCGGCACAGCATGCTTCCCGACTGGGGATGATTCCTCGAAAGGTTGTGCTACTGTGCTCAATGCGGCTCCAGTCTATTTCCATCTTTTGAAGAGTTTCCTCATAGATGAGGTTTAATCCGCTGCCGCCGTCCATGAGTACCTTGGTGAGTCGAAAGCCGTCCACGATTGGACTGAGGACCAGTGCGGCTGGTGCTCGGGCTGTTCGGAATTTGGGTTCGGCACTGGCATTGAAGGTAATAGTCGTGTCACTCCAAGGATTTATTTCTGCTATGTGGCAGATTTCGGCCATGCTGCGGAGTGCTCGCTTGCGTCTATTATTTGATGCGAAGGTCTCAAAGACCGTTAACACCGTATTGTTGTCCACGGGATGGTGCTCTGTGGTTTTTGGGAGGAGTAGATCCTCACCACTTTTGGCCACCTGCCGGAGTATCCAACATGCTCTAAGGCTGTGCGTTGGTATTGCATCCGATGTACTATGAATTTTGCAGGGTTCGTTGAGCCATCCCTCCAGTACGGTTCCTTGCCCCGTTGAGGGCTTTTGCTTTTTGGTAGTTAACCTAGGTGTATTGTGATAATGCACCCTTTTATTTCGGACTGGGTTTGTATTCAGGGCCGGATTATCCCAAAATTTTATTTCGGTTTTCCAGGCGCTTTCCATCGCATAGTACTTTCGTACTATGGACACCAAGTCGGCAAAGCGTGTAATTTCACGGTGACTTATGGCATTGAGGACTCCCTTGTCCGTGCAATTATTGCAAAAGAATGAAATTGCGTCTTCCTCGCGGCAGTCCTTTATCCTGTTCATGACTAGGAGGAATCTGGCCCAGTAATGGTGTACTGTTTCTTCGGGCTCTTGCCTAATTTGGGATAGATCGCGTATGTTTGGGTGGGTGGGTGGAATTGAATCCGAATCCTCACCCGATCTGAGACTAAGGGGCCAAGGAGTTTCCGAACTCGAAAGTTTGGATTCTTGGATGTTTTCTGATAAATCTAGCCCGTTGCCTGATTCTAGGTTCAGGCCTTGAGTGACGTCCTCCCCTCCGCGGGTATCCGGCTTGGAGGGATCGGGAATCCGGACATAGCTAGTCCTTAAGATAGATGAAGTGTTGCCGCATTGTTCCTCCACCAGTGCAACGTGATGGGTGACCTGGGGAGAGTTAATCTCTCTCGGATCGGGTTTAGGCCCAATCTGATCGTAGTCTGTAGCGACTCCCAGGGCGGCGATGCGATCCAAGAGCTCGTTCAGGGAAGAGAGCTCCATTGGATCTAACTGCTCGGCGAGTTCCGAGTTGACGTGAAGATTGCTTTCGATGACCCGAGAAGTCATCGTCGGCGCAGCGGCCGAACAGGCGGTCGTAAGAAAACCACCTAGCCGGAGAGTTTGGCCGATAGCCAAAGCTCCCTCAGCGTTAGTGCCGTCTTTAAAGACGAGATGAGACATCCTTCCTGGTGGCGACGGCACAGCGGAACTCTCAATGAAAGCACCAATGTCGGTGTCAAACCCGGCGGATCTCAGGTAGGGGGTCCCGAACTGTGCGTCTAGGCCGGATGGTAACATGAGGCATGGGACACGAAGTTTTACCCAGGTTCGGGCCCTCTTGATGGAGGTAAAACCATATGTCCTGCTTGACTAATATTGATGATATGGCTAGTACAAGAGTAGATCTACCACGAGATCAGAGAGGCTAAACCCTAGAAGCTAGCCCATGGTATGATTGTATGTTGTGATTGTTGTCCTACGGACTAAAACCCTTCGGTTTATATAGACACCGGAGAGGGTTAGGGTTACACAAGGTCGGTTACAAAGGAGGAGATATCCATATTCGTATTGCCTAGCTTGCCTTCCACGCCAAGTAGAGTCTCATCCGGACACGAGACAAAGTCTTCAATCTTGTATCTTTATAGTCTAACAGTCCGGCCAATGGAGATAGTCCGGCTGTCCGGAGACCCCCCAATCCAGGACTCCCTCAAACGTGTTGCACAATCTTGGGAGAGGGTGAAATTAATGATACGTAATTGCCCTACACATGGTTTGAATCTTTGGATGATTATACAAAAAATTTATGCCGGGTTGAATTTTGCTTCTAGAAATCTTTTAGATTCGGCCATGGGAGGCACTTTTATGGAAATCACTTTAGGAGAAGCTACTAAACTCCTAGGCAATATTATGGTTAATTATTCTCAATGGCACACCGAAAGATCTACTAGTAAAAAAGTGCATGCGATAGAAGAAATTAATGTTTTGAGTGGAAAGATGGATGAACTTATGAAATTGTTTGCTAATAAGAGTGTTTCCTCTGATCCTAATGGTGTGCTTTTGTCTACCTTGATTGAGAATAATAATGAATCTATGGATGTGAATTTTGTTGGTAGGAACAATTTTGGTAATAACGCGTATAGAGGTAATTTTAATTCTAGGCCGTTTCCTAGTAATTCCTCTAATAATTATGGTAATTCCTACAATAATTATTATGGAAATGTTAATAAGATGCCCTCTGAATTTGAGACTAGTGTTAAGGAGTTTATGAATTCGCAAAAGAATTTCAATGCTTTGCTTGAAGAAAAAATTCTTAAGGTTGATGAGTTGGCTAGGAACGTGGATATAATTTCTCTTGATGTTGATTCTTTGAAACTTAGATATGTTCCACCTAAGCATGATATCAATGAGTCTCTCAAAGCCATGAGAATTTCCATTGATGAGTGCAAAGAAAGAACCGCTAGGATGCGTGCTAAGAAATATTTCTTTGTGAAAGCATGTTCTTCTAGTTTTCATGATAATAAGGATGAAGATCTAAAAGTGATTGATGTGTCCCTATTAAATCTTTGTTTTGCAATATGAATCTTGATAATGATGGGACTAGAGATGAGTCAACTTTTAAAAGGCGTTCCAATGATTCAGAGTTTTTAGATCTTGATGCAAAAATTGTTAAAAGTGGGATTGAAGAGGTTAAAACTTTAAATAGCAATGAACCCAATATATTGGATTTCAAGGAATTTAATTATGATAATTGCTCTTTGATAGATTGTATTTCCTTGTTGCAATCCGTGCTAAATTCTCCTCATGCTTATAGTCAAAATAAAGCTTTTACTAAACATATCGTTGATGCTCTGATGCAATATTATGAAGAAAAACTTGAGTTGGAAGTTTCTATCCCTAGAAAACTTTATGATGAGTGGGAACCTATTATTAAAATTAAGATTAAAGATCATGAATGCTATGCTTTGTGTGATTTGGGTGCTAGTGTTTCCACGATTCCAAAAACTTTGTGTGATTTGCTAGGTTTCCGTGATTTTGATGATTGTTCTTTAAACTTGCACCTTGCGGATTCCACTATTAAGAAACCTATGGGAAGAATTAATGATGTTCTTATTGTTGCAAATAGGAACTATGTGCCCATAGATTTCATTGTTCTTGATATAGATTGCAATCCTTCATGTCCTATTATTCTTGGTAGACCTTTCCTTAGAACGATTGGTGCAATTATTGATATGAAGGAAGGGAATATTAGATTCCAATTTCCGTTAAATAAAGGCATGGAACACTACCCTAGAAAGAAAATTAAATTACCATATGAATCTATTATGAGAGCCACTTATGGATTGCCTACCAAAGATGGCAATACCTAGATCTATCATTGCTTTTATGCCTAGCTAGGGGCGTTAAACGATAGCGCTTGTTGGGAGGCAACCCAATTTATCTAAACTCTGTTTTGGTTGTGTTTCTTGTGTTTATTTAGTGTTTGTGCCAAGTAGAACCGTTGGGAAGACTTGGGGAAAGTCTTTTTGATCTAGCTGTAAAAAACAAAAACTTTAGCGCTCACAAGAATTGCTGCCATTTTTATTTGAAAAATAATACTTAGTTAATTATTTTGGCAAATGATTAATAGATAAATTCCTCACGTCCAACAATTTATTTTAGAATTTTTGGGGTTACAGAAGTGGTCGAAACCTACAGATTACTACAGATTGTTCTGTTTTTGACAGATTCTGTTTTTCGTGTGTTGTTTGCTTATTTTGATGAATCTATGGCTAGTAAAAGAGTTTATAAACCATAGAGAAGTTGTAATACAGTAGGTTTAACACTAATATAAATCAAGAATGAGTTCATTACAGTAACTTGAAATGGTGTTTTCTTTTCTTTCGCTAACGGAGCTCACGAGATTTTCTATTTTGAGTTTTGTGTTGTGAAGTTTTCAAGTTTTGGGTAAAGATTTGATGGATTATGGAACAAGGAGTGGCAAGAGCCTAAGCTTGGCGATGCCCATGGCACCCCAAGGTAAAATTCAAGGACACCAAAAAGCCTAAGTTTGGGGATGCCCCAGAAGGCATCCCCTCTTTCGTCTTCGTCTATCGGTAACTTTACTTGGAGCTATATTTTTATTCACCACATGATATGTGTTTTTCTTGGAGCGTCTTGTATGATTTGAGTCTTTGCTTTTTAGTTTACCACAATCGTCCTTGATGTACGCCCCTCGTTGCTCCCCTGACCTACTTCTTCCTCCTATATATATCCACGTACCCCCCAAACATCCAGGAGCACCACGAAAACCTAATTCCACCGCCGCAACCTTCTGTACCCGAGAGATCCCATCTTGGGGCCTTTTTCGGAGCTCCTCCGGAGGGGGCATTGATCACGTAGGGCCTCTACATCAACTCCATGGCCACTCTGGTGATGTGTGAGTAGTTTACTTTAGACCTTCGGGTCTATAGTTATTAGCTAGATGGCTTCTTCTCTCTCTTTGGATCTCAATACAAAGTTCTCCTCGATCTTCTTAGAGATCTATTCAATGTAATCTTCTTTTGTGGTGTGTTTGTCGAGATCCGATGAATTGTGGGTTTATGATCAAGTTTATCTATGAACAACACTTGAATCTCCTCTAAATTCTTTTATATATGATTGGTTTATCTTCGCAAGTCTCTTTGAATTATCAGTTTGGTTTGTCCTACTAGATTGATCTTTCTTGCAATGGGAGAAGTGCTTAGCTTTGTGTTCAATCTTGCGGTGTCCTTTCCCAGTGACAGTAGGGGCAGCAAGGCACATATTGTATTGTTGCAATCAAGGATAAAGAGATGGGGTTTATATCATATTGCATGAGTTTATCCCTCTACATCATGTCATCTTACTTAAAGCATTACTCTGTTCTTATGAACTTAATACTCTAGATGCATGCTGGATAGCGGTCGATGTGTGGAGTAATAGTAGTAGATGCAGAATCGTTTCGGTCTACTTGTCACGGACGTGATGCCTATATACATGATCATACCTAGATATTCTCATAACTATGCTCAATTCTATCAATTGCTCGGCGGTAATTCGTTTACCCACCGTAATACTTATGCTCTTGAGAGAAGCCACTAGTGAAACCTATGGCCCCCGGGTCTATCTTCCATCATATTAATCTTCCAACACTTAGCTATTTCTATTGCCGTTTATTTTACTTTGCATCTTTATTTCTCTTTATCATAAAAATACCAAAAATATTATCTTATCATATCTATCAGATCTCACTCTTGTAAGTGACCGTGAAGGGATTGACAACCCCTTTATCGCGTTGGTTGCGAGGTTCTTATTTGTTTGTGTATGTGCGTGGGACTCGAGCGTGATCTCCTACTGGATTGATACCTTGGTTCTCAAAAACTGAGGGAAATACTTACGCTACTTTGCTGCATCACCCTTTCATCTTCAAGTGAAAACCAACGCAGTGCTCAAGCGGTAGCAAGGGCTGGCGCCGAAACCCGGAGGAGCAAGGTCAGCTCTGCCTGAGCCGACCAGACCAGTTGGAGCGGGAGCCGAAGCCAGGGGAGGCGAAGGCTGGATGGGCGAGGCCAGCTCCGTCTGAGCCGGCAAGGGAGGCCCCGCGGAAGGACCCGTCAGAGATGCACGGGATCGTGGCAGAGGAAGCGCAAGGGCTCCACGAGGCCGTCGAGGGAGAACATCCGAAGACGGAGCTGTTGTCGGTGTAGCCTGCTCAAAGGAAAAAAACAACCTCATCAAAGTAAACATGCCGCGAGACAAACACACAACGAGAAACCGGGTCATAACAGCGTAATCCTTTGGTATTTGGTTGATAGCCGAGAAAGACAGAAGTGAGAGAGTGATACGTCTCCAACATATCTATAATTTTTTATTGTTCCATGCTATTATATTATCTGTTTTAGATGTTTATGGGCTTTATTATGCACTTTTATATTATTTTTGGGACTAACCTATTAACCCTGAGCCCGGTACCAGTTTTTGTTTTTTCCCTTGTTTCAGTGTTTCATAGAAAAGGAATATCAAACGGAGTCCAAACGGAATGAAACCTTCGGGAGCGTGATTTTTGGAATGAACGTGATCCGGGAGACTTGGAGTTGAAGTCAAGGAAGCTTCGAGGTGGCCACTAGGCAGGGAGGCGCGCCCCCACCCTCGTGGGGCCCTCGTGGCTCCCCTGACCGACTTCTTTCGCCTATATATGTCCATATACCCTAAAAACATCGGAGAGCAGAATAGATCGGGAGTTCCGCCGCCAGAAGCCTCCGTAGCCACCGAAAACTAATCTAGACCCATTCCGGCACCCTGCCGGAGGAGGGGAATCCCTCTCCGGTGGCCATCTTCATCATCCCGACGCTCTCCATGATGAGGAGGGAGTAGTTCACCCTCAGGGCTGAGGGTATGTACCAGTAGCTATGTGTTTGATCTCTCTCTCTCTCTCTCTCTCGTGTTCTTGAGTTGGCACGATCTTGATGTATCGCGAGCTTTGCTATTATATTTTGATCTTATGATGTTTCTCCCCCTCTACTCTCTTGTAATGGATTGAGTTTTCCCTTTGAAGTTATCTTATCGGATTGAGTCTTTAAGGATTTGAGAGCACTTGATGTATGTCTCGCATGTGCTTATCTGTGGTGACAATGGGATATCACGTGATCCACTTGATGTATGTTTTGGTGATCAACTTGCGGGTTCCGTGACCTCGTGAACTTATGCATAGGGGTTGGCACATGTTTTCGTCTTGACTCTCCGGTAGAAACTTTGGGGTACTCTTTGAAGTTCTTTGTGTTGGTTGAATAGATGAATTTGAGATTGTGTGATGCATATCATATAATCATACCCATGGATACTTGAGGTGACATTGGAGTATCTAGGTGACATTAGTGTTTTGGTTGATTTGTGTCTTATGGTGTTATTCTAGTACGAACTCTATGATAGATCGAACGGAAAGAATAGCTTCATGTTATTTTACTACGGACTCTTGAATAGATCGATTAGAAATGATAACTTTGAGGTGGTTTCGTACCCTACCATAATATATTCGTTTGTTCTCCGCTATTAGTGACTTTGGAGTGACTCTTTGTTGCATGTTGAGGATAGTTTTATGATCCAACTATGTTATTATTGTTGAGGGAACTTGTACTAGTGAAAGTATGAACCCTAGGCCTTATTTCAACGCATTGCAATACCATTAGTGCTCACTTTTATCCTTAGTTACCTTGCTGTTTTTATATTTTCAGATTACAAAAACCATTATCTACTATCCATATTGCACTTGTATCACCATCCCTTCGCCGAACTAGTGCACCTATACAATTTACCATTGTATTGGGTGTGTAGGGGACACAAGAGACTCTATGTTATTTGGTTGCAGGGTTGCTTGAGAGAGACCATCTTCATCCTACGCCTCCCACGGATTGATAAACCTTAGGTCATCCACTTGAGGGAAATTTGCTACTGTCCTACAAACCTCTGCACTTGGAGGCCCAACAACGTCTACAAGAAGAAGGTTGTGTAGTAGACATCAAGCTCTTTTCTGGCGCCGTTGCCGGGGAGGTTAGCGCTTGAAGGTATATCTTTAGATCCTGCA
This sequence comes from Triticum urartu, assembly GCF_056163025.1. Classification (NCBI taxonomy): domain Eukaryota; kingdom Viridiplantae; phylum Streptophyta; class Magnoliopsida; order Poales; family Poaceae; genus Triticum; species Triticum urartu. The sequence goes on along the minus strand of NC_141879.1, from coordinate 571,446,333 downwards.
ATCGAATCTTTTAGTTTCTTGTTTTATCAGTAGTTTAGTCTATAAAATAAAACTACAAAACATGGAATTAAGGTTGCCTCATATGCTTCATCTTTTTAATGTCTTTCGTGAAAATAAGGATTCCGATAATTGTGCCAAAGTGTTAGAAGAAGAGTGTATTAAAATGTTTGGTACTAAATCTTTGAATGATGAGCATGATTGAAAGTTTTTAGTATGAATTCTTTGAATACCCATGATGCTAATTATATGCAAAGCCACAAGCTTGGGGATGCTATGTTTGATGAAGATGATACTTTGTCTCCCCCAAGTTTTGATGTGCAAATTTATTATGATGAAAGCATGCCTCCTATCTATGATGATTATTGTGATGACATGTATGCTATAAAGAATAATGATAACCATGAAACTTTTCATCATGATTTCAATTTTCAATCTCATGATAGTTATTTTTCTTGAGTTTGCTCCCACTACTATTCATGAGAAGAAATTTGCTTATGTGGAGCGTAATAAAAATTCTATGCTTGTAGATCATGAAAATAATGCTCTATGTGATGGTTATATTGTTTAATTAATTCATGATGCTACTGAAAATTATTATGAGGGAGGAATATATGCTTGTATGACTTGCAATAATATCAAGTTTCCTCTCTATGTGCATAAAGTTTTAAAGTTATGCTTGTTTTGCCCTCCTATGCTAGTTGATTATTGTTACCATAAGTTGTTTAATCACAAAATCCCTATGCATAGGAAGTGGGTTAGACTTAAATGTGCTAGTAATATTCTTCATGATGCTCTCTTTATGTTACAATTCTTATCTTTTATGTGAGCATCATTGAAATCATCATGCCTAGCTAGGGGTGTTAAACGATAGCGCTTGTTGGGAGGCAACCCAATTTTATTTTTGCTCCTTGATTTTTGTTCCTGTTTAGTAATAAATTAATCATCTATCCTCTGTTATGATTGTGTTTTTTATGTTTTAATTAGTGTTTGTGCCAAGTAAAGCCTTTAGGATCTTCTTGGGTGATTGTTATTTGATCTTGCTATAAAAAACAGAAAGTATGCGCTCACGAGAATAATTTTAATTTTTTACCAGAGAGCGATAAAATACCAATTCCACCTGCAGTAGATTAATAAACAAATTTCCTAGGACTTCCTAATTTCTCAGGATTTTTGGAGTTACAGAAGTATTCGAAACCTACAGATTACTGCAGACTGTTCTGTTTTTGACAGATTCTGTTCTCTATGTGTTGTTTGCTTATTTTGATGAATCTATGAGTAGTATCGGAGGGTATGAACCATAGAGAAGTTGGAATACAGTAGATATTACACCAATATGAATTTATAATGAGTTCAGAACAGTACTTAAGTGGTGATTTATTTTCTTATACTAACGGAGCTTACGGGTTTTCTGTTAAGTTTTGTGTGGTGAAGTTTTCAAGTTTTGGGTGAAGATTCGATGGAGTAAGGAATAAGGAGTGGCAAGAGCCTTGGGGATTCCCAAGGCACCCCAAGGTAAAATCCAAGGACACCAAAAAGCCTAAGCTTGGGGATGCCCCTGAAGGCATCCCCTCTTTCATCTTCGTTCATCGGTAACTTTACTTGGAGCTATATTTTTATTCACCACATGATATGTGTTTTGCTTGGAGCGTCATTTTATTTTATTTTGTTTTGCTTGCTGTTTGAATAAAATACCAAGATCTAAAATTCTTAAATGTTAGAGAGTCTTTGAAAGGACATGCGGTGCCCCCATGTGTGGTTTTGGTAATTGATGACAATCTCTATGGACTAACGGTTGCCTTGAGTTATATTTGAAGGATTTGTCCATAGGATTGTCTTGAAGTCCATGTGTTGGTTTCAAGGAGTTTATGAGATGGCCAAAGTTCTTTTCAAGGAATTATCCAAAGATTGGTCATGTGTGAGTTGAGATGGCCAAAGTGCTTTTCAAGGAATTATCCAAAGTTTGGTCATGTGTGAGTTGAGCTTATTGCAAGCATGTCTTGAAGAAGAAGATTGTGTGATCATTAATGGTTACCTTCAAGACATCATCCAAATGAGAGTTGGAAAGATTCAATGTTGATCAAGACTAAGTCAATAGTGAATCAAGTTGATCAAATCACAAAGCATAGAAGAAGTACCGAGAGGGATCAAGTGATCCCATGGTACGGTAAGCATTGTCCATTACGCTTTGTGTACATGGTCTACGTGAGAGTTCTTTGTGGGGTTAGGTATGTTTCCATGGTCTTGCGTCAAGAGGAAGATCTCATACAACCCATGGAGGATGACATCAAGTGGTGATCGTCATCAAGTTTGCAGTGTGCAAGTTCAACTGGAGCAACTCGAAGAGTGGCTCAACCATAATGGATTATGGGGGAGCAATCAAGCTTGAAGCTTGCTGTCCATTGTGGTTTCAATGGAATTGTGAAGATGTGCCAAAGAGTGGCTCACCCATAGTGGAGTATGGGGGAGCAATCAACTAGTCTTCATCGAGCCAACACAATCAAGAAAGGTGGTCCAACTTGAGTAAGTCAAGATCGTCATCATCTAGCTCAAGTGGACTATGTGCAAGGCAAAGGTTTGCCCTTGATAGGTTTTCTATTTTACCGGTCTCATAGTGGTAGTTGGGAGACCGGGTTGTAGGATCGATTGTCGTACTATCAAGGGGGGCTCTCTAGGGAGTAGCTTGATCGTATCATTAGTCGAGAGCTCAAACCATTGCATCCTTGCATCATCTTTCTTGGTTCTTGTTTGGTTCCATTTGTGAGTCTTAGAGCTTATGGTCATCTTTATGACAAGCTTGAGTTCATCGAAAACGGAGTTCGCATGCATCTTCTGTGATGTTTTCGGTGTTGGAGGTTTTACCGGTCTTATCCGAGGAAGGGTTTTCACCATTTTATTATGGTCCTTTTCTCATTTGCTTCTTATTGTTTTTTTCTCTCAAGATTGTGTTAGCCCTTGTCGTTAGCTCTCCAACAAACTTGATTTCGTCGAATTCGGAGCTCGTATGCGAAAGTTGTGGCTGTTTTGATATTGCCTGTTCTACACAGAGAGGTTGTACCGCCCCATGGAGAGGTTGTACCGCTTGACCGGTACAATCGGTGTTTGGAGCGGTTGTACCGCTCCAGAATTGGTCCGGAGGTTGTACCGGTCATGTACCGCTCTACCACCGGACTGGCCTCTGTTGTGGTGCGGTTGTTGGGCGGTTGTGGGCCGGTTGTACCGCTTATTTCCTGTTACCGGTTGTACCGGTGCTCATAGAGGTTGTACCGCTCCAGAATTGGTCCGGAGGTTGTACCGGTCATGTACCACTCTACCACCGGACTGGCCTCTGTTGTGGTGCAGTTGTTGGGCGGTTGTGGGCCGGTTGTACCGCTTATTGCCTGTTACCGGTTGTACTGGTGCTCATAGAGGTTGTACCGCTCCTATGTTGTTCTGTACATAACGGGCAGATTCGTGGGGACCTATTTAAGGGGGTCTTCTTCCCCAATGGTTCCCTATCTCTTGAGCTCGTTTTTGCCCCCATTGTTGACCTTCTTTGAGCTTGCTAACTCTCAATCCCTCCATGGATTCTTGCTAGTTTTTGAGGGAAAAGAGAGAGGAGATCTAGATCCACATTTCCACCAATCACTTTCTCCTCTATGTGAGGGGAACCCCTTGGATCTAGATCTTGGAGTTCTTGGTGTTCTCCTTCTTGTTCTTCCTCTCATTTTCCTCCCTAGCATCAGTTGCTCCGGTGGGATTTGAGAGAGAAGGACTTGGGCACTCCGTGTGCCCTTGCCATTGCATTTGGTGCATCGGTTTGAGTTCTCCACGGTGATACGTGGAAGTGAAGTTTGAGAAGCTTATTACTCTTGGGTGTTTGGGCACCCTAGAGCTTGTTCCTCTTGGGTGCCTTGGCGCCCTAGACGGTTGGTGTTGTTTGGAGCTCAATCATTGTGGTGTAAAGCTCCGGGCAAGCGTCGGGGTCTCCAATTAGGTTGTGGAGATCACCCCGAGCAATTTGACGGGTACCGATGACCGCCCCCAAGGGTTGCCAAAGTGTACGGGTTCGGTGACCGCCCCCAAGGGTTGCCATTTGTACGGGTTCGGTGACCACCATCAAGGGTCCCTTAGTGGAATCACGGCATCTTGCATTGTGCGAGGGCGTGAGGAGATTACGGTGGCCCTAGTGGCTTCTTGGGGAGCATTGTGCCTCCACGCCGCTCCAAACGGAGATTAGCATCCACAAGGGTGTGAACTTCGGGATACATCATCGTCTCCGCGTGCCTCAGTTATCTCTTACCCGAGCTCTTTACTTATGCACTTTACTTTGTGATAGCCATATTGTTTCTTGTCATATATCTTGCTATCACATAGTTGCTTATCTTGATTAGCATAAGTTGTTGGTGCACATAGGTGAGCCTAATTGTTTTAGGTTTTATGCTTGACAAATTAACCGCTAGGTTTATTCCGCATTTGTTCAAGCCTAAATCATAATTATTTTAAAACGCCTATTCACCCCCCTCTAGGCGACATCCACGATCTTTCAGTCTTCATATAGTTGCATAATTATTCGACTACTCATTGATCTTCACTTATATCTTTCGGAGTAGTTTGTCATTTGCTCTATTACTTCACTTATATCCTTTTAGAGCACGACGGTGGTTTTATTTTGAAGAAATAGATGGAATCTCATGCTTCACTTATATCATTTTGAGAGTCTCTAAACAACATGGTAGTTTGCTTTGGTTATGAATTTAGTCCTAATATGATGGGCATCCAAGAGGGATATAATAAAAACTTTCATATAAAGTGCATTGAATACTATGAGAAGTTTGATTCCTTATGATTGTTTTGAGATATGAAGATGGTGATATTAGAGTCATGCTAGTTGAGTAGTTGTGAATTTGAGAAATACTTGTGTTAAAGTTTGTGATTCCCATAGCATGCACGTATGGTGAACCGTTATGTGATGAAGTCGGAGCATGATTTATTTATTGATTGTCTTCCTTATGAGTGGCAGTCGGGGACGAGCGATGGTATTTTCCTACCAATCTATCCCCCTAGGAGCATGCGCGTAGTACTTTGTTATGATAACTAATAGATTTTTGCAATAAGTATGTGAGTTCTTTATGACTAATGTTGAGTCCATGGATTATACACACTCTCACCCTTCCACCATTGCTAGCCTCTCTAGTACCGCGCAACTTTTGCCGGTACCATAAACCCATCATTTATCTTTATCAAAACAGCCACAATACCTACCTATTATGGCATTTCCGTAGCCATTCCGAGATATATTGCCATGCAACTTTCCACCGTTCTGTTTATTATGACATGCTTCGTCATTGTCATATTGCTTTGCATGATCATGTAGTTGACATTGTATTTGTGGCAAAGCCACCATTCATAATTCTTTCATACATGTCACTCCTGAGTCATTACACATCCCGGTACACCGCCGGAGGCATTCATATAGAGTCATATCTTGTTCTAAGTATCGAGTTGTAATTCTTGAGTTGTAAGTAAATAAAAGTGTAATCATCATCATTATTAGAGCATTGTCCCAGTGAGGAAAGGATGATGGAGACTATGATTCCCCCACAAGTCGCGATGAGACTCCGGACGAAAAATTAAAAAAAAAGAGAAAGAAAAAAAGAGAGGCCAAAAAAAGGGGGAAAGAGAAAGGCCCCAAAAAACAAAAAAATGAGAGAAAAAGAGAGAAGGGGCAATGCTACTATCCTTTTACCACACTTGTGCTTCAAAGTAGCACCATGATCTTCATGATAGAGAGTCTCCTATGTTGTCACTTTCATATACTAGTGGGAATCTTTCATTATAGAACTTGGCTTGTATATCCAATGATGGGCTTCCTCAAAATGCCCTAGGTCTTTGTGAGCAAGCAAGTTGGATGCACACCCACTTAGTTTCTTTTTGATCTTTCATACACTTATAGCTCTAGTGCATCCGTTGCATGGCAATCCCTACTCACTCACATTGATATCTATTAATGGGCATCTCCATAGCCCGTTGATATGCCTATTTGATGTGAGACTATCTTCTCCTTTTTGTCTTCTCCACAACCACCATTCTATTCCACCTATAGTGCTATATCCATGGCTCACGCTCATGTATTGCGTGAAGATTGAAAAAGTTTGAGAACACCAAAAGTATGAAACAATTGCTTGGCTTGTCATCGGGGTTGTGCATGATTTAAATACTTTGTGTGGTGAAGATGGAGCATAGCCAGACTATATGATTTTGTAGGGATAGCTTGCTTTGGCCATCTTATTTTGAGGAGACATGATTGCTTTATTAGTATGCTTGAAGTATTATTATTTTTATGTCAATATTAAACTTTTGCCTTGAATCTTATGGATCTGAACATTCATGCCACAATAAAGAGAATTACTTAGAGAAATATGTTGGGTAGCATTCCACATCAAAAATTCTGTTTTTATCATTTACCTACTCGAGGACGAGCAGGAATTAAGCTTGGGGATGCTGATACGTCTCCAACGTATCTATAATTTTTTATTGTTCCATGCTATTATATTATCTGTTTTGGATGTTTATGGGCTTTATTATGCACTTTATATTATTTTTGGGACTAACCTATTAACCCAGAGCCCAGTGCCAGTTCCTGTTTTTTCCCTTGTTCCAGTGTTTCGTAGAAAAGGAATATCAAGCGGAGTCCAAACGGAATGAAACCTTCGGGAGCGTGATTTTTGGAACGAACGTGATCGAGGAGACTTGGAGTTGAATTCAAGGAAGTTTCGAGGTGGCCATGAGGAAGGGAGGCACGCCTGCCCCCCTGGGCGCGCCCCCCACCCTCGTGAGCCCCTCGTGGCTCCCCTGACCAACTTCTTTCGCCTATATATGTCCATATACCCTAAAAACATCGGAGAGCAGAATAGATCGGGAGTTCCTCCGCCAGAAGCCTCCGTAGCCACCGAAAACCAATCTAGACCCGTTTCGGCATCCTGCCGGAGGGGGGGAATCCCTCTCCGGTGGCCATCTTCATCATCACGGCGCTCTTCATGACGAGGAGAGAGTAGTTCACCCTCAGGGCTGAGGGTATGTTCCGGTAGCTATGTGTTTGATCTTTCTCTCTCTCTCTCGTGTTCTTGAGTTGGCACGATCTTGATGTATCGCGAGCTTTGCTATTATTTTTGGATCTTATGATGTTTCTCCCCCTCTACTCTCTTGTAATGGATTGAATTTTCCCTTTGAAGTTATCTTATCGGATTGAGTCTTTAAGGATTTGAGAACACTTGATGTATGTATTGCATGTGCTTATCTGTGGTGACAATGTGATATCACGTGATCCACTTGATGTATGTTTTGGTGATCAACTTGCGGATTCCGTGACCTCGTGAACTTATGCATAGGGGTTAGCACACGTTTTCGTCTTGAATCTCCGGCAGAAACTTTGGGGCACTCTTTGAAGTTCTTTGTGTTGGTTGAATAGATGAATCTGAGATTGTGTGATGCATATCGTATAATCATACCCACGGATACTTGAGGTGACATTGGAGTATCTAGGTGACATTAGGGTTTTGGTTGATTTGTGTCTTAAGGTGTTATTCTAGTACGAACTCTATGATAGATCGAACGGAAAGAATAGCTTCATGTTATTTTACTACCGACTCTTGAATAGATCAATTAGAAAGGATAACTTTGAGGTGGTTTCGTACCCTACCATAATCTCTTCGTTTGTTCTCCGCTATTAGTGACTTTGGAGTGACTCTTTGTTGCATGTTGAGGGATAGTTTTATGATCCAACTATGTTATTATTGTTGAGGGAACTTGCACTAGTGAAAGTATGAACCCTAGGCCTTATTTCAACGCATTGCAATACCGTTTGTGCTCACTTTTATCATTAGTTACCTTGCTGTTTTTATATTTTCAGATTACAAAAACCATTATCTACTATCCATATTGCACTTGTATCACCATCCCTTCGCCGAACTAGTGCACCTATACAATTTACCATTGTATTGAGTGTGTTGGGGACACAAGAGACTCTTTGTTATTTGGTTGCAGAGTTGCTTGAGAGAGACCATCTTCATCCTACGCCTCCCACGGATTGATAAACCTTAGGTCATCCACTTGAGGGAAATTTGCTACTGTCCTACAAACCTCTGCACTTGGAGGCCGAACAACGTCTACAAGAAGAAGGTTGTGTAATAGACATCAGAGACCGAGGTGCAAGCTTATGTGGGGCGGTGGCGGTGATGTTGGGGTAACACAAACAACCAAAGACATGAAGATCATCATAGGAAGGGGGAGACCCGAACAGAAGATGATGAGGTGTATAACTCCATCGCGGTTTGCATGGCCGGATATTGAGAAGTAGAATGGCGGTGGCAAGAGCATCGGGCCAAAACCGGGCAGGCATATGTGCATGGAAAAGCTGCGCACGAACACTCTCATTGAGGGTGCGAAGAACACGCTCGGCACGACTGTTTTGTTGGGAGGTGTATGGACATCTAAGGCGGAAAACAGTGCCATGAGTGGATAGAAGATGTCGAATGGCGAGATTATCAAATTCTTTTCTGTTATCCGTTTGAAGGTGAGCAATGGTGCGATGGAAGTGGGTGTGGACTTAAGCATAAAAGTAGTGGAGAGTGGAGGCGACGTCGTATTTACGGCGTATCGGAAAAGTCCAAGTGAAGTGAGAAAAATCATCTAAAATCACAAGATAATATGATAAGCCCGAATTACTAGGCACTAGAGATGTCCAAACATCACAATGAATAACATCAAAAGGAAAAGTGGCTATTGATGTAGACGAAGGAAATGGCAAGCGCACGTGTTTTCCTATGCGGCAAGCATGACATGTATGAGCCGCCGATTTATTACATGAAAAATAAAAGGTGCTCAAAATTTTGTGAAGAGCGTCGGCGCCGGGATGACCAAGTCGAGCGTGCCAAAGCGAGACATCGGCATGAAGAGCAACCGGGCCGCCACTCATCGTAGGACCACATGGGTAGAGATCATCGGGGGAATCACATCAGTGCAGAACCCTCCGGGAACGAGCATCCTTGACAGAGAAACCAAGAGCGTCAAACTCAACAGTGACATGATTTTCACGAGTAAGGGTTTTAACAGAGCATAGGTTTTTGATTAAGGACGGTGAAACAAGCACATTATTGAGAGTAAGAGACGAAGAGGGAAATGGAAGAGAGGATGAACCGTGATGAGTGATGGGAAGAGATGAGCCATCACCCACCACGATGCGAGAGTTGAAGGGATAGGGAGAGGCATGGGAGAGGATACCGGGGTTGGAGGCCATGTGAGCAGCGGCGCCGGTGTCCATGTACCAATCGCCGCCTCCATTGTAGGTGCTCGACGAGGGTGCAGCATGAAGGGCGGAGAGGAGCACCGGGTCATAGACCGGAGGGGCGCCACCATATGCGCCGTAGCCTGGGGGACCGCCGTAGGCCGAGGAGCCACTGTAGGCCGCGGCGTTGCCGTACGCCGCGGGAGCGACGCGGTCAGCAGGGCCTCACGAGAAGACGGCCGTGCCCCGAGGATGCCTGGAGCGGGAGGACGGGGAACGGGCATGGAGTAAGCATGCATAACGCCCGTCCAGGGATTGTACCCCGAGAGCCACGACGGAGGAGGAGCGGCCGTGGTTGCCGCGGGAGGGCACTGCGTCGTGTTGGCGTTGCGGCCCCGACCCCCGCGACCCTTCTGCTTGTGGCCACCAGCGGGCGCGGGTGGTAGGGTCGGAGGAGGCACGAGCGGCGCTGGCAGAGTTGGCGGAGCGCCGTGGCCAGCGGCGAGGCCAACGTAGAGGGCGGAGTGGGTCGCCTGCCGGGCGGTGTGACGAAGACGCTTCTCCTCCATGCGAACGTATGTGACCGCCTTCGCGTACGTCGGCGTGACGAGGGAGAGGTTGACGACGGACTGGCCAAGGTCGGGGTGGAGGCCGCGGAGGAGGTTGGTGAGGAGGACAGAGTCATCGATGGTCATACCGACATCGCGCAGCTCGTCGGCGAGGACCTTCAGCCGCGTGCAGTACTCATCGATCGAAAGATCGTTTTGCTGCATAGTGAAGAACTCCCCTTGAAGAAAGATGCGGCGTTGGAGTTGATTGTCGAGGAAGAGATCACACAGGCGCGTCCACATAGCATACGCCGACGGGTCATGGCCGTTCACCATGTTGAAGAGGCCGCCAGAGATGGTGAGGAAGAGCCACTTGACGATGCAAGCGTCCACAGCAAGCCACTCGTCGTCGTCCTTCATGTCGTGGAAGTCAACGCTCCCGTCAACATGCTCGATGAGACGGTAAGAGCGAAACAACAGCGTGAAGTAGGCGCGCCATGCGTTGTAGGATGGCGAGTCAAGGTCGAGGATGACGGGTACGTGGTCTTTGATGTGAAGCTCTTTGAGGCGGTCGGAGGTGAACATGGCACCGGTAAAAGAACCGGCGTCGGAGGCGTCGGCCTTGGTCATGATGGCGTCGGGTGGTTAGGGTTTGGGTGGTGTTGGAGGGAGGAACGCGACTACATGAGAAAGATGGTAGCGGCGGCGGCTTTAGGGTTTTGGGGAGAAGGTGGTGGCAATCAGTAAGAAGAAGGGAAGCGGCGGCGGCTACGGGAGAGGTGACAGCGGCTTGAGGGGTTTGGGGAGGAGGTAGGCGGTGACGGTGGCTACGGGAGAGGTAGTGACGGTGGCGGCGGTAGGTTTTGGAGTTGGCGGCAGCGGCGGCTATGAGAAGGTGCGGCGGCTGCGGGGTGCGGAAGCGAGAGAAGATCGCGGTAAAACTGATACCATGTAGAGAGAATATTTGGTGCAACTCAATTGTATTCCAAGAAGTCGGTCACAATATATACACAGGATGTCTTGCGTGACAAGAAAACTAATCCTACCATATCTCTAGGAGTCAACTATACAAGGCTAGATGATGCGAACTTCGACAGAAAAACGACGGTGCAAATAATTTTCTCAATCTTTCACGGTACAATGTCACCAAGAACGATGTGGCGCTCGCGATCTTGTAGCTGCAATCATCACAAAAACAGCACACACATCAAAGTACGTGGACGATCCTCCACGGATCAGCGGCAAACAAGAGATGGTGTCTCTAATCCCTCGCCAAAAACACAAAGCAATAACTTAAGCTCCTCGACAGAAACACACGAATTAGCTCGCTGCCGGGAGATACCCCAGCCCCCCCCCCCCCCCCCCCCCCCCCCCCCCACAATGATGCGATGTGATAGCTATAAATACTAGTCCAGCCTAAAGTAGATCGGAACCGACTTACTACCTCCTAAAAATCCTAACCGAACTAACTGTTGTTTAATTACAACCGGCCAATTAGGCAGGGCAATTACGCACGCAGGCCAATTAACCTTTCCTAAGAAAAACGTGTACATGCTGGAGTCCTTGCTTGGACGCACACGTTACATGCATGTAGCTTTCTCTCGGTAGAAATTAGCATACAGGCTTTTGGACCCAGCTAACGTACGGACCGAGGCCAGGTGATCCTCTCTGCATGTTACGTGTCGATGACTGTGTGAACGAGCAAAAATCATTCTTGAACTGGGTCATGCACTGCGCGCTTCGTGCTGTCCAACCTCCGTGTCCTCTTCTCCCTGCAACCATGTCATGAAACACAGACATTTTGTTGCTTCTTTTGTAAATATTATTTTCTTGTTGCTGCGCCGATGTTGTACAATCTGACAATCTCGTCATTTTAACTTGTTGACGCAGTGCAGGTACAATATACTTCTCCTGTCTTCCTACCTTATTAACAAGATCAGTACTGGCAACACATGGGTCACATCACTAGAGGAGATAGGAATAGCAATACAAATATATCACGTTCAACAGTGCGGCGGCGGCGATGGCCTACGGCAGCTGCAACGGCGGTGGCCTCGCAGAGGCGGCAGCGTTCCGTGCCGCGGGGTGGTCCGGCGTTCTAGTCATGAAGTTTAGAGACACATGAGCTATTGTCTACACAGATCAATCTTAAGGCGCAAAGGAGTAGCAGTGTTGCTGTGTAGCAAACAAATGTCTACACAGATCGATCTTAAGGCGCAAAGGAATGCTGCAAAGAAAATGTTGTCCTCATCGTCATCGCTTCTCCGTGAGCAAGCGACTCGATTTCACCGTCATTGAGCAAGTGACTCTGACTTCACCACAAAATGACCACCAACAACACTGCCATTGAGCAAGCGACTCTGACTTCACCGTAAATGACCACCGACAAAACTCAAAGGCCGCGAAATGCCGCATGAAGATCCAAGCCAAGCAATCAACCACCCACATTGACGACATTGCAGCTCCGATTCTAAGGGCGAGTTAAGAAGCATGCAAGGAGACCATCTGCTTAACTATGATCCAAGTAGTGGACCCACAGCTATGCAAAGCAGGGCTTAAAGAGAGTTGATGCGAATATAACCAGTCTATCTATAAGGAAAATATTTCAGCTATTTTTTCACGGGAACATTTCAGTTATTTTTAACAGCACCACAGTTAAAACAGCGGCTGAACTATATGGTTCAGGCATAAGGATGAATGGAACTGCAGTTATACATCTCTATGATTCACGAAAACCAGGCAAATGCGCCCAGCCTTTACACACACAATCAAGATACAACAAATGTCTGTCATGGCTGCAATTTCGACACACCACATCTAAGGTAACAACAATTCACGATTGGGTTTGCACCACGAATCACGGACCCAGGAACATGGCATCATCGTCGGTTATTCGGGACCCCCAGGGATATAACTTCTTTTTCTTTTCACTGCCGCGGCAATGTAACTGTAAGTGACATCAGTTGGACAAGAGCAGGTTTCTTATCTGGTGTATCTGTCTTCCGCTAGTTTGGACGGTTCAGAGCCATGAACTTGCACTGCTCACTCATCGCCTGGAGCTGTGCATCCTTCTTGTCGACCATGGCACGTAGCCTCACATTTTCCTCCATCACCTTCTGGACTTCGGCTTCTTTCTGTGCTTTCTCGGTCTCGAGCTGGTTGGTCCTTGCGACTAGCCTGTTCACAAGCATACGAGGCTCAGTACAGTATTGGTTATAGATAACCGACTCAATGCTTACTTAACAGTACATGCTAGAGTGGCCTGATTTTTAAGCCTACATTACTTGCTGTACAAGGAAAGGAACTGTCAGCAATGCGAGTGCATTATCTCTGTTATATCTACAAATTTGATCATTCCTACGCACCAGTCAGGGACTTATTTTCTGTGGAAGGGAGGCGGGGAAGGATAAGATCCTTTTTTTTAGAACAGATTTTTCCTTTTCTGAAGCAAAGGGGGCAGGAGAACTGCCTATTCAGTAAACAGAGAGTGGTTAATATTTACAGAGCGGACCTGTATTGAAGGGAACGAAGCCTAGAACCTAACAAGCAAAAGCAACTACTCGCCCTCAATTGCACTGCTTGTCTGCATAGCAAAAGATCTAAGGTTGGTCTCTTGTCAAGCTAAATGACCAACCTGTTCACCAGGAGACCTCAGTGTAAAATTCCATGACTAGGATATGCTGACTAGTATCAACCAGAGAGCAGAAGAAGAAAGTAGGAAGAAGGCAATGGACAATGCATACGATTTAGCCAATGTCATGCAAGCGGTAGAAAGATCAATGATCCAAAATGTCAATTCTTAATCGAAACATCTAGAAGGTCAGAAAAGAGCAAGAACTGCAATTTTGGACCAAATGCGGACCGGCAGAAAACCAGATTTTCAGGCTTACCCAAGTCTATCTGCATCTTCTTGACCACTAAATATCAATAAACATTTGGGACACGATTGAGGCACAGAACTGCTGCATTCAGGAGAGCAGTATATGGAACCAACTTAACAAATTAGATGGCAACTCTCTATCAGATGTCAAGGTGTGATAGAAGAGTAGTAACTGTGTCAACCAATGGTTGCATGATGTATAGTTAACATAATTGTAAGAAGATATCAGCAGACTTCTCAGTCTCACCAAATCCCCTCATATACGATGAAGTGGGTGATCAAACTGATGACAATATGTGATACACAGAGAAGTCTAGGCATAGCATTTTAAGTGCTAATTTATAACAAAACAGATATGTTGTGTGGCCTGAGGTTCAAAGAAAAGGTAGGACCCATTTAGTTGCAAAGATGGAATTGCTAATGCCTTGTTTTAATAAAAATGGGGCAGAGGGGAACCCCTTTTGATAAAAAAAATGGAATTGCTAACAGAAGATCAAACATATAGTACTAAAACAGCATTAGCATACCTGCACAAAGACTAATTTTGTTTTGCATCTCGAAGATACACGTCTTTTTGGCTTATAAACTAGTTCAATGCATAGCTGATTGAATATATTGTTAAGATATGCCAATGAGTCCATAATGCTGACCATGTTACAAGTTCAATGCATAGCTGATTGAATATTTTGTTAAGATGTGCCAATGAGTTTATAATGCTGACCATGTTACAAACTAGTTCAATGCATAGCTGATTGAATATATTGTTAAGATGGTAATCATGGTAACTACAAGTCTACCATGGCTTCACATTCAATAATGCATAAAACAGGGCCGGAGCCAGCGCCCGGGCTCGCTGGCCACAGGACAGCGTACATACGTGATAAACAATGGGGCAAATTCTACTGCGTGACATGGTTTACACGGGCAGCAGTCAATGTACATATGTGATAAACAATGGGCTCCTACCAAGAATCGACTAATATTTGACTAATTGGTTAATTAACTAGGCCTACCAAGCGCAGTCCCCTGACCAAGCGTAATGTTGCAGTCATGAGCTGCTAACTTCCCTTCTTCCAAAACAACTACTCGACAGGAACACGAGCAGTCACAGCCCTGTTCGCCATGACGGCACTTGCATGCTCTGTGATTTTCTACAGCACACTAGTGGTATGTTCTATCTGACTATCTCTATTCATGCAAGCTCTCTAATTTGAATATGTTCACAAATCACAGCACTTAATTTATGTGAATTAGAATCCATTTTTTTAATCTTGTAGTGTCTTCTAGGATGTTTGGATAGCTATACTTTTACTGGCAACATGGCAAGTTTGGTTCTATGGATGCGCGGTTCTATGACTTATGTTGTCAAGTCTCAACTTTATTTTGGTCTACA
This sequence comes from Triticum urartu, assembly GCF_056163025.1. Lineage (NCBI taxonomy): Eukaryota > Viridiplantae > Streptophyta > Magnoliopsida > Poales > Poaceae > Triticum > Triticum urartu. Next base: position 571,431,250 of record NC_141879.1, on the reverse strand, counting down.
AAACTGGATATTGATATATCATATATTAGTTCACTTTAAAACTAAAATTGCATGACTACTATGTTTGGGGCTATGTTATATGTTGTGTATCCGAACACTCGATTTTAATTTCCAGATTAGACACTTAGGCTCAAGCTTGCCCAGGCTTCACAAAAGTTCTGGCTCCGCCACTGGCAACAAAGTAAAATTATGCAACGGTAAATGCCTATCAAAGAAATCATTGCATGCTCCATTGGAAGGAGGGAGATGAAAGTAATGGGAGGTGCTGGGTTCGAGTCCAACCACCACACTTTTGTTTAAAGATCTTATGGGTTTCAACCCTAGCCTACCCCAACTTGTTTGGGACTGAAAGGGTTTGTTGTTGTTGGTGGTGGTGGTGGTAGAAGCATATCAAAACACGGTCATGCCAGAATTTATGAAATAATTGGTTCATGCTGCTGCTTTGTTCAAAATCAGGAGGTTGAAATTAACTATTTCTACTCTTCCTTCCTCCGCCATTTTTTTTTTAAGTTTTCTGTACCAAGCTATACAAGTTTTGCCAGGGAAATTAACACATGGTTATACATTTAGACAGAATATAATTACTAGAAACAACACGAGACTTGCGGAAGTACCTGTCAAAAAGCTTTTCCATTGTCTCGAATTGCTTCTCCGATGAAAGAAGAGTTTCTCTGACACTAACAAGTGTGCTGACATAAGTTCTGAGCGACTCAAAGTCGTTCTTCACACGACTAAGCTCCTGCTCATTTTCAGCGGCGCGCTGCCTCTGCCGTGTAGTCTCCAGCACCATATCTTCAACCCGCTGCCTCATCTCGTTCAGCATACCATTCGTACCCACCGCAAACTTCTCCATCTCCTCGACTTTGACCGACATGGACTCGACCTGAATGGTCTTCCTCCTGATCTCTTCCAACCCAATCCTCACCTTTTCTTTCTCATTCGCAGTTTCGGACTCAGCCACAATCACTCTCTTGACAAGAGACTCCATGACATCGGTCACCACGCGGATGGACTTGAGAATATCATCGACATCTCCATCCCCCTCAACGGCATCGCCATTTTTCTGAACGCCGCTACCCTCTGCCGCCGTCCTGTCATCCGAACCTCCCCCACAGGAAGCGGAGTCAGTGGCCTTGGACCAATCGGCCAGGGGCACCCCATGCCTGTCGACGAACCCCACGCCGTCCTGGTTCCTGATCCCGCAGGACGTGTGCGCGAGGTGCGGTATCGCCATGATCCTGGCCTTGGATTTGAGGTAGGCCAGCAGGGTGGCGATGGTCTTGACCCTGCGGCACAGGTGCTCGAGCTCCCGGCCGGAATCGTCCTCGGAGCGCCGCATCCCGACCTTGACCTCCACGAGCCGGTCGCGCAGCGCCTCGACCTGGGACTGCTGCTGCCTCAGCTCCTCCCTCCATTCGCACTCCCCGACCGGCGGCAGGCCGCTCTGGCTAGGGCCGTCCTCCTCCATGGGACCTCTGAAATTCGGGGGAGCAGATTGCGCTCGTCACTCGGGGAAAACATTCTGATTTCGGGCGCAGATGGATCTGCCGCCGAATTTGACCGCGCGAAATAGCAATCGCGCGGATTCGCGCGGGGCGTAGCTGGGGGGATCGGGAGTGGGGGGCGTACCTTGCGAACGCCGGCGAGGAGGAGGAGGAGCGGGCCGGCGGCGAACCGGATGGCCTCCGTCGGGGTGGAGGGGACGGGTTTGCTTTCTCTTCTCTACTTCCCTCGCCTTTCCCCTTTTCCTTCCCTTCCCGGACCAATCGATTGATTGGTTTTGGTTTTCGCTTTGAGCGAAATTTCCATTTTTATTTTGATTAGAGAAATCCTGCTGCTCCTGATTCATGATACTTGTGGGCCATGTCTACGGGCCCGGTTGGTGCACCACCGTGTGACTTTAAGTGATGGATTAATTGTGGGCCTAATCACCAGACATTCGTACTTGCATGACCATCACTCGGGCATATACCTGGCCAAACCTCGGGCCGGGCCGGGCATCGGGCCGGGCCTAGCCAAGCCCGAGATAAAAAACCTAGACCCGGGCCTGGCCCAGGCCGGTGTTCTAACTTCATTCATATTTGATTCCGCAACTGAGACCTTTTCCACATCTGTGCCAGGAGGGCAAGCGGTCAAAGCAGAAAGGGTTCTCACTTCTTCGTCTGGAAGGACACCGAATGGACCAAATCCTATCGATCTTTCCTTACGACTCGACTTAAAAAAAGGCCGTAGAATTGGATGATCGGGCCGAGGGCTGCCCCCTCTTCCCCTCGCTCTCCTTTCCTCACTAGTGCAGAACCGGGCAATAGCACCGGTTCGTAAGGCCCTTTAGTGCCGGTTTGATAACCGGCGCTAAAATATAGGCACTAAAGCCCCCCCCCCCTTTAGTACCGGTTCAGCACGAACCGGTGCTAAAGGGCAACCACGTGGCACGAGCCAGCTTCGGGGGCAGGGAGCCCTTTAGTACCGGTTGGTGTCACCAACCGGTATTAAAATGTTGGGGGTGGGTTTATGATTTCTTTTTCATTTAATTTTGTGCTTTCCATTTAATTATTTTTCGTTTGCTGGTATTTTACGATACTACATATTGTACACGTTATGCATATATATAAATAGAATTTCTAGTAGAACCGATCATAATATATATATAATCGAATGTCTCACAACCACCATTAATTAATTCACACATATATACACACATGTATATATATACAATTTCTCCTAATTGGTGCCTCCGAAACCAGTGGCATTAGCCTAGCTAATTGGTGCCTTCGGAGCACGATAACAATTGGAAGTGGTTCATGGGGGCGGTAGCGGGTAATAGTATTCTTCTTTGGGATCTATGACCTGGTCGAGCAAAAATCCCGCTATTTCCTCTTGAATTGCTTCTATGCGGTCCTGTGCTAGGAGCTTGTCCCGCACCTCTTTGAACTGTTAAGAAGGAGATCAATATGCATTTGTATTAGTTGTGTGACTAGATATCGATAATGGTGTAAAAATTGTGAATAGTGTTCTGACAATCGATATCGTACCCACTCATGTCTTTGAGATTTGCTCCTTTCGGACGCCATCATGCGAATGTTCTCGCAAACGTAGTATGCACATAGATCATTCCCCGGCGCCTGCTTCAGGGCCTTTACGAGAATGGAATTTGATCAGATAATAATTAATCAAGCATGATAATTAAAGAGATGGCAGCTAGCTAGTACTACTTAATTACTTACCTTGGGTCGATACCATTTCAGACTTTGTTTCCATGGGCCTGGAGTGACCCTGATGAACTTTGCCCAAGCCCTGCCCGCCGACAAAGAAAATGAATAAATGGGTTATTAAATAGTTGTTATCAGGAAATGACAAACTAATTAAATAGGCCGAGATATAGTTAATAATGATTGAAATTACCTGTTGACTATCCCCTTCACGATGGTGTAGTCACTTACTTTCTTAAGTAGCGAGTCTAGTACTTCAACTGTTCCTTCATCAATTTTAATGATTAACAAGATCCAGTGAAATCTGCATGCACACATGTTTGCATGTCTTAATTAAGCGGGCATATGCAAGCAAAAACATGTAGCTATAACTAGTAAGGAAAAACAGAATTTATAGTACAAGACAGTGTAACTCACTGGAAATTGTAAGGAAGTAGTATATCTTCATTGTATTTGAGTTCCTTGAAGAACTGTAGCATGCTTTCCTCTACACATTTTTCGTGATATGGATCTATTTTCCATGTGTATTCTTTAATGGTATTTGGGTCAACGAACCCAATGCCATAGCGTCCACCTTTTTTCATTTCATAAATCTTCATCCTGTATAATACCACAGAAAAGAATATAGTGAGGATAATTACAGGTAATGATTGATCAAAATGATCACTATAGCTAGCTTGAGACTTAAATTATAGAAAGAAATCACTTACAGACAATAGCAACTGATGATAGATTTATCGAGTGCGTCTTTATTGTATAGCTGAAATAGTTTTGAATACTCAACGGTCACAACTTTCTTATGGTAGTAATGCTCCTCGTTGACATTCACCATGAGGGACTCTCGATTGGAAATCTTGGTAATGTCCATGTACCATTGATGCAATTCATGCATTCTCGTTGGGAGCTTATTGACCTCCTCTGGCTCGACCAAAGGTTGGCCCCGGGCATATTTCCGTTTTATTTCCTTCTCTCTAGTCGGAGACATGGGCTCGATATCGAGGAGTTGTCCAACAGTGATCCCGATCGATTCAGCCTGCGCAATATGCTCCTCGGTTATTACCACATCGCCCACCCCGGGAACGTTAACGGTTTGCCCACAATAATATTGGGCGCGCCTACTCTCATGTGTTGTTGGCACAACAAGCGGGGGGATTGATTGCGTCGCCTGTTCTCCCAGATGGGGAACGGTTTTACCGCTCCTTTTGCCAGCTGATTTGCTCGAGCTCGAGCTCGCCTCTTTCTGTAGACGTGCTCGATTTAACTTCCTGAGGTGGCGCTCATAGTCTGTGTCAACAGGCTTGGGAGCTGGTGGTCTAGCCATACGAATTAAGTGGCCAATCTTTTCCACAGGCACTTTCTCCCTTGGCGGCGGTGGCAGTTTCGGTGCAAAATGGGCTTCCACCTCGGCCTTTGATATGGCTACATTTTCCTCCTCGGACTTGTCGTAAGGCCTCTGCTGAAGAGGCACGAGGCTTGGACCATATTGAAATCGCTTGCCTCCGCCTGTACCTGCAGTACTACCTCGACTTGTACCGCTACGCACCATAGCTGAGGTGGCTCTCTTCCGTGATTGCTGAGGCGGCAAAGACGGCTGACGTGGCTGAGTTGGAGGAGGAGGAGTGGCCTGAAGCTGTGCCGGACTTGGAGGAGGAGTGGCCTGAAGCTGTGCCGGACTTGGAGGAGGAGTGGCCTGACGCTTTGCCGGACTTGGAGGAGGAGTGGCCAGAAGCTGTGCCGGACTTGGAGGAGGAGTGGCCTGACGCGTTGGTGGACTTGGAGGAGCGGGAGTCTGCTGACTCGGTGGCGGACTGCGACGAGGAGTCGGATGACGCGGTGTCGGTGGCCTTCGAAAGATGATGCAATCCTTTATCCATAGAATGATACGATGGTTGGCCTCTCCTAGTGTGTGCTCATCGTCACCTCCAGGAATGTCAAGCTCTAGCCCCGAATATTGGTCCACCACCTCATCAACCAAGACACGAGCATAGCCCGCTGGAATCGAGTTGCAATGGAAGGTTGCCTCGGGGGGATTTGTAAAAGTAAGGGCGTCCGCCACCTTCATGGATATGTTCTTCATTTTGAAGTGTAGCTCGCAGTTAGTGTTCTCCATGATGTCATCCACTGGGTAGCTATCCAGCAATGCATCGCCCGAGGTGGAACCCATGCTGCTTCTCAGCATGGATGGGACGATGCTATCCATTGGTGGATCATCCGCTAGCTGCTGAGACCCCCTTTGCTGGCTAAGTGAGTCGATCTGCTCCTGCTGCCGCTGGAATTTGATTGCCAAGTCCGCGTGCGCTGATTCTAGGCCTTGAAGGCATTCATAGTCTAGCTTCCTCTGCTCCTCCTCCATATTCCTCTTCTTCTCCTCCGCAATCTTCTTTCTCGCACGGGTTCTGTAGTCAGCGTTACAGTCCGAAAACCCTTCATACCACGGAATAGCGCCCATGCCTCGTGTTCTTCCCGAGTGTTCAGGATTTCCCAGGGCACGCGTAAGCTTGTCGTTCTCTCTGTTGGGCTCGAACAACCCGGATTGAGCCTCTTGTATTGCAACAAGTAGCTTATCTTCGGCTCCGTCCAGACATGCCTTCTTCGAAACTTTGCCTGTCTTCGGGTCCAACTGCCCCCCATGCGCATAGAACCAAGTCCTGCACCTGGGGGGCCAGCTCAATGTTTCTGGAGTGACACCTGCATCCAGCATCTCTTTTTCAGACTTATCCTACTTAGGCATTCCCACCGCATAGCCACCTGGCCCCAGCTTATGGAACTTATCCTTTTTTGCGGCATTGGCCTTGTTTATTCTCGACTGTTCCTTAGATAATTCTAAATCCTTGAATTTCACGAAATCGTCCCAATGAGCACTTTGGTTCTCTAGTGTTCCCTCGAATACTGGAGTCTTCCTTCCTCCGTTGACATACTTGGCCCATCCACGAATCTTGTGGTTCTTGAATAAAACCGCCATCTTCCTAAGAGCAGCGTCCTTGACTTTCTCCACATCTGCATCTGTGAAATGATCTGGTAGGGTGAAATGTTCCATGAGCGTTTCCCAAAGCAAATGTTTTTGTCTGTCATCGACAAAAGTAACTCCTGGACATGGCTTTGCTGGCTCTCTCCATTCTTGAAGGGAGATCGGGAGTTGGTCCTTCACAAGAACTCCGCACTGACGAACAAACTTGTCCGCAATCTTCTTAGGCGCGAATGGTTCGCCATTAGGTCTAATTGCCTCGATATTGTACTTTACGCCCTCCTTCAACTTTTTGTTCGGGCCTCGTTTCGTCCTGTTGCCTGAAGATTTGCTCGATCCGGATGGCTGAAAGAAGAAAGATCGATTCGTTAATATATCTTCAAGTCATTTAAAACATGTGATGATCACCAGATGCGTGCTTATATAAATATATATACCTCGCCGGTATTTGTTGTTTCAAGATCAACATTTTCTTCGTCATGTTCATAGTTCATGACTTCATCAATTCGGTCGTCGCGATCGAATATCATATCACCCTCCCCAGTGTTGTTTAGATATTCGGAGCCGTCATAATCTTCTTCATTCTGATCATCATCTGGCCCGCGAGGATTGCGTATGATATTGAACAGGGCCTCTTCTCCCTCTTTGCCGGCATTGTCCGCCATAGTTTTTGTTTAACTAATCCAAAAGAAATATATTCAAATTACAATGCATGGATGCAATCAATTAATAAGGAAAAACTGAATCAATCATAGTACATAATAAGCATCATCAAATATAATCTCGAATACGTCGTCTCGAATAATAGATATAATCTCGAATACATCGTCTCGAATAATAGATATAATCTCGAATACATTGTCTCGAATAATAGATATAATCTCGAATACATCGTCGGATCATGCGGCGCGGGCGGTGGACACCCAAAGAGAAGGAACCCTCACAGGATCATAGCTGAAGTGAGATCCCTGAAGAAACTGCCAGGTATTGGAGAACCTGCCGCCCTCTAACGCAACCATGTAGCGATGGACGTGTTCGTCCTCCTCCCTGACACGGCGACGTACCACCTCCGGCGGGGCCGGCTCCCTCCGCACCGAAACTGGCCCACGCGAACGCCACCAAACGAGATCAGGGTCGACGACCGGGGCCGGGTTCCTCATCAAGCGGCGCGCCCCTCCAGGCAGCACCTCCCAGTGCCAGCCCGGCGGAGCCCAGTCCCGAACATGGGTCAGCCGGACGTCGTCGCGGACGGGTCGACGACGAGGATGCGGGCCGGGCATCGTCGAGAACAAATACTAGCTATATGCCCGCAAAAAGTAACATTTTTTTAATGATTGGATTTTGATAACTAAAATTTCTAACATTTCTATATAACTAACATTACTATAACATTTCTAACAATGCTATATAACTAACATTTCTATAACATTTCTAATATTTCTATAACTAAAAAATAGAAAAAAAATTATAACATTTCTATATATATAACTAACATTTGTATAACATTTCTAATATTTCTATAACTAAAAAGAAAAATTTCTAACTTTTTTATAACTATTTCTATAACTAAAAAACAGAAAAAATTCTAACAATTCTAACTTTTCTATAACATTTCTAACAATGCTATATAACTAACTATTTCTATAACTAAAAAAAGAAAAATTTCTAACATTTTTATAACTATTTCTATAACTAAAAAACTAAAAAAATGTATGTGTGTGTGTGTGCTCACCGGCGAGGCGAGAGGCGACGGGGGGTGGCGACGGGCGCGGCGACGACGGGGATGGCGACGACGGGGACAGGGATGGGGCGGCGACGACGGGGACGGGCCGGGGCGGCGACGACGGGGACGGGGCGGCGATGACGGGGACGGGGACGACGCGGGATGAGCCGGGACGGCGCGGCGGTGACGACGGGGACGACGGGGACGGGGACGACGGGGCGGCGACGACGGGGACGGGGCGACGACGGGGGCGGCGACGAGGGATATGGAGACGGGGGCGGCGGACGACGGGGCAGAGGAGAAGAAGCATATGAGAAACTGAAATTTTTGAAGTGTTTAGTTATATATGATGGACCTTTAGTACCGGTTGGAGCCACCAACCGGTACTAAAGGCCTGTTTTGGCCAGGCCAAGCGGCGGGAACCGCACACCCTTTAGTACCGGGTGGTGGCTCCAACCGGTACTAAAGGGGGTGCGCTGGCAAGGTGTTGTGCGGCAAGTTTAGTCCCACCTCGCTAGCCGAGGGGCGTCCGCACTGGTTTATAAACCCCCGTGCGGTAGCTCCCTCGAGCTCCTCTCCAAAGCAGGCCTATTGGGCCTACATGTTCTGTGCTGCCCTGTGGGCCTACTGGGCCTTTGCGGGCCTACATCCTGGCCCAACAACAGGTTGGGTTTCTAGTCGTATGCAGGCCGCGCTGGCCCAGTAGGCGGGCTTTTTTTTTTGCTTTATTTATTTTTGAGTTGTTTTTTGTGTATTTAGAGTTTCTTTGTGAATATTTTTGCTTTAGGTACAAAAATTACAAACTTTCTGTTAGTGCCCGTAGTTTTCAAATTTGAATAGTTTAAATTTTGAATTATTTGAAATTAGTGTGAATCACTAGTTTGTGAATAACTTAACTTTAAAAATTAGTAAAGGCATGAAAGAATTTGTTTGCACATAAAATTTCTTCGCGTTTCAAATGCCAAAACACATAACTACCCTAACCATTACAGAGATTCCCTCCTGGGTGTGAAACACAGAAGAAAGTGATGATAGTGAAGCCGATCACATCCCAGATCTTTGGGCGTGAAACTTTTTCTTCGCGTGTGTCCCTTAGCGCTGTAACCATGGAAAATCTTCATCATTTAATGGGATGCTCGGGTCAATATTCACTGTGAATGGAGCAATTTCATCAAACTTTTCATAATCTTCTGACATGTCTGTCTTGTCATCCACTCCCACGATGTTTCTCTTCCCAGAAAGAACTATGTGCCGCTTTGGCTCATCGTACGATGCATTCGCTTCCTTATCTTTTCTTTTTCTTGGCTTGGTAGACATGTCCTTCACATAGAAAACCTGTGCCACATCATTGTCTAGGACGAATGATTCATCTGCATACGCAAGATTGTTGAGATCCACTATTGTCATTCCGTACTGCGGGTCTTCCGTTACCCCGCCTCGTGTTATATTGACCCATTTGCACCGAAACAAAGGGACCTTCAAACCACGTCGACAGTCAAGTTCCCATATGTCCTGTATATAACCATAATATGTTTCCTTTCCTGTCCTGGTTTCTGCATCAAAGCGGACACCACTGTTTTGGTTGGTGCTCTTCTTATCTTGGGCGATCGTGTAAAATGTATTACCATTTATCTCGTACCCTTTGAAAGTCATTATATTCGAAGATGGTAACTGGGACAGCAAGTACAGGTCATCTTCAATAGAGGTGTCATGCATGGTACATGTCTGCAACCAGTTGGCGAAACTCCTGGTTTGTGCACGTGCAATCCAGTCATCAGACCGCTTCGGGTGTTTGGAGCGTAGAAAATTCTTGTGTTCATCCATATACGGATCCACCAAGGCGGAATTCTGTAGAACTGTGTAGTGTGCTTCAGTGAGAGAATGTTCGTCCATACATATTATTTGTTCCCCTCCTAGCGTGCCTTTTCCATCCGTCTGCCCTTATGCCGCAATTCAGGAATACCAATCGGCTTAAGGTCAGGAATAAAGTCAATACAAAACTCAATGACCTCCTCATTTTCATGGCCCTTGGAGATGCTTCCTTCTGGCCTAGCACGGTTATGAACATATTTCTTTAAGACTCCCATGAACCTCTCAAAGGGAAACATATTGTGTAGAAATACAGGACCCAAAACGTTAATCTCTTCACATAGGTGAACTAGGACGTGCGTCATGATGTTGAAGAAGGATGGTGGGAACACCAACTCGAAACTGACAAGACATTGCACCAAATCATTCTCTAACCTTGGTATGATTTCTGGATCGATTACCTTCTGAGAGATTGCATTGAGAAATGCACATAGCTTCACAATGGCTAATCAAACGTTTTCCGGTAGAAGCCCCCTCAATGCAACCGGAAGTAGTTGCGTCATAATCACGTGGCAGTCATGAGACTTTAGGTTCTTGAACTTTTTCTCTGCCATGTTTATTATTCCCTTTATATTCGACGAGAAGCCAGACGGTACCTTAATACTAAGCAGGCATTCAAAGAAGATTTCCTTCTCTTCTTTGGTAAGAGCGTAGCTTGCATGACCCTGATGTATGCTGTCTTTTCCGTGCATACGTTGCTGGTCCTCCCGTGCCTCAGGTGTATCTTTTGTCTTCCCATACACGCCCAAGAAGCCAAGCAGGGTCACACAAAGATTCTTCGTCACGTGTATCACATCGATTGCGGAGCGGACCTCTAGGTCTTTCCAATAGGGCAGGTCCCAAAATATAGATTTCTTCTTCCACATGGGTGCGCGTCCGTCAGCGTCATTCGGAACAGGTTGTCCACCAGGACCCTTTCCAAAGACCACCTTCAAATCCTTGACCATATCATGTACATCAGCACCAATACGGTGGCGAGGCTTCGTCCGGTGATCCGCCTCACCTTTGAAATGCTTGCCTTTCTTTCTTACGGGATGCCTGCTCGGAAGAAATCGACGATGTCCCAGGTACAGATTCTTCTTACAATTAGCCAAATATATAATGTCGGTATCGTCCAAACAGTGCGTGCATGCGCGGTATCCCTTGTTTGTCTGTCCTGAAAGGTTACTGAGAGCAGGCCAATCATTGATGGTCACGAACAGCAACGCCTTTAGGTCAAATTCTTCCCCCATGTGCTCATCCCACGCATGTACACATGTTCCATTCCACAGTTGTAAGAGTTCTTCAACTAATGGCCTTAGGTACACATCAATGTCGTTGCCGGGTTGCTTAGGGCCTTGGATGAGCACTGGCATCATAATGAACTTCCGCTTCATGCACAACCAAGGAGGAAGGTTATACAAACATAGAGTCACAGGCCAGGTGCTATGGTTGCTGCTCTGCTCCCCAAAAGGATTAATGCCATCTGCGCTTAGACCAAACCATATGTTCCTTGCGTCATCTTCAAACTCCTTCCCGTACTTTCTTTCGATTTTTCTCCACTGCGACCCGTCAGCGGGTACTCTCAACTTTCCCTCTTTCTTACGGTCTTCTCTGTGCCATTGCATCGCCTTGGCATGCTCTTTGTTTTGGAACAAACGTTCCAACCGTGGTATTATAGGAGCATACCACATCACCTTGACAGGAATCTTCTTCCTGGGGCGCTCGCCCTCGACATCACCAGGGTCATCGCGGCTGATCTTATAGCGCAATGCACCGCATACCGGGCAAGCGTTCAAATCCTCGTACTCACCGCGGTAGAGGATGCAATCATTAGGGCATGTGTCGGTGTCAAAACTGGCGGATCTCGGGTAGGGGGTCCCGAACTGTGCGTCTAGGCCGGATGGTAACAGGAGGCAAGGGACACGAAGTTTTACCCAGGTTCGGGCCCTCTTTATGGAGGTAAAACCCTACGTCCTGCTTGATTAATATTGATGATATGGGTAGTACAAGAGTAGATCTACCACGAGATCGAGGAGGCTAAACCCTAGAAGCTAGCCTATGGTATGATTGTTGATGTGTACGTTGTCCTACGGACTAAAACCCTCTGGTTTATATAGACACCGGATGGGGTTAGGGTTACATAGAGTCAGTTACAATGGTAGGAGATCTTCATATCCGTATCGCCAAGCTTGCCTTCCACGCCAAGGAAAGTCCCTTCCGGACACGGGACGGAGTCTTCAATCTTGTATCTTCACAGTCCAACAGTCCGGCCAAAGGATATAGTCCGGCCGTCCGGAGACCCCCTAATCCAGGACTCCCTTAGTAGCCCCTGAACCAGGCTTCAATGACGATGAGTCCGGCGCGCAGATTGTCTTCGGCATTGCAAGGTGGGTTCTCCTCCAAATTCCGTGTACCTGTTTGAATAAAGTCCGGTTTCTTGTAGATGTTGCGCTCCTTGGCTTCTACGCCCAATAATGGCCGCTCCCCATGTGTCAAACGAATATGAAAAGTCTGAGTGTTTTTACATTCACACCCCTAGCCACGTAAATGAGCTTCCCTATTTAAGGGGATGAGGATTTAGATCCAATCCACACCCTCTCCCCTCCGCGAGTGTTCATCAGAGCACATCCGACAAAGGTCCATTCCACCATGGCCAGCCATCGCAACTCCTCCCCTCGCCCTTCCAGCCCTAAGCATGGATATTAGGAGAGATGTTCCATCCCGCATAGCGAGCTAGTGACACTCCAGACCAAGGGATTTCTCCCCCCGGCCTATATGGTCCCGGTTCGAGCCGGTCTTGCCGTCTACAACGGCGGAGAGCAAGCAGAGAATGCCCCTAATCCCTCCAAAGGAGAGCGGGTGAGGGAGTCCTGGATTAGGGGGTGTCCGGATGGCCGGACTATACCTTCAGCCGGACTCCAGGACTATGAAGATACAAGATTGAAGACTTCGTCCCGTGTCCGGAAGGGACTTTCCTTGGCGTGGAAGGCAAGCTTGGCGATACGGATATTCAGATCTCCTACCATTGTAACCGACTCTATGTAACCCTAACCCTATCCGGTGTCTATATAAACCGGAGGGTTTTAGTCCGTAGGACAACATACACATCAACAATCATACCATAGGCTAGATTCTAGGGTTTAGCCACTCTGATCTCGTGGTAGATCAACTCTTGTAATACCCATACCATCAATATTAATCAAGCAGGACGTAGGGTTTTACCTCCATCGAGAGGGCCCGAACTTGGGTAAAACTTCGTGTCCCCTGCCTCCTGTTACCATCCGGCCTTGACGCACAGTTCGGGACCCCCTACCCGAGATCCGCCGGTTTTGACACCGACATTGGTGCTTTCATTGAGAGTTCCTCTGTGTCGTCGCCGTCAGGCTCGATGGCTCCAACGATCATCAATGGCGATGCAGTCTAGGGTGAGACCTTCCTCCCCGGACAGATCTTCGTCTTCGACGGCTTCGCACTGCGGGCCGATTCACTTGGCCGTCTAGAGCAGATTGAAAGCTACGCCCCTGGCCGTCAGGTCAGATTTGGAAGTTTAAACTACACGGCTGACATCCGCGGGGACTTGATCTTCGACGGATTCGAGCCAGTGCCGAGCGCGCCGCACTGTCCCGACGAGCATGATCTAGCTCTGCCGCCGAACAGTGCCCTGGAGGCCGCACCCACATCGGCTCCGATCCTTAATTCGGAGCCAACTGCGCCGATCAAGGATGGGCGGTTGGACGCCGCCTCAGGGGCTGTGATCCCCATGGTGATTGAGCTGAACACCAGCCCTGCACTCCACGAGACTCGTGACTCCAAGGATCCGGACTCCTCTCCGGACTCCGAACCCTCCGCGCCCCAACCAATCAAATCCAATTGGGCGCCGTTCATGGAGTTTGCTGCCACGGACATCTTTCAGCACTCGCCTTTTGGCGATATTCTGAAGACACTAAAGTCTCTCTCTTTATCAGGAGAGCCCTGGCCAGACTACGGTCAGCAAGATTGGGATGCGGACAATGAAGAAATTCAAAGCCCACCCACCACCCACTTTGTTGCCACTGTCGACGATTTAACCGACATGCTCGACTTCGACTCTGAAGACATCGACGGTATGGACGCCCATGAAGGAGACAAGGAAGAACCAGCGCCTATTGGGCCCTAGAACGCCACCTCGTCATATGACGTATACATGGTGGACGCGCCAAAAGATGACGACGAGGAGCGGAAGGATGCACCGAAGGCTTGTTCCCTCGAAAAGCAGTCAAAGCGGCGACGCAAGCGTCGCCCCAAATCCCGCCTCGACAGAAATAGCGATCACGCAGACCCAGCGTTGGAGCAGGGCGAACCGCTGCCGGACAACGGTAATCCGGATAATCAAACCGAACAAACAAATCCTATCAAGGATAATGGTCCGGACGACATAACGCCGGACAGACACCCGGAGCAGCAGACTGCCCTTAAAAGGCTTGTTGCCACCGCGAGGAGTCTGAAAAAGCAGAAGCAAAGGCTCAAGGCTACGCAAGACACACTCCACATTAGATGGAGCAAAATACTCAACACAGCAGCAAGGTATGGCGACAATCGCCCCTCCAAGAGCTACCCAAAGCGGAAGCTGCTACCCGAATTCAATGAGGAGGCCTCAGACCCCCCACAACCAAATAAGCAGCCACCTGGTCGGATAGACAACCCCTCTACCAACACAGAGCGGCATACAACGCCACTCACAATACAATACGCAACCCATACGAGGGCTGCACCCAAAGGATGGCGCAACAAGATCCATCTATGGACCACGCAAGCGCGCCCCAGCATACAATGCAACACAACAAACACTCGAACAACGTGGTACACCCAGCTACAGGGGTGCCGCACACCCCCTATGTTTCGCCGATGAGGTGCTGGACCATGAATTTCCAGAGGGATTCAAGCCCGTAAACATAGAGGCATATGACGGAACAACAGACCCTGCGGTCTGGATTGAGGACTACATCCTTCATATCCATATGGCTCGAGGAGATGATCTCCACGCCATCAAGTATCTACCCCTCAAGCTCAAAGGGCTAGCTCGTCACTGGCTCAAAGGCCTCCCCGAAAACTCCATTGGAAGTTGGGAAGAGCTAGAAGACGCCTTTCGGGCAAATTTTCAAGGGACTTATGTTCGACCTCCGGATGCAGACGATTTGAGTCATATAACTCAACAGCCCGGAGAGTCAGCCCGAAAGCTTTGGAACAGGTTTCTTACTAAAAAGAACCAGATTGTCGACTGTCCGGACGCCGAAGCCTTGGCAGCTTTCAAGCATAGCGTCCATGACGAATGGCTCGCCAGACACCTCGGCCAAAATAAGCGGAGAACGATGGCCGCATTAACAAACCTCATGACCCGCTTTTGCGCGGGTGAGGACAGCTGGCTAGCCAGATGCAGCACCAGCGACCCCAGTACATCTGAAGTTAGAGATGGAAACGGGAAATCCCGGCGCAACAGCAATAACAAGCGCCGGATTAAAGAAGACATCATGAAGGGCACGGCAGTAAATGCCGGATTCAAAGGCTCTCGGCCAGGTCAAAAGCCGCCCCCTAAAGGCACCAGGGATGAACTGTCCAGCCTCAACAAAATTCTGGACCAAGTATGTCAGATCCATAGTACGCCTGGTAAACCCGCTAATCATACCCACAGAGAATGTTGGGTCTTCAAGCAGTCCGGCAAGCTCAACGCCGTACACAAGGGGGAGGATACACCAAGTGAAGACGAGGACGAGCCTCCCAAACAAGACGCGGCGGAGCAAAAGAAATTTCCACCAGAAGTCAAAACAGTAAATGTGTTACACGTGATCAAGGGAAAAAACAACGCGGCACTCTCAGGAACATATACCCAAGTGCCTGTCACTGCAAAGTCCTGCCACTGGTCGTCTCAAACGATCACTTTCGACCATCGCGATTACTCAGCAAGTATCCGACACGCAGGATGGGCTGCCCTGGTATTAGACCGAGTAATTGCCGGATATCACTTCACACGAGTCTTGATGGACGGTGGCAGTAGCCTAAACCTAATATATTAGGATACAATCCGCGGGATGGGGTTAGATCCAACACAAATTTGCCATAGCAATACTACCTTTAAAGGAGTAACACCAGGCCCAGGGACCCATTGTACGGGCTCCCTCTCATTACAAGTTACATTCGGCTCCCCGGATAACTTCCGTCGCGAGCATTTAACTTTCCACATCGCTCCGTTTCAAAGTGGCTATCAAGCACTGCTCGGACACGAAGCTTTTTCTCGCTTTAATGCAATACCACACTATGCCTCCCTCACACTCAAGATGCCCGGTCCACATGGCATCATTACAGTGCACGGAGATATCAAGCGCTCTCTGTGCGCCGAAGAGAGTGAGGCTGCCTTGGCAGCCGAACATTAAAGGCGTCCGGACCAGCGATCGAGTCCGGCGCCGCTATTTACACCGAATAAGTGACCACACCCCTATTTGTCAATACAAGGGGCTCAACGCACGCAGACAAGTGGCAATTTCTTATCATCTTCAATTATACATGGTTTCTTTAAAAACCACCTTTTTGCACGACAACTTTCTCACTTAACTTCCTCTCTTTTACAGACGATCATCGTGCTACACCCATCCAGGATACAGCACAACGGAGACACAGGTGCAGACGTGCAGCAGGGACCCGTTCAAAGGATTCTTTTTAGATTAAGACCCTGCGTAAACCTTTTTTACTGTCTCTTGTTGATACATATCCACCGTTGTGAAGGATGCTGACGTCTTGGCATGTGGCCACGCCAGAACAATGCACGTACCTGGACACAAGGGGCTTCTTACAAAGGCCATTATTTAGGCCCGGTTTATACCACAAAGACCGAATACCCTAGGGAGTGTTCGGCATTGCGAGTTTGGCCCTATATGCATCAGCTCCGAATCATTGTCTTTGGTCAAATGTTGGGTTTGCCCGGCTCCTGTGTTTTGGTGCCTTATGTTCCGCTTGACCGGCTAAGGTAGCACCAGGAGAACTACTGCGATTGTGCCCTGGTTCATCCGGACGAGCACCTCAGTAGAGAAAGCCGAAAACTGACTGTCATGATATAGCGTGAGACTGGTCAACCACTCGATGACCTATGGGAATGCTAGAATTCCTCCGCCTAAATGAAGGGCCGTTTTCCGGCCAGGCATGTATGCACCCCGAGATCGGGAGAGTGCAGAGCCACCATGGGCTATCTAGTAGCCCCACTGTCAAACTCCTATGGCTAAGTGAAAGTGTTAAAGCATTATAGTCCGGTTGCCTCGCTCGCTCCGCTATCACCTCCTTAATAGGACCAAGACGTTGGGTTAAGTGTGAACGTGTGTTTTTGCTAGCACCTCCGCATTATATGCGTGGGGGTTGAAGCCGACGACTGCAATCTTTCAGGTTATACACACGTATACAAAAACGGCCGCCCAGGAGGCATCATATTACTTTCAGGCAAAAGTATAAAAATAGCCTTATCAAACTCTATAAAAGCATTTCGCTTACAATGAGATTACATATCACTCAAACATAATATTTTTTGAGCACTGGGCCTCTACCAAACGGGCACCCTCAAGAACTTCTTCATAGTGCACAGCAGCCTTTCGACCTATGGCCGAATCCCGCGCTGCAACATTGGTAGCATCCATCTCCGCCCAGTATGCCTTGACACGGGCAAAGGCCATCCGTGCGCCCTCTATGCACGCCGACCTCTTCATCGCATCAATGCGCGGCACCACATCAAGTAACTGCTGCACCAAGCTGAAATAGCTGTTCGGTTTTGACCCTTCCGGCCATAACTGATCCACAACAGACCTCATGGAGAGTCCGGACAACCTATTTAGTTCGGCCCATTCGGCTAATTGGTCAGTCAATGACAGCGGACGCTCGGGAGAATGGAATTGTCTCCAAAACAGCTGATCTACTTCACGGTCCGTCTGACCCTGGAAGTACTTGGCCGCATCGGCAGCGCTCGCCGCCAAATCCATATACACATCCTCCGAACTCCACAGCCGATCCAGAGGGGCATACCGTGGATCTCCGAATCTCCTCTGCAACATAAAGGATTTCCTAGCTATAATATCCCCGGCTTCCCGCAGCTCCTCCTTCTTTGCCCTCATAGCAGAGCGGTGGTCTTTTCTCGTCGCAGCAGCCTTCTCAAGGTCCAATGCATTCACCTGGTTTTCCTTTTCAAGAACCCGGCAACGGTCGGCGGTGGCTTTTAATTCTTTGGCCATCTTGGCCATCTTGTCTCGGCTCTCGCCATGTGCGGCCTTCTCGGCTTGCAACTCTTCGGCCGCCTTCAAAGCAGCCGCATTACCCAACCTCGCGTGTTCCTTGGCTCGGGCAAATTCTGCCCGCAAGGCTTCAACAGTGGCAGCTCCATCTACAGTCACAACATATTTAAGATGCTGGCATCATACTGCTCTTCCTATTGTGGCGTTTATCAGATAATGACACTTACCCTATGCCTCGTCAAGCCTTTTGTTAACAAGCTCGATGTCGGCGTCTGCCGCATCCAACTGCCGTTCTAAATGGGCAAACTCGCTAGTCCGGCTATGAAGGAAATATGCCCTAGAGGCAATAATAAAGCTATTATTTATTTCCTTATATCATGATAAATGTTTATTATTCATGCTAGAATTGTATTAACCGGAAACATAATACATGTGTGAATACATAGACAAACAAAGTGTCACTAGTATGCCTCTACTTGACTAGCTCGTTAATCAAAGATGGTTATGTTTCCTAACCATAAACAAGTAGTTGTTATTTGATTAACGGGATCACATCATTAAGTGAATGATCTGATTGACATGACCCATTCCACTAGCTTAGCACCCGATCGTTTAGTATGTTGCTATTGCTTTCTTCATGACTTATACATGTTCCTATGACTATGAGATTATGCAACTCCCGTTTACCAGAGGAACACTTTGTGTGCTACCAAACGTCACAATGTAACTGGGTGATTATAAAGGAGCTCTATAGGTGTCTCCAAAGGTACATGTTGGGTTGGCGTATTTCGAGATTAGGATTTGTCACTCCGATTGTCGGAGAGGTATCTCTGGGCCCTCTCGGTAATGCACATCACTTAAGCCTTGCAAGCACTGCAACCAATGAGTTAGTTGCGGGATGATGTATTACAGAACGAGTAAAGAGACTTGCCGGTAACGAGATTGAACTAGGTATTTGGAATACCGATGATCGAATCTCGGGCAAGTAACATACCGATGACAAAGGGAACAACGTATGTTGTTATGCGGTCTGACCGATAAAGATCATCGTAGAATATGTAGGAGCCAATATGAGCATCCAGGTTCCGCTATTGGTTATTGACCGGAGACATGTCTCGGTCATGTCTACATTGTTCTCGAACCCGTAGGGTCCGCACGCTTAAGGTTACGATGACAGTTATATTATGAGTTTATACATTTTGATGTACCGAAGTTTGTTCGGAGTCCCGGATGTGATCACGGACATGATGAGGAGTCTCGAAATGGTCGAGACATAAAGATTGATATATTGGAAGCCTATGTTTGGATACCGGAAGTGTTCCGGGTGAAATCGGGATTTTACCGGAGTACCGGGAGGTTACCGGAACCCCCCCGGGAGCTAAATGGGCCATGATGGGCCTTAGTGGAAAAGAGAAGAGGCAGCCCTACATGGGCCGCGCGCCCCTCCCCTCCCTTGGTCCGAATAGGACAAGGAGAGGGGGTCCCTCTCTCTCTTTTCCCCCGTCCGCGAATCCTATTCCAACTAGGATTGGGGGGGGGGAATCCTACTCCCAGAGGGAGTAGGACTCTCCTGGCGCGCCCTCCTTGGCCGGCTGCCTCCCCCCCTTTAGTCCTTTATATATGGAGGCAGGGGCACCCCAGAGACACACAAGTTGATCCATGTGATCTATTCCTTAGCCGTGTGCGGCGCCCCAGCCACCATAGTCCTCAATAATATTGTAGCGGTGCTTAGGCGAAGCCCTGCAGCAGTAGTACGTCAAGATCGTCACCACGCCGTCGTGCTGACGGAACTCTTCCCCGACACTTTGCTGGATCGGAGTCCGGGGATCGTCATCGAGCTGAACGTGTGCTAGAACTCGGAGGTGCCGTAGTTTCGGTGCTTGATCGGTCGGATCGTGAAGATGTACGACTACATCAACCAAACGCTTCCGTTGTCGATCTACTAGGTATGTAGATCATACTCCCCCTCTCGTTGCTATGCATCACCATGATCTTGCGTGTGCGTAGGAATTTTTTTGAAATTACTATGAAACCCAACAGTGGTATCAGAGCCTAGGTTTTATTTGTTGATGTTATATGCACGAGTAGAACACAAGTGAGTTGTGGGCGATATAAGTCATACTGCTTACCAGCATGTCATACTTTGGTTCGGCAGTATTGTTGGACGAAGCGGCCCGGACCGACATTACGCGTACGCTTACGCGAGACCGGTTCTCCCGACGTGCTTTGCACGTAGGTGGCTTGCGGGTGACAGTTTCTCCAACTTTAGTTGAATCGAGTGTGGCTATGCCCGGTCCTTGCGAAGGTTAAAACAGCACCAACTTGACAAACTATCGTTGTGGTTTTGATGCGTAGGTAAGATTGGTTCTTGCTTAAGCCTGTAGCAGCCACGTAAAAACTTGCAACAACAAAGTAGAGGACGTCTAACTTGTTTTTGCAGGGCATGTTGTGATGTGATATGGTCAAGACATGATGCTAAATTTTATTGTATGAGATGATCATGTTTTGTAACCGAGTTATCGGCAACTGGCAGGAGCCATATGGTTGTCGCTTTATTGTATGCAATGCAATCGCGCTGTAATGCTTTACTTTATCACTAAACGGTAGCGATAGTCGTGGAAGCACAAGCTCAGCGAGACGACAACGATGCTACGATGGAGATCAAGGTGTCGCGCCGGTGACGATGATGATCACGACGGTGCTTCGGAGATGGAGATCACAAGCACAAGATGATGATGGCCATATCATATCACTTATATTGATTGCATGTGATGTTTATCTTTTATGCATCTTATCTTGCTTTGATGGACGGTAGCATTATAAGATGATCTCTCACTAAATTATCAAGTAGTGTTCTCCCTGAGTATGCACCGTTGCGAAAGTTCTTCATGCTGAGACACCACGTGATGATCGGGTGTGATAGGCTCTATGTTCAAATACAATGGGTGCAAAACAGTTGCACACGCGGAATACTCAGGTTAAACTTGACGAGCCAAGCATATACAGATATGGCCTCGGAACACGGAGACCGACAGGTCGAGCGTGAATCATATAGTAGATATGATCAACATAAAGATGTTCACCAATGAAACTACTCCATCTCACGTGATGATCGGATATGGTTTAGTTGATTTGGATCACGTAATCACTTAGAAGATTAGAGGGATGTCTATCTAAGTGGGAGTTCTTTAAGTAAATTAACTGAACTTAAATTTATCATGATACTTAGTACCTGATTAGTATCTTGCTTGTTTATGTTTGATTGTAGATAGATGGCTCGTGCTGTTGTTCCGTTGAATTTTAATGCGTTCCTTGAGAAAGCAAAGTTGAAAGATGATGGTAGCAATTACACGGACTGGGTCCGTAACTTGAGGATTATCCTCATTGCTGCACAGAAGAATTACGTCCTGGAAAGCACCGCCGGGTGCCAGGCCTGCTGCAAGAGTAACGCCGGATGTTATGAACGTCTGGCAGAGCAAAGCTGATGACTACTCAATAGTTCAGTGTGCCATGCTTTACGGCTTAGAATCGGGACTTCAACGAGGTTTTGAACGTCATGGAGCATATGAGATGTTCCAGGAGTTGAAGTTAATATTTCAAGCAAATGCCTGGATTGAGAGATACGAAGTCTCCAATAAGTTCTATAGCTGCAAGATGGAGGAGAACAGTTCTGTCAGTGAGCATATACTCAAAATGTCTGGGTATAATAATCACTTGATTCAGTTGGGAGTTAATCTTCCAGATGACTGCGTCATTGACAGAATTCTCCAATCACTGCCACCAAGCTACAAGAGCTTCGTGATGAACTATAATATGCAAGGGATGAATAAGACTATTCCCGAGCTCTTCGCGATGCTGAAAGCTGCGGAGGTAGAAATCAAGAAGGAGCATCAAGTGTTGATGGTCAACAAGACCACTAGTTTCAAGAAAAAGGGCAAAGGGAAGAAGAAGGGGAACTTCAAAAAGAACGGCAAGCAAGTTGCTAATCAAGAGAAGAAACCCAAACCTGGACCTAAGCCTGAAACTGAGTGCTTCTATTGCAAGCAGACTGGTCACTAGAAGCGGAACCGCCCCAAGTATTTGGCGGATAAGAAGGATGGCAAGGTGAACAAAGGTATATGTGATATACATGTTATTGATGTGTACCTTACTAATGCTCGCAGTAGCACCTGGGTATTTGATACTGGTTATGTTGCTAATATTTGCAACTCGAAACAGGGACTACGGATTAAGCGAAGATTGGCTAAGGACGAGGTGACGATGCACGTGGGAAACGGTTCCAAAGTCGATGTGATCGCAGTCGGCACGCTACCTCTACATCTACCTTCGGGATTAATATTAGACCTAAATAATTGTTATTTGGTGCCAGCGTTAAGCATGAACATTATATGTGGATCTTGTTTGATGCGAGATGGTTATTCATTTAAATCAGAGAATAATGGTTGTTCTATTTATATGAGTAATATCTTTTATGGTCATGCACCCTTGAAGAGTGGTCTATTCTTGTTAAATCTCGATAGTAGTAATACACATATTCATAATGTTGAAGCCAAAAGATGCAGAGTTGATAATGATAGTGCAACTTATTTGTGGCACTGCCGTTTAGGTCATATCGGTGTAAAGCGCATGAAGAAACTCCATGCTGATGGACTTTTGGAACCACTTGATTATGAATCACTTGGTACTTGCGAACCGTGCCTCATGGGCAAGATGACTAAAACGCCGTTCTCCGGTACTATGGAGAGAGCAACAGATTTGTTGGAAATCATACATACAGATGTATGTGGTCCGATGAATATTGAGGCTCGTGGCGGATATCGTTATTTTCTCACCTTCACAGATGATTTAAGCAGATATGGGTATATCTACTTAATGAAACATAAGTCTGAAACGTTTGAAAAGTTCAAGGAATTTCAGAGTGAAGTTGAAAATCATCGTAACAAGAAAATAAAGTTTCTACGATCTGATCGTGGAGGAGAATATTTGAGTTACGAGTTTGGTGTACATTTGAAAAATTGTGGAATAGTTTCGCAACTCACGCCACCAGGAACACCACAGCGTAATGGTGTGTCTGAACGTCGTAATCATACTTTACTGGATAGGGTGCGATCTATGATGTCTCTTACTGATTTACCGCTATCGTTTTGGGGATACGCTCTAGAGACGGCCGCATTCACGTTAAATAGGGCACCATCAAAATCCGTTGAGACGACGCCTTATGAACTGTGGTTTGGCAAGAAACCAAAGTTGTCGTTTCTGAAAGTTTGGGGCTGCGATTCTTATGTGAAAAAGCTTCAACCTGATAAGCTCGAACCCAAATCGGAGAAATGTGTCTTCATAGGATATCCAAAGGAAACTATTGGATACACCTTCTATCACAGATCCGGAGGCAAGACTTTTGTTGCTAAATTCAGAAACTTTCTGGAGAAGGAGTTTCTCTCGAAAGAAGTGAGTGGGAGGAAAGTAGAACTTGACGAGGTAACTGTACCTGCTCCCTTATTGGAAAGTAGTGCATCACAGAAAACTGTTTCTGTGACACCTACACCAGTTAGTGAGGAAGCTAATGATGATGATCATGAAACTTCAGAACAAGATACTACTAAACCTCGTAGATCAACCAGAGTAAGATCCGCACCAGAGTGGTACGGTAATCCTGTTCTGGAATTCATGCTACTAGATCATGATGAACCTACGAACTATGAAGAAGCGATGGTGAGCCCAGATTCCGCAAAGTGGATTGAAGCCATGAAATCTGAGATGGGATCCATGTATGAGAACAAAGTATGGACTTTGGTTGACTTGCCCGATGATCGGCAAGCAATTGAGAATAAATGGATCTTCAAGAAGAAGACTGACGCTGACGGTAATATTACTGTCTACAAAGCTCGACTTGTCGCAAAAGGTTTTCGGCAAGTTCAAGGGATTGACTACGATGAGACCTTCTCACCCGTAGCGATGCTTAAGTCTGTCCGAATCATGTTAGCAATTGCCGCATTTTATGATTATGAAATTTGGCAGATGGATGTCAAAACTGCATTCCTGAATGGATTTCTGGAAGAAGAGTTGTATATGATGCAACCAAAAGGTTTTGTCGATCCAAAGGGAGCTAACAAAGTATGCAAGCTCCAGCGATCCATTTATGGACTGGTGCAAGCCTCTCGGAGTTGCAATAAACGCTTTGATAGTGTGATCAAAGCATTTGGTTTTATACAGACTTTTGGAGAAGCCTGTATTTACAAGAAAGTGAGTGGGAGCTCTTTAGCATTTCTGATATTATATGTAGATGACATATTACTAATTGGAAATGATATAGAATTTCTGGATGGCATAAAGGGATACTTGAATAAGAGTTTCTCAATGAAAGACCTCGGTGAAGCTGCTTACATATTAGGCATTAAGATCTATAGAGATAGATCAAAACGCTTAATTGGACTTTCACAAACCACATACCTTGACAAAGTTTTGAAGAAGTTCAAAATGGATCAAGCAAAGAAAGGGTTCTTGCCTGTGTTACAAGGTGTGAACTTGAGTAAGACTCAATGCCCGACCACTGCAGAAGATAGAGAGAATATGAAAGATGTTCCCTATGCATCAGCCATAGGATCTATCATGTATGCAATGCTGTGTACCAGACCTGATGTGTGCCTTGCTATAAGTCTAGCAGGGAGGTACCAAAGTAATCCAGGAGTGGGTCACTGGACAGCGGTCAAGAACATCGTGAAATACCTGAAAAGGACTAAGGATATGTTTCTCATATATGGAGGTGACAAAGAGGTCATCGTAAAAGGTTACGTTGATGCAAGCTTTGACACTGATCCGGACGATTCTAAATCGCAAACCAGATACGTGTTTACATTAAACGGTGGAGCTGTCAGTTGGTGCAGTTCTAAACAAAGCGTTGTAGCGGGATCTACATGTGAAGCGGAGTACATAGCTGCTTCGGAAGCAGCAAATGAAGGAGTCTGGATGAAGGAGTTCATATCCGATCTAGGTGTCATACCTAGTGCATCGGGTCCAATGAAAATATTTTGTGACAATACTGGTGCAATTGCCTTGGCAAAGGAATTCAGATTTCAGAAGAAAACTGAAAGTGCAACTATCCCTAGGTGGTTTTGGTAATTCATAACAACATATAGCTCATTGAGCTAATGCTATTCCAAGATGATTATTTCAGGAAAGCTCAATGATTGGCATGGCATGGATGTGAAAGTGGAACCCTCAAAATGCTAAGGAAAAAGGATTGGCTCAAGCTCAAAAGCTCAAGACTCTTCATTTTATATTTTAGTGATCCAAGATCACATTGAGTCTTTAGGAAAATCCAATACTATCAAGGAGGGATGAGGTGTTGCATAATGAGCCTCTTGCTTCATGTGCTTAGTGATATGCTCCAAAAACCCTCAACTACTTTCCCATATCCACATATGACCTAAACCCTAAGCCAAACTCGGTCCTACCGATTCTTCCTATCCGGCGCCACCGAGTTTCACTTGTCATTAGCCACTGCCAAACCCTAGCAATTCGGTTCTACCGATAGGGATCTCGGTCTCACCGAGATGGGATTGCAAACTCTCTGTTTCCCTTTCGTAACTTTTCAGTCTCACCGAAAGAGCGAATCGGTCCCACCGAGATTGCAATGTAAATTTAGTGTTTCCCCTTTGTAACTTTTCGGTCTCACTGAAAGAGAAAATCGGTCCCACCGAGGTTGCCTGACCAACTCTCTGGTTAGCTAATTACCAAATTCGGTCTCACCGAGTTTGTGTAATCGGTCTCACCGAGATTACGTTATGCCCAAACCCTAACCATATCGGTCCTACCGAGTTGCATGTCAGTCCCACCGAAAATCTCTAACGGTCACTAGCTTTACATTTTCGGTCCGACCGAGTTTGTTGATTCGGTCCCACCGAGATTGGAAAACTGTGTAAAGGTTGGATTTTGTGTGGAGGCTATATATACCCCTCCACCTCCTCTTCATTCGAAGAGAGAGCCATCAGAACACATACACCATTCCAACTCGTATGTTCTGAGAGAGAACCACCTACTCATGTGTTGAGACCAAGATATTCCATTCCTACCATATGAATCTTGATCTCTAGCCTTCCCAAGTTGCTTTCCACTCAAATCTTCTTTCCACCAAATCCAAATCCTATGAGAGAGAGTTGAGTGTTGGGGAGACTATCATTTGAAGCACAAGAGCAAGGAGTTCATTACCTACACACCATTTGTTACTTCTTGGAGAGTGGTGTCTCCTAGATTGGCTAGGTGTCACTTGGGAGCCTCCGACAAGATTGTGGAGTTGAACCAAGGAGTTTGTAAGGGCAAGGAGATCGCCTACTTCGTGAAGATCTACCGCTAGTGAGGCAAGTCCTGTGTGGGCGATGGCCATGGTGGGATAGACAAGGTTGCTTCTTCGTGGACCCTTTGTGGGTGGTTGCTTCTTCGTGGACCCTTCGTGGGTGGAGCCCTGTGTGGACTCTCGCAACCGTTACCCTTTGTGGGTGGAGCCCTGTGTGGACTCGCGCAACCGTTACCCTTTGTGGGTTGAAGTCTCCATCAATGTGGATGTAGGATAGCACCACCTATCCGAACCACGGGAAAAACATCCGTGTCTCCAATTGCGTTTGAATTCTCCAAACCCTTCCCTTTACATTCTTGCAAGTTGCATGCTTTACTTTTCGCTGCCAATATACTCTTTGCATGCTTGCTTGAACTGTGTGATGATTGCTTGACTTGTCCTAAAATAGCTAAAATCTGCCAAGAACTAAAATTGGGAAAAGGTTAAGTTTTTATTTGGTCAAGTAGTCTAATCACCCCCCTCTAGACATACTTTCGATCCTACAAGTGGTATCAAAGCTTTGGTCTCCATTTGCTTTGATCTCCATAGCTTTGGTGGTCATAGCCTTGGTTTCACAACCTAGGAGAGTATGGCGTCTAGCGAGGGAAATTACCACCGTAGAGGTCCCTACATTGATGGTACTAATTTTGCTAGTTGGAAGCATAAAATGAAAATGCATATTCTTGGACATAACCCCGCCGTTTGGGCTATTGTGTGTGTTGGTTTGCAAGGTGACTTCTTTGATGGGAGAGAACCAAACCGTGAAGCTACCGCGGATGACTTGAAGATGTTGCAATACAATGCTCAAGCTTGTGATATTCTCTTCAATGGATTGTGCCCCGAAGAATTCAACAAAATCAGCCATCTTGAGAATGCGAAGGAAATTTGGGACACTTTGATTGATATGCATGAAGGTACCGACTCTGTCAAGGAATCCAAGTTGGATGTGCTTCAAAGCCAACTTCACAAGTTCAAGATGAAGGATGGTGAAGGTGTCGCTGAAATGTACTCTAGGCTTGCTCTCATCACAAATGAGATTGCCGGCTTAGGAAGTGAAGAGATGACCGACAGATTCATCATCAAGAAGATTCTAAGAGCCTTGGATGGAAAATATGATACCGTGTGCACATTGATCCAAATGATGCCCAATTACAAAGATCTCAAGCCAACGGAGGTGATTGGAAGAATTGTTGCTCATGAGATGTCACTTAAGGATAAAGAGGAACTTCACAA
The DNA here is from genome assembly GCF_056163025.1 of Triticum urartu. NCBI lineage: Eukaryota > Viridiplantae > Streptophyta > Magnoliopsida > Poales > Poaceae > Triticum > Triticum urartu. The sequence continues at coordinate 571,403,694 of NC_141879.1, read as the reverse complement.
CAAATCAAGTGGTGCCTATAAAGCCTCATGTGAAGCCCCTACATCATCAAGTGAGAAACAAGACTTCAATGAATAATTGAGCTTAATGGTGAAGAACTTCAACAAGTTCTACAAGAGTAGAAGCAAAGATAGAAGCTTCAAGTCAAGGTCCTACAATGACAAAAGATCTTCTAGTCGAGAGCGAAACTGCTACAGTTGTGGAAGACCCGGACACTATTCCAATGAGTGTACGGCTCCCTACAAGAGAAGAGAAGATTCTCCAAAAAGAAGAAGCAAAGAATCACCACCAAGAGAGAGGAGGAGTAGAGATGATCGTTATGAACGAAGATACTCACGGAGAAGCAAGGATTCGGAAAGGAAGGAAAAATCATCAAGGAGCTACACAAGACGAAGACATCAAGCTCATATTGGTGAATGGGTATCCGGCTCCGACTCCGACAGCCACTCCGAGAGAAGTTATCACTCCGACTCCGAAGATACTCAAGATGAAGGTGTTGCTGGTCTAGCACTTGTGTCAACCAACTCCTACGGCATATTTGACTCACCAAATGAAGGAATTGGAAGATGCTTCATGGCCAAAGGTCCTAAGGTAACACACCCGAGTATGTTGATTTCAATAGTGATGAAGATGACTTGTTAGGTGATGATTTGCTTGTTGACAACTCTAGTGATGAATACTATGATGAAACGTCAATTAAACATGCTAATCAAGATAAAATGAATGACAATGATAAGGAGAAGATTGAGGCTCTAACTAAAGAGCTAAACACTCTTAAGTTAGCTCATGAAACTATCTTCGAAGATCATCGAGAACTTTTAAGAGCTCATGAGAAATTACGCTTTGAAAAGCTCAATCTTGAGCAAGAGCATGAGTTCTTAAAAGCAATCAATGATGATCTCCGCAAGAAAAGCTCTTCTTACATTGCCAAGCATTTACTCTTATCCACTTACATGCCTCAAGTCAAGTCTAGTAACAAGAACAAGAAAGATTCTTCCTCTAGCAGTAACGATGATCATGCTAAATCCAATATTGTTGCTTCTAGTAGTTCTCTTGATTCCACTAATGATTCTCTTAGCCAAGTTACACTTGAGCAAGAAAATAGTTTATTGAAGGGAATTATAGAGAAAGGAGTATACAAAAGCCTTGTCGGGAGTAAGCAATTTGAGGAAATTGTGCGCAAGCAAGGAATGCACCGGAAGAATCAAGGTGTTGGTTTTGAACGAAAGTTCAATGCCAATGGAGTTTAGTGGGAAGAAGATCAATACCCCAAGACAAAGTTTGTTCCTCAACAAGAGAAGTATGATACTTCTTTCAAGGGGACACAAGCTCAAGATGATCTTCCACCACAAGACTACAAGCAAAAAGGCAAGGACAAGCTTCAAGAGGAAATTGACGCATTTGAAGAAGCTCCTAAGACCTTAGTCAAGTGGATTCCCAAGACTACTTCAAGTTCCACTTCATCAAGTACGACTACAACTCCAAGGATTCCCATCAAGATGATGTGGATCCAAAAGAAGAAGAACTAGAGAGTTCTTGAGGGTGACTCCGCCAACATACTTCACTCTTATCATTTTGGCAAGAACAAGTGCAATCAACTTCCACATCTTGCACTAGTTCAAGGAGTCACAAACCCTCTTGTTGGTAAGACAAGGGACAAGGTAACCTAAAAGTTTTCATGGACATCATCTTTTGTGTGCATCACTCTATGTCTATGGATATCCTTGTTTGTTCCTTGTGGGACTAACCCATGTAGGTATTGAAAGTGCAATTCACTCAAATGGATAGCTCCAAGTGATCTACATCAACATTGAGCATCCACATCTTCAACATCTACATGAAGTCATCATCGACAAAACCCAAGGTTAGTTCATCCCTCTTAGGGGGGATATCACATCTAGGGGGAGCTTTACTCTAAGACTTGAGCTAAAGCAACTCTAAAGATGTGAACACAATAATGCTTTATGTAAAAGTGGTAACCCCACTTGAGCTTAAATGATGAGTATGACCTATGATCAAGTGCTCTCACTTGACTCCTAAGTCAATATACTCATATATAGATGACCTTGTCATCGCAAATTGCTTGATAGATGCTAGAATTGGTTGTGCATGCCTTGCCACATATTTCATTTGCCATCTTATTGTGTGAGCATGCTGGTTGCATATTCTACTCATTCGAGGACATCCACTTGTTGTTTTGATTGTTTGGTTTTATTTTCTTTTGCCAAGTGGATGGACAAGAATGCCTAAGTACCTCCTCTAGCTATCTATGCTTTTCTCATCTCAAACTCTATTCATGCTGCATCACAAAATTTGATCAAGTCAGATTCGAACCACTCTGTGTGAGGAGCGCTCGGAGTCCCCGATTCGTCATAGACTTAAACTTCCAAAACCTCTTTATGATTCTCGGTCTGACCGATACCCCACTTTCGGTCCTACCGAGATCATTAAGTTGATCTAGGTTTTCGATCTCGGTGCAACCGATTTGAACATTTCGGTCACACCGAGTTTCAGTAACTGCCTGCAGTTATGAATCTTGGTGCCACCGAGTTGTTCCACTCGGTCACACCGACAGGGTCGGGCTATATATAGTCACAGGCAAAATTTGGAAATTTCTCCAAACCCCTTCGCCCGCGCGATAGCCTGCTCTGCCAACGTGGTCTCCGGATCGTCTTCTCGCCGCCAGCCGCCTCCAGTCGCTGGTCTCCGTCGCCGTCAACGGGAATCTGCCCCGCTGTTGCCGCCGTAGCGAGTCTCCGCCGAACTAGGGTATGGACTCGATCACAGTGCTATTCCCCGTCCGATTCCTAGCACATTGTGTTCTTCATGATTCTTGCCACGATTGAAACACTCCTATCCAGTCAATACGCCCGTAGATTAGCTTTGATTCGAAAATTTTAGGGTTAGGTTTCCGCCGAAACCATCTCGGACCCACCGAGTTGAAAAACTCGGTCCCACCGATTTGGCTTATGCCATTGCACAAGTGAGACTCGGTCTGACCGAGAATTACTTATCGGTGTGACCGATTTTGGAACTCTGTGAAACCCTAGCAGTCTCGGTGCCACCGAACTGTGACTCGGTCCTACCGAGTTCACTAGTTCAGGTTCCAAAACTGCTTCGGTATCACCGAGTTTGAAAATCGGTAGATCCGAGATGATTTCAGTGGGAAACTAAAACTAAGTTTTTGGATCATTCTTTTGCAAAAATCTCTGCATTTTGTGATGCTCATCTTTTCTACCACATCTATAAACTGTTCACAGGGTCAGCAGTCAGAGTTTGCAGCATGTCTGATCAAAGTGACAGCCAGAACATGTCAGATCAGCGGGTGCACATGAGTGAGGGCACTAGTCCCTCCAGCTCTTCAGATGAGGGCAGCAGGAGCACCCCTAGCAACTTGCCAAAAGCTGCCACCAGACAGAGGAAGAAGAGAACTTCTGATTCCGAAGATGAAGATTATGTGGCAGAGGAAGAGGCCACATCAAAGAGAGTTGAGCCAGCTCAAGGCACAAAGCCAGGGCTGAAAATCAAAAGGCCAGCAGGCAGGCAGCCCATGTCAAAGGCAAGAGCTTCAACTGAGAAGCCTGCACCCAAAGAGCCAGTTGCTGCTGAGGGAAAGAAAAGAAAGGAAAGGGTCAAGAAGACCGTAGCCAGAGTGCTAGGAAAGGCTTTCATCATGGAAGAGGAAGAGGAAGAAGAGGTAGATGCACCAGCACCCAAGGCACCCAAGCTGATGGGTGATGCCATAAGATCAGGGGCTACTGCATCTAAGCCCAAAGCTGCCTCCAAGCCAAAACCAAAGAGGAATACAAGGAGCATTCCTGTAGCTGAGAAGAACAAGGCCCCAGTGCCTGAGACTGTTGCTGAAGAAGAGGATGAAGAGCAAGTTCTGAGAAAGCTCAAGCCCAAGATCCCAGACCACAACGATGCGCATCCTGTGGCTGAGGACATGAAGCTCAGGAGAGATTCAGGGCTGAGGAAGTGGAGAGAAGCAGACCCGTATGCTTCAAGGAGGAGGACTGCTGTTGACTACAGGTTCCACACTAAGGAACAGCAGGACTTCTATGAGACAGTGCTGCTTGATAAGAAGCCAATAGTCTGTGATATGAGATGGGTTGACTGGCAGTACATCAAGGACAATGAGGAGCACTATCCTGGAGTGCAAGACAACTTTATAGCTTGTGGAGTAGCTGACTTTGTTGGGCAGAAGCTCACAAAGTGGAATGAGGAGCTTATAATGCAGTTCTACTCCACAACACATTTTTATTCAGATGGGAGGATCACATGGATGTCTGAGGGTACAAGGTACCAATCCACAGTTGCTGAGTGGGCACAGATCATTAATGCCCCAGAGGAGCATGATGATGACTTGGACATATATGCCAAGAAGAAGATGGATCATAACTCTATGTCCAATATTTACAAGGAAATTCCCAATGAAGTTCTTGACACCTTCAAATTTGGGTCTGTGCATTACCTTCTGTCAGGGCTGCCAACTATCAATTGGATCTTGAGGCACACCTTATTGCCCAAGTCTGGAGATCACAAGATGATCAGAGGCCATGCTATCAACTTGCTACATGTATTTTATGTGCCTCAGAAGTTCAAGGTGATGAGCCTCATAGTGGAAACTATCAAAAGGACTGCAGCAGATCAGAAGAGGAGTTGCGGATATGCCCCTCAGATCTAGGAGCTCATTAACTCCAAGATGGGCATGGGCATATATTTATTGGACAAGGAACACCTGCCCATCCGTCCAGATTTTGAGGACAATCAAGTTGTCATGACTGAGAACGAGCCATCATCTGCCCAAGCATACGCAAAGAAGGAGAAGGCAAGGAAGGAGAAAGCTGCCAAGATGCCAACTCAAGAGGAGGCATCTGAGTATTTCTTGAAGACCAAACAAGAGCAGCTTGGTTACCTGATTGCATCCACCCTGCGGATTGAGCAAGGACTAGCCACCCTAACTCAAAACCAGGCAAGCCTAGAGAAAATCATGGAACAAAAGTTCTATGACTTGGATGTCAAGGTAACGGAGATTCAGACTGTAGTGGAGCAGCTCCAAGATGATATGCAGGAAAGGAGAGGCAGGACTACCACTCATGCCTTTGCCAGAGTGCCACGAGGTCCGAGGTCGTTGCTGACACAAGAGCCACCACCTCAGCACCAGCTACAGCCTCAGTTCCACCAGCTCCAGCATCTACTTCAGCTCCAACTCCAGCGTCTACTTCAGCGTCTACAGAAGCCTTCATCCTTGGAGTGATCCGGACTCCACCACCACTAGAAGATCAAGCCTGAGCATCGATCTAGTACTATGCATTTTCTAGGAACTTTTTGGTAACTTGTTGCCAAAGGGGGAGAAAAATGTATAGATCATAGGCTTCGAGAGAGAGAGAGTGTTGCTTTTCTCTTGCTTTATTTGGTGGTTTTTCAAACTTGTTTGCTTTTGAGTGCTTGAGATACTACGTCATCATTTGTGAGACATTGATGATCATGTGTTTGATCATAAGCTACACTTAATGCTTGCTTAATGCTATTATCTTATCTATCTTATGTGATCTTTCACTATTCTTGGTGATGAGTGCATGTATTTCATTCTTATCATTTTAAGCGCTCCACCAAGATGTATGTGACATGGAAGAGTAACCCATGACTCTAACTCCTTGTGCATTTGCAGTCCAAAGCAAATTTTAAAGATGCACAAATTTAGGGGGAGCTCTTACTTATCACATACTTCTCAAAGCGACGATATATTTCATGCTTATTATCATTTGTCGAAGCTTTGATCTATATGTTGTCATCAATTACCAAAAAGGGGGAGATTGGAAGTGCAACTATCCCTAGGTGGTTTTGGTAATTCATAACAACATATAGCTCATTGAGCTAATGCTATTCCAAGATGATTATTTCAGGAAAGCTCAATGATTGGCATGGCATGGATGTGAAAGTGGAACCCTCAAAATGCTAAGGAAAAAGGATTGGCTCAAGCTCAAAAGCTCAAGACTCTTCATTTTATATTTTAGTGATCCAAGATCACATTGAGTCTTTAGGAAAAGCCAATACTATCAAGGAGGGATGAGGTGTTGCATAATGAGCCTCTTGCTTCATGTGCTTAGTGATATGCTCCAAAAACCCTCAACTACTTTCCCATATCCACATATGACCTAAACCCTAAGCCAAACTCGGTCCTACCGATTCTTCCTATCCGGCGCCACCGAGTTTCACTTGTCATTAGCCACTGCCAAACCCTAGCAATTCGGTTCTACCGATAGGGATCTCGGTCTCACCGAGATGGGATTGCAAACTCTCTGTTTCCCTTTCGTAACTTTTCGGTCTCACCGAAAGAGCGAATCGGTCCCACCGAGATTGCAATGTAAATTTAGTGTTTCCCCTTTGTAACTTTTCGGTCTCACTGAAAGAGCAAATCGGTCCCACCGAGTTTGCCTGACCAACTCTCTGGTTAGCTAATTACCAAATTCGGTCTCACCGAGTTTGTGTAATCGGTCTCACCGAGATTACGTTATGCCCAAACCCTAACCATATCGGTCCTACCGAGTTGCATGTCAGTCCCACCGAAAATCTCTAACGGTCACTAGGTTTACATTTTCGGTCCGACCGAGTTTGTTGATTCGGTCCCACCGAGATTGGAAAACTGTGTAACGGTTGGATTTTGTGTGGAGGCTATATATACCCCTCCACCTCCTCTTCATTCGAAGAGAGAGCCATCAGAACACATACACCATTCCAACTCGTATGTTCTGAGAGAGAACCACCTACTCATGTGTTGAGACCAAGATATTCCATTCCTACCATATGAATCTTGATCTCTAGCCTTCCCAAGTTGCTTTCCACTCAAATCTTCTTTCCACCAAATCCAAATCCTATGAGAGAGAGTTGAGTGTTGGGGAGACTATCATTTGAAGCACAAGAGCAAGGAGTTCATTACCTACACACCATTTGTTACTTCTTGGAGAGTGGTGTCTCCTAGATTGGCTAGGTGTCACTTGGGAGCCTCCGACAAGATTGTGGAGTTGAACCAAGGAGTTTGTAAGGGCAAGGAGATCGCCTACTTCGTGAAGATCTACCGCTAGTGAGGCAAGTCCTGTGTGGGCGATGGCCATGGTGGGATAGACAAGGTTGCTTCTTCGTGGACCCTTTGTGGGTGGTTGCTTCTTCGTGGACCCTTCGTGGGTGGAGCCCTGTGTGGACTCTCGCAACCGTTACCCTTTGTGGGTGGAGCCCTGTGTGGACTCGCGCAACCGTTACCCTTTGTGGGTTGAAGTCTCCATCAACGTGGATGTAGGATAGCACCACCTATCCGAACCACGGGAAAAACATCCGTGTCTCCAATTGCGTTTGAATTCTCCAAACCCTTCCCTTTACATTCTTGCAAGTTGCATGCTTTACTTTCCGCTGCCAATATACTCTTTGCATGCTTGCTTGAACTGTGTGATGATTGCTTGACTTGTCCTAAAATAGCTAAAATCTGCCAAGAACTAAAATTGGGAAAAGGTTAAGTTTTTATTTGGTCAAGTAGTCTAATCACCCCCCTCTAGACATACTTTCGATCCTGCAAAAACCAAGCACATCAAGAGACGCTTCAATTCCATCTGGGATCTAGTCCAGGTGGGAGACATAGAGATTTGCAAGATACATACGGATATGAATGTTGCAGACCCGTTGACTAAGCCTCTTCCACGAGCAAAACATGATCAGCACCAAGGCTCCATGGGTGTTAGAATCATTACTGTGTAATCTAGATTATTGACTCTAGTGCAAGTGGGAGACTGAAGGAAATATGCCCTAGAGGCAATAATAAAGCTATTATTTATTTCCTTATATCATGATAAATGTTTATTATTCATGCTAGAATTGTATTAACCGGAAACATAATACATGTGTGAATACATAGACAAACAAAGTGTCACTAGTATGCCTCTACTTGACTAGCTCGCTAATCAAAGATGGTTATGTTTCCTAACCATAAACAAGTAGTTGTTATTTGATTAACGGGATCACATCATTAAGTGAATGATCTGATTGACATGACCCATTCCACTAGCTTAGCACCCGATCGTTTAGTATGTTGCTATTGCTTTCTTCATGACTTATACATGTTCCTATGACTATGAGATTATGCAACTCCCGTTTACCAGAGGAACACTTTGTGTGCTACCAAACGTCACAACGTAACTGGGTGATTATAAAGGAGCTCTACAGGTGTCTCCAAAGGTACATGTTGGGTTGGCGTATTTCGAGATTAGGATTTGTCACTCCGATTGTCGGAGAGGTATCTCTGGGCCCTCTCGGTAATGCACATCACTTAAGCCTTGCAAGCACTGCAACCAATGAGTTAGTTGCGGGATGTTGTATTACAGAACGAGTAAAGAGACTTGCCGGTAACGAGATTGAACTAGGTATTTGGAATACCGATGATCGAATCTCGGGCAAGTAACATACCGATGACAAAGGGAACAACGTATGTTGTTATGCGGTCTGACCGATAAAGATCTTCGTAGAATATGTAGGAGCCAATATGAGCATCCAGGTTCCGCTATTGGTTATTGACCGGAGACATGTCTCGGTCATGTCTACATTGTTCTCGAACCCGTAGGGTCCGCATGCTTAAGGTTACGATGACAGTTATATTATGAGTTTATACATTTTGATGTACCGAAGTTTGTTCGGAGTCCCGGATGTGATCACGGACATGACGAGGAGTCTCGAAATGGCCAAGACATAAAGATTGATATATTGGAAGCCTATGTTTGGATACCGGAAGTGTTCCGGGTGAAATCGGGATTTTACCGGAGTACCGGGAGGTTACCGGAACCCCCCCGGGAGCTAAATGGGCCATGATGGGCCTTAGTGGAAAAGTGAAGAGGCAGCCCTACATGGGCCGCGCGCCCCTCCCCTCCCTTGGTCCGAATAGTACAAGGAGAGGGGGCGGCCCCTCTCTCTCTTTTCCCCCCTCCGCGAATCCTATTCCAACTAGGATTGGGGGGGATCCTACTCCCAGAGGGAGTAGGACTCTCCTGGCGCGCCCTCCTTGGCCGGCTGCCTCCCCCCCTTTAGTCCTTTATATACGGAGGCAGGGGCACCCCAGAGACACACAAGTTGATCCACGTGATCTATTCCTTAGCCGTGTGCGGCGCCCCAGCCACCATAGTCCTCGATAATATTGTAGCGGTGCTTAGGCGAAGCCCTGCAGCAGTAGTACGTCAAGATCGTCACCACGCCGTCGTGCTGACGGAACTCTTCCCCGACACTTTGCTGGATTGGAGTCTGGGGATCGTCATCGAGCTGAACGTGTGCTAGAACTCGGAGGTGCCATACTTTCGGTGCTTGATCGGTCGGATCGTGAAGACGTACGACTACATCAACCAAACGCTTCCGTTGTCGATCTACTAGGTATGTAGATCATACTCCCCCTCTCGTTGCTATGCATCACCATGATATTGCGTGTGCGTAGGAAATTTTTTGAAATTACTACGAAACCCAACAGGCTAGCCACCGGAGCTTCCATCACCTGCACATAGAGGCAGTATGGTTATTACCTGGGAATATGATCCTCTGTTCGTCATCATTTCCGACGACAACCAGAGTCTCAAGGGCTACTATCTACACAGGGCATACCTAGTATGTGCAGGACTATCATACATTCTTTTACGTACCTCAAAGCCTGTCAGTAGACTCATAAAAGCTTCATGCAATCCGCTTTTGGCAGACGATATTCTCTCCATCACCGTATTCATCAGCATAGGTGTTCATCTGAGATGGCCGCTCGCCCCACCAACTCCCTCAGAACATCCGATCACACACTAGACGGTGCCGGACTCTTTTGTCTGCTCTCTTCGGGAGCCGGACACTGGGAGCTTCGGGGGATTATCTTCTGGCCTCACCGGACTCGGAGAGGCCCTCCGCGACGACACTTCAGGGTCGCCGCTTCCGGAGCGGAGGAGTCCGGAGGAGGCGTTTCGCTATCCATCATCTCTGGAAGAAGATCCCCCAAAGACGAGCTCATTTGAGAGGGGTTAAGGCCCGAACTGCAAAAATATATGCGGTGGTTATCTTCTCAGAACAAAAAAGATGGCATATCTGTACTATTAAAGTATTTCGAGTCACTTACGACTCGCGGGAGAATTGATCCCCCCGTGGACTTTGTGCGGCAACAGCGCCCCCCAAGGCAGGACCCTCTGTGGGAGACTTTTTCTCCCGTTTGGAAGCTTCGGCTTTCGAATCCCCGGGCGCAGTCCTTTTCCTCTTCAGGTCGTCTTCCTTCATGGAGACGCTCGCTCCCTCGGTTAGAATGGGCAGCGTTGGGGGCCCGCGTCCGCCCGCATTATCCTCCACAGTATCTTCCTTCAAGGGCTCCGGGCAAGGTGCGGTCTGGAGCATCTTTTCCAATACCAGGTTTTCCAAACCCTCAGGGAGGGGGGCTGAACACCGAATCAACTTCGCCTTTGTTAGCCAGTCCTGGTCAAAAAGCGAACTCTCAAAAAAAAACTTCGTAACAAAAGAGAGATAGTATGTTCGCTGGAGGATACCTTACCTGTTCGGCGGCGCGGTTACTACTCAGGCCCACATCCTCGGTGATTTCCGGACACTCCACCTGAGGTCCGAAGAATGACTTGTACATCTCCTCGTGCGTCAGGCCGAGAAAATCTTGAATGACACGCGGTCCCTCGGGATTGAACTCCCATAGGCGAAGAGGCCGGCGTTTGCAAGGCTGGACTTGACGAACTAGCATAACTTGTATTACCGCAACCAAACTGAAATCTCCATTGAAGAGATCTTGAATGCGGCTTTGCAGTATGGGCATGTCCTTGGCCGGCCCCCAGCTCAGACCTCTACTGATCCATGACATCAGTTGTGGTGGAGGGCCCGAGCAGAAAACAGGGGCGGCCGCCCACTTGGCACTTCTAGGAGCCGTGATATAGAACCACTCCCGTTGCCACAATTCAGACACCTCTGGGATGGAACCTTTGTGCCACGGGGCTCCCGTCATCCTGCGTATTGAGGCACCTCCACACGCTACATGTTGCCCCTCGATCATCTTCGGCTTCACTTCAAAGGTCTTGAGCCAGAGGCCAAAGTGAGGAGTAACCCGGAGGAAGGCCTCGCACACGACAATAAATGTCGTGATATGAAGAAAGGAGTCCGAAGCTAGATCATGGAAGTCTAGCCTGTAATAAAACATCAAACCCCTGACAAAAGGATCCAGAGCAAGGCCTAGACCTCAGAGGAAGTGGGAGACGAACACGACATTCTCGTTGGGTTCGGGGGTGGGAACGGCCTGCCCTCGAGGTGTTGGGGAACGTAGCATAAATTCAAAATTTTCCTACGTGTCACCAAGATCTATCTATGGAGTCATCTAGCAACGAGGGAGGAGTGGATCTACATACCCTTGTAGATCGCGCGCGGAAGCGTTCAAGAGAACGGGGTTGATGGAGTCGTACTCGTCGTGATTCAAATCACCGATGATCCTAGAGCCGAACGGACGGCACCTCCGCGTTCAACACACGTACGGAGCAGCGACGTCTCCTCCTTCTTGATCCAGCAAGGGGGGGAGGAGAGGTTGATGGAGATTCAGCAGCACGACGGCGTGGTGGTGGAAGTAGCGGGATTCCAACAGGGCTTCGCCAAGCGCTGCGGGAGGAGGGAGATGTGTCATGGGAGGGAGAGGGAGGCGCCAGGGCTTAGGGTTGGTTGCCCTCCCTTCCCCCACTATATATAGGGCCAAGGGAGAGGGGGGGCGCAGCCTTGGCCCTTCCTCCAAGGAAGGGTGCGGCCAGGGAGGAGTCCATCCTCCCCAAGGCACCTCGGAGGTGCCTTCCCCCTTTAGGACTCTTCCTTCTTCTTATCTCTTGGCGCATGGGCCTCTTGGGGCTGGTGCCCTTGGCCCATACAGGACAAGGCGCATCCCCTACAGCCCATGTGCCCCCCCCCCGGGGCAGGTGGCCCCACCCGGTGGTCCCGGTACAATAGCGGTGACCTCGAAACTTGTCCCGATGGCCGAAATAGCACTTCCTATATATAATTCTTTACCTCCAGACCATTCCGGAACTCCTCGTGACGTCCGGGATCTCATACAGGACTCCGAACAACTTTCGGGTTACCGCATACTAATATCTCTATAACCCTAGCGTCACCGAACCTTAAGTGTGTAGACCCTACGGGTTCGGGAGACATGCAGACATGACCGACATGACTCTCCGGTCAATAACCATCAGCGGGATCTGGATACCCATGTTGGCTCCCACATGTTCCACGATGATCTCATCAGATGAACCACGATGTCAAGGACTTAATCAATCCCGTATACAATTCCCTTTGTCTAGCGGTACGATACTTGCCCGAGATTTGATCGTCGGTATCCCGATACCTTGTTCAATCTCGTTACCGGCAAGTCTCTTTACTCGTTTCGTAACACATCATCCCGTGATCAACTCCTTGATCACATTGTGCACATTATGATGATGTCCTACCGAGTGGGCCCAGAGATACCTCTCCGTTTACACGGAGTGACAAATCCCAGTCTCGATTCGTGCCAACCCAACAGACACTTTCGGAGATACCTGTAGTGTACCTTTATAGCCACCCAGTTACGTTGTGACGTTTGGCACACCCAAAGCACTCCTACGGTATCCGGGAGTTGCACAATCTCATGGTCTAAGGAAATGATACTTGACATTAGAAAAGCTTTAGCATACGAACTACATGATCTTGTGCTAGGCTTAGGATTGGGTCTTTGTCCATCACATCATTCTCCTAATGATGTGATCCCGTTATCAATGACATCCAATGTCCATGGTCAGGAAACCGTAACCATCTATTGATCAACGAGCTAGTCAACTAGAGGCTTACTAGGGACATGGTGTTGTCTATGTATCCACACATGTATCTGAGTTTCCTATCAATACAATTCTAGCATGGATAATAAACGATTATCATGAACAAGGAAATATAATAATAACTAATTTATTAGGGTCTTTTACATCTGTTTCCCTAACTCGAACCCACTACTCACATTTGCCCCTAATTCGAAAGCCTGCTCAAAAATGCCCCTCCGCCGTTACGTGCCCTTACAGAAATGCCCTTTTGCGCCGTTACCGTCCGGTCAAAGCCGGTCAAAGGGCATTGACCGGCCCCAAAAAAATAGCAAAAAAAATCTAAAAAATCTGAAAATTTGTGAGATCAAAGATACTCAGATTCGCAAGGTGCGTGCAAATTTTCGTGCTGTTTGGGAATTCCAAGAGCTCATGTCAAAGGAAAAACAGTAAATATGTAAGCCTGTGAACAGTAAATTCAAAAAAATAGCAAGAAAATTCAAAAAAATATGAAATTTTTTGGCATCAAAGAGGCTATGGTCTAAAAGCTGCGTGCCAATTTTTGTTGTGTTTGGACATTGGAGGGGCTTGTGGAGAAAAAAACAAAATCTGGCCCAGGAAAAAACTTGGGAAAAAATGACTATTTTGTTTTTTCTTGCGAGAGCTCCTCGCAAGTCATTTGATCACAAAAACTTGCAAGCACCTTTTGCACCCAAGCCTCTTTTATGCCAAAAAATTTCATATTTTTTTGAATTTTCTTGCTATTTTATTTCAAATTTACTGTTCACAAGCGTGCATATTAACTGTTTTTCCTCGCCACGAGCTCCTGGAATGTCCAAATAGCACAAAAATTTGCACGCACCTTGCGCACATGAGTATCTTCGATCTCACAAAATTTTAGATTTTTTTAAATTTTTTTGCTATTTTTTTCAGGACGGTCAAAGTTGTTTGACCGGACGGTAACGGCGCAGAAGGGCTTTTCTGTAAGGGCACCTAACGGCGGAGGGGCAAATTTGAGCAGGCTTTTGAATTAGGGGTATATCTGACTAGGTGGTTCGAGTTAGGGACAGAAATGCAAATGGCCCAATTTATTATTGCCTCTAGGGCATATTTCCAACAGTCTCCCACTTGCACTAGAGTCAATAATCCAGTTCACATCGATATGTGATTAACACTCAAGGTCACATCCCCATGTGACTAACACCCAAAGAGTTTACTAGAGTCAATAATCTAGTTCACATTACCATGTGATTAACACTCGATGAGTTCTGGGTTTGAACATGTTATGCTTGTGAGAGATGTTATAATCAACGGGTCTGAATCTTTCAGATCCGTATGTACTTCGCAAATCTCTATGTCATCTTGTAGATGCAGCTACTACGCTATATTTGGAGCCATTTCAAATAACTGTTCTACTATACGAATCTAGTTTACTACTCAGAATAATCTGGATTAGTGTCAAAGTTTGCATCGGCGTAACCCTTTACGACGAACTCTTTTACCACCTCCATAATCGAGAAAATTCCTTAGTCCACTAGTTACTAAGGATAACTTTGACCGCTATCTTGTGATCCATTCTTGGATCACTCTTGTACCCCTTGACTGACTCATGGCAAGGCACATTTCAGGTGTGGTACACAGCATAGCATACTGTAGGGCCTATGTCTTAAGCATAGGGGACGACCTTCGTCCTTTCTCTCTATTCTGCCGTGGTCGAGCTTTAAGTCTTAACTTCATACCTTACAACTCAGGCAAGAACTCCTTCTTTGACTGATCCATCTTGAACACCTTTAAGATCATGTCAAGGTATGTGCTCATTTGAAAGTACAATTAAGCGTTTTGATCTATCCTTATAGATCTTGATGCTCAATGTTCAAGTAGCTTAATCCAGGCTTTCCATTGAAAAACACTTTCCAAATAACCCTATATGCTTTCCAGAAATTCTACGTCATTTCTGATCAACAATATGTAAACAACACATATTCATCAGAAATTCTATAGTGCTCCCACTCACTTCTTTGGAAATACAAGTTTCTCATAAACTTTGTATACACCCAAAACTTTGATCATCTTATCAAAGCATACATTCCAACTCCGAGATGCTTACTCCAGTCCTTAGAAGGATTGCTGGAGCTTTGCATACTTATTAGCATCTTTCAGGATTGACAAAACCTTCCGGTTGTATCACATACAACCTTTCCTCAAGAAAATCATCGAGGAAACAATGTTTTGACATCCTATCTGCAAGATTTCATAAATAATGCAGTAATCGCTAATATAATTCCAACAGGCTCTTAGCATCGCTACGAGTGAGAAAGTCTCATCATAGTCAACTCCTTGAACTTGTCGGAAAACATCTTAACGACAAGTCGAGCTTTCTTAATGGTGATACTTACCATCATTGTCCGTCTTCCTTTTAAAATCCACCTGCACTCAACAGCCTTATGACCATCGAGCTGTTCTGTTAAAGTCTACACTTTGTTTCCATACATGGATCCTCTCTCGAATTTTATGGCCTCGAGCCATTTATCGGAATCCGGGCCCACCATCGCTTCTCCATAGCTCGTAGGTTCATTGTTATCTAGCAACATGACTTCCAAGACAGGATTACGTACCACTCTGAAGTAGTAAGCATCCTTGTCGAGGTTTGGTAGTGACTTGATCTGAAGTTTCATGATCACTATCATAAGCTTCCACTTCAATTGGTGTAGGTGCCACAGGAACAACTCCCTGTGCCCTGCCACACGCTAGTTGAAGAGATGGTTCAATAACCTCATCAAGTCTCCACCATCCTCCCACTCAATTCTTTCGAGAGAAACTTTTCCTCGAGAAAGGACCCGATTCTAGAAACAATCCCTTATTGCTTTTGAATCTGAGACGGGAGGTATACCCAACTGTTTTGGGTGTCCTATGAAGATGCATTTATCCGCTTTGGGTTCGAGCTTATCAGCCTGAAACTTTTTCACATAAGCGTTGCAGCCCCAAACTTTTAAGAAATGACAGCTTAGGTTTCCCTAAACCATAGTTCATACGGTGTCATCTCATCGGAATTACGTGGTGCCCTATTTAAAGTGAATGTGGTTGTCTTTAATGCCTAACCCATAAACTATCGTGGTAATTCGATAAGAGACATCATGGTATGCATCATATCCAATAGGGTGCAGTTATGATGTTCGGACATCACACTACGGTGTTCCAGGCTGTATTAGTTTTGAAACAGTTTCCACAATGTCTTAATTCTGTGCCAAACTCGTAATTCAGATATTCATCTCTATGATCATATCATATATCTTTTATCCTCTTGTCACGACGATCTTTCAACTTCACCCTGAAATTACTTGAACCTTTCAATAATTCAGACTCGTGATTCATCAAGTAAATGTACTCAACATCTACTCAAACCATCTGTGAAGTAAGAACATAACGATGTCCACTACACGCCTCAGCACTCATTGGACTGCACACATCAAAATGTATTACTTCCAACAAGTTGCTTTCTAGTTCCATTTTACTGAAAAACGAGGCTTTCAGTCATCTTGCCCATGTGGTATGATTTGCATGTTTCAAGTGATTCAAAATCAAGTGAGTCCAAACGGTCCATTTGCATGGAGTTTCTTCATGCATATACACCAATAGACATGGTTCGCATGTCTCAAACCTTTCAAAAACGAGTGAGCCCAAAGATCCATCAACATGGAGCTTCTTCATGAGTTTTATACCGATATGACTTAAGTGGCAGTGCCACAAGTAGGTGGTACTATCATTACTATCTTTTGGCATGAACATGTGTATCACTACGATCGAGATTCAATAAACCATTCATTTCAGGTGTAAGACCATTTGAAGGTATTATTCAAATAAACAGAGTAACCACTAAATGAATAACCGTATTGCGATAGACATAATCCAATCATGTCTATGCTCAACGCAAACACCAAATAACAATTATTTAGGTTTTAGTACCAATCTCAATGGTAGAGGGAGCGTGCGATGCTTGATCATATCAACCCTGGAAACACTTCCAACACATATCGTCAGCTCACCTTTAGCTAGTCTCCGTTTATTCCGTAGCCTTTTGTTTCGAGTTACTAACACTTAGCAACCGAACCGGTATCTAATACCCTGGTGCTACTAGGAGTACTAGTAAAGTACACATCAACACAATGTATATCCAATATACTTCTATCGACCTTGCCAGCCTTCTCATCTACCAAGTATCTAGGGTAATTCTGCTCCAGTGGCTGTTCCCCTTATTACAGAAGCACTCAGTCTCGGGTTTGGGTTCAACCTTGGGTTTCTTCACTAGAGCAGCAGCTGAATTGCCGTTTCATGAAGTATCCCTTTGTTCCCTTGCCCTTCTTGAAACTAGTGGTTTCACCAACCATCAACAATTGATGCTCCTTCTTGATTTCTACTTTGGTGTCAAACATCGCGAATATCTCAAGGATCATCATATATGTCCCTGATATATTATAGTTCATCACGAAGCTCTAGCAGCTTGGTGGCAATGACTTTGGAGAAACATCACTGTCTCATCTGGAAGATCAACTCCCACTCGATTCAAGCGATTGTTGTACTCAGACAATCTGAGCACAAGCACAACAATTGAGCTTTTCTCCTTAGTTTGTAGGCTAAGGAAATCATCGGAGGTCTAATACCTCTTGACGTGGGCACGAGCCTGAAATCCCAATTTCAGCCCTTGAAACATCTCATATGTTTCGCGATGTTGCAAAACGTCTTCGGTGCCTCAACTCTAAACCGTTTAACTGAACTATCACGTAGTTATCAAAATGTGTATGTCAGATGTTCGCAACATCCACAGACAACGTTCAAGGTTCAGCACACTGAGCGGTGCATTAAGGACATAAGCCTTCTATGAAGCAATGAGGACAATCCTCAGTTTACGGACCTAGTCCGCATAATTGCTACTATAAACTTTCAACTAAATTTTCTCTAGGAACATATCTAAACAGTAGAACTGAAGCGCGAGCTATGACATAATTTGCGAAGACCTTTTGACTATGTTCAGGATAATTAAGTTCATCTTATGAACTCCCACTCAGATAGACATCCCTCTAGTCATCTAAGTGATTACATGATCCAAGTCAACTAGGCCGTGTCCGATCATCACGTGAGACGGACTAGTCATCATCGGTGAACATCTTCATGTTGATCGTATCTACCATAAGACTCATGCTCGACCTTTCGGTCTCTTGTGTTCCGAGGCCATGTCTGTACATGCTAGGCTCGTCAAGTCAACCTAAGTGTTTTGCGTGTGTAAATATGTCTTACACCCGTTGTATGTGAACGTTAGAATCTATCACACCCGATCATCACATGGTGCTTCGAAACAACGAACTGTCGCAACGGTGCACAGTTAGGGGGAACACTTTCTTGAAATTATTATGAGGGATCATCTTATTTACTACCGTCGTTCTAAGTAAACAAGATGCATAAACATGATAAACATCACATGCAATCAAATAGTGACATGATATGGCCAATATCATATTGCTCCTTTTGATCTCCATCTTCGGGGCTCCATGATCATCATCGTCACCGGCATGACACCATGATCTCCATCATCGTGTCTCCATGAAGTTGCCTCGCCAACTATTACTTCTACTACTACAGCTAACGGTTAGCAATAAAGTAAAGTAATTACATGACGTTTATGTTGACACGCAGGTCATAAATAAATAAAGACAACTCCTATGGCTCCTGCCGGTTGTCATACTCATCGACATGCAAGTCATGATTCCTATTACAAGAACATGATCAATCTCATACATCACATATATCATTCATCACATCCTTTTGGCCATATCACATCACATAGCATACCCTGCAAAAACAAGTTAGACGTCCTCTAATTGTTGTTTACATGTTTTACGTGGCTGCTATGGGTTTCTAGCAAGAACGTTTCTTACCTACGCAAAACCACAACGTGATATGCCAATTGCTATTTACCCTTCATAAGGACCCTTTTCATCGAATCCGATCCGACTAAAGTGGGAGAGACAGACACCCGCTAGCCACCTTATGCAACTAGTGCATGGCAGTCGGTGGAACCAGTCTCACGTAAGAGTACGTGTAAGGTCGGTCCGGGCCGCTTCATCCCACGATGCCTCCGAATCAAGATAAGACTAGTAACGGCAAGTAAATTGACAAAATCAACGCCCACAACTACTTTGTGTTCTACTCGTGCATAGAAACTACGCATAGACCTAGCTCATGATGCCACTGTTGGAGAACGTAGCATAAATTCAAAATTTTCCTACGTGTCAACAAGATCTATCTATGGAGTCATCTAGCAACGAGGGAGGAGTGGATCTACATACCCTTGTAGATCGTGCGCGGAAGCGTTCAAGAGAACGGGGTTGATGGAGTCGTACTCGTCGTGATTCAAATCACCGATGATCCTAGCGCCGAACGGACGGCACCTCCGCGTTCAACACACGTACGGAGCAGCGACGTCTCCTCCTTCTTGATCCAGCAAGGGGGGAGGAGAGGTTGATGGAGATCCAGCAGCACGACGGCGTGGTGGTGGAAGTAGCGGGATTCCAACAGGGCTTCGCCAAGCGCTGCGGGAGGGGGGAGATGTGTCATGGGAGGGAGAGGGAGGCGCCAGGGCTTAGGGTTGGTTGCCCTCCCTTCCCCCACTATATATAGGGCCAAGGGAGAGGGGGGGCGCAGCCTTGTCCCTTCCTCCAAGGAAGGGTGCGGCCAGGGAGGAGTCCATCCTCCCCAAGGCACCTCGGAGGTGCCTTCCCCCTTTAGGACTCTTCCTTCTTCTTATCTCTTGGCGCATGGGCCTCTTGGGGCTGGTGCCCTTGGCCCATACAGGCCAAGGCGCATCCCCTACAGCCCATGTGGCCCCCCCGGGGCAGGTGGCCCCACCCGGTGGTCCCGGTACAATACCGGTGACCCCGAAACTTGTCCCGATGGCCGAAATAGCACTTCCTATATATAATTCTTTACCTCCGGACCATTCCGGAACTCCTCGTGACGTCCGGGATCTCATACGGGACTCCGAACAACTTTCGGGTTACCGCATACTAATATCTCTATAACCCTAGCGTCACCGAACCTTAAGTGTGTAGACCCTACGAGTTCGGGAGACATGCAGACATGACCGAGATGACTCTCTGGTCAATAACCATCAGCGGGATCTGGATACCCATGTTGGCTCCCACATGTTCCACGATGATCTCATCGGATGAACCACGATGTCAAGGACTTAATCAATCCCGTATACAATTCCCTTTGTCTAGCGGTACGATACTTGCCCGAGATTTGATCGTCGGTATCCCGATACCTTGTTCAATCTCGTTACCGGCAAGTCTCTTTACTCGTTTCGTAACACATCATCCCGTGATCAACTCCTTGATCACATTGTGCACATTATGATGATGTCCTACCGAGTGGGCCCAGAGATACCTCTCCGTTTACACGGAGTGACAAATCCCAGTCTCGATTCGTGCCAACCCAACAGACAATTTCGGAGATACCTGTAGTGTACCTTTATAGCCACCCAGTTACGTTGTGACGTTTGGCACACCCAAAGCACTCCTACGGTATCCGGGAGTTGCACAATCTCATGGTCTAAGGAAATGATACTTGACATTAGAAAAGCTTTAGCATACGAACTACATGATCTTGTGCTAGGCTTAGGATTGGGTCTTTGTCCATCACACCATTCTCCTAATGATGTGATCCCGTTATCAATGACATCCAATGTCCATGGTCAGGAAACCGTAACCATCTATTGATCAACGAGCTAGTCAACTAGAGGCTTACTAGGGACATGGTGTTGTCTATGTATCCACACATGTATCTGAGTTTCCTATCAATACAATTCTAGCATGGATAATAAACGATTATCATGAACAAGGAAATATAATAATAACTAATTTATTATTGCCTCTAGGGCATATTTCCAACACGAGGAGGCAGCCGATGCAAAATTTCGGCGGTCAGATATCTGGCCTCCCTCAACTTTTTGATGTCCTCTTCCGTGACGGAGGAAGGCACCCATTGGCCTTGAAAGCTAGATCCGGACATGACTGAAGGTTCGGAGCACCTGACCTGAACTTTGGGCGTTTGAGCTCGAGGTGGGGAAGGATTTGATTGAGCACGGGAGGGAAAAATAAAAGCCTTGTCCCCTTTATAAAGAGGGTGAATATCAAGCGTCCTCTCCGTGTCCGTTTGGACTTGCCTATAATCTAGGAGTCCTAGAAGCGGTTGGGTTACCCACGCCCGTATTGATGAGAATCCCGGAATAAGGGGACACGATCTCTGCTTTAACAAGACATGCCATGGAAACCGCCTCGCATGACGCGCTGAGGTGGGGTAATAAAATGACTCGGATAAAGGCTTGGCCGTGGTGTGACACATTACGGAATACGTCAGCAGATTAGATTTGTGTAAATATTATTCTCTCTATGGCAATATGTGGAAACTTATTTTGCAGAGCCGGACACTATCTTTGCGTTCAAAATCTTCTATGATGTACTTGGAGGAGGAACCCGCCTTGCAATGATGAAGACAATCTGCGCGCCGGACTCGTCGTCATTGAAGCCTGGTTCAGGGGCTACTGAGGGAGTCCTGGATTAGGGGGTGTCCGGATGGCCGGACTATACCTTCAGCCGGACTCCAGGACTATGAAGATACAAGATTGAAGACTTCGTCCCGTGTCCGGAAGGGACTTTCCTTGGCGTGGAAGGCAAGCTTGGCGATACGGATATTCAGATCTCCTACCATTGTAACCGACTCTATGTAACCCTAACCCTATCCGGTGTCTATATAAACCGGAGGGTTTTAGTCCGTAGGACAACATACACATCAACAATCATACCATTGGCTAGATTCTAGGGTTTAGCCTCTCTGACCTCGTGGTAGATCAACTCTTGTAATACCCATACCATCAATATTAATCAAGCAGGACGTAGGGTTTTACCTCCATCGAGAGGGCCCGAACCTGGGTAAAACTTCGTGTCCCCTGCCTCCTGTTACCATCCGGCCTAGACGCACAGTTTGGGACCCCCTACCCGAGATCCGTCGGTTTTGACACCGACAGCGGGTGTGCCTTGTTCCTTACTTAATAAGGGGGCTCGGATTTCCAATCCATCCATTTCTCTGGGGGTTGTTGGAGTTCTACGGCCTCCAGCTACATAATCTCATGCCTGCCTCAGTACTGCATATCGCGGGCTTTGTAGCCCTCTGCGAGCTGTTCTTGGGTGTCGAAGCTCATTTCGGACTGTGGAAGGAGCTATTTTGCCTCGTTCCCCGTTCCAAGAAGGGGTCAATGTATCAAGTGGGCGGAGCCGAAGTGTGGCGCATCGCCGGGACCGGATATCTGTCCGGAACCCCAAAGAAGGCGTCCGAAGACTGGCCCTCGGAGTGGTTTTATATAGAAGACGTCCCGCTGCCAGATCCTGTCCGGATCGGCCTCCCTAAATTCAACAGTGCTCCCTTAAAGAAGCGCCTAAGCTGGCGCCCACGGAGCCCTCAGAGGGGAGGTGACAGGGACATCATTTACCTGATGGGCCGAATAAGATTGTTAGCCCATTCCGGACTAACCATGATCGGGGTTTTGGCCGAATGCATTATGCGGGGGGTGCAGCCGCTTCAGTATAGAAGCCACCCCATGTGGGACTTCAACGGGGAGGACGACGCCACCCGCTACGGCCGTAAGGGGCCAGATTCAGCTGCCGCTCTACTAAAGATCTTGTCCACTTTGTATAAGGGAGAAGAGGAGGAATTTCTCCGCATCAACCCTCAGGGTGGATTCTCCATGCACAATCCCCCAAGCTGGGTAAGCGGCCGTATTTACTTATCCATCTGTTTTGTATTCCCATTGTTAAATATTTAGTCTGACGACTTCAACGCAGGAACTGCGCCGGGCTGTTAAGGAAATAAGCAGCCCTCCTCCACAACCCGAGGACCCAGGACGGTCCCTCGACCCGGCCTCCCAAGAGTATCCGGACATATCTGTGGAGCTGATTGATGGAGTGTTCCATCAATTGAGCAAGGACAATGCCTTGGTGGCCATTATGGCCGATTACCCAGGGCTAATCCTGACACCCCAGGTACCTGAGATCAAAGTCCCAGTACCCAGAATAGGTGTCCGCCCACTCGTGTTCAGTTTCCTGATTGCAACCGAACTTTGCAGGGGAGGTATTTAAGGCGGAAGGCCGAACCTGCGGTGACAAGCCAACGAGGGGCCGTAGGGCCCCGCGGGCAGAAAAGAAGTGCAGTCCAGACCGAGGCGTCAGCGCAAAGGTATGGCGCCCCCCCTTATCCCAGGTGTTATACCTTAGAGGCATATTGACACTCGCGCTCTTTTCAGGACAAAGAGACATCGCCGGACTACATCCGAAGAGGCTGCCAATCGCGCCCCCACCAGCCAGGCTCCAAAGCCTGGCTAGGAGGCGGAGGCGAACGCAAGGCGCGCGCCAGACGCTCCTCCGACGGAGGATGTGGACGGGTTGTCTGCCACCAACTCTGAGGTGGAGAGTGCCATGAACCACAGGCATCGCCGGACAGTTCTTCGCGACGCTTGTTTCTCCCAAGGGGCGTTCGATGCCTTCAACTCGGGAGATGCGTATCTCCGTGCCGCTCAAAATGGTCTAGCCAGAGCCACGGAGCAGTATGTAAAAGACATATGGGTAAGAAAATTCTGGTAATTATATGTATATACCAGTAGCCCCCGAGGCTTGAAACAGTTAGAATAACTGATTTAAGGATCATTTGTGATGCAGGTTCTTACGGAAAAGAATTCCCTACTGCCCAAGGAGCTGGAAGAGTGCAAAGCCCAACTTGAGGCCGCACTAGTCGCGGCAGGGGAGCCTAAGGAGACCCCCTCTGGTAATATACACTTCGAAAGATAAGTATTTTGCGAAGCACGACTTTGGTGCGAATCTGACAAATTAAATTGCAGATGGCACCGGATTGAATCCGGAAAGGCAACACCTCCTACGCCAGCTAAAGGCTGGTGAGAGGGTGCTGACAAAGGTGATGCGGGAGAAGAACGATCTCCAAGATGCCAACACCAAGCTGGGCGTCGAGCTGAAAGATGTTCGTGCCCAGCTGTCAGACTCCGTGAAGGAGAATCAGCGGCTTCGGCGTGGCATATTTAGTAAGTGCTTGAACGAACCTTTTGAAAGAAAGTTCGGCGGGGAAGTCGACTAACAGAGCAATGTCTGTAGGTGTGCTAATAGGTCATCCTGCAGAGGAGATGCCCGGTTCTACGGGTGACCTTCTTCCCAAGCTCTCGCAACTGCTCGATCGAGTTTGGCAGGCGATGCAAGGCGTCGCCCAGGCCCTGTGGCCATCCGTCTCCATGCCCGAAGGTCTTGGAGAGCTTGCGGAGAAGCTAAAGGGAGCACGGCGGCGCTTCCGATTGTGGAAGATATCAGCCTGCCGTCAAGGCGCTAGGGAGGCCTGGGCCATGGTGAAGACGCGGTACGCAAAGGCTGACCCCAACCACATGGCCGAGGTCGGTCCTGTAGGGCCCGATGGGAAGGAGATCCCTGTAAGCTTAGTATACGGCCAAGTAGAGTTGGCCGCAAAGTATTACCAGCAGGACTGTAAATTAGACAGCCTGTTAGATGGTATTGAAGAGGAATACAACCAGTCAAAATGACTATGTAATTTAATTGACATTTATAATGCCTTCTAGCCGGATTGTAGATCATTTGTCATGGCCGACCTTTTCGCTTCAGCCTCGGGACCTGACGGTCCGGAGTGTGTCCGAATTCCCATGCGGTTATATAAGAATCGGGGAATGCATGGAGACCAGGCGTAGGGGTCATTAGGGCGTGAACAGACAAGTGCCCGACTAGGTATGTTATATTACATGGTTAGTAAGAAACATCTTCCAGGGAGAATAGTTCCGTTAGGGGTTCCTTTCCCTGGGAGGCATGCCCTAAGGTGCATGTCCATGCTGCGAAAAGAAACGCAGGAAAAACATCTGGTGGCGTATAGATAAAAATAAAAAAAGATCATCCTTAGTTCACCGACCGAATATTCCCTTAAGAACGCTAGCTTTCGGCTTCACCCAGTCTGAGGTACACGTCCGGCTGACCCGGCAGTAACAATCGCAGAGGTGCTCCCTTTACCACCTAGCCGAACAATCGGGAACGTAGGGGTAAGCACAAGAGCCAGGCAACCCAGCTTGGCCAAAACTTAAGTCATATCGATGCATATAATGGTGAATAAAAGGTACATGCGGAAGTGTGACACATGTGTTGGGCATGAAGCCCGCATGAATAAGATTCTGTTTAAAGAAGCCCCCAGGTTTAATGAGCGCGGATAGCGCGTCACTTTATGAGCCTTTAGAGGCTATAAGAGAGAGAGAAGAAGAGAAATGTAAGACAGAAAATATAAAAAATGGACAGAGGAAGGAGACGAACACAGAGTCCGACGCTAGGCATAGAATCTTCGGAGACGGGCTGCGTTCCATGGGTTTGGCTCGAGTCGGTTATCCGATGCATCCCGCAGGCGGTACGCTCCACCAGTCAGGACTTGGTCAATTATGAAGGGACCTTCCCACTTGGGCTTGAGTCTGTCCTTTTTCTTGTCCGGTAGTCGTAGAACTAATTCGCCAACATTGTAATTTTTGGCCCGTACTTCTCTGCTTTGGTATCTTCGAGCCTGCTGTTGATAGAATGCGGAACGGGCTTTTGCCACGTCACGCTCCTCCTCCAATGCGTCCAAGCTGTCCTGCCGATCGAGCTCGGCTTATCTTTCTTCGTACATGCGCACTCGAGGTGAGTCATGAATTATGTCGCAAGGCAAAACTGCCTCTGCGCCATACACCATAAAGAATGGTGTGTATCCGGTGGTGCGATTCGGCGTGGTCCGCAGCCCCCAGAGTATGGAGTCAAGCTCCTCTACCCAGTGCGTGTTAGATTCCTTGAGGGACCGCACTAATCTGGGTTTGATGCCGCTCATGATAAGACCATTTGCACGTTCGACCTGGCCGTTAGTTTGTGGGTGATAGACGGAAGCATAATTGAGCTTGATGCCCATGTTTTTGCACTAGAGTTTTACCTCGTCGGCCGTGAAGTTCGTGCCGTTATCAGTGATGATGCTGTGGGGGACGCCGTAACGGTGTACAACCCCGGATATAAAGTCTATCACCGGTCCGGATTCGGCCGTCTTAACAGGCTTGGCTTCTATCCATTTGGTGAACTTATCCACCATGACCAGTAAGTATTTTTGCTTGTGGGTTACGCCTTTAAGGGGTCCAACCATGTCAAGTTCCCAGACCGCGAAGGGCCAAGTAATGGGGATAGTTTGGAGGGCGGTGGGTGGCATATGGCTTTGGTTTGAAAAGAGCTAGCAACCGGTGCATCGTTGGACTAAGTCCTGAGCGTCTGCCCGGGCCGTCGGCCAATAAAAGCCTGTACGGAAGGCCTTGCTTACAAGGGACCGGTGCAATCCGGCCCATTGCGTCACGGTTGTTTATAATATCGTTAAGTGGTACTTCCGAGGCTACTATTATTGAACACTCTTGAAAGTAGTGTCGTAGTTTCCGGGATGCCATGAATACCGCGTACGCAATCTTTTGATAATGCGGGTACCATGATTTGCAGGGAGTGAGGACAGTGGACACATAATAGACCGGCTTTTGAAGGGGGAATTTGTGTCCGTCCGCTTCTCGTTCGACGACGAGCACTGCGCTTACAACCTGATGTGTTGCTGCAATGTATAATAGCATTGGTTCGCCGATGTTTGGCGCGGACAGGACTGGGTTTGTTGCCAGTATGGCTTTTATTTCGTCGAGTCCGGCCGTGGCTGCATCCGTCCATTTGAAGTGTTCGGTGCGCCGAAGGAGGCGGTAAAGGGGTAGGGCCTTTTCTCCCAAGCGGGAGATAAAGCGGCTTAGAGTCTCCACGCATCCGGTTAACTTTTGTATTTGTTTGAGGTCCTTTGGGATATCCAGTTGTGACAGAGCTCGGATCTTGGCTAGATTTGCTTCAATTCCTCTACCGGATACAATGAAGCCCAAGAGCTTTCCGGCTGGAACGCCGAAAACGCATTTTTCCGGGTTGAGCTTGATGTCGTATGTTCGGAGGTTATCAAATGTGAGCCTCAAGTCGTCTACTAGAGATTCAACATGTCTTGTTTTGACGACCACATCATCTACATATGCCTCCACTGTTTTGCCGATCTGGCTTGCCAGACATGTCTGAATCATGCGTTGATATGTTGCGCCGGCGTTTTTGAGCCCGAAGGGCATCGTGTTGAAGCAGAATGGCCCGTATGGTGTGATAAATGTCGTTGCGGCTTGGTCTGGTTCTGCCATCTTGATTTGATGGTAGCCAGAATATGCGTCGAGGAAACACAACAAATTGTGTCCTGCGGTAGCGTCGATAATTTGATCGATGCGGGGAAGGGGGAAGGGATCCTTTGGGCAAGCCTTGTTAAGGTCTTTAAAATCGACACACAGGCGCCAGGATTTGTCCTTCTTTGGTAACATCACCAGGTTTGCTAGCCAGTCTGGATGTTTTATATCTCTGATGAATCCGGCCTCCAATAGCTTTGCTAGCTCCTCTCCCATGGCCTGTCTCTTAGGTTCGGAAAAACGCCGAAGAGCCTGTTTAATAGGTTTGAATCCTGTTTGGATATTTAAGCTGTGCTCGGCCAGCCTGCGTGGGATTCCTGGCATGTCTGAAGGGTGCCAGGCGAAAATGTCCCAGTTCTCTCGTAGGAACTCTCGCAATGCGGCGTCGACATCAGGGTTTAACTGTGCCCCAATTGTTTTATGGGGGTCCGTTGGATGGACTTGGAATTTGACTATTTCGTCCGCCGGTTTAAAGGAGGTGGACTTGGAACTTTTGTCGAGTACCACATCGCCCTATTCACCGTAGAGCACAGCGCAGTCAGCTCCTCAGCCGCTAGGGCTTCGGATAGTGCCTCGAGGGCCAGTGCGGCTGTCTTGTTTTCGGCGCGGAGTGCTATGTCCGGATCACTAGCGAGAGTGATGATCCCATTAGGTTCGGGCATCTTGAGCTTCATGTACCCGTAATGGGGTATTGCTTGGAAGATTGTGAAAGCTTCCCGCCCTAGCAGAGCGTGATAACCGCTGCTGAACGGAGCCACCTGGAACGTGATCTCTTTGGACCTGTAATTATCCGGCGTGCCGAACACCACATCTAGTGTGATTTTTCCTGTACAGCGCGCTTCCCGACTGGGGATTATTCCTCTAAAGGTTGTGCTGCTTCGCTCAATGCGGTTCCAGTCTATTTCCATTTTTTGAAGGGTCTCCTCATAAATGAGGTTCAATCCGCTGCCGCCGTCCATGAGTACCTTGGTAAGACGAAAGTCGTCCACTATTGGACTGAGGACCAATGCGGCTGGTGCTCGGACTGTTCGGAATTTAGGTTCATCACTGGCGTTAAAGGTAATAGCCGTGTCACTCCATGGGTTTATTGTTGCTACTTGGTAGACTTCGGCAAGGCTGCGGAGTGTCCTTTTTCGCATATTATTTGATGCGAAAGTCTCAAAGACTGTTAATACCGTATTGGTGTCTCTGGGGTGGCTTTCTGTGGCCTCTGGAATTAGGAGATTTTCACCAATTTTGGCCACCTGCCGGAGTATCCAACATGCTCTGAGGCTGTGAGTTGGTGTGGCGTCCTCTATACTGTGAATTTTACAGGGTCCATTAAGCCATCCTTCCAGTACGGTTCCATGCCCTGTAGAGGGTTTTTGCTTTTTAGTGCTTGACCCGGGTGACTGGTGATGATGGACCCTTTTATTTCGGACTGGGTTTGTATTCAGGGCCGGATTGTCCCAAAATTTTATTTCGGTTTTCCAGGCGCTTTCCATCGCACAGTACTTCCGTACAATGGACGCCAAGTCAGCGAAGCGTGTAATATCACGGCGACTTATGGCGTTGAGTATTCCCTTGTCCGTGCAATTATCGCAGAAGATTGAGATTGCGTCTTCCTCGCGGCAGTCCCTTAGCCTGTTCTTAACTAAGAGGAATCTGGCCCAGTAATGATGTACTGTTTCATCGGGTTCTTGCCTGATTTTGGATAGATCGCTTATGTTGGGGTGGGTGGGTGGAATTAAATCCGAAGCCTCACCCCATCTAAGGCTCAGAGGCCGAGGAATTTCCGAACTCGAAAATTTGGATTCCTGGATGTTGTCTAATGAATCCAGCCCGTCGCCTGACTCTAAGTTCAGGTCTTGAGTGATACCCTCCCCTCCGCGGGTATCCGGCTTGGAGGGATCGGGAATCTGGACGTAGCGAGTCCTTAAGATAGATGAAGGGTCACCGCATTGTCCCTCTACCACGGCAACGTGATGGGTGACTTGGGGAGAGTTAATCTCTCTCAGATCGGTTTTAGGCCTGATCTGGTCGTAATCCGTAGCAACTCCCAGGGCGGCGAAGCGATCCAAGAGCTCGTTTATGGAGGAAAGCTCCATTGGATCTAACTGCTCAGCAAGTTCTGAGCTGACATGAAGATTGTTTTCGATGGCTCGAGAGGTCATCGTCGGCGCAGAAGCCGAACAGGCGGTCATAAGAAAACCACCTAGCCGGAGGGTTTGGCCGACAGCCAAAGCTCCCTTAGCAACGGTGCCGTCTTTAAAGATGGGGCGAGGCATCCTTCCTGATGGCGACGACACAGAGGAACTCTTAATGAAAGCACCAATGTCGGTGTCAAAACCGGCGGATCTCGGGTAGGGGGTCCCGAACTGTGCGTCTAGGCCGGATGGTAACAGGAGGCAAGGGACACGAAGTTTTACCCAGGTTCGGGCCCTCTCGATGGAGGTAAAACCCTACGTCCTACTTGATTAATATTGATGATATGGGTAGTACAAGAGTAGATCTACCACGAGATCGAGGAGGCTAAACCCTAGAAGCTAGCCTATGGTATGATTATTGATGTGTACATTGTCCTACGGACTAAAACCCTCCGGTTTATATAGACACCGGATGGGGTTAGGGTTACATAGAGTCGGTTACAATGGTAGGAGATCTTCACATCTGTATCGCCAAGCTTGCCTTCCACGCCAAGGAAAGTCCCTTCCGGACACGGGACGGAGTCTTCAATCTTGTATCTTCACAGTCCAACAGTCCGGCCAAAGGATATAGTCCGCCCGTCCGGACACCCCCTAATCCAGGACTCCCTCAGCATGCATGTATCTTCTGCACCTCTAACCCTAGAGGGCAGACAGCCTTCTTTGCTTGGTACGTACTCTAGGGCAATTCGTTGTCCTTTGGAAGCATATTCTTTATCATTACCAGCAACTTTCCAAATCCCTTGTCAGATACACCATTCTCTGCCTTCCATTGCAGCAATTCCAGTGTGGTGCCCAGCTTTTTCTTGTCACCTACGCAATTTGGGTACAACAATTTTTTGTGATCCTCTAACATGCGCTGCAACTTTTTCTTCTCCAAATCACTTGCGCAGTTTCTCTTTGCATCGGCAATGGCCCGACCTAGATCATCAACGGGCTCATCCGATGCCTCTTCTTCAGCTTCTTCGGCTCAGCTTCTTCCCGCATTGCCAGCTCAGCTTCTTCCCGCATTACTGGCTCAGATTCTTCCCTCATTGTTGTATCACCGTATTCAGGGAACCCATGGCCAGGATAGCTGTCGTCGCCCTCTTCTTCTTCATTGTCTTCCATCATAACCCCTCTTTCTCCATGCTTGGTCCGAACATTATAGTGGGGCATGAAACCGGACTCAAACAGGTGGACGTGAATTGTTCTTGACGTAGAGTAATTGCGACCATTCTTACAGCCAGCACATGGACAATGCATAAAACCATCCGCTTGCTTGTTTGCCTCAGCCGCAAGCAGAAAAGTACGCACGCCATTAATGAACTCGGGAGAGCATCGGTCATCGTACATCCATTGCCGGCTCATCTTCAATACACAGCACCGAAAACATTAAATTAATACAATACATAAAGTTCATACATAAAGATCATACACCACTTAAATGCAACAAACAAATAACTCTCTAGCTAAAGAATTTAAATGCAACAACAAATGCGATCAAGATCGCAACTAAGGTAACAATTGATCCAACAGCATAATGATACCAAGCCTCACTATGAATGGCATATTTTCTAATCTTTCTAATCTTCAAGCGCATTTTCTCCATCTTAATCTTGTGATCATCGACGACATCGGCAACATGCAACTCCAATTCCATCTTCTCCCCCTCAATTCTTTTCAATTTTTCTTTCAAATCCTCGTTTTCTCTTTCAACTAAATTTAACCTCTCGACAATAGGGTCGGTTGGAATTTCCGGTTCAACTACCTCCTACATACAAATATCTATGTCAACTTGATGGGCATAATTTGTCATAAACACGAAATGCAATGAATAGTTTTAAAAGAGAATATACCACATCCGAATCATAACCCGGACGAGGGCCGACGGGGACGGATATCAAAACCATGGCACTATGCATAACAAACAACGTATGGGTAAGATAATTATACGAGTAACTATATATCCAAATCACACAAACATCATTTTTTATATAAAACTTCATGAACAAGAGGCTCACCACAAGGTGGTGCCGGCGACGGGACGTTGCGAGCGATCACTGGTGGTTACGACGGAGATTTAGAAGGTACTAACTAAACCACACCTACATATGCAAAACTAAGTGTTATTTTTGACCTCAAATTGCATATAAATCAAATACTAGCACATATATATATAATTCCTCCCAAATTACTAAACTCAAAAATCAATCACTATATAAAGCATTGCACGAGCTAATCTAGCAATGAGAGATGAAAGGAAAAAGTTGCTAACCTTTGTGATCATTTGAATGGATGGGGGCCTTCAAATCTTGGGCAAAATGTGTGATGAGCTTGAGAGGAAGAGGGAAAAGAATAGAGAGGAGAGGGGAAAGGGGAAGAACAGAGCGAGCTCGGATGGACGAAGGGTCTATGTAGGACGACCTTTAGTACCGGTTCGTGATACGACCCGGTACTAAAGGTGCTGGAGGGGCCCCGGACTGACAACATCCTGCCACCACTCACTTTAGTACCGGTTCGTGGCACGAACCGGTGCTAAAGGTTCGCCACGAACCAGTACTAATGAGAGCGGCCCGGCTAGCCATTGGAACCGGTACTAATGTACACATTAGTGCCGGCTCAAATTCAAACCGGCACTAATGTGCTTCACGTTTGACCCTTTTTTCTACTAGTGCCTTAATATTCACCGTCGAGTCATCAAAGCCGTCAACTAATTCAGAGGGGCTCGGCTGGCCCGGTCGCCCTACGCTACTGGCGCTTCCAAAGGCGAAGCTCTCGTCTTTGGCGACCAGGGTGTAGTTTTTAGGCCCGAGCCCGGCCCGAACACGTACGAGCCCGGCGGGCCTCGGGCCTCGGGCCGGGCCCCTTCAGGAAATCGCAAAAATGACGAGTCTGGCTCAGCCATCGGGCTCAAAATCTAGGCCGAGCTCGGCCTGGGAGCAGCGTCGGGCCGGGCCAGCCGGGCTTCCCATGGCAAGGTATACTCGGGCATACACTAGATACACCCGTCATCATTTACTAGTCCCGTATTTAGTGTTTTACCTGTTTTTGTGAACTTTGATCAATAAAGTCAAGTAGGTTTTGCTCAAAAAATAATTTTAATAGTCCTGTATACAAATAAAAAACTTGTCCCTGTATTTTGTGTCATACTTTGACCATGATTTTAATTAATATAAATTTTAAGTCATTACATAGCAAAAATAATATCATTAAAAAACTACATTCAAATACAAATCCAACAAGTTTTTCTTATAATGTGTGCTAACATTTTTCTTGTCAAATAGGAGTATGTGGTATCTTTGATCCAAAATACGTTGTGGGACTAATAAATTCAGACGAAGGTAGTATAAATAAGAAATCACTCGTGCACTGACTGATCATATGTTTAGTAATGTACTCTCTCTATTCATTTTTAGTTTGCATATAAAAGTTGTCTGCAGACGAATTTCGTAAAGTTTGACCAACTTTATTGAAAAAATATCAACATACATAATATGAAATCAATATTATTAGATACATCATCATGAAAATAATTTCATATTATACCCAAGCATCTATTCCAGCCAAAGTTTTTGCCGTGAGGTTTAGCCACTTGTGTGAAAATGATATATGATGAATTCCGCATGTGACGCGTGCTATTAGTTTGGTACCTGGTGGTGTAGAACTACTTTGTGGATTTAAGGTTTCGTTTCAAATTTTTTGAACTGGTGTGGCATTCGGTTTGGTTGGTTTAGCATTTTTTTTATTCAAATTTTCTTCCCTAGACAGCGGTGCCGATCTTTCCATTGAGATGTTGCTGTCGCTGCCGCTCGGCGTTCATCGCATGCGTGGGCTTCCTCCTCTTTCTCGGCCGCACGTCTCTCCGCTCAGTTTGTGCATGCGCAGTATGTTTTGATTTCGTTATGATCCACCGTCTTGGACTGCTGCATGTTGTGGGCCCGGCTGCTACGTTCCGTGTGGTGTATGGGCAGACATATCAAGAGAATGGGTTTGCATGCAGTGTGGATATGTCTGCCGGTGTTTTTGGATAGTTTGTTTTCTCTACCCATTTTTGCGGGATTTTCTATCCATCCATCACACGTGTATGTGGTGATGATTGCGGTGGGCATGCTGTTATGTTACCGCTTAAGCCTTATTCTCTAGATTTTGGGAAGGAGAGAGTACTTTCTCGAGCGGTCGTGTGCCTATAAATACTGGATTTCCATGCCTCCTCCCCGACCTACCATGCATCCAGCCCCCATCTCTCCTCTGGGTGTCTCTCCCAGCCCGGTCATTCGCCTTGTTACCTAGCCTCCTCGCTCCTGTGGCTGGCCGCTATGTCGTGTGCTTGCGTGCGTGATTTGCCCGACGAGGGTGGAGTTCCGGTGCTCCGGCCGCATGTCACCTCACTCGAAGGCGACCCTATCCCTGAGCCCCGGCGATGCACCGTACCTCTTTGTCCTTGCACTGGGTACTGCTCCGGCCTATGGCGGGCATGCTTGGAACACAAGGTGCGAGGTGCGCATGCAGGCCGCGATGTGCGTGCAGGCTAGGCCACCAATCGCATGGTCCGCGCGGGGAATCCAGCAGGCGAGACGGGTATGAGAGGCCTTCGGACATCGATCCGAGGCGGTAGCATGGCGGCGGGTTCCGCGACTGGAGGCGATGGATGCGGGTGGCCTCCGGCCAGTGGGGCCGTACGCGGTGGTGCCGACGGTAGGCGAGGTCTCGACGACGCCCGGAAGCTCGCGCTTCACTGCTATGGTGACGGCCAACGCAGGGCAAGCGTGGCCATGGAGGGGCTCACGCAGTGCATTGTGGCGGTGCAGGTGGCTCACAAGTCGACCATGCGCGGTGGGCGTCGACAGAGCTCACGTGTGGTTGCGGTGGTGCGCGGCCAGGCGGAGCTCGCGGCGCGACGGCGGTTGGTGCGTGCGCGCGGTGGCCGTGAGAGCAGCGTCGTGTAGTGGCCTTGAGCTGGCCAAGGCTCGCCGAGAGAGGGGTAGAGATGCTGGTCCCCGCGAGGTCGAGCATGGTGAGGTTCGAGCAGTTGTTGGTCACCGGCGGGAGCGCACCCTGAAAGTTCTTGTTGCCGCCATAGCGAAGCTCCCGTGTGGTGGCGCTCACCCTTTATCAAGCACCCTTGCACGAGTTGACGAATTATTTGTGTGTTTGGTCTGAACCTATAGACCACATGTTGTTTCATGATCGCTGAGATCTGGAAAGCTTGGCTTCTCTTTCCCCCTTTTTTTTTTGCAAAAAAATAGGATTTGGAAGACTAAAGTAGGCTGGACAAATTAGTTCAAAGTAGTGTTCTTTAGTCCTTATTTTAAATAGATAAAATCTAGATTGCTTCCACACGGGCTCTCATGAGATAAGCGAGACATGTCAGTTTTGATCGGTCTCATGATTTGTATTATTTCTTTGAAGAAAGAAGAGAAGTTTGAACCTAAGGAGTGACTGCATGTACATAGTTGGGAGCTGATGAATTGTCTTCTTCAATGCCTAACTGTTTATTTTTCTTTGTGCATTTGAACAAGTGTGTTCGATCACCCATCTTCTATATAGTACATTTCTTATTAGAACATGCTAATATTATGGGTAACCAGCAGATCAGGTCTGCTTCAGGTTGAGTAATTTGATGTGTGTGGTTGCTATGCTTTTGAGCTTTTATCGATATTTTTGTATACTAATCTATTTTTGGGTAATTAGCTAATATAAGCAGGCCAGTTTAAATTTAAATGGTCATGTAATTCGGCGTGGCTTTAGCTATTTGGCTGGGACATTCCTTTTGCCGCTGTATGGATCTGATTTGACTACATTTGGATTGGATTGGCAGTTCCCTGTTTGTTTGGAGGTTTACATGCGGTGTCCCAGTAGTTGTGATTTGCATGCCTGCAGCCTGATGTACAGAAAGATCGCATGCACAGGTTGCTTATAATGTACTAGTCGATCCATGGGACACATGGGATTTTAAGAGGCGATGTGACTAAGTGCATTGCTTTTGCATGTGAGCTGGCTGTTTATATAAACTAGCATAATGCCCGTGCGCTGCTACGGGCGCAATACAAAAATAGATGAGCACAAGACCATAAATTGTGGGCATTTTTATCTTCTCCACCAAGATGGAGTACCTCAGCTTTTCTAGGAGTACATACATAGCTAATATACTTTTAGATACATACCAAAATTGTGGGAAGACATAACATAATCTTTTGATCTCTTTGTTCCTTTCTACTCCCCCTGTTTCTTTATCTAAGGTGTATTATTTTTGGCACGGTGACAAGGCACACGATTATAGACAAGGTAGGACAAAATTACTCTTGGCATCATCGCGAGACATGACCGCAACAAGAGTATTTACTTATGGGTCACCACCGCAACAAGACATGACATCATCTTCATTCTCCCTGCCTACCTCCTATTTTCTGATAGCCCTTCGACCTCACCTCTGACCTTGCTATCACATTCATTGCTCTTGTTTGTCATGGTTCATACTATTCCTATCCACCAATGATAGTGCATTAAAACACCTCAAGGTAATATTCTCTCACTATCACATACAATTGACAATAGTAACAACTGTGGTGGCAGGGAAATATTCTTTCAATGGGAGGCAATGTTTTTGCGACTTTGTCAATCTCAATACCAACTGCCGTTGCCACGGAAAAATAAATATAGTTCACATGAAAAATATATACTCTTAAGAAAGCATAATTGTCCATCTACATTGCTCGTTCTACTTCTAACTCTGCCATGAATGAAATATTTGTAATCCCTCCCTCTCTTCGATCGTCTTGCTCCGCTCTACAGTAAGTTCAATAGAGCACAAATTTTATTCTTCCTAGCTCACATTTATGGTTACAAGGAATTAAGTATTATACTGGACATAACCTTGCGAATACATAACACACCCACTAATGTACTAACCAACTTAACTCTGCCATGGAAGCTGGGCACATCCTTAGTGTAGAAAATTGTATTTTCACAAACCTTATGAAAATTTAGTACTGTAGCCTGCATTTTCACAATCACCTAAATAGTATTGTTCACCCTAGCCAGATAAAAAATGAAAAGAGTGTATGAAAAACCACCATACGTCAAAACATTCCATGAAAAAACATCTCATCTATGCATGCACAGATGGTCGTGTAATCTGAGTATCCAAATTGGCATCCAAAATTTGATCTCAATACATCAAGTGAATCCTCAAGCATTGCTGGTGTAGAGGAACAAAGGGTCAAGGTACGTATACAGGAAACCCAAATTAGTAGAACTATTCAAGTGATTGTTACTGAATCCATCCTTCTATGTACAGAAGTATGACGCCGACACTGCAAGATACATAAGTCAGCTGGCCGGTACATCATTTACAAACTGTTCGTTGTAATGCCCGAGTCATCCCAATTCATCTCCAACTAACTTACTGTGAGAAAACAGCACTGATTTTATTTTACCTTTTCTCACAATGAAAAATTTATTTTAAATTATTGTGCATTATGAATGTTTTCTCTTGACGAAAATTTGCACGTAAGTAGGACATTAAAAAATGTCTATTGCTGCTTGTCTAGAGCAATTAACTTCCGAGGAGAGCAAGCATA
This sequence comes from Triticum urartu, assembly GCF_056163025.1. Classification (NCBI taxonomy): domain Eukaryota; kingdom Viridiplantae; phylum Streptophyta; class Magnoliopsida; order Poales; family Poaceae; genus Triticum; species Triticum urartu. The sequence continues at coordinate 571,366,771 of NC_141879.1, read as the reverse complement.
TATGTTTAACATAAAAATAGCAGAGTATATATAGGATTATGCTGAAACAAAATGAGTGTAATATTGGATACCTTGAAAGGTTTGTGACGATGAGAATTTTAGCACATCTGAAACCGAAATTATTACTCTTGGGAGGAAACGGCATAAATAAATCTTGCAAAGCATAAATGGGCCAACCAATTGAGGCTGAAGATCTGAAACGCAGTCATCCAAAATTTTAAGAGTTAGTGTGAAAATTGTTTACATTATGAAATAGGTTGGAGAAACAAAAGAAAAGCTAGTGTCGCCCAAAGGAATAGTTAACAGGAATACAAAGCTTCTTGGCGAACTGACCAACAGTTAACTAAAGAAAAATACCGGAACCGGGGCATACATATTATACATGGAGGATCATCATGCACATCAATCGACATTATCAATTTTTTAAACCAGGAATACACTCCTGTTCCTCCAACCAATGAACATTTGTACAACGGATTCGTGAAAAAGATAAATCTACAACAAAATTGGAACTCTGGTGCGACAGGGACATACTCATGATTACGTGTGTGGTGTACAATTACAACCAAACACATTATCACCGATGTGTCATACGAGCCACGGCGGTGGAGTTCAGACTTGGAGGAGCGACGGTTGCGAGGTGTTCAACCAAAACAAAGCAGTAATGAAGGGGGATATAGTAAGGTACTTATGACCTACTAACACTCAGTCTCCTCACTTCTATTCATGCAACTATTATAGAGGGGGCCCAGAATTTTTAGATAGTTTAATCTGAGTTGTTCCATCTGAATATTTTATAAATACATATTCGAGATTTCTAAAACTAAACCTAATTGGACACCGATGAACAACAATGATCAAAATTTCTCTTCAAAGCTTTGAATAAACACATCCGCGGACCTCCAGAACAGCAGAATTCACCAACAAATATATATTGTATGAGTCTCGGTATTATAAGGAGAATTGCACCCAGCAGACCATAAAATTTCAAGGGAGGGGATAAAGTAGCTAAAAGGAAGAAGAGTGGACATGGAGAATAACTTACAACTGATGTTCCCCCAAATACCTATTTTAGTTCCACTTCACTATTTTGTGTTTGCTTGCATTGGCTCAGCCTTAGGCACCATCATGGTGTGACGCTGCACCAGCACCGCAACACAGATGGTACCTCTGGGCCGCCCATGTGATACATGTGCTATTTGTCCATGGCTTCACATGGAATCAAACTGCATATGTACATTCATGTACATTCAAAACTGTTGGAACAAACATGTTCAACTGAATTGTTTTCAGCAGTGGATCAACTCACAAACTTACTTAGACTGATAAGTAGGATGCTTCTGTTCTATTAGGGAAACATCACAAAACTCACATAGGTACATGAAAATTGGTAGCTTTGTACTTACCTAGCTGATATATGGGTCTCACGGATGCCAAGTATCTTGGGCTGCTCTAATGTATAGAAGAAAAATGAGGCTTGCCCACTGATTCACACGTCCATGTGACCTTCACTTGGTCTTGGTCTTCTCTGCTCATGCTGATACAGTTAGAATGCAATGACCATGGTGTCTCTAGTGCAGCCACCCCCGGGCCCGACCGCGACATCCTCCTCGAAGGCTTTAAGGAGCCCGCACCGGCGTCCACGCCCTTGTCTACCATCCCCGACCTCTTCTTCCATAGGTGCCCCTATGCATCATCTGCTCGCTCAGGGATGTGTTGCTCTAGTGGCGGCTGCCAAGATGCCTGACCAACTTTAAAGATATGCCTGTCACCTTGTCAAATAAGGCGAGCAAATGATAAGAATTTAGTGTAACGGAATTCATGTGGTTTCACTCTGTTGTGTCAAGCCATCACAAGATTTTACAATAAATGAACCAAAATCACCATGGCCTCTTCAAGCAGAACTACTCACACTCGACTGTAAGGAGTGCAGTACATCTACTAAATCAGTTGTACCTTTCGAGGCAACATACTAACATAACAAAGTAAACATGAAAAATCTCACCCATAGTATCATGTCATCAGCGGCAATGGATTTTCCTTCAAGGTTGCAGGCTTGTGCTCACTGAAAATCCATAATATATCAGGCAATAGAAACATTCAAGGATTAGCTTACAAATCCATAATCGATGGGAAAAACCAGGAACAAAAACATACAAAATTTATCCATCTCTACCTATCCAGACACACACGTACTGCAGGGCATATATAGATTAGTAATAGTGATTTGTACTCTCTATGTATTAGTTCGTTTCTTGCATCAATTTGATAAGCAAACTGGGTTGCAGCAGTGCCTCAATAAGAATCATTATACAGGACACGATGGCACACACGGCAGCATTTAAATCACGGCTCTAAAAATTCAGGGATATGCAAAAAAATAAAATCAAACCTGCATTAGTGCATCGTCCAGATTCCAGAGCACGGCAACAAGTAGATGAACACCCTTGAGGCCAAGGTAGAGCACGTCCGTCTAATATTCAGTGGGTCTTAAAGAAATCTGATCGACAGCACACAATCACATAGGAATAATATTGAGTGGATTCTCAAAAATTAACCCAAACAATCAGAAGACTTATATGTGGCCACACCAAGTAGGAACAGAGCAGGCAACAAGCAGTTAATATATGTAATTCCCACAATTTGAGTAGAAACCCGACTCAGGTAATAGACTGTTCGTATATGGGCAAGGTAATGATGATGGCAGCTACGCTTGCAGACACACAGATAATATTAAGTCTCTCAACACGGCAGAAGGGAATTTAGCTTGCAAATCAAAAGGACAGAACTGAATGTAGCTCGCATGAGATCAATCGTACCTGGTACATCGACGAGATTGTGCGTATGGAGCAGGAGCGGCCGACGGAGTTGGTAGTACAGCGAGATGGATTAATTCCTGATAGATGAGATGTATCCTCTTAGCATTACTCAAAAAAGGATACCTGATAGATGAGATGTATACTCTTAGAATTACTCGAAATCACCGAGTTCACTTTCACATACCCCAAGATCTGAGGTAGAACTTTATATCTCTAATTATCCTCTACTCAAAAAGCGCTTCAATTACTTGCAAAACCTGCCATCACCAAGACATCAACACTTGTAGCAATAGACATCGTATATTACAATATATATCATCGGCTCATCTCATGTTGCCTAAATCTACATGGACCAATCAAATAATTGTAGCCATATGAAAGAAAAAACTGAAACAGTTCAAAGAAAGGCAAAGAATCTTCAGGCTCTGTAGCAACAATGGGATTGCTCTTATCTTCGAGAAACTCCTTTTCTGTAGAAGCAGTCAATCATGTCTAAAAAATCTGGAAACAGCTAGCAGGCTAACAAATATGGCATTATTACTGCACATAACTGAATGCAAATTACAGTAAGGGGCATAACCTGTGAAGATGGCCATCCGTCCTTGTTGCTGCAGTTGCATAACTCCAGGTTTCAAAAAAAAATTATGTCATTAAGCAACTCAACGAACATGTGTAAGGCACACCTGCAGTAGGAAGATTCAGCAGCCACATGCAGCAAGTCAGGAGTTGTGTATGAGTAAATCAGAGAAAGGAGAAAAGATGAAATCCAGGACATAAGCGGTCGTCCAGCTGCTGCTGCAGCTGCAGGTTGTGCGTCCAGATCCGGGGCAGTCATCCTGCACATAAAAGAAAAGAAACCAAGGAAGGAATCACGAGCAGGGGGAGATGATGAATCCGAGGAAGAACGTCCGTAGGTACACACTCACCATAGCCGTCACAGGAGATCCGCGGTCGCCGGCGCGCGTCCTTGAAGGTTGAGGCGTCGTCCTTGAGGGTAGGGTTTGGGGCATCTCCGTCCGTCCATGGCTGCTGCCGGGCTGGGTCGGACCTCCATGGCCGACCTCCCTCGAGGACGGACGCGGATCAGGTGACGACGGAGCGCTGATGCCGCCGTGGATCTGGGCGCTCCCTCTCCCTTCCCTTCCCTTGCCTTCCCTTCCCTTCCCTTGGGATTCCCTTGGGAGAGGAATAGAAGGTTGGGGGCGGCGGCGCAGGGGGGCGAGGAGATCGCCGGCGGCGGGGTTGGATTGGGGTGCGGCGGCGGCTGCGACTGGAGACGGGAGACGAGGTAGGGCTAGCGAGGGATTGGTTCTGTCGCGACGGAAAAACCAGCGGAGGGGAGGTGGTGGACGGAACCAAAAATAACCTACGAAGGTTAACTTACTAAAAAAACCGGACGAAAGTGGTGCACGAAATTTGACCAGCAGAGACTACCAACTGCTTTATTAAGAGTAGAGATTATTAAAGAATTAGAGATTAGAGATTATTTGTTTCCTGAAAATCTATTATTTGTTTCCTAAAGCAAATTGCATTAATGAGAGAGATCTGTTGATTTGGCTAAGGTAGGAAAGAATCTATTATTTATTTGTTAAAGCAAATTGCATTAATGGGAGAAATCCGTTGATTTGGCTAAGGTAGGAAAGAATCTATTATTTGTTTCCTAAAGAAAATTGCATTAATGAGAGAGATTTGTTGATTTGGCTAAGGTAGGCGGTTTTTGTGGTTCATGGCGGCTCAATGTGAGGTGGGACGAGGTACCAAAAAAACTATGAAAGGTGGGACGAAAAAAAACCTGGGAGGTGGGAGTTGTCCCTGGTTAACCTACGAAATTTTATAGATTTTTTAGGAAAAAAAACTAGTGGAGATGAAACGAAAATTAACCGACGGAGACTACCAACTGCTCCATTAGGAATAGAGATATTTTCCAGGCATACTTTTTGGGCTAATTAGCATAGGCCACTAGAATACACCGTTTTGATTCCCAGTTTTTCTTTGCCTATTTGAGAGATCTTTCGTTCGACCGTTCAACGTGAGCAGTTTTTTAAATGCTTCCATACATGGTGTGGACGATTTTTTTCACAAGCCGTTTAGCGTCGATGGTCGTATTAAGATGTGTAGTGGATTAGTGTTGATCCTTTTGATATTTTGGATGGTCGTAATGATAGAGTCTGATGTGTATTAATAGGTTTATTCAAAGTGATCAGGTGCTGAGTTTGTAAATTTTGGGCACGCATCTCATATACTATCACTTAAGAACGCAGGTTTATTTATTATTTGTCATTGTTGCCGGACTGCCTGGTTAGAGGTTTCCAATATCTATATGTTTCTTTTTTTAGGGGATATCTATATGTTTCTACAAACACAAGTTTGTATATATGCCATGCTAATTTGAAAGCAAGCAGATTACGTTCAAAGACCAACTAGCTGAAACACTATATGCAGCTGAGGAGAATGTTTCTTAAGCAACCTTGGAATTAATACGTGATCACTATAAAATTGCCATCAATGATCATAAAAATCATGCATTTGAAGTCACAAAAAGGAGCCTCTTTTTAACGATAGACAAGGTACGCACCAAGCAATGACAGTTATAGACTGATGATCCAATCATTTCTTACAATGGTACTAAGCCACCTATAGGTCGCATGCAACAATTTTTAAAATCTTTGTATCATTTCAGTACAGATACCAATCTAGGAGGCTCCACTAGAATGATATAAGCTGTCAATGAATGTAATGTGTTTAGTCTTGTTAGAAAGAAATGACAATGTATATTTTCCATCTTGCAAAATGTACTCCAAATGTATCCTTTCCAAATTGGTCATGTGCATAGCTTGCTTTTGTGTGACTACAAAGTTATATGCTCTTATTTTATACCACATGAGATAAAAATATCATATATAGACGTAATGTATCGACAGGGCGCGGCGTGCCGCCGCGCGGGCATACCTAGTACAGCTTAGTATTGTAGATCTTGATTTTTTGTCAATATAATTTTGGTCAAAGTTTGTATAGTTTGAATTAAAAAATTATATACGGAATAAAAGGAAATAGAGAGGTACTAGGTCAAGTCAGATAAAAAATGTGCTAGATAACTGATAACTTATTTTTAGTAATGATAGGTAAAACTATTTTTTTAACATTTACACAACAAACATCTACCATGCTTCAAACTTTTGAATAAAAAATTAATCTACATACTATCTCGAAACAAAAAAAAAAAGATAAAAGTGATAGCTAATACTATAACCATGGCACCATGCAGAAATTTGAAATGGGCGATATCCGCAGTTGGATTTTTCTTTTTTTGTTTGTAATGATATGGATTGGAAAGTCCATGGCAATACCGGTATCTATTTGTGTATATGTTAGTATTTCTTTTCAGTTTCTCTTTGATGTTCTAGACATGTGTTTTGACTATCTACCACAATAAACCCATTTTCACCTTTGGAGGACACGAGTTAAGAGTGCTTACAAGCTTGCCTTTGATGAAGCTTGTAACACCCGTGTGTTACTTAAGGATAATTAAAATGCATCGATTGTCATTTAGAATTAAATTTTGCTTAACTATCATTTTTCTAATAACTCAGGCATGCTAGTATTTATAAATAATTTTGGAAATAAATATCTTAAGACCAATAGGTGCATCCCAATCATTAGTAGATTTTCTTTGTATTAGAAGATGGTGGAGTATTGCATTTGCTTGAGCAATCCACGTACACTTACATGCATGCATCAATGCATGGCATGCACCACATCCATGGTCTGTACTCAACGCACTGCATGCATCCATCTAGTCACCGTTGCCGTAATGCATGTACGTAGCCTGTCGACTAGCTCAGTAAGGTTAGCTGTATTTTCTTCTCACAGGCCAGCTAGCTCTTGGATTACACTGTACCACCGTCTAGGGCAGTAGATATTTTTACATGCAGCGATGAGAAGGCTTGTTGCATGGCTACGTGTCTTTTCCTTGAGAGATAGAATGTACGTGTCATTGCTTTGGTTAGAAACATATGCATGCATGAGCTAGTAGGTGCATCGAACCAGCCATTAGGTGAAGCAAAGGGGCACTAGCTTATCCTTTGGAGCAAGCAGGAGTTACGGCGGCAGCTGGACGACGATTAATGTGTTCACAAGGAGCTACTCACTTGTTACCAGTATATAAGGCGACCAAGTGCTGTAGCGTAGGACCATTGACACACTAGTCAGAGTCGTCTGCTGGAAGAAGAAGTTGGAGCTCTCGCTGGTGTTGTTCCTAGCGACCGCGTGGTAGACGGGTACTGCTGTCAGGCAAGTAGCAGTTCCTCTATTCATATTTCGTTGTTGTGCTTGGTCCTGCGACTTGCACACTGTTACACTGATCTAGAGATATACTGCTGCTAGTATTTCTTTTGCTAGCCACTGTACCGTGATATATGAGTTCTTCTGCAACTGTCCTCTGTTCGTTGGCCACGGTACTGTTGAAGAGAAATATGTTCCGGTGAGCAAGTAATCGTCATGATTATTTGGGCTTACGTGGAGACGTGAGGATTACTACATAAGTTTCATCATACCACTGACCTCCTTATTTCCATATTCACATATTGTCTATATTGGTGTCACGACCGCAAACATATTGTACCGGTCACGGTTTAGGTATGGGACTGTCTGAGTTCTCCGCTGGGGGCGACACTTGTTCCGAACAGGGTATCGGTGATGGATCCTTGGGAACGACCCATACTAGTAAGTCAAGTTGTCGTGCCTCAGGGGGTCGAAGGGCTCTGCTCTTCTAGAACCCACGTGGTTCTGGTCGAGACTGTCGATGTCGGAGTACCCCTCTTAAGAGTGTAAAAGTGTGAATATTCACCCCTGTGAGTCCCGTGTAGGGAACCTTGCTGGTCACGTGTGATACCAATATTTTTCCCTATACACCGCTATAAATATTTCCAGTATTCCGTTGAACTCTGTTTAATATCATCTTTTAATTCAGCCTTTTGCACTACTTTATTTTCCGCCGCTAAATCTGTCCATTGCTGTCGTATCATTTCCTTGAAACTGAATTACACCGTTGTGATATCCATAACACTTTCTCCTTTTGTACCCTTGAATAAATGCTACTTGCTGGGTATGAATCATCATACTCATCCTTGCTTAATTTCTATTTTTGCAGCCCAAAGTGGTAATGATCCTGAGCTTGGCTTTGAGCAGTAGGCGTAGCACGCGCCGGGAGGGAATAAATTGAAGTACTTTAGAAGTTTATTTTCAGCAAGAACTATGTATCCCCAGAATAAAGAATACATGCTTATTATGTGTATTATTGTGAAAAGTTTTAGTTTAGGCCTCACACGTTTATAATCTTTTGTTTATAAACATGTGGCGGCTGTTACGTCCGAACCATGTTTTGGGGCGTGACGGCTTAAGTGGTATCAGAGCTTAGGTTAAATAAAATTAAAAACTGTTGCAACTAATGGGGAATAACCAGGGTATTATTTTGTGCGTGTAAGTTAGAAACGCTCTTTTTTGTGCTTATTTTATGTGAAGCTAACATTTACGTGGCTCATTTGATTATATGTCCTGTCATGAAATTTAGTATTTCACTTCTTATGCATGCATTTTGTTAGTGCTAATATGTGTGGTTGGAATCAGGGATGGATGGCCCAACCATCTTCCATCTTAACTTTGTGCAAATCCTCGAGGAGGTAGCCGATCATTTTCACCTAGAGCCACCAGTGATCTCTACTAGTGCTCTTTCGGATGGAGGAATCCAGGGAGCTGTGCACGTGCAGGTCACTCCACATGACCCTGGTGCATACACTACCTTCTATGGCTATGGCAAGGATGATCATGAAGCTGGGTGCTCGGCGGCTCGTGAAGCGCTTAAATCACTCTACTTTAGTCTGAACTTTGGCCTAGTGGACTTGCACAGCTATGAGTACTGGGAGACTTTGCTGGACTTGGCACGTTCTGAGCAGCAACACCAGGAGGAGATTGCACAACCCCAGCAGTACCATGAGGTTCGTAGGAAGCAAGAACTAGACGAGTTAGAGCAGGAGCATCAGGCCCTACTTTATGAAATAAAGCATGACCATGAAATAGAGGTGGAGGACCGCGATCGCTGGATCGAGGAGGAGGGACACAAGACCAAGAAGCTGAAGCAAGAAAGAGATGAGCTGGAAGATGTCAACAACAAACAGGAGAGTGAGATGATGGATTTGAAGGCAGAGAACTGGTGCCTCCGTCAGCAGCTTGTAGCAATGAAGGATGAGAAAGGAAAGAACTAAGGGCGTGCAACGTACTAGCTAGCAGGCGATCGTACAACTTGAGTGGTCGTACGTACTAGCTTAAATAAATGAAGTGGCAGAGCTACTAGTATCTAGTGTGTAATGATGTGACCTATCCAGTTCGCATGTGATGTCTGCCTCCTGTAGCAACCCTAGTAGTAGTAGGTTGCTTCCACTTTTACTAGCCTTTGCATGTAGCTTGATGTTGACACTAGCACTCCTGTCAGGTGAGGCTGTGCAAATTTTGGTTGTACGTGTCAACCCCTCTTATATAGTAAAATCAACTTTTATGTACTGATGCATGCTATGAAGAGTGGCAGTTTATTTATTTATTTTGCTCTCCATCCTTCATGATTGTATAGATGGCTAACCACGATCATGGAGATTTTTCTACTACCCACGCTGGAGGTAGCGGTGGATCTCAAAGGACCGCAGAAGATCAACTTCCTCCAAGTAATTTGCTCTTGGAGATTTTGAACCGCCAGGAACAAACTCAAATGCGACAGACTGTAATCTTGGAGCAGTTAGTACAACAGTCACCCCGAGGAGAGAACTCTCATGAGGGTGGGACACAGGACAGCTTGCGCCAATTCATGCGACTGAAGCCGCCTGCCTTTCTTGGCAGTGCTAATCCTATGGACGCAGATGACTGGTTAACTAAGATAGAAAAAATATTTGAAGCAAGGCACTGTCCAGAGCAAGAGAAGGTGACACTAGCTACGTTTATGTTACAAGGTGGAGCTTTTGATTGGTGGAATGTGCACAAAAAGAAATATCCAGAAAATTATTTGATTACTTGGGCGATATTTAGGCAAGAATTTCAAAGAAAATATTTTCCTGAAAGTGTTCAGAGGAAAATGGAGCTTGAATTTCTACAGCTAAAGCAAGGTGATAAAAGTGTGGCAGAATATGAAATTAATTTTTCTAGACTTGCCCGTTATGCGATGGCGTACGTTGAAAATGATGAAGTAAAGGCGCGAAGGTTCGCTCAAGGCTTACGTCAACCCATCAAGGTGCGCGTGGAGGTATTTGAATTAAAATCATTTTGTGACATAGCTAACAAGGCTCTTACAGTGGAACAAGCATACCTTGAAGAACATGCTGAAGTTGAGAAACCAAACAAAAAGATGAGGTTCGACGACCGTGGTCAAGGAAACATGCAAAGGAAGGCACATCAAAATTGGCGCCCAAATAATCGAGCAACATATTAGCCCATAGTTAATAAATGTGTTATTTGTCATGGAGATCATATGGCTTCCCAGTGTGAGCAGCGACAGGGAAAATGCTTCGGATGCGGCAAGGAGGGACATGTTATCAGTCAGTGCCGGAACAAGAATTTTACTCATAATCAGTCATTTGCTTTGCCTGCACCAAAAACACCATTGTACCTACCTGCACCGCCTCCTAAGGCGAATATTGCTCCTTGGTACACGAACAATCCTGGAAGGAAGCAACAGCCTGTTCGTGCTAAAGTAAATCATTTGACCCAAAATGAGGTGGACAATGATAGCAATGTGGTTACAGGTACGTTCCGAGTATGTTCTCATAACGCGGTTGTTTTGTTTGACTCTGGTGCTACCCACTCTTTTATTTCTTCTAAATTTATTGGTACCCATGGAATAGAAAGTACACCTATAAAGAAAAAAATCGTGGTAGAGTCTCCAATGGCTGAGATGATAACTCGAAGGGTATGCACTAATTGTCCGGTTATTATAAGGGGACATGAACTTCGGGCAGATTTGATAGTACTAGATATGCATGATTTTGATATAATACTAGGCATGGATTGGTTGATTGAAAATCATGCAACTATTGATTGCCATGGGAAGAAAGTGATACTTCAAGTACCTGGTCAACAGAAAATAGTGTACCAAGGGAGCCACAAGAAAACAAGGTACGCACAAGTTAGGAACTTGGAAATAAAGGAGAAACGTATAGAGGATATTCCTGTGGTTGAATTTCCTGATGTATTTCCTAAAGAGTTACCTGGAATTCCACCGGACCGAGAGATTGAGTTCAGCATAAACCTGGTCCCTGGTACTAATCCTATTTCAAAGACCCCATACAGAATGGCTCCAGCAGAACTAAAAGAACTCAAGCAACAGATCAAAGAGTTAGAAGAAAAGGGATTTATTCGTCCAAGCATGTCACCATGGGGCGCTCCAGTATTATTTGTAAAGAAGAAAGATGGCAGTTGGCGATTATGTATTGATTATCGGGAGCTGAATAAGGTAACTATTAAGAATAAATACCCCTTTCCTAGGATCGATGATTTATTTGATCAGCTACAAGGCTCGCGGGTATTTTTAAAGATAGATTTGCAATCGGGGTATCACCAGCTAAAAATTAAAGAAGGAGATATTCCAAAGACAGCTTTTCCCACCAGATACGGACACTACGAATATATAGTCATGCCGTTTGGATTAACAAATGCACCCGCAGCTTTTATGGATTTAATGAATCGTGTATTCAGACCATTCATGGACCAGTTTGTTGTGGTATTTATTGATGATATTTTAATATATTCAAAGACAGAAGAGGAACACGCCGAACATTTGAGAGCAGTACTTCAAAAATTGAGGAAACACCGGTTATACGCTAAACTCAAGAAGTGCGACTTTTGGTTAGACAAAGTATCATTCCTAGGCCACATTATTTCTGGAGAGGGTATATCTGCAGACCCAACAAAAGTTCAGGCAGTGTTGGACTGGAACAGACCAACCACGATTACTGAGATAAGAAGTTTTCTTGGGTTAGCCGGATATTACCGGAGATTTATTGAAGGTTTTGCTCAGCTTGCAGCACCACTGACATAGCTCACTCGCAAAGGAGTAAAGTTCGACTGGACCGAGAAGTGCGAAGAAAGTTTTCAAGAATTAAAACGTCGACTAGTGTCTGCCCCAGTTCTCGCAGTACCAATAAATGGGATTGGATTTACTATTTTCTGTGATGCTTCAAAAATTGGTTTCGGTTGTGTCCTCATGCAGAACAACAAGGTAATCGCATATGCCTCTCGACAACTTAGACCATATGAGAAAAATTATCCAACACACGATCTGGAATTAGGTGCTATAATCTTTGCTCTAAAAATATGGAGACATTATTTGTATGGAGAACACTGTGAGATTTTTACTGACCACAAGAGTTTAAAATATATCTTCACACAAAAGGAATTAAATATGCGGCAGAGAAGATGGATCGAGCTATTTAAAGACTACGATGTCTATCAATTACCATCCGGGTAAAGCAAACGCAGTAGCTGACGCGCTAAGCAGAAAAGCTGATTGCAATGTGGCATCTTTAATCACCTCACAAAGGAAGATTTTGGAGGACTTAGACAAGATGGGAATAGAGGTGCATGTACGTGACCCATCGATCACTATTATGGCACTACAGGTCAAACCTGATCTTCAAGAAAGAATTAGGATAAAGTAACTGGAAGATCCTTTTCTTGTCAGTCTTCGAGAAAGCATAGAGCAAGGAAAGCCATCAGAATTTCACATACGGATGGATGGATCTATATGGTTGAGAGAACGTATTTGTGTACCTAAAAATGCAGAGTTGAAATTGGAGATCATGCAAGAAGCTCACACCACTCCATACACTGTACATCCTGGTAGCACAAAGATGTATCGGGATATTAAAGGAAATTTTTGGTGGCCAAATATGAAGAGAGAAATAGCAAGATTCGTCCTGGAATGTCCAATATGTCAGCAGGTAAAGGTGGACCATCAAAAAGCACCAGGCCTCCTGCAACCGCTAAGAATTCCTAGTTGGAAATGGGAGGATATCAGTATGGATTTTGTTACCGGATTGCCGAAAACTTCCGCAGGATATGATTCTATATGGGTTATAGTAGACAGATTGACCAAGGTGGCACAATTCATACCAGTCAAGAAAACAATGACCCTTGAAAAATTAACAAGGTTATATATTAGGGAGATAGTTATGAACTATGGCATCCCTGTAAATATTGCTTCAGATCGAGATCCAAGGTTCGTTTCAAGATTTTGGAGAAGTTTACATAAGACCTTGGGGACCAAACTGAATTTTAGTACAGCCTATCATCCCCAGTCTGATGGACAAACAGAGCGAGTCATACAAATACTGGAAGATATGCTTCGAGCAAGCATGTTGGACTTCAAAGAAAAGTGGGATGAGTCCCTTCCTCTAGTCAAATTTGCATACAACAACGGTTATCAATCCAGTATAAAGATGGCTTCGTATGAAGCTTTGTATGGTAAGAGATGTCGTTCTCCTATATGCTGGGAAGAAATTGGTGAGAGGAAGTATATAGGCCCAGAATTAGTTCAACAGGCAGAGGAAAAACTACGAGTAGTTCGGGAGCATTTAACGGCGGCACAGAACCGTCAAAAGAAACAAGCAGACACCAAACGGAGGGAAGTTGAATTTCAAGAGGGAGATCTAGTATACCTAAAGGTTTCACCTCGAAAAGGTACGGGACGTTTTGGTTTGAAAGGAAAGTTGAGTCCAAGGTATGTAGGACCTTTTCAAATTATTGGCAGAGTTGGACCAGTAGCCTACCGATTAGAGCTGCCTCCAAACTTGTCAGGGGTACATAATGTTTTTCATGTATCCACACTGAAGAAATGCGAGACACTGCCAGAAGCAACACAACTACCAATCGTGGAACTGAGACCAGACCTATCATACGAGGAGTACCCCCTGAGAATACTAGATGTCAAAGATCGAGTAATGAGAAAAAGGACTATTCGATTTGTCAAAGTCCAGTGGAGTAACCACAATGAGGACGAGGCGACATGGGAAAAAGAAGACGAACTTCACAAAAACTTTCCGCATCTTCTATCGACCGGTAATTGAATTTCGAGGACGAATTTTTTATAAGGCGGGGAGGATGTAACACCCGTGTGTTACTTAAGGATAATTAAAATGCATCGATTGTCATTTAGAATTAAATTTTGCTTAACTATCATTTTTCTAATAACTCAGGCATGCTAGTATTTATAAATAATTTTGGAGATAAATATCTTAAGACCAATAGGTGCATCCCAATCATTAGTAGATTTTCTTTGTATTAGAAGATGGTGGAGTATTGCATTTGCTTGAGCAATCCACGTACACTTACATGCATGCATCAATGCATGGCATGCACCACATCCATGGTCTGTACTCAACGCACTACATGCATCCATCTAGTCACCGTTGTCGTAATGCATGTACGTAGCCTGCCGACTAGCTCAGTAAGGTTAGCTGTATTTTCTTCTCACAGGCCAGCTAGCTCTCGGATTACACTGTACCACCGTCTAGGGCAGTAGATATTTTTGCATGCAGCGATGAGAAGGCTTGTTGCATGGCTACGTGTCTTTTCCTTGAGAGATAGAATGTACGTGTCATTGCTTTGGTTAGAAACATATGCATGCATGAGCTAGTAGGTGCATCGAACCAGCCATTAGGTGAAGCAAAGGGGCACTAGCTTATCCTTTGGAGCAAGCAGGAGTTACGGCGGCAGCTGGACGACGATTAATGTGTTCACAAGGAGCTACTCACTTGTTACCAGTATATAAGGCGACCAGGTGCTGTAGCGTAGGACCATTGACACACTAGTCAGAGTCGTCTGCTGGAAGAAGAAGTTGGAGCTCTCGCTGGTGTTGTTCCTAGCGACCGCGTGGTAGACGGGTACTGCTGTCAGGCAAGTAGCAGTTCCTCTATTCATATTTCGTTGTTGTGCTTGGTCCTGCGACTTGCACACTGTTACACTGATCTAGAGATATACTGCTGCTAGTATTTCTTTTGCTAGCCACTGTACCGTGATATATGAGTTCTTCTGCAACTGTCCTCTGTTCGTTGGCCACGGTACTGTTGAAGAGAAATATGTTCCGGTGAGCAAGTAATCGTCATGATTATTTGGGCTTACGTGGAGACGTGAGGATTACTACATAAGTTTCATCATACCACTGACCTCCTTATTTCCATATTCACATATTGTCTATATTGGTGTCACGACCGCAAACATATTGTACCGGTCACGGTTCAGGTATGGGACTGTCTGAGTTCTCCGCTGGGGGCGACACTTGTTCCGAACAGGGTATCGGTGATGGATCCTTGGGAACGACCCATACTAGTAAGTCAAGTTGTCGTGCCTCAGGGGGTCGAAGGGCTCTGCTCTTCTAGAACCCACGTGGTTCTGGTCGAGACTGTCGATGTCGGAGTACCCCTCTTAAGAGTGTAAAAGTGTGAATATTCACCCCTGTGAGTCCCGGGTAGGGAACCTTGCTGGTCACGTGTGATACCAATATTTTTCCCTATACACCGCTATAAATATTTCCAGTATTCCGTTGAACTCTGTTTAATATCATCTTTTAATTCAGCCTTTTGCACTACTTTATTTTCCGCCGCTAAATCTGTCCATTGCTGTCGTATCATTTCCTTGAAACTGAATTACACCGTTGTGATATCCATAACACTTTCTTCTTTTGTACCCTTGAATAAATGCTACTTGCTGGGTATGAATCATCATACTCACCCTTGCTTAATTTCTATTTTTGCAGCCCAAAGTGGTAATGATCCTGAGCTTGGCTTTGAGCAGTAGGCGTAGCACACGCCGGGAGGGAATAAATTGAAGTACTTTAGAAGTTTATTTTCAGCAAGAACTATGTATCCCCAGAATAAAGAATACATGCTTATTATGTGTATTATTGTGAAAAGTTTTAGTTTAGGCCTCACACATTTATAATCTTTTGTTTATAAACGCGTGGCGGCTGTTACGTCCGAACCATGTTTTGGGGCGTGACAGCTTAAGTGGTATCAGAGCTTAGGTTAAATAAAATTAAAAACTGTTGCAACTAATGGGGAATAACCAGGGTATTATTTTGTGCGTGTAAGTTAGAAATGCTCTTTTTTGTGCTTATTTTATGTGAAGCTAACATTTACGTGGCTCATTTGATTATATGTCCTGTCATGAAATTTAGTATTTCACTTCTTATGCATGCATTTTGTTAGTGCTAATATGTGTGGTTGGAATCAATGTAATGTAGGCATGTATTCCGAATATAGTCATACGTGCTTATGGAAAAGAACTTGTATGACATCTTTTGTCCTACCCTCCCGTGATAGTGGGGTCCTATTGGAAACTAAGGGATATTAAGGCCTCCTTTTAATAGAGTACCGGACCAAGCATTAACACTTAGTGAATACATGAACTCCTCAAACTATGGTCATCACCGGTAAGTATCCCGATTATTGTCACTTCAGGGTTAACAGATCATAACACATAATAGGTGATTATAGACTTGCAAGATAGGATCAAGAACTCACATAGTGAAAACATAAGACGTTCAGATCTGAAATCATGGCACTCGGGCCCTAGTGACAAGCATTAAGCATAGCAAAGTCATAGCAACATCAATCTCAGAACATGGTGGATACTAGGGATCAAACCCTAACAAAACTAACTCGATTACATGATAAATCTCATCCAACCCATCACCGTCCAGCAAGCCTGTGATGGAATTACTCACGCACGTGTTGGGGAACGTAGTAATTTCAAAAAAATTCCTACGCACACGCAAGATCATGGTGATTCATAGCAACGAGAGGGGAGAGTGTTGTCTACGTACCCTCGTAGACCGAAAGCGGAAGCGTTAGCACACCGCGGTTGATGTAGTTGTACGTCTTCACAATCCGACCGATCCAAGTACCGAACGCACGGCACCTCCAAGTTCAGCACACGTTCAGCTCGATGACGTCCCGCGAACTCCAATCCAGTAGAGCTTTACGGGAGAGTTCCGTCAGCACGACGGCGTGGTGACGATGATGATGTTCTACCGTCGCAGGGCTTTGCCTAAGCACCGCTACGATATGATCGAGGTGGATTATGGTGGAAGGGGGCACCGCACACGGCTAAAAGATCAAGAGATCAATTGTTGTCTATGGGGTGCCCCCTGGCCACGTATATAAAGGAGTGGAGGAGGAGGGGCCGACCAAGAGGAGGAGGCGCGCCCAAGGGGGGGCAATCCTACTCCAAGTAGGTTTTGCCCCCCTTTCCTATTCCAACTAGGAGAAGGGGGAAGGAGGAGATGGAGAGAAGGAAGGAGAAGGGGGGCCGCGCCCCCTTCCCTTTCCCTAAACCCTAAACCCTGCGCGCCACCTCCTGTTGCCTCTCCTCTTCCACTACTTTGGGCCCATGAGGCCCAATAAACCCCGGGGGGGTTCCGGTAACCCCCTGGTACTCCGGTATATATCCGATAACCCCCGGAACCATTCCGATGTCCGAATATAATCGTCCAATATATCAAACTTCATGTCTCGACCATTTCGAGACTCCTCGTCATGTCCGTGATCACATCCGGGACTCCAAACAACCTTCGGTACATCAAAACTCATAAAATCATAATATAACCGGCATTAAAACGTTAAGTGTGCGGACCCTACAGGTTCGAGAACTATGTAGACATGACCGAGACATGTCTCCGGTCAATAACCAATAGCGGAACCTGGATGCTCATATTGGCTCCCACATATTCTACGAAGATCTTTATCGGTCAGACCGCATAACAACATACGTTGTTCCCTTTGTCATCGGTATGTTACTTGCCCGAAATTCAATCGTCGGTATCTCAATACCTAGTTCAATCTCGTTACCGGCAAGTCTCTTTACTCGTTCCGTAATACATCATTCCGCAACTAACTCATTTAGTTGCAGTGCTTGCAAGGCTTAAGTGATGTGCATTGCTGAGAGGGCCCAGAGATACCTCTCCGACAATTGGAATGACAAATCCTAATCTCGAAATATGCCAACCCAATAAGTACCTTTGGAGACACCTATAGAGCACCTTTATAATCACCCAGATACGTTGTGACGTTTGGTAGCACACAAAGTGTTCCTTCGGTCAACGGGAGTTGCATAATCTCATAGTCATAGGAACATGTATAAGTTATGAAGAAAGCAATAGCAACAAACTAAACGATCAAGTGCTAAGCTAACGGAATGGGTCAAGTCAATCACACCATTCTCCTAATGATGTGATCCCGTTAATCAAATGACAACTCATGTATATGGTTAGGAAACATAACCATCTTCGATCAACGAGCTAGTCAAGTAGAGGCATACTAGTGACACTCTATTTGTCTATGTATTCACACATGTATTATGTTTCCGGTTAATACAATTCTAGCATGAATAATAAACATTTATCATGATATAAGGAAATAAATAATAACTTTATTATTGCCTCTAGGGCATATTTCTTCAGTTTCCCACTTGCACTAGAGTCAATAATCTAGATTACACTGTGATGATCCTAACACCCATGGAGCCTTGGTGTTGATCATGTTTTGCTCGTGGAAGAGGCTTAGTCAATGGGTCTGCAACATTTAGATCCGTATGTATCTTGCAAATTTCTATGTCTCCCTCCTGGACTAAATCCTGGATGGAATTGAAGTGTCTCTTGATGTGCTTGGTTCTCTTGTGAAATCTGGATTCCTTCGCTAAGGCAATTGCTCCAGTATTGTCACAAAAGATTTTCATTGGACCCGATGCACTAGGTATGACACCTAGATCGGACATGAACTCCTTCATCCAAACTCCTTCATTTGCTGCTTCCGAAGCAGCTATGTACTCCGCTTCATATGTAGATCCCGCCACGACGCTTTGTTTAGAACTGCACCAACTGACAGCTCCACCGTTCAATGTAAACACATATCCGGTTTGCGATTTAGAATCGTCCGGATCAGTGTCAAAGCTTGCATCAACGTATTTACGATGAGCTCTTTGTCACCTCCATAAACGAGAAACATATCCTTAGTCCTTTTCAGGTACTTCATGATGTTCTTGACCGCTGTCCAGTGATCCACTCCTGGATTACTTTGGTACCTCCCTGCTAGACTTATAGCAAGGCACACATCAGGTCTGGTACACAGCATTGCATACATGATAGAGTCTATGGCTGAAGCATAGGGAACATCTTTCATTTTCTCTCTATCTTTTGTAGTGGTCGGACATTGAGTCTTACTCAACTTCACACCTTGTAACACAGGCAAGAAACCTTTCTTTGCTTGATCCATTTTGAACTTCTTCAAAACTTTGTCAAGGTATGTGCTTTGTGGAAGTCCAATTAAGCGTCTTGATCTATCTCTATAGATCTTAATGCCCAATATGTAAGCAGCTTCACCGAGGTCTTTCATTGAAAAACTCTTATTCAAGTATCCCTTTATGCTATCCAGAAATTCTATATCATTTCCAATCAGTAATATGTCATCCACATATAATATCAGAAATGCTACCGAGCTCCCACTCACTTTCTTGTAAATACAGGCTTCTCCAAAAGTTTGTATAAAACCAAATGCTTTGATCACATTATCAAAGCGTTTATTCCAACTCCGAGAGGCTTGCACCAGTCCATAAATGGATCACTGGAGCTTGCACACTTTGTTAGCTCCCTTTGGATCGACAAAACCTTCCGGTTGCATCATATACAACTCTTCTTCCAGAACTCCATTCAGGAATGCAGCTTTGACATCCATATGCCAAATTTCATAATCATAAAATGCGGCAATCACTAACATGATTCGGACAGACTTAAGCATCACTACGGGTGAGAAGGTCTCGTCGTAGTCAATCCCTTGAACTTGTCGAAACCCTTTCGCAACAAGTCGAGCTTTGTAGATAGTAACATTACCATCAGCGTCAGTCTTCTTCTTGAAGATCCATTTATTCTCAATTGCTTGCCGATCAATGGGCAAGTCAACCAAAGTCCACACTTTGTTCTCATACATGGATCCCATCTCAGATTTCATGGCTTCAAGCCATTTTGCGGAATCTGGGCTCACCATCTCTTCTTCATAGTTTGTAGGTTCATCATGATCCAGTAGCATGACTTCCAGAACAGGATTACCGTACCACTCTGGCGCGGATCTTACTCTGCTTGATCTACGAGGTTCAGTGATAACTTGATCTGAAGTTTCATGATCATCATCATTAACTTCCTCACTAATTGGTATAGTTGTCACAGGAACCGGTTTCTGTGATGAGCTACTTTCCAATAAGGGAGCAGGTACGGTTACCTCATCAAGTTCCACTTTCCTCCCACTCACTTCTTTCGAGAGAAACTCCTTCTCTAGAAAGGATCCATTCTTAGCAACGAATGTCTTGCCTTCGGATCTGTGATAGAAGGTGTACCTAACAGTCTCCTTTGGGTATCTTATGAAGACACATTTCTCCGATTTGGGTTCAAGCTTATCAGGTTGAAGCTTTTTCACATAAGCATCGCAGCCCCAAACTTTAAGAAACAACAACTTTGGTTTCTTGCAAAACCACAGTTCATAAGGCGTCGTCTCAGCGGATTTCGATGGTGCCCTATTTAACGTGAATGCGGCCGTCTCTAAAGCATAACCCCAAAACGATAGCGGTAAATCAGTAAGAGACATCATAGACCGCACCATATCTAGTAAAGTACGATTACGACGTTCGGACACACCATTACGATGCGGTGTTCTGGGTGGCGTGAGTAGCGAAACTATTCCGCTTTGTTTCAAATGTAGACCAAACTCGTAACTCAAATATTCACCTCCATGATCAGATCATAGAAACTTTATTTTCTTGTTACGATGATTTTCAACTTCACTATGAAATTCTTTGAACTTTTCAAATGTTTCACACTTATGTTTCATCAAGTAGATATACCCATATCTGCTTAAATCATCTGTGAAGGTGAGAAAATAATGATATCCGCCATGAGCCTCAACATTCATCGGACCACATACATCTGTATGTATGATTTCCAACAAATCTGTTGCTCTCTCCATAGTACCGGAGAATGGCGTTTTAGTCATCTTGCCCATGAGGCACAGTTCGCAAGTACCAAGTGATTCATAATCAAGTGGTTCCAAAAGTCCATCAGTGTGGAGTTTCTTCATGCGCTTTACACCGATATGACCTAAACGGCAGTGCCACAAATAAGTTGCACTATCATTATCAACTCTGCATCTTTTGGCTTCAACATTATGAATATGTGTATCACTACTATCAAGATTCATCAAAAATAGACCACTCTTCAAGGGTGCATGACCATAAAAGATATTACTCATATAAATAGAACAACCATTATTCTCTGATTTAAATGAATAACCGTCTCGCATCAAACAAGATCCAAATATAATGTTCATGCTCAACGCTGGCACCAAATAATAATTATTTAGGTCTAAAACTAATCCCGAAGGTAGATGTTAGAGGTAGCGTGCCGACCGCGATCACATCGACTTTGGAACCATTTCCCACGCGCATCGTCACCTCATCCTTGGCCAGTGTTCGCTTAATCCGTAGTCCCTGTTTCGAGTTGCAAATATTAGCAACGGAACCACTATCAAATACCCAGGTGCTATTGCGAGCTCTAGTAAGGTACACATCAATAACATGTATATCACATATACCTTTGTTCACCTTGCCATCCTTCTTATCCGCCAAATACTTGGGGCAGTTCCGCTTCCAGTGACCAGTTTGCTTGCAGTAGAAGCACTCAGTTTCAGGCTTACGTCCAGACTTGGGTTTCTTCTCCTGAGCAGCAACTTGCTTGCTTGTAACATCCCAAAATTCTAAATTTTGGAATGTTATAATAAATAGATAGATTTGATTGATTGTGTGAAATTGAGTGAAATTCAAAACCTTTTTGAAAGTTAAATGAGAGGGAATAAAAGGACTTTCCCAAACTTTCATTTTTCATTCGTGATCTCCGTGAATTCAAATTCTTTTCACCACGAAACCCTGGAGAGAAGATGACATGACTTCTTCCATTTATTTAAATGACAAGGGGTGTTGAAAATATTTGAATTTCATTTGGAAAATATTTCCAATTCTGAAACTTTATGCAACTCAATGATTTTCACGAGAGGAGATAAAATGACTTCTTCAAATTATATGAAATATGAGTTGGGAGTTTCAAAGGATCAAATTCAAAGTCTTTTTGGAATTATTTTTCAATTTGGAGTTATTTGGACTTTATTCAAATCATTTTTCTCCAAAAATAAAATACATGGAAAATAGGGTAACATGATTCCCTACAACAGAAAATTGGAGAGAAATAAATTTGATTTCATTTTGGTATTTTTAAAATGATTTTTGTTGGATCTTATTAGAGCAGGAGCACTGTTAGAATTATTAGAATTTGTGTGTATTTTATTTAATGCCAGAGGAATGTGCATGTCATAGAAATTCTTTTTCTGAAAATTCTGATATATAATATGCCTATATAATTTTTTTTATTTTGTTATTCGGTTTTCCTTCTATTTCTATTTAAAAAAAATTGTACGTGCGGCCCATATTTATTTATCGCCTACATGCGCAGTATAGTAGCTTCTGGCGCCCCATTGTTTTTCTCTTAAATAGGCCAGGCCCAACCAGCCTTTTTTTCTCTTAGGCCGAATTTTGTAAAAAAAAAACTGCACCGCAGCGTGCGCGCAGTCGGCCGAAGGCCTTTAGGCCCATCCGCCTCTTTTTTTCTCTGTTTCGTATATTTTCGTCTACGTTTAGTCCCACATTGCCTAGCCTTTGACCCCTGTTTATTATCAAACCCTTGGGAGCTACTATTACGTTATGCTTACATTGCCATGCTATGCTCGTAGACGTGGATTGGGTTTTGAGAGTATTCATGACAGATGTGAGATTGTTAATTAATGGTTTACTTAAAGGTGGAAACTTAAACACACATCTGGGTGGATTGAGGCACCTGGGTATTCCAGGATTGCCTGTCTAGGCACCTGGGTAGACCAGGATTGCCTGTTTTTATTTGGACTGCCACCCAGGCTCAAAGGGATCATAAGATTATTCATGCTAGAAACTTCCGTGTGCAGCCACAAGCTATTATGGGCTCTAGCATAGTTGATTAAGTCGTGCGAACTCTTACAGGGTAGACTAGCAAATGTAGGGGAAAGTAGGTGTAACGGTCTATCCATCGCAAGGTGCTAGCGCTTCTGAAAGACTATGTCTCGGTCATCCGTCTTCTCAAACACCATGTAGTGCGAGAAACCAAACGGAGGCGATCGAGTCTTGTGGGGAAAAGTGCGCAAACCTCTGCAGAGTGTATAAACTAATCATGATTAGCCGTGTCCCCGGTTATGGACATCTTGAGTATCTAGTTCTTGGATTATCCTGTTGATCTCATCACGTTACTTAAATAATTGGTTGGGTTTTAATGATGATGCTTAATTGGGATTGAGAATGTTGTCAACCATTCTCAATGTTTAACAACCACCATGGTAGTGAAATAAAATTTATTCCTTTGCAGTAGGGAAAAATTGGCTTTACGAAAAACTATAACCATAGAGCTTTTCCACCAGCCAAATATGCATGTAGTGATAGCCTTTATTCATCATTCTCTATGGTGTGAATTTGCCAGTACATTCAATGTACTGACCCTTTGTGGCTGCAACATCTCATGTTGCAGGACTTCTTACGACGAGTAAGTGATACGTTAGGGTTATGATTTCTACACTCAACTTTGCCGTTGGTGTTGATGGGAATCCACAACCTTTGTTACTTCCGCTATTTGGATTGAGGTAATAGTATTTACGTTATTTTATACATGTGATTTACCTCTGTTATAAATCCTCGAGTACTATGTGTGTTAGCATACCGATCCAGGGATGACACTTAAGCACAGAGACTTGATCCACTCGGGTCGGGTCGCTACAAGATGGTATCAGAGCACATGTTGACTGTAGGACGTGACCCTAGAAACTGGCAAGCCCATAGCAAAGATTTTTCTCTACAACTTTCCCTTTCAAAAGATCTTTTATATCTCTTCTCTTCTGAGCTTATTCAAAAATTCCCTTTAGTGAGACCATACCCCTTCCCCTTTTGACCACACAAAGATTCGACGGATGAGACCACTCCAAGAAGTACAAGATATT
The DNA here is from genome assembly GCF_056163025.1 of Triticum urartu. Taxonomy (NCBI): domain Eukaryota; kingdom Viridiplantae; phylum Streptophyta; class Magnoliopsida; order Poales; family Poaceae; genus Triticum; species Triticum urartu. The sequence continues at coordinate 571,342,809 of NC_141879.1, read as the reverse complement.
GGACAACTAAGACCGCTTCAGAATGAAGAGGATTTTACTGTGCATCTGAATAATGGAAACTACAACGGTTGAAGACCGAAGACAAGTAGAATTTGAAGGCTCTGAAGAATTCTCAGATTTGTATGACTTAGGAAGTCTGCCCTTATGGAACTTGGCAGACTATGGAAGTTGTCAATGCCCGAGATCAGGGTGTATCGGAGAAAGACCGAAGCATGGAGAGTTAAAAACTTAAAGTTTTGTCAAAGAAAAACCTAAGGCAGGAGATATCAACTATGGAATGATAGCTCATGGGAATGACAAGAGCAGAAACACGGTTATCCGTGATGTCATTGCCCGCTGATGCTATTGTCACCGTGCTGAGTTAAGGATGCATTTCTTCAGAATGGATTTGATGGAAGAAGGCTGATGGAGCACCTATTAGTAAGATGAAGTTTTAACCTTAGCCGGTGTATCGCCAGGATCTGGAGTAGTACATCAAGAAGTTTAAGGTGGAGCTCCATGAAGCCGTATTAGACAAGGAAGCATTTCGTGAAGAACTTAGGAACCAGAAGCTGAAAGTAGCCAAGCCGGAGGAGCTACAACCTCAAGATACCGGAGATTTGCCAGGAACTGAAGGACAGTAGGATCATGGCTCATGTCGAGGTTGATGAAACTCAGAAGTTTGGAACGCAACTCCAGAAATATTAAAGGACATCAGGATAGACTTTGCGACAACAGAAATGATCTGGCAAAAGGATTTGAGAAAGACAAGCATGATCGGGAGAAGCCATTGGAGGCATGAACAAGACTTGAAGAGTTAGACAACGTTGAAGATTTATTGACCTTTAGAAGACCAAACCCCTGTTATATACCTATGTTAGATGCGATGTTTGTGAGCTGTCATTTGTTTGATGTTTTTCCCGACAGCCACAAATAAAATCTGTCTTTTCAAAACTTTTGTTTGTATTGTGTGTATCCCTCTCTATCTCTCTTATCTCACCCCAAAACCATGGACCCAATAGAGGATGAATGAAGATGAGCTTGTATTTTCTGGACCGATGAGTCGGTTGGAGACGGACCGATGGATTCAGAACATGGAGGATCACATGAAGAATAATCCTGTAGTTGGAAAGGATATGACCCAGCATGCTCTTCAGTGCTTTGAAAGAGGTGCTGCTACTTGGTGGAGGATGTACCAAACCATCAATGGATGACAAGGAGTAACCACTTGGAAAGAATTTAAGTTGACTCTGCCGAAGTCTCGGCTTGTGTCCCAGAAGTTGAAGCCTTATGGAAAGGATATGAAGAAACCTTGTGCATGCAAGATTTGTGGAGAAATAGGACACACCCATAAAGAACACAAGGATGAATGCCCTAATTGTGAAGGAAGTCACCCAGTTGAAGAATGCCCAACTAGGCAGATTACTTGTTTCTTGTGTGAAGGGACTACCCACTATCCTGCTCAGTGTCACATTTACCCCATGGTACAACGAACCATCCAGCAGAAGAAAGAAGTAAAGAAAGGAGCCCTTATGGGAATTTTAGAAGAAACTGTGATGAAGGAAGAGGTGGAGGACACACCTAAAGAAGACCCGAGTAAACCCTGCACTAAGTCTTGCTATTCATGTGGAGAAGAAGGACACATCTCCCAAAATTGTTTGAATGGGGATCTAGTAGAATTCCCGACAGAGGAAGTAGAATATGACCCACAGGAAATAGAAGCCCTGATTGGAATGGAAAAGTCTAGGAAGAGAAACCGATTGGAGCCCAGGAGGGACCTGAGTCATATCATCTGTTACAGGTGCAAGGAGTCAGGGCACTACCTCAAAAATTGCCCAAAAAGGAAACCTCGATACTTGTCAGAAGTAATATGTTTTAGTTGTAATGGAGCAGGGCACTTTGCCAGAGAATGCCCTAAGGAGAAGGAAACTTGTGCTAGATAGTTGAGTTTGCAACAAAAGAAATGGAGTAGTAGAAGTGAGAACACTTTCTTTTATATTGAGGTGTTGAGTTGAGACATGTAATGGAAAAGCAAGAGATTGTAATCATTGGAGCATCAATAAAGTTAGCATCGTTGGTAAAGATTTGGGTTTTATGAGTTGTTACTCTATGAAGAAGGATTTTGACCATTTTTTAGGATATGAGAAATATGGTCTATGGAAGATTTGTGCATTTTAAGGGTGGTAGTACCCTGTAAGAACCGTTGACCCCTGGAAAAGATAAGGATACTCCAGTGAGTGGATTTCGGACAAAATGAATACGAGTTTTGTCTCGATATGTGTGATACCCCAAGAGTATGTGGGATGAAGTTGGAGACCGTCAGTTGTTTGGACCAAATGTGATCAAAGGAGTTAGAATAGAACGTTAAGTTGATTCGAGATAGACTGAAGGTAGCTCAGTCCAGGCATAAGAGTTATGTAGACTCAAAAACTCAAGGAGGTAGTCTATGAAATTGGAGACAGAGCATGTCTTCGTGTGTCCCCTCTACGAGGAGTTAAACGGTTTGGAGTTAAGGGAAAGTTAGCCCCGAGATTTGTAGGACCATACTGAGTTTTGGAGCGTATGGGAGAAGTGGCCAACAAGTTGGAGTCACCCGAAGGACTGTCAGGAGTTCATGATGTGTTTCACGTTTCCCAGTTGAAGAAGTGCCATGCAGAGATGGCCAATATTCTCCTGTAAGGACGCTTGACCCTGGAAAGGATAATGATGTTCCACGAAGTGGAATATGGACTTCATAAGTATAAGTTTTTATCTCGGTATGAGGGATATCCCACGGGGATGAATAGATAAATTACTATTGGATATAAAGGAGGTATGATGTTGGAAATATGGATCAATGGAAACTCGATGATGAGTCTGAGTAATCATGTCTTAGTTTGGTACAAATAGAAGGAAGGGAGACAGTACAATTGGATGGATTTAAGAATGCTAGGAAGCTGGATGTGGGAATAATGATCAGTTGCCCGATGATAAGTTCAAGGACTACAAGTGATGAGATGGGCCATAACCCACAGGCCCCAGGACCTGCCCAGAAGCAAGCACATTCTTCCTGAAGGAAAAACCCTGGAAGAAATTCGATTTTATCAATAGACGATCTTATAGGAGTAACGCAAAACCTGAGAGTTGTAAAGGAACGCTAAATGGTTGTTTGGCTTGCAGAATCTATGGATTTATCCAAACTTGGTTCGTCGACAAGAGAAATTCTGCAATGCTTGTGAGGATGACCGAGTGTTAGAATGCGAGATTCGCTGAACCGTATACAAGGTAATGATTTGGGTGCGGGATGGATTGATCACCATACCGACTTACTCTTATTATTTGCCTTGCTATATGGGATGGTAAATCTGAGTGACTTACCTATAGTAGAGAGACGACGGTATTAAACCTTGTTTGAACCTTAGAATGGTATAAGAAATTTTCCCCTTGTACAAGGCAGCTTTTGCCAACCTTAGGTTATACGGTGAGGATCAACCAGACCCATTTCCTGTAGGAGAAACCATAAATTGTTGACCACCATGAGATATCGATAGTTGATTAGTATTGGCGCCAGACCCGTCAGCTAAGAAGACCCAGTCACAGAAGAACCTTACCAAGATGAAAGACAGAAGAATTGAGGAAAAGGTTATGCCACTACCGAAAGAGCCCAGATAAGGAATTATCCTAAAAATCTGAGAAGAGCGACACTGTTAACAATATGGATGAAGTATATGAGTTTTGATTGAACCGTAACCATGCTTCTAAGGGTGGTAGCACCCCAGACCCCGGAGACGATTGATGAAATTTTGAAGAGACCCCGAACCTAACCTATTTCTTTCTAGCCTTTCCGAATCTCGAGGACGAGATTCCTTTTAAGGGTGGTAGGTTTGTAACATCCTAAAATTCTAAATTTTGGAATGTTATAATAAATAGATAGATTTGATTGATTGTGTGAAATTAAGTGAAATTCGAAACCTTTTTGAAAGTTAAATGAGAGGGAATAAAAGGACTTTCCCAAACTTTCATTTTTCATTCGTGATCTCCGTGAATTCAAATTCTTTTCACCACGAAACCCCGGAGAGAAGATGACATGACTTATTCCATTTATTTAAATGACAAGGGGTGTTGAAAAAATTTGAATTTCATTTGGAAAATATTTCCAATTCTGAAACTTTATGCAACTCAATGATTTTCATGAGAGGAGATAAAATGACTTCTTCAAATTATATGAAATATGAGTTGGGAGTTTCAAAGGATCAAATTCAAAGTCTTTTTGGAATTATTTTTCAATTTGGAGTTATTTGGATTTTATTCAAATCTTTTTTCTCCAAAAATAAAATACATGGAAAATAGGGTAACATGATTCCCTACAACAGAAGATTGGAGAGAAATAAAGTTGATTTCATTTTGGTATTTTTAAAATGATTTTTGTTGGATCTTATTAGAGCAGGAGCACTGTTAGAATTACTAGAATTTGTGTGTATTTTATTTAATGCCAGAAAAATGTGTATGTGGTAGAAAATCTTTTTCTGAAAATTTTGATATATAATATGCCTATATAATTTTTTTTGTTTTATTTTGTTATTCGGTTTTCCTTCTGTTTCTATTTTAAAAAAAAACTGTACGTGCGGCCCATATTTATTTATCGCCTACATGCGCAGTATAGTAGCTTCTGGCGCCCCATTGTTTTTCTCTTAAATAGGCCACGCCCAGCCAGCCTTTTTTTCTCTTAGACCGAATTTTGTAAAAAAAAAAGCTGCACCGCAGCGTGCGCGCGGCCGGCCGAAGGCCTTTAGGCCCATCCGCCTCTTTTCTTCTCTGTTTCGTATATTTTCGTCTATGTTTAGTCCCAGATTGCCTAGCTTTTGACCCCTAAGCCTCTTTTCCACCAATAAATATAGACCCATAGAGCCTCCAAAAATCATCCGATTCGGGTTAAATCAATATTTTGGTTTGACTAGATTCACTTAAGAAAAATATATTTGTCCTCTCCGGCACGACTTTTGGAAATTGTCTCCTTTCTCCAAAGTTGTCTTTTCTCTGCCTTATAAAAATATCTTTCTTTGTTTGTTTTCTTCTTATACCTCCTAGTTTATTATTTTTAGACTAATATGATAAAATAATTAGATTATCAATTAGTCTACGTATTTATACATTAGACCCTAGCCCATAGCTATTTTTTCTTTGGTAAAACAGCTTGGACCTGATTTTTCAAATAGCCATAATTTTTTACTCGTTTGTCCAAATCCAACGAAACCAACGTCCACTTCTTCGTTATGATCTCCTCTATCCAGTAATCCAACTCAAACATGTTTTTGAAAAGTTTAAAATTTAAATTAGATCAGATTTGAATTCAAACTTCGTTTGATCATAACTTGAGTTTCGTAGCTCCGTTTGAGTTGATTCTTTTTGCAAATCGAAGCTCTTGACCTAAACTTTCTGATAAGGCCAAATTCATATAATTTTGGTGCTGTTAGAAATTGTTTTATGTTGCAAGAGTTATTTTCTTGGTTTTGATATTTTCCGAATTGTCTTCTTCGATCTTTCTGATACTTTGAGTGATTGCTTATGTGTGGTTACTATTGCTTGATTACGATAGATTGACCGGAGTGTGACGAGTAGAGCTATCAAGATTTTTGAGTGCGAATCATCTTCATCAACATTGCAGGCAAGTTCACACTTTGATCATACCTCTTTCATACCCAGTTTTTATTGCATTAGATCAAACCTCCAACATTGCATGATTAGGATCTAATTAAATTATGGGATGGGAAGTAGTTGAGGTAGTACCTATTACCTGTTTATTATCAAACCCTTGGGAGCTACTATTACATTATGCTTACATTGCCATGCTATACTCGTAGACGTGGATTGGGTTTTGAGAGTATTCATGACAGATGTGAGATTGTTAATTAATGGTTTACTTAAAGGTGGGAACTTAAACACACATCTGGGTGGATTGAGGCACCTGGGTATTCCAAGTTTGCCTGTCTAGGCACTTGGGTAGACCAGGATTGCCTATTTTTTTATGGACCGCCACCCAGGCTCAAAGGGATCATAAGATTATTCATGCTAGAAACTTCTGTGTGCAGCCACAAGCTATTATGGGCTCTAGCATAGTTGATTAAGTCGTGCGAACTCTTACAGGGTAGACTAGCAAATGTAGGGGAAAGTAGGTGTAACGGTCTATCCATCGTAAGGTGCTAGCGCTTCTGAAAGACTATGTCTCGGTCATCCGTCTTCTCAAACACCATGTAGTGCGAGAAACCAAACGGAGGCGATCGAGTCTTGTGGGAAAAAGTGTGCAAACCTTTGCAGAGTGTATAAACTAATCATGGTTAGCCGTGTCCCCGGTTATGGACATCTTGAGTATCTAGTTCTTGGATTATCTTGTTGATCTCATCATGTTACTTAAATAATTGGTTGGGTTTTAATGATGATGCTTAATTGGGATTGAGAATGCTGTCAAGCATTCTCAATGTTTAACAACCACCATGGTAGTGAAATAAAATTTATTCCTTTGCAGTAGGGAAAAATTGGCTTTACGCAAAACTATAACCATAGAGCTTTTCCACCAGCCAAATATGCATGTAGTGATAGCCTTTATTCATCATTCTCTATGGTGTGAATTTGCCAGTACATTCAATGTACTGACCCTTTGTGGCTGCAACATCTCATGTTGTAGGACTTCTTACGACGAGTAAGTGATACGTTAGGGTTACGATTTCTACACTCAATTTTGCCGTTGGTGTTGATGGGAATCCACAACCTTTGTTACTTCCGCTATTTGGATTGAGGTAATAGTATTTATGTTATTTTATACATGTGATTTACCTCTGTTATAAATCCTCGAGTACTGTGTGTGTCAGCATACTGATCCAGGGATGACACTTAAGCACAGAGACTTGATCCACTCGGGTCGGGTCGCTACATTGCTGTTCTTCTTGAAGTTCTCCCTCTTCCCTTTGCCCTTTTTCTTGAAACTAGCGGTCTTATTGACCATCAACACTTGATGCTCGTTCTTGATTTCTACCTCCGCAGCCTTTAGCATTGCGAAGAGCTCGGGAATCATCTTATCCATCCCTTGCATGTTATAGTTCATCACGAAACTCTTGTAGCTTGGTGGCAGTGATTGAAGAACTCTGTCAATGACACTATCAATAGGAAGATTAACTCCCAGTTGAGTCAAGTGATTATGATACCCAGACATTTTGAGTATATGTTCACTGACAGAACTATTCTCCTCCATCTTGCAGCTATAGAACTTATTGGAGACTTCATATCTCTCAATTCGGGCATTTGCTTGAAATATTAACTTCAACTCCTGGAACATTTCATATGCTCCATGACGTTTAAAACATCGTTGAAGTCCCGATTCTAAGCCGTAAAGCATGGCACACTGAACTATTGAGTAGTCATCAGCTTTGATTTGCCAGATGTTCATAACATCTCGTGTTGCTCCTGCAGCAAGCCTGGAACCCAGCAGTGCTTCCAGGACGTAATTGTTCTGTGCAGCAATGAGGATAATCCTCAAGTTACGGACCCAGTCCGTGTAATTGCTACCATCATCTTTCAACTTTGCTTTCTCAAGGAACACATTAAAATTCAACGGAACAACAGCATGGGCCATCTATCTACAATCAAACATAGACAAGCAAAATACTATCAGGTACTAAGTTCATGATAAATTTAAGTTCAATTAATCATATTACTTAAGAACTCCCACTTAGAAAGACATCCCTCTAATCTTATAAGTGATCACATGATCCAAATCAACTAAACCATAACCGATCATCACGTGAAATGGAGTAGCTTTCAATGGTGAACATCAATATGTTGATCATATCTACCATATGATTCACGCTCGACCTTTCGGTCTCAGTGTTCGAGACCATATCTGCATATGCTAGGCTCGTCAAGTTTAACCCGAGTATTCTGCGTGTGCAAAAACTGGCTTGCACCCGTTGTAGATGGACGTAGAGCTTATCACACCCGATCATCATGTGGTGTCTGGGCACGACGAACTTTGGCAACGGTGCATACTCAGGGAGAACACTTTCTTGAAATTTAGTGAGAGATCATCTTAGAATGCTACCGTCAATCAAAGCAAGATAAGATGCATAAAACATAAACATCACATGCAATCAATATAAGTGATATGATATGGCCATCATCATCTTGTGCTTTTGATCTCCATCTCCGAAGCACCTTCATGATCACCATCATCACCGGAGCGACACCTTGATCTCCATCGTAGCATCGTTGTTGTCTCGCCAATCTTATGCTTCCACGACTATCGCTACCGCTTAGTGATAAAGTAAAGCATTACAGGGCGATTGCATTGCATACAATAAAGTGACAACCATATGGCTCCTGCCAGTTGCCGATAACTCGGTTACAAAACATGATCATCTCATACAATAAAATTTAGCATCATGTCTTGACCATATCACATCACAACATACCCTGCAAAAACAAGTTAGACGTCCTCTACTTTGTTGTTGCAAGTTTTACGTGGCTGCTACGGGCTTAGCAAGAACCGTTCTTACCTACACATCAAAACCACAACGATAGTTTGTCAAGTTGATGATGTTTTAACCTTCGCAAGGACCGGGCGTAGCCACACTTGGTTCAACTAAAGTTGGAGAAACTGACACCCGCCAGCCACCTGTGTGCAAAGCACGTCGGTAGAACCAGTCTCGCGTAAGTGTACGCGTAATGTCGGTCCGGGCCGCTTCATCCAACAATACCGCCGAACCAAAGTATGACATGCTGGTAAGCAGTATGACTTATATCACCCACAACTCACTTGTGTTCTACTCGTGCATATAGCATCAACGCATAAAACCTGGCTCGGATGCCACTGTTGGGGAACGTAGTAATTTCAAAAAATTTCCTACGCACATGCAAGATCATGGTGATGCATAGCAACGAGAGGGGAGAGTGTTGTCTACGTACCCTCGTAGACCGAAAGCGGAAGCGTTAGCACAACGCGGTTGATGTAGTCGTACGTCTTCACGATCCGACCGATCCAAGTACCGAACGCACGACACCTCCGAGTTCAGCACGCGTTCAGCTCGATGACGTCCCGCGAACTCCAATCCAGTAGAGCTTTACGGGAGAGTTCCGTCAGCACGACGGCGTGGTGACGATGATGATGTTCTACCGTCGCAGGGCTTCGCGTAAGCACCGCTACGATATGATCGAGGTGGATTATGGTGGAAGGGGGCACCGCACATGACTAAGAGATCAAGAGATCAATTGTTGTCTATGGGGTGCCCCCTGGCCACGTATATAAAGGAGTGGAGGAGGAGGGGGCCGGCCAAGAGGAGGAGGCGCACCCAAGGGGGGGCAATCCTACTCCAAGTAGGTTTTGCCCCCCTTTCCTATTCCAACTAGGAGAAGGGGGAAGGAGGAGGTGGAGAGAAGGAAGGAGAAGGGGGCCGCGCCCCCTTCCCTTTCCCAATTCGGATTGGGGCAAGGGGGCTGCGCGCCACCTCCTGCTGCCTCTCCTCTTCCACTACTTTGGGCCCATGAGGCCCAATAACCCCCGGGGGGGTTCCGGTAACCCCCCGGTACTCCGGTATATATCTGATAACCCCCGGAACCATTCCGGTGTCCGAATATAGTCGTCCAATATATCAATCTTCATGTCTCGACCATTTCGAGACTCCTCGTCATGTCCGTGATCACATCCGGGACTCCGAACAACCTTCGGTACATCAAAACTCATAATATAACCGGCATCGAAACGTTAAGCGTGCAGACCCTACGGGTTCGAGAACTATGTAGACATGACCGAGACATGTCTCCGGTCAATAACCAATAGCGGAACCTGGATGCTCATATTGGCTCCCACATATTCTACGAAGATCTTTATCTGTCAGACCGCATAACAACATACGTTGTTCCCTTTGTCATCGGTATGTTACTTGCCCGAAATTCGATCGTCGGTATCTCAATACCTAGTTCAATCTCGTTACCGGCAAGTCTCTTTACTCGTTCCATAATACATCGTTCCGCAACTAACTCATTTAGTTGCAATGCTTGCAAGGCTTAAGTGATGTGCATTACTGAGAGGGCCCAGAGATACCTCTCCGACAATTGGAGTGACAAATCCTAATCTTGAAATACGCCAACCCAACAAGTACCTTTGGAGACACCTGTAGCACGATGGTGAGCATCATGAAATTGGTGACGGAGGAAGGTTGATGATCATGACGGCGACGGATTCTCCTCTCCGGAGCCCCGAACAGACTCCAGATCAGCCCTCCCAAGAGAGTTTAGGGCTTGGTGGCGGCTCCGTATCGTAAAACGCGATGAATCCTTCTCTCTGATTTTTTCTCTCCGAACACGAATATATGGAGTTGGAGTTGAGGTTGGTGGAGCGTCAGGGGGCCCACGAGGCAGGGGGCGCGCCTAGGGGGGTAGGGCGCGCCCCCACCCTTGTGGACAGGGTGTGGCCCCCCTGACGTGGATCTTTTCGCCAGTATTTTTAATATATTCCAAAAATAATCTCCATTGATTTTTAGGTCATTCCGAGAACTTTTATTTCTGCACAAAAATAACACCATGGCAATTCTGCTGAAAACGGCGTCAGTCCGGGTTAGTTCCATTCAAATCATGCAAGTTAGAGTCCAAAACAAGGGCAAAAGTGTTTGGAAAAGTAGATACGACGGAGACGTATCAACTCCCCCAAGCTTAAACCTTTGCTTGTCCTCAAGCAATTCAGTTGATAAACTGAAAGTGATAAAGAAAAACTTTTACAAACTCTGTTTGCTCTTGTTGTTGTAAATATGTAAAGCCAGCATTCAGGTTTTCAGCAAAGATTATGAATTAACCATATTCACAATAACATTTAGGTCTCATGTTTACTCGTATCAATGGCATAATCAACTAGCGAGCAATAATAATAAATCTCGGGTGACAACACTTTCTCAAAACAATCATAAATGATATAACAAGATGGTATCTCGCTAGCCCTTTCTGAGACCGCAAAACATAAATGCAGAACACCTTTAAAGATCAAGGACTGACTAGACATCTTAATTCATGGTAAAAGAGATCCAGTCAAGTCATACTCAATGTAAACTAACAGTAATGGATGCAAATGACATCGGTGCTCTCCAGCTGGTGCTTTTTAATAAGAGGATGATGACTCAATATAAAAGTAAATGGATAGGCCCTTCGCAGAGGGAAGCAGGGATTTGTAGAGGTGCCACAGCTCGGTTTTGAAATAGATATGAATAATATTTTGAGCGGTATACTTTCATTGTCAACATAACAACCAAGAGATCTCGATATCTTCCATGCTACACACATTATAGGCGGTTCCCAAATAGAATGGTAAAGTTTATACTCCCCCTCCACCAACAAGCATCAATCCATGGCTTGCTCGAAACAACGAGTGCCTCCAACTAACAAGAGTCCCGGGGGAGTTTTGGTTTTGATTTGATTTCCATAAAGCATGGGACCGGGCATCCCGGTGACCAGCCATTTTCTCGTGAGTGAGGAGCGGAGTCCACTCCTCTTGAGAATAACCCGCCTAACATGGAAGATATAGACAACCCTAGTTGATACATGAGCTATTGATACGTCTCCAATGTATCTATAATTTTTGATTGCTCCATGCTATATTATCTACTGTTTTGGACCATATTGGGCTTTATTTTCCACTTTTATATTATTTTTGGGACTAACCTATTAACCGGAGGCCCAACCCAGAATTGCTGTTTTTTGCCTATTTCAGTGTTTCGGATAAACAGAATATCAAACGGAGTCCAAACGGAATAAAATCTTCGGGAACGTGATTTTCTCACCGAACGTGATCCAGGAGACTTGGACCCTACTCCAAGGAACAAAAGAGGCGGTCACGAGGGTGGGGGGCGCGCCCCCTGCCTCGTGGGCCCCTCGTTGCTCCTCCGGCGTACTTCTTCCTCCTATATATACACACGTACCCCCAAACGATCAGAAGAGGAGCCAAAAACCTAATTCCACCGCCGCAACTTTCTGTATCCACGAGATCCCATCTTGGGGCCTGTTCCGGAGCTCCGCCGGAAGAGGGCCGTCATCACAGAGGGCTTCTACATCATCATAGCCTCTCCGATGAAGTGTGAGTAGTTTACCTCAGACCTTCGGGTCCATAGTTAGTAGCTAGATGGCTTCTTCTCTCTCTTTAATCTCAATACAAAGTTCTCCCTCTATCTTGTGGAGATCTATTCGATGTAATCTTCTTTTTGCAGTGTGTTTGTTGAGACCGATGAATTGTGGGTTTATGATCAAGTCTATCTATGAATAATATTTGAATCTTCTCTGAATTCTTTTATGTATGATTGGTTATCTTTGCAAGTCTCTTCGAATTATCCGTTTGGTTTGGCCAACTAGATTGGTAGTTCTTTCCATGGGAGAAGTGCTTAGCTTTGGGTTCGATCTTGCGGTGTCCTTACCCAGTGACAGAAGGGGCAGCAAGGCACGTATTGTATCGTTGCCATCGAGGATAACAAGATGGGGTTTATTTCATATTGCATGAATTTATATCTCTACATCATGTCATCTTGCTTAAGGCGTTACTCTGTTTTTAACTTAATACTCTGGATGCATGCTGGATAGCGGTCGATGAGTGGAGTAATAGTAGTAGATGCAGAATCATTTCGATCTACTTGTCACGGACGTGATGCCTATATACATGATCATGCCTAGATATTCTCATAACTATGCTCAATTCTATCAATTGCTCAACAGTAATTTGTTCACCCACCGTAGAATACTTATGCTCTTGAGAGAAGCCACTAGTGAAACCTATGGCCCCCGGGTCTATTCTCATCATATCAATCTCGATCACTTTAATCTTGCTTTGCTTTTTTACTTTGCTTTTACTTTTTACTTTGCATCTTTATACCAAAAATACCAAAAATATTATATCTATCAGATCTCACTCTCGTAAGTGACCGTGAAGGGATTGACAACCCCTAATCGCGTTGGTTGCGAGTAGCTATCGCTTTATGCAGGTATGAGGTACTTGAGCGTGGCCTCCTACTGGATTGATACCTTGGTTCTCAAAAACTGAGGGAAATACTTACGCTACTCTGCTGCATCATCCCTTCCTCTTCGGGGAAAACCAACGCAAGCTCAAGACGTAGCAAGAAGGATTTCTGGCGCCGTTGCCGGGGAGTGTACGCAAAAAGTCAACATACCAAGTACCCATCACAATCCCTATCTCCCGCATTACATTATTTGCCATTTGCCTCTCGTTTTCCTCTCCCCCAATTCACCCTTGCCGTTTTATTCGCCCTCTCTCTCTATCCTCCATCTCTATTTGCCTCTTTTTGCTCGCTTGCCTTTTTGTTTGCTCGTGTGTTAGATTGCTTGTTTGTCGTGATGGCTCAAGATACTACCAAATTGTGTGACTTCCCCAATACCAATAATAATGATTTCCTTAGCACTCCGATTGCTCCTCTTACCGATGTTGAATCTTGTGAAATTAATACTGCTTTGTTGAATCTTGTTATGAAAGATCAATTCGCCGGCCTTCCTAGTGAAGTTGCCGCTACTCATCTGAATAGCTTCATTGATTTATGTGATATGCAAAAGAAAAAAAGATGTCAATAATGATGTCGTTAAATTGAAGCTATTTCCTTTTTCGCTTAGAGATCGTGCTAAAGCTTGGTTTTCTTCTTTGCCTAAGAATAGTATTGATTCATGGAACAAGTGCAAAGATGCTTTTATCTCTAAGTATTTTCCTCCCGCTAAGATCATCTCTCTTAGGAACGATATTATGAACTTCAAACAACTTGATCATGAACATGTTGCACAAGCTTGGGAGAGAATGAAATTAATGATACGTAATTGCCCTAGTCATGGTTTGAATTTGTGGATGATCATACAAAAATTTTATGCCGGATCGAATTTTGCTTCTAGAAATCTTTTAGATTCGGCCGCGGGAGGCACTTTTATGGAAATCACTTTAGGAGATGCTACTAAACTCCTAGATAATATTATGGTTAATTATTCTCAATGGCATACTGAAAGATCTTCTAATAAAAAAGTGCATGCGATAGAAAAAATTAATGTGTTGAGTGGAAAGATGGATGAACTTATGAAATTATTTGCTACTAAGAGTGTTTCTTCTGATCCTAATGATATGCCTTTGTCTACTTTGATTGAGAATAACAATGAATCTATGGATGTGAATTTTGTTGGTAGGAATAATTTTGGTAACAACGCTTATAGAGGGAATTTTAATCCTAGGCCATATCCTAGTAACCCTTCTAATAATTATGGGAATTCCTACAACAACTCTTATGGACATTATAATAAGATGCCCTCTGAATTTGAGAATAGTGTTAAAGAGTTTATGAATTCACAAAAGAATTTTAATGCTTTGCTTGAGGAGAAATTGCTTAAAGTTGATGATTTGGCTAGAAACGTTGATAGAATTTCTCTTGAGGTTGATTCTTTAAAGCTTACATCTATTCCTCCTAAGCATGATATCAATGAGTCTCTCAAAGCCATGAGAATTTCCATTGATGAGTGCAAGGAAAGAACCGCTAGGATGCGTGCTTCCAAAGATGCCTTTATTAAAGCGTGTTCCTCCAATTCCTATGAAAATAAAGATGAAGATCTAAAAGTTATTGATGTGTCCCCTATTAAATCTTTGTTTTGCAATATGAATCTTGATGAAACTGAATATGATCTTCCTTTACCTAGAAGGCGTTCTAAAAATTCGGAGTATTTAGATCTTAATGATGAAATTGATGAAAGTGGGATTGAAAGAAATAAAAATCTAGATGTTGCTAAACCCACTATATTGGATTTCAAGGAATTTAATTATGAAAGTTGCTCTTTAATTGATTGTATTTCCTTGTTGCAATCCGTGCTAAATTCTCCACATGCTTATAGTCAAAATAAAGCCTTCACCGAACATATTGTTGATGCCTTGATGCAATCTTATGAAGAAAAACTTGAGTTGAAAGTTTCTATCCCTAGAAAACTCTATGATGAGTGGGAACCAACTATTAAAATTAAAATTAAAGATTATTAGTTTTATGCTTTGTGTGATTTGGGTGCTAGTGTCTCTACTATTCCCAAGACTTTGTGTGATTTGCTAGATTTCCGTAATTTTGATGATTGCTCTCTAAACTTGCATCTTGCGGATTCCACTATTAAGAAACCTATGGGAAGGATTAATGATGTTCTTATTGTTGCAAATAGGAATTATGTGCCCGTAGATTTCATTGTTCTTGATATAGATTGCAATCCTTCTTGCCCTATTATTCTTGGTAGACCTTTCCTTAGAACGGTTGGTGCAATTATTGATATGAAGGAAGGGAATATTAGATTTCAATTTCCATTAAAAAAGGGCATGGAACACTTTCCAAGAAAGAAAATAAAATTACCATATTAAACTATCATGAGATCCACTTATGGATTGCCTACCAAAGATGGCAATACCTAGATCTATCCTCGCTTTTATGCCTAGCTAGGGGCGTTAAACGATAGCGCTTGTTGGGAGGCAACCCAATTTTATTTTTATTCCTTGCTTTTTTCTCATGCTTAGTAATAAATAAATTATTTAGCCTCTGTTTTGGTTGTGTTTTTTGTGTTTAATTAGTGTTTGTGCCAAGTAGAACCGTTGGGAAGACTTGGGGAAAGTCTTGTTGAACTTGCTGTAAAAAACAGAAACTTTAGCGCTCACAAGAACTGCTGTAATTTTTATTTTCAGAGTGCTATTTAGTTAATTCTTTTTGAAGATGATTAATATATAAATTCCTCACGTCCAGCAATTTATTTTAGAATTTTTGGGGTTCCAGATCTTGCGCTAGCTACAGATTACTACAGACTGTTCTGTTTTTGACAGATTCTGTTTTTCGTGTGTTGTTTGCTTATTTTGATGAATCTATGGATAGTAAAATAGTTTATGATCCATAGAGAAGTTGGAATACAGTAGGTTTAACACCAATATAAATAAATAATGAGTTCATTACAGTACCTTGAAGTGGTCTTTTGTTTTCTTTCGCTAACGGAGCTCACGAGTTTTCTATTTTGAGTTTTGTGTTGTGAAGTTTTCAAGTTTTGGGTGAATTCTTTTGATGGATCATGGAACAAGGAGTGGCAAGAGCCTAAGCTTGGGGATTCCCATGGCACCCCAAGATAATCCAAGGACACCAAAAATTCAAAGCTTGGGGATGCCCCGGAAGGCATCCCCTCTTTCGTCCACTTCCATCGGTAATTTACTTGGAGCTATATTTTTATTCACCAACATGATATGTGTTTTGCTTGGAGCATCTTGTATTATTTGTGTCTTTGTGTCTTAGTATGCCACAATCATCCTTGCTGTACATACCTTTTGAGAGAGCCATACATGAATTAAAATTTGATAGAATACTCTATGTGCTTCACTTATATCTTTTGAGCTAAGTAATTTTGCTCTATGCGCTTCACTTATATCTTTTTGAGCGTTATAATTTTGCTCTATGTGCTTCACTTAGATCTTTTAGAGCACGGTGGTGGATTTGTTTTAAAGAAACTATTGATCTCTCATGCTTCACTTAAATTATTTTGAAGTCTCTTAATAGCATGGTAATTTGCTTAATAATAATATGCTTAGTATTCAAGATTTATGAAACTTTCTTTTGAGTGTGTTGAATACTAAGAAAAGATTGAAGCATGATAATTATTTTGAGATATGTAGGTGATAATATTAAAGTCATGCTAGTTGAGTAGTTGTGAATTTAAAGAAAACTTGTGTTAAAGTTTGTGATTCCTGTAGCATGCACGTATGGTGAACCGTTATGTGATGAAGTCGGAGCATGATTTATTTATTGATTGTCTTCCTTATGAGTGGCGGTCGGGGATGAGCGATGGTCTTTTCCTACCAATCTATCCCCCTAGGAGCATGCGTGTAATACTTTGCTTTGATAACTTCTAGATTTTTGCAATAAGTATATGAGTTCTTTATGACTAATGTTGAGTCCATGGATTATACGCACTCTCACCCTTCCACCTTTGCTAGCCTCTCTAATACCGCGCACCTTTCACCGGTATCATACACCTACCATATACCTTCCTCAAAACAGCCACCATACCTACCTATTATGGCATTTCCATAGCCATTCCGAGATATATTGCCATGCAACTTTCCACCGTTCCGTTTATCATGACACACTCCATCATTGTCATATTGCATATCCCGGTACACCGCCGGATGCATTTACATAGAGTCATATTTTGTTCTAAGTATCCAGTTGTAATTGTTGAGTTATAAGAAAAATAAAAGTGTGATGATCATCATTATTAGAGCATTGTCCCAGTGAGGAAAGAATAATGGAGACTATGATTCCCCCATAAGTCGGGATGAGACTCCAGACGAAAAAAAAGAGGCCAAAGAAGCCAAAATAAAAAGAGGCCACAAAAAAAGAGAAAAGGCCCAAACAAAAAATATATAAATAAAAAATGAGAGAAAAAGAGATAAGGGACAACGTTACTATCCTTTTACCACCCTTGTGCTTCAAAGTAGCACCATGATCTTCATAGTAGAGAGTCTCTCATGTTATCACTTTCATATACTAGTGGGAATTTTTCATTATAGATGTAAGTGCATCTAGTGCCCCTTAGTGATTTTGGTGTATTGAAGACTTATAGGTTAAGGGACTAATGCGTTTGTGAGTGTACACAGGTCTATAAGTCTATGAGGAGTTTGATATTTACAGGAAAAGTCGACCCCTAAAAATGAATATCTTCGACTGAAGATTTTGGTATTTCTGAAGACTTTCATGAAGACTTTGAAAGTGAAGAAATTGGTGTGTCCGTGAAGACTTGATGTTCATGCGAGGAATATGAAGCTTGAAGACTTTCATTTTCATAGTTTTGTTTTTCTCTTTCTTGAGTCATAGGAAACACCGTACTGTTAAAGGGGGTCGAGGAAATACTAAGGAAAAATTTCCATGTGATGCTCAACTCAAAATCCTACACCTACCAATCCCTTCGAGTGAAGCCATTGGAAATCTCATACAGTTCAGTCAATTTCTTCAGTGACAGAGACGAAGTTCTTCTGGTCTCTGAGGAATTTGTCCTGACTGAGGAGTTAGGAATTCGCCAGTGCGGATTGCCTACACAATGAGGAACATGATAGCCCTGAGGATTTTGCTACTCAAAATTCCGACCGTTGCTGTGCTATGCGCCAGGTGTCCCAAAATATCTATCCACCTAACGGTCATATCATTGAAGGGCATTTATGTCTTATCATGTCGGGCTGCTCCCTAGGCTATAAATAGCCGCCCCCTACAACCACTAGCTGGTTGGCTGCTCCGAGAGAAACTGACACTTGTCATTTGAGAGCAACCCATCCTCCGAGGACTTTGAGCGAAAATCATCAAGTGAGGAAAAACCAAAAACCCAAAACCCAAACACCTACAAACCCCAAGTGATTGAGCATCACTAAAGAGATTGATCCTGCGTGGATCCGACGCTTGTTACCTTTGAAGACTGTGCTTCTTCCAGACGGTTAGGCGTCATGGTCTAGAGCATCCAATAGGAATTGTGAATCGCCGAGTGACCGAGTTTGTGAAGGTTTGGAAGTCACCTGAAGACTTACCACGAGTGATTGGACGAGGTCTATGTGACCTTAGTTCAAGGAGAATACGGTGAGGACTGGGTGTCCGGGACTGTGTGTCCTCGAGTTTAAATACTCAGCCGCTCCAACCATACGTACAACTGAGACAACGGTTGGAATTGGTCTACCAAATCATTGTCTTCACCAAGCTTACTGGTTCTATTCCCTCAACTCTTTCATTTCCTCATAACTGTGTTGTGTGTTTGTTCATATCTGTGTTTGAAGACTTTGACTGAAGACTTTCTCAATTTCCTCAGCTCAATTTCTCCAGTCTGTTTGTCTTCATCCTGTGTTATCCTGTGATTACGCTTCCTGAACTCTATGCCTGTCTTCATTTCATCATGATGACTATGCTTGTATTCTGTTATGTTTACTTTTGAGTACTTATTCCGCTGCTAGTAGTTCTTCGCTAAGGAATTTCCTCACCGGCAAATTCCTCAGTGAAGTATTTCATAAAAATCGCCTATTCACCCCCCCTCTAGTCGATATAACGCACTTTCAATTGGTATCAGAGCAAGGTACTCCCTTGTTCTGTGTGATTTTGGTTTAACCGCCTGGAGTTTTAGTTATGTCGACCGCAGGTATGATCAAGGTCTCTGCTGGGTGTCCTACCTTCGATGGGACGGACTACCCCTAGAAGAATAAGATGCGAATGCATCTTGAAGCAATTGATAACGATCTCTGGTATGTTGTGGAAAATGGTGTTCCCTCAGTCACACCTTCTCTGAATGCTGCTGGTGTGAAGAGATTCAAGCAACTCGACTCTCAAGCGAAGAATATCATATGTGGCCATCTGAGCAAAGGACAGTATGGCAGAGTGAGTGCTTTGGAGACAGCAAAGCTTATCTGGGACAGGTTGTCCAAAGTGAATGAAGGAGTCTCAACTCAGCGTGACTCTCGAGTTGATGTTCTTCGCAATCTCTTCAACCGCTTCAAAAGACTCGACAATGAAAATGTTCAACAAACCTTCGATCGCCTCACTGACATCTCAAATGAGCTTCAAGTACTTGGTGCCACTGACATCACTGACCATGAGGTGGTGAAGAAATTGCTGAGATCGCTTGATTCCTCATTTGACACTCTGGCATTGATGATACAAGAACGTGCTAATTACAAGTCACTTGATCCCGCTGATATTCTCGAGAGGCTAAATACTCATGAGTTCCAACTTGCTGAAAAGAGAGATCTCTATGGTTCAAGCTATGGCAGAACACGTGCACTGAAGGCCAAGGCAGTATCTGAGTCCGAAGATGAAGACTCTGGTAGCAGCCTTGGTGATCCTGAAGAACTGAGCCATGATCTGGCTCTGCTCGTGAAGAAGTTTCAAAAGTTCTCAAGACGTGGTTGCCTTGGAAGATCCTCAAGGAGCAATGATTCCTCACCCAGTGACTACAAGAAGAGGCTTTGTCACAAGTGTAAGAAACCTGGACATTTCATTCAAGATTGTCCTCAGTGGGAAAAGGAATCAAAGAAGAAGAAATATAAGGATTACAGTTCTGATGATGCGAAGAAAAAGAAGAAATCCACAAAATCTTCATCATCAAAATCCTCAAAGTCTTCATATCACAAGAAGAGCAGCTCCAAGAAGGCTAGGGCATTAATTGGCAAGGAAATGGACTCTGAGGCTGAATCTGAAGAAAATGAGGAAGAGGAGACATCTGAGGAGGCCGAATCCGGAGTGGAGAGCCTAGCTCTCGCTACCGCATTCGTCAGCAAGTCTATCTTCAACACTGAAGAAAATGACCTCACCAACAAGGCTGATGAAAGTGATGATGACTACGCTCCCACCTATTGCTTCATGGCAAAGGGTGCCAAGGTACTCAAATATACCTCCTCTGAATCAAGTGAGAATGAATCTGATGAAAACCTTAAGCCCAGCTATTCTAAACTTGCTACGATTGCTATAAAACAACAAAGGGCTTTAGAAAAGGTTCAAAACATGCTAAATAAAAGTGATGATATGTTGGGTGAAGAAATGGATCGCATTGAAACTTTGACTGAAAATCTTCAGAGACTTCAGTCCAAGCTTGACAAACTTCAAAGTCATCATAACACTCTCTTATCGGATCATGAGAAGCTTTCTTATGAATTTCTTCAAAGAAAGCAAGATCTTGAAAAGCTAAGAGTGAGTTATGAAGATCTTCAGAAGGAGCGCGATTCATTACTTGCTCAACAAATCAGCGCTTCTCAGGAAGAATTTGTTCCTCCATGGTTGAAGTGCATTGAACGTGAATCTGCAAATTCTTCACCCGAATGTTCAAATGCTGCTAATGTTTCAAATTCTTCACATGCCTTTGCTATCACTAATTCCTCATCTGAGGACATTGCTAGTATCACTGATGATGCTGGGTTGAAGGAATTGTACATGACAGGCATGTACAAAAGCCTCAAAGGGCATCAGACCCTTTGTGATGTGCTTAAAAAGCAGATCCTCAACAAGAACCCTAGGAAAGAGGGTATTGCTTTTGAGAGGAAACTCAATGCTGATGGTACATATTGGAAGCCTGAGCAGTACCCCAAAACTACATGGGTTGCTGCAAAGGGACCTCCAGTTGATCCATCTAACCTATCTGGATATGCATGTGAATCTCCTCATTCTGATGATGAGTCATTTGACTCCAACTACAAATTGTTCAAAAATCAGAATGGTGAAGTATTTGCTAGATATGTTGGCACTAACTGCAGGAACGGTCCCCCTATGAAGAAAATCTGGGTTCCCAAAAGATGCCTTGAAAATCTTCAGGTAAATGTCATCATGACGCCACCTGTGAAGAATAGGAACCCTAGATCAAATTCTTCATATGGACTAAATTCTTCATATGGATCCAAGTCCTCATACGGACCAAACTCCTCACATGGATCATATTCCTCAAAAGGATCAAAGTCCTCATATGAACATCATCGTGCTAACTCGTCTGTTTCGTAGGGAAGATATGAGGATTATGGATATGCGCATTATTCTTCAAATCATTATGTCCATAAGTCCTCGAAGAATTTCTCTGCTTACTCTTATGCTTATTGTAACCCCTCTTATGTGAAACGAAATGGACTGGCTTCTATGCCATCCTTCTCGTATGGAGCTCGCAGAATGATGAACTCTTTGCCACCCCTTCAGATGTGGGTGGTGAAGAAAAAGAACTAATCTCTTCTGTAGGGTCAGGTCTCCAGACGTATGTAATCGTCTGAAGAATTTGCTGGAGACCTGAGCATGCCTGATAGGACGCAGGCTAATCATGAAGAAATGAACTTTCATTTCTCACGTCCTCATATTGCTTTATCTGTTCTTTTGCTTGATGAAATTAATCTGATGAATTGATGTCATATTCTTCATTGATGAAGTATATGAGTTTGTAAGCTGCACTAATTCATCTGCAGGATGATCAACCCAAAGCCACTGAGTGGGTCCTCGATAGTGGATGTACAAACCACATGACTGGTGACAAGAATCTATTGATGGATGCTCCATTATCTCCGTTGCATCTGAAGCATATCATCTTTGCTGACAAAGGCAAAAGTCAGGTATTGGGTCTAGGTAAGGTTGCGATCACAAAGGATCGACACATGGACAAAGTCATGCTTGTTGAGTCCTTAGGATACAACCTTATGTCTGTCTCAATGCTTTGTGATCTTGATATGGTTGTTATCTTTGGCAAGTACCGTTGTGTTGTGGTTATGGAAGCTGACAATTCCAAAGTCTTCGAAGGCTTTAGGAGAGGAGACCTGTATATTGTTGATTTCTCTACAGGATCACAACCAGCCGTGTGCTTACTTGCAAAAGCTTCAGAAGGCTGGCTTTGGCATCGACGACTTGGTCATGCAGGCATGAGGAATTTGCACACGCCTGCGAAGAAGAAGCATGTAATTGGCATTGAGAATGTCAAATTCCTCAAGGATCACTTATGCGCAGCCTGTGAAGCTGGAAAGATGACCAAGGCCAAGCATCCAGCGAAGACTATCATGACCACTACTCGCCCATTTGAATTGCTTCACATGGATCTCTTTGGTCCTAATCATTATTCTGCTATTTCAAATGAAGCATCTCAATATGGCTTTGTTATTGTTGATGATTACTCTCGTTACACATGGGTACACCTTGTTACTTACAAACATGAAGTGCAGGAAGTCTTCAAACGATTTTCCTCGAGGGCTTCAACCAACTTTGGTGTGAAGATCAAGCACATCAGAAGTGACAATGGCACTGAGTTCAAGAATTCTGGTCTCGATGACTATCTTGATGAACTTGGTATTACTCATGAGTTATCTGCTCTTTACACTCCTCAGCAGAATGGCGTCGTGGAGCGCAAGAACAGGTCTCTTGCTGAGATGGCTCGCACTATGCTTGATGAATACAAAATGCCTCGTCGTTTCTGGAGTGAGGCAATTGATAATGCGTGCCACATCATCAACAGAGTATATCTTCACAAATTCTTCAAAAAGACTGCCTATGAACTCCTCACTGATAAGAAACCCAATGTAAGTTATTTCAAAGTCTTCAGTGCTAAATGTTGGATTAGAGATCCTCATCACAACTCAAAATTTGCACCGAAAGCACATGAAGGTTTTATGCTTGGTTACGGAAAGGACTCGCACACCTACAGAGTCTTCAACAACGTTCTTCACAAAGTTGTTGAAACTGTAGATGTGCGGTTCGATGAAACTAATGGCTCGCAAAGAGAGCACCTACCTACTGTGATAGATGAACCAGCACCTGAGGAAACTATCAAGTTCAAGGCTACTGAGGATGTCATTCCTACTGAAGAATCTGCTGAAGAATTCATTCCAGAACATGACCTGCAGAAAATGCTGAAGAAAATGGTGTTAAAGAAAACGCTGATCAAACTCTTCAACGACAACCAGCTCATCCTCGCATTGCAAAAGAAGTGCAAGTTGAAAAGATCATCAATGACATCAAAGCGCCAGGTCCTCTCACACGCTCAAAAGCTTCACATTTGTCTAACTTTTGTGGGCAGTATGCTTTTGTCTCTATTACAGAGCCCACTAAGGTAGATGAAGCATTTCTGGAGCTTGAGTGGATTCAGGCCATGCAAGAAGAATTACATCAGTTCGAGCTCAACAATGTCTGGGAACTGGTCAAACGTCCAGATCCTCGCAAGCACAATATCATCGGCACAAAGTGGATCTACCGCAACAAGCAAGATGAAAATGGCCTTGTGGTGAGGAATAAGGCACGGCTTGTAGCTCAAGGCTACACACAGGTTGAAGGAATTGATTTCGATGAAACTTTTGCACCTGTTGCTAGACTTGAGGCTATTCGCATATTACTTGCTTACACTAACCATCATGATATCACTTTACATCAAATGGATGTGAAAAGTGCATTCCTCAATGGTAAGCTTGAGGAAGAAGTATATATTGCTCAACCCCCAGGTTTTGAAGATCCAAAGAATCCTGACAAAGTCTTCAGACTCAACAAGGCCCTCTATGGCCTCAAGCAGGCCCCACGGGCTTGGTATGATACCTTGAAGGAACTCCTCATGAAGAAAGGCTTCAAACCCGGTTCACTCGACCCTACTCTTTTCACTAAATCTTATGATGGTGAATTGTTTGTGTGCCAAATATATGTTGATGATATTATCTTTGGCTGTACTGACCAACGTTATAGTGATGAATTTGCCTATATGATGAGTGAAGAATATCAAATGTCTAGGATGGGAGAGTTGAAATTCTTCTTAGGTCTTCAAATTTGTCAAAAACACAATGGCATATTCATCTCTCAGGAGAAATAGCTCAAGGATGTACTGAGGAAATTCGGCATGCAAGATTGCAAAGGCGTCAAAATTCCTATGCCCACAAATGGCCATCTGTGCACTGATGAAAATGGTATTAACTTCGATCATAAGGTATACCGCTCCATGATAGGTTCCTTATTGTACTTATGTGCATCTAGGCCAGATATAATGCTTAGTGTTTGCATGTGTGCCCGATTTCAAGCTACACCGAAGGAATCACACCATAAGGCTGTGAAGCATATTCTTCGATATCTAGCTCACACACCAACACTTGGATTATGGTACCCCAAGGGCTCGGCTTTTGATCTTGTTGGATATTCTGACTCTGACTATGCTGGTGATCGTGTGGATCGCAAGTCAACATCTGGTACATGTCATTTCCTCGGACGATCTTTGGTCTGTTGGTCCTCGAAGAAACAGAACTGCGTATCACTATCTACTGCTGAAGCTGAGTACATTGCCGCTGGTTCTTGCTGTGCCCAATTGCTATGGATGAAGCAAACTCTCAAGGAGTACGGCGTCAACATGAAGAATGTGCCTCTCTGTTGTGACAATGAGAGTGCCATCAAGATTGCTCACAACCCAGTTCAGCACTTGAAGACAAAGCACATTCAGATTCGTCATCATTTTCTTCGTGATCATGTGTTGAAGGGCGACATTTCTATTGAGCATGTGAAGACTGAAGAACAGCTAGCCGATATCTTCACAAAGCCCTTGGATGAGAAGAGATTTAGCAAGTTGCAGTGTGAGCTAAATATCCTAGAATCTTCGAATGTTCTTTGAAAAGGACACTCATCCTAACACTTATGCAAAATTGATGACTTAGATGTGCAACACATGAAGAAACGTTTTTCTTCAATCAATGAAGAATAACACTCTTAGTGTGAAGAAATTAACGAAGAATTTGATTCTCAGAACCCTACGATAATTGTACGCGGTGTCTGAAATCATCATTCTTATACGGTGGGTCATGCCACCACCAAAAGTTGAAATTCCTCAATTATTCATATTCTTCAACTTTGCATTGTCTTCACTTGTCCCGTCGTTTTTCTTCACTGGATATATATATATATATATATATATATATATATATGAGTTTATGTCCTCTACAGCATTCACTTATTGCTATTTCTTCAAGTTGGTTTTCTGCTAAGTGAATGTGATCGGACCCTTCCTCTCTATGCTATACTCAACCCAATCTGTTCACAAATTCTTCATGTGCGTTCTATTTGAAACTCGTTCAAAATCTTCACTGTGTCCTTGTCAGCTGAAGAAATTGCGAACGGAACTTTAAAACCTATCTTATCGAAATTTTCGGCTTTGCCGCTCAAACCGTTCCGCATCCCACGATACACTTATCCACTCACCCACGATCTAACACGATCTCCACCTCTCACTACGTGGGTGACACATGTCATGCGAATGAGAAGGGTCAGGGGCACGTTTGTCCAATTTCTTCGGGCGAGCAGTTTTTCACCATGGCTATAAATACCCCTCCTTCCCTTTCTCACTTCTTTTACTCCGCTCGACCTCTCTCTCTCCAGCTCGAGCTTCTCAAACCCTAGCGCCGCCGCTACTTCATCGCCGCCGGTGAGGAAAAGCTTCACTACCTAGACCTTGTCGCCGACGTACTCGCGCCGACCACGGAAATCTTCACTCCGCCGCCGCCGTAGCCGTCTTCCTCCGCCAAGTTAGGGTGTGGAAGATCTGCACAGACGAACTTCACATCTCCTCACTCCAGTTCGTCGTGTTCTTCGTACAGGGTAATTAAAAGTTACTTTTACTGCCCTTGTTGATTCGAATGATTATCTACAAAATCTTCAAAAGTGTTTTTCTTCATATCTTCACACACTGAACTCCTCACAAGTCATTTGTTCTTGATTCATTTCTCTAAGCATCATTTTTCTTCAAGATTCCTCAATCATGTGGATCTTCGATCTATACAACTCTAGAACCTAAGACAAAGAACGCTTAGTGAAAATCTTCAAGACTCAACTGGTCAAATTCCTCAAACTTGTTCTTTTTGAAAAACCTTCTGAGAACGCATATGACCTCTCCAAATTCCTCGCAACTATACTCTGTTCACAGGTACACATGTCAGCTGCTGAATCACTAGGTTCTCATCAACTTAACTCATTTGCAGCGTTCCTCGAAGAAAAATTGCATACTTCTTCAGAGAATTCGATTGTTTAAATTCCTTAACTGAAGAAAATGGCTGATGGTAAGAAGCCACAGAAGGGAGGAAAGAGGCCTGAGGTAAATACAACGTTTGAGATCCCTGATGACATATATGCTGGGTACTGCAGACCTACTAAGGAAACCAAGAATGAGCGCAAAGTGCGCAAACAAAGGATAGAGAGGAGATGGGCAAGAGAATGGAGGGAGTACATATATGTCACTCCTAAGTACATGAAGAAATTCGCACTTAATCCTCCATGCCCAAGAGCTCCATTGGCACCTGGCCAAATAGCAGATCCCACCAGCCTCAAGCGCGGTGAGGACTATCTTGATGAATGGGCCAAGCGCCAAGCCAAGCTGGCTAAGCAAGCCAGAGAAGCAGTGAGGAAATTCAATGAAGACTCTGCTGCTACTGCTGCCTCTACTGAGGCCTCTGCTGTCAAGCCAAAGAAGGCTGTGTCTAAGAAGCCTGCACGCAGGCCAAGTTCCTCAGCAATGCCCTCACAGCCAGAATCATCAAAGCCCTCATGACAAATTCCTCATGCTACTCCTGTTCCTCCAAAGTCCTCAGCTCCTCCGCCAAAGCCCTCAGCTGTTCCGACTAAATCCTCACCACCTGTGCATCTCGCCTCGTGCCAAAGGACTGCCGACATCTCCATTGCCTCAGGTGTCTTAGCTAGTTCCTCAGCTGCACCAAGTTCCTCAGCTGGCCCCTCACTGCTGAAGAAAAAGGCCACTGCTGGACGAGGTCCTCGCCCAAGTCCTCAAAAGAAGCAAGTCGCTTTCCAAGTGTCGTCTGATGAAGACGAAGCTGATGATGATGAACTTGCAGAAATCATCAGAGACAGGCAAGTCAGGGCCGCTAGAGCCAAATGATCAAAGGTGCCACTGCTTTTGGATCCCAAGCTGATCCTCGACTACATTGATGATTGGCACAAGGACCCCAACACTCTGTTGCCTGACTTCAAGATGACTCCTGGCCAGAGTCACATGCTGACCCACTTCATTCAAGAAGAAAAGTGAAAATTTGAGAAGGCCAGGTAGATCAAGAAAGCGCAGTACAAGAAAGAGCGCTATCTGAAGAAAAACGTTGTCTCTATGACAACTGAAGAACTTGTCACTATTCAGACTGAGATTAAGAAACTCAGTGATGACTTTGACACATATCGCGCTGATTGGCTTGGAGCCAAGGTTCGCTTTGTGAAACTTGTGGATAATTTCACTTCCAATGTTGCAGCCCCAACGCAACAGGAAATTCCTCAGGCCGAAGCATCTGCTCAGCCTACTGAAGAAAATGCCAGCACCGCTGATGACAATCAGGCTGCTGAAGATAATGTGAGTTCCAGGGCTGATGACTGCATTCCAGCCGCTGAAGAAATTGCCAGGGCACCCACTAGTGGTGTGCCTGAAGAAACTGAAGAACTCAGGGCAACTGCATCAGTTGTGCCTGAAGAAAATCAACCAGATTCCTCAGCTGCTCCTACCCCAACTTCAACTCCAATCCCTCCATCTGCATCAGATGTGAAGAAGACCAAGGCTGCAGAGCATGCTGCAGTGAAGAAAAGGAAAACATCAGCTGCTTCAGATTCTTCAGCTCTGAAGAAAATGAAGCCTATGACAAGCTCATTTGCAAATCCGATTGATGTTGTTCCCATCTCAACCAGGACATCAAAGGACCTTGTTCCTTTTGATGAAGAATATGTGATCCCCAGCGGATCTGATGAAGAAACTCCTTCTGCTGCTTCGTCTGAACCATTGGATGAAGAAATTGAAGTGGATGCGATCCCTTCAACACCTATCATCTCCTCGCCTATGCCTCAGTTCACAGCTGAAGAGGCTGGCGTTGAAGATGTGGACATTGGCTGCTCCACACCCGTAATCAGTGATGAATTCTGGGGAAGTCAGCATCCAAACTCACCAATGTTCACCGCTCTACAGCAAATTCCTCAGTCCTCCACACAAACTGTACACATGGGCTCTGAAGAAACTCATCCCAATGCATCTGTCCATGAGGAAATTCCAGCCACTAGCACTGAAGAAACTGCTGCTGCTGAACAACCAACGACGCAGACTGCCACTGAGGAGGAACCAGAAATTCCTCAGTCTGAAGAACCTGCGATGGAGATTCCTGAGGTCGTGATGCAACTCACTGACACTCCTCTGCCGAAGCCAAAGGATCCATTCTCATGCAAGCAAAAGTTCAAGGCTGATGATTTCTTCGGTGAGCACGTATTCTTCGAAGATTACAACCCATATGACTCTTCTCGCATTAGGAAGAGGCGTTTCTGGACTGCTAGTCAAGCCAATTTCTATTCCTCAGTGCTATTCAACAAGGAGAAGATCTTCTACCATGAGCATATTCCTCACGTGGATATGGAATCTCTGCCGTGCTTCGCACCAGTCCTCAGTGTTCTTCACGATGCTGGACTGCTAAACTTTTGCTCTGACATCTGCGATTGGAATGAAGAACTGATTCTTCAATTCTATGCAACGCTGCACATCACCGGATATGCTGAAGATGTGAATTCATGGGTGCTGGACTGGATGTCTGAAAACACTCACTACACTGCACCAGCCTCTGAATTGCTTCATGCTCTACCACTCAATCCTCCCCTTGAAGAAGCTCGCTGCATCTACAATGAACCTGAGCTCACACATCATTACATGCAGGTGCTGATGAAACCTTTGAAGCCAGGTCAGGCACCAAGAACCAAATTCCTTGTGAAGGAATTGATGTACGTGCCCAGAACTGTCTATCGTATTCTTACGAGGACAATCAGTCCTATCAATGGCCATGACTCATCTGATGAGGAAATTGTTGACATCATGAAGAATCTGGTATTCAACATCGTTCATGGCATTCCTGTCAATTATCACGATTTCTTCATGAGGACTATGGCCAATGTTGCACTATCTCCGTTTGAGCTGAAGCCTTATGCACCTTGGATTATGAGATTCCTCAGGACAAGGTTTTCACTCAACTACAAAGCTGATTTCCAGAATCACCTCAGCTACTTGCCCCCAATTGAAGTCCTCAAGCAGACATATTCCTCAGTTGATGGAAAGGGCAAGGCACCAGCTGTAATAGATGAAGGCATTCGTCCATTGGATGGTCAGTTTCGCAAAGCTGCATCATATTCCACCAATGATGACTCTGCCACACATGACTCTGCCAATGCACCCAAGTCCACTCCTCAAGCCACTGCTCCGCGCGTGATGACTGACCGTGAACTTCTGCTTAGTCTTCACTAGAAGGTGGATCGAAATCACAAATGGGTTAAGCATTAGTTTGGTTCACTTCTTCACAACATGACTGCCACACACAATGCAGTGAAGAAAAACCACTACTACCTCCATCAAGTCTTCGGTCGCACCTGGGCAATCCTGTCACATCTGTATGGTGAAGAAGATCTGAAGCACATGGGTCTCAAAGAAGATTTTGACTGGTCTGCACCTCCATCGAAGAAATTCAAGAAGGTCCAGGTTCCTTCTCTGGTGGCCAGCTCATATTCTTCATCGCGCGACACTGATGAACATGAAGATTTGGACAACACTGCGGCAGGCCCTACATCAACAAACGACCCCAACAACGCTGGCGCTCCTTCTTCAACATGATTATCTTCAGGGGCGTTAGTCCTCATTTTCAATCCTTTTGGTCATTCGATGACAAAGGGGGAGAAATATGAGTTAGTCTTCAAGCGGGTCTACTATATGGGCGTTTTTTTGCTAATTTACAACTCTCGTTCTTCTAAAACTTTATTGGATTGAGTTGTAATCTTAAACCCGATGGTGCTCTGATACTTTTGATGCACTGTGCTCTGATACTTTTGATGCACTATTCTGCATGCTTATTCCTCACTAATATTATTGCACGCATGCTGAATTTCATCAGGCAACATATTTCATCATGCATTTCAAATTCTTCATATTATATGTTAAATGCGTGTATGAATTACAAGATATAGGGGGAGATCTCCATGATTCAACTCTTCAAGTGTGCATTGCTTCAAAAGCAAATTCCTCACTATGCACATCTTCAGGGGGAGTTCTTCTATATCTTGCAATCAAATTCCTCAATATCAGTAGTTACACTTCATATGTTTATCCCCGTTGAAAACTTAACCTATATTGTCATCAATCACCAAAAAGGGGGAGATTGTAAGTGCATCTAGTGCCCCTTAGTGATTTTGGTGTATTGAAGACTTATAGGTTAAGGGACTAATGCGTTTGTGAGTGTACACAGGTCTATAAGTCTATGAGGAGTTTGATATTTATAGGAAAAGTCGACCCCTAAAAATGAATATCTTCGACTGAAGATTTTGGTATTTCTGAAGACTTTCATGAAGACTTTGAAAGTGAAGAAATTGGTGTGTCCGTGAAGACTTGATGTTCATGCGAGGAATATGAAGCTTGAAGACTTTCGTTTTCATAGTTTTGTTTTTCTCTTTCTTGAGTCATAGGAAACACCGTACTGTTAAAGGGGGTCGAGGAAATACTAAGGAAAAATTTCCATGTGATGCTCAACTCAAAATCCTACACCTACCAATCCCTTCGAGTGAAGCCATTGGAAATCTCATACAGTTCAGTCAATTTCTTCAGTGACAGAGACGAAGTTCTTCTGGTCTCTGAGGAATTTGTCCTGACTAAGGAGTTAGGAATTTGCCAGTGCGGATTGCCTACACAGTGAGGAACATGATAGCCCCGAGGATTTTGCTACTAAAAATTTCGACCGTTGCTGTGCTATGCGCCAGCTGTCCCAAAATATCTATCCACCTAACGGTCATATCATTGAAGGGCATTTATATCTTATCATGTCGGGCTGCTCCCTAGGCTATAAATAGCCGCCCCCTACAACCACTAGCTGGTTGGCTGCTCCAAGAGAAACTGACACTTGTCATTTGAGAGCAACCCATCCTCCGAGGACTTTGAGCGAAAATCATCAAGTGAGGAAAAACCCAAAACCCAAACACCTACAAACCCCAAGTGATTGAGCATCACTAAAGAGATTGATCCTGCGTGGATCCGACGCTTGTTACCTTTGAAGATTGTGCTTCTTCCAGACGGTTAGGCGTCATGGTCTAGAGCATCCAAGAGGAATTGTGGATCGCCGAATGACCGAGTTTGTGAAGGTTTGGAAGTCGCCTGAAGACTTACCACGAGTGATTGGACGAGGTCTGTGTGACCTTAGTTCAAGGAGAATACGGTGAGGACTGGGTGTCTTGAGCTGCGAGTTCAGGACTGGGTGTCCGGGACTATGTGTCCTCGAGTTTAAATACTCAGCCGCTCCAACCAGACGTACAACTGAGACAGTAGTTGGAACTGGTCTACCAAATCATTGTCTTCACCAAGCTTACTGGTTCTATTCCCTCAACTCTTTCATTTCCTCATAACTGTGTTGTGTGTTTGTTCATATCTGTGTTTGAAGACTTTGACTGAAGACTTTCTCAATTTCCTCATCTCAATTTCTTCAGTCTGTTTGTCTTCATCCTGTGTTATCCTGTGATTACGCTTCCTGTACTCTGTGCCTGTATTCATTTCATCATGATGACTATGCTTGTATTCTGTTATGTTTACTTTTGAGTACTTATTCCGCTGCTAGTAGTTCTTCGCTAAGGAATTTCCTCACCGGCAAATTCCTCAGTGAAGAATTTCATAAAAATCGCGTATTCACCCCCCTCTAGTCGATATAACGCACTTTAAATAGAACTTGGCTTGTATATTCCAATGATGGGATTCCTCAAATTTCCCTAGGTCTTCATGAGCAAGCAAGTTGGATGCACACCCACTTAGTTTCTTTTTGAGCTTTCATATACTTATAGCTCTAGTGCATCCGTTGCATGGCAATCCCTACTCACTCACATTGATATCTATTGATGGGCATCTCCATAGCCCGTTGATACGCCTAGTTGATGTGAGACTATCTTCCCCTCCGTTTTGTCTTCTCCACAACCACCATTCTATTCCACCTAAAGTGCTATATCCATGGCTCACGCTCATGTATTGCGTGAAGATTGAAAAAGTTTTGAAAAAGTTAGAGTATGAAACAATTGCTTGGCTTGTCATCGGGGTTGTGCATGATTTAAATACTTTGTGTGGTGAAGATGGAGCATAGCCAGACTATATGATTTTTTAGGGATAACTTTCTTTGGCCATGTTATTTTGAGAAGACATAATTGCTTTGTTAGTATGCTTGAAGTATTATTATTTTTTATGTCAATATAAACTTTTGTCTTGAATCTTTCTAATCTGAATATTCATACCACAATTAAGAAGATTTGCATTGAAATTATGCCAAGTAGCACTCCGCATCAAAAATTCTCTTTTTATCATTTACCTACTCGAGGACGAGCAGGAATTAAGCTTGGGGATGCCTGATACATCTCCAACGTATCTATAATTTTTTATTGCTCCATGCTATATTATCTACTGTTTTGGACTATATTGGGCTTTATTTTCCACTTTTATATTATTTTTAGGACTAACCTATTAACCGGAGGCCCAGCCCAGAATTGCTGTTTTTTTGCCTATTTCAGTGTTTCGGATAAACAGAATATCAAACGGAGTCCAAACGGAATAAAATCTTCGGGAACGTGATTTTCTCACCGAACGTGACCCAGGAGACTTGGACCATGCTCCAAGGAACAAAAGAGGCGGTCACGAGGGTGGGGGCGCGCCCCCTGCCTCGTGGGCCCCTGTTGCTCCTCCGGCGTACTTCTTCCTCCTATATATACACACGTACCCCCAAACGATCATAAGAGGAGCCAAAAACCTAAATCCACCGCCGCAACTTTTTGTATCCACGAGATCCCATCTTGGGGTCTGTTCCAGAGCTCCGCCGAAAGAGGGCCGTCATCACGGAGGGATTCTATATCATCATAGCCTCTCCGATGAAGTGTGAGTAGTTTACCTCAGACCTTCGGGTCCATAGTTAGTAGCTAGATGGCTTATTCTCTCTCTTTGAATCTCAATACAAAGTTCTCCCTCTATCTTGTGGAGATCTATTCGATGTAATCTTCTTTTTGCGGTGTGTTTGTTGAGACCGATGAATTGTGGGTTTATGATCAAGTCTATCTATGAATAATATTTGAATCTTCTCTGAATTCTTTTATGTATGATTGGTTATCTTTGCAAGTCTCTTCGAATTATCCGTTTGGTTTGGCCAACTAGATTGGTAGTTCTTGCCATGGGAGAAGTGCTTAGCTTTGGGTTCGATCTTGCGGTGTCCTTACCCAGTGACAGAAGGGGCAGCAAGGCACGTATTGTATCGTTGCCATCGAGGATAACAAGATGGGGTTTATTTCATATTGCATGAATTTATCTCTCTACATCATGTCATCTTGCTTAAGGCGTTACTCTGTTTTTAACTTAATACTCTGGATGCATGCTGGACAGCGGTCGATGAGTGGAGTAATAGTAGTAGATGCAGAATCATTTCGATCTACTTGTCACGGACGTGATGCCTATATACATGATCATGCCTAGATATTCTCATAACTATGCTCAATTCTGTCAATTGATTAACAGTAATTTGTTCACCCACCGTAGAATACTTATGCTCTTGAGAGAAGCCACTAGTGAAACCTATGGCCCCCGGGTCTATTCTCATCATATCAATCTCGATCACTTTAATCTTGCTTTGCTTTTTTACTTTGCTTTTACTTTTTACTTTGCATCTTTATACCAAAAATACCAAAAATATTATATCTATCAGATCTCACTCTCGTAAGTGACCGTGAAGGGATTGACAACCCCTAATCGTGTTGGTTGCGAGTAGCTATCGCTTTGTGCAGGTACGAGGGACTTGAGCGTGGCCTCCTACTGGATCGATACCTTGGTTCTCAAAAACTGAGGGAAATACTTACGCTACTCTGCTGCATCATCCCTTCCTCTTCGGGGAAAACCAACGCAAGCTCAAGATGTAGCAGCTATTCGAGCATACAAAACAGAATATTTATTTGAAGCTTTAGAGTTTGGCACAAACAAATTAACTTGGAACGGCAAGTAGATACCGTATATAGGCAGGTATGGTGGACTCATATGGAACAACTTTGGGGTTTATGGAGTTGGATGCACAAGCAGTATTCCCGCTTAGTACAAGTGAAGGCTAGAAAAAGACTGGGAAGCGACCAACTAGAGAGCGACAACAGTCATGAACATGCATTAAAATTAATCAACACCGAATGCAAGCATGAGTAGGATATAATGCACCATGAACATAAATATCGTAGAGGCTATGTTGATTTTGTTTCAACTACATGCATGAACATGTGCCAAGTCAAGCCACTCGAATCGTTCAAAGGAGGATACCACCCTATCATACCACGTCACAACCATTTTAATAGCATGTTGGCACGCAAGGTAAACCATTATAAGATCCTAGCTAATTAAGCATGGCATAAGTAACTATAATCTCTAATTGTCATTGCAAATATGTTTCTTTCATAATAGGCTGAATCATGAACGACGAATTAATCATATTTACAAAAACAAGAGAAGTCGAGTTCATACCAGCTTTTCTCATCTCAATAAGTTCATCGTATAATCATCATTATCGCCTTTCACTTGCACGACCGAATGGTGTGGATAATAATAATAGTGCATGTGCATTGGACTAAGCTGGAATCTGCAAGCATTCAATTCAAGAGAGAAGACAAGGTAATATGGGATCTTTGTTAGATCAACAATAATGCATATAAGAGCCACTCAACATTTTCATTATGGTCTTCTCCTCTCGACCCCCAAAGAAAAGAAAAGAAACAAAACTATTTACACGGGAAAGCTCCCAACAAGCAAAAGAAGAACGAGAAATCTTTTTGGGGTTTCTTTTTAATTACTACTACTACAGACATGGAAAGTAAACTAACTAAAAGCTACAACTATTTTTTTTGTTTTTTCTTAAGGTTTATCAAACACACAAGAAGAAAGCATAAAAAGGGAAATAAACTAGCATGGATATTACAATGAAAAAGTATGAGCACCGACAACTAGTATGAGTGTGTGAACAGGAATGTAATGTCGGTGAGAAATACGTACTCCCCAAGCTTAGGCTTTTGGCCTAAGTTGGTCTATGCCTATGGATGGCCCAGTGGATATCCGAAGTTGTAACTGGGGTCGTACTGAGAAGGAGCCTCGGGTTGCCACTGGTTGGCAATCTCCTCCGGATCCCACTGGTAAATAGACTGTCGTGAAGGATCAAATTGTGGTTCCGGCTCTGGCTCTGTAGCTGATGTGGGGTTTCGGTAGGCATGAATGGCCTCCGGTGGAACAAGGTACTTGCCTGCAGATAAGTCAAACAAGGAAGGAGCAGGCAAAGTGATAGTCTCAGGGTGATTTTTATCAAAAATCAGCTTGTATGTAAGCATCTTTTCCTTATTCTTAACGATAAAATCATGTGCTACCATACTCTTATAGTCTAGAAAAACAGGAGGGAGCAACTTTTCTTCTTTCTCATAATGTCTAATAGGTATGTTAAAACGTGCAGCGAGGCGCGAGGCGAAGATGCTTCCAAGGACGGGGCCCTTAGTACGGTTCAGGTTTAACCGCTTTGCAACAATAGCGCCCATACTAAATGTGTCATCACGAAACAAGGCATGGCACAAAATAACAATATCAGGAGCACTAAGGTTGCCACAGCTTCCACGACCAATCAAGCATCTACTAGTACATATTGCAAAGTAACATAGAATAGGAAAATGTATGCTAGTGATTCTTGCATCGGAAACCTTCCTAGTTTCCCCTACAACAATCATATCAATAAACCCTTCCACATCACTACAATGTGGTTCTTCTATGCTGCCTGTAAAGGGTATCTTACAGACCTGGCAGAAATCAAAAAGGGACATCTCCTTATACTCATCATATAAATAGAAATCCACCGAAGGTGGTGACCTCCTAGCATGGAAATGAAAATTTTGCACAAAAATATTAGTGAGTAAGAGATAATGTTCGCGTTGGTCGTGGAGGAAGTCGGTGAGGCCTGCATTCTCAGCCAACTCATAAAAATCATCATAAATCCCGGCTGCTCTCAAGAAATCATCACAAGGCCATTCACACGGCCGAACTTCCACGGTGCGAGGGAGATTATATTTGGGCCTCTTATCCTCCTCACTTTGCTTATACTTCGAGCTTCGGCTCGATGAGCCTCTCAAAAATCTCTTCATCTTTTTCTGAAAATTTCTAAAAAATTTAGCAACTTCAAAATAAAAGTGAACCAAACTCAACAAAATTGATAGCAACTACTCCTACAAGTGCCTAGAGGATATATCATGCATTAAAACTACTTTTGACCATATAAATTTGACATGCAAGCTCAAGAACACGGTCACCTAAGCAGCAAAATTTTGCAATGAATAAAGCACTAGAACATAAACTAATTGGACCATTGGAGAAGTCACATACCAAAGAACAATCGCCCAAAGCAGTTTTGTGAATGGAGCTTTGAGCTAGGAGATCGAAAATGGCAGCAAGATGAGCTAAAACTCGTGCTTGAGCTGGTTGGTGATTTTTTTGGGAGGAAGAAGGTGTGGTGGCTGGAATAAGTGGAGGGGACCCCACGTGGGGTCCACGAGGCAGGGGCGCGCCCTCCACCCTCGTGGGCATGTGGCTGCTCCCCCTGCTATGTTTTCAGAGCCAGATATTCTCAAATATTCTAGAAAAAAATCATATTTAATTTTCAGGGCATTTGGAGAACTTTTATTTTTGGGGTATTTTTTATTGCACGGATAATTCAGAAAACGGACAGAAATGCTATTTTTGCTTTATTTGGTATAAATAACAGAAAGTAAAAGGAGGGTACAGAAAGTTGTGTTTTATAAATTCACCCATCTCATGCTCATCAAAAGGAATCCACTAACAAGGTTGATCATGTCTTGTTAACAAACTCATTTCGAATAACATGAAACCGGAGAATTTTCGAATAACACTAGCTTACCTCAACGGGGATATGCACATCCCCAACAACAAGAATATCATATTTCTTCTTGATAGTAGGAAGAGGAAATTCAAAACCTCCAATAGTAATTGTTGAAATTTTTCCAATAGAATTGATGCTCTGGACTTGAGGTTGTTTCCTCAGAAAGTGTACCATATGCTCATTACCATTAACATGAAAAGTGACATTGCCTTTGTTGCAATCAATAACCGCTCCTGCAGTATTCAAAAAGGGTCTTCCAAGAATAATAAACATACTATCGTCCTCGGGAATATCAAGAATAACAAAGTCCATTAAAATAGTAACGTTTGCAACCACAACAGGCACATCCTCACAAATACCGATAGGTATAGCAGTTGATTTGTCAGCCATTTGCAAAGATATTTTAGTAGGT
This sequence comes from Triticum urartu, assembly GCF_056163025.1. NCBI lineage: Eukaryota > Viridiplantae > Streptophyta > Magnoliopsida > Poales > Poaceae > Triticum > Triticum urartu. Next base: position 571,304,992 of record NC_141879.1, on the reverse strand, counting down.
GTCAACTTATTCAAATCAAGTCTACGATATAAAGAGAGAGTCATAACACTAACACCGGCTCCAAGATCACATAAAGCAGTTTTAACATAGTTTCTTTTAATGGAGCATGGTATAGTTGGTACTCCTGGATCTCCAAGTTTCTTTGGTATTCCACCCTTAAAAGTATAATTAGCAAGAATGGTGAAAATTTCAGCTTCCGGTATCTTTCTCTTATTTGTAACAATATCTTTCATATATTTAGCGTAAGGATTCATTTTAAGCATATCAGTCAAACGCATACGCAAAAAGATAGGTCTAATCATTTCAGCAAAGCGCTCAAAATCCTCATCATCCTTTTTCTTGGATGGTTTAGGAGGAAAATGCATGGGTTTCTGAACCCATGGTTCTCTTTCTTTACCGTGCTTCCTAGCAACAAAGTCTCTCTTATCATAACATTGATTCTTTGATTGGGTTATCAAGATCAACAGCAGGTTCAATTTCTACATCATTATTATTGCTAGGTTGAGCATCAACATGAACATCATCATTAACATTATCACTAGGTTCATGTTCATTACCAGATTGTGTTTCAGCATCAGAGATAGAAATATCATCGAGATTCTCAGGTGTGTCTACAACATGTTCACTAGAAGCATGCAAAGTCCTATCATTTTTCTTTTTCTTCCTCTTAGAAGGACTAGGTGCATCAATATTAATTCTCTGAGAATCTTGCTCAATTCTCTTAGGATGGCCCTCTGGATACAAAGGTTCCCGAGTCATTTTACCACCTATAGTCATAACTCTAACAACATTATCATTATTCTTACTATTCAATTCATTGAGCAAATCATTCTGAGCTTTAAGTACTTATTCTACTTGAGTGGTAACCATAGAAGCATGTTTACTAATAAGTTTAAGTTCACCTTTAACACTAGCCATATAATCACTCAAGTGTTCAATCATATAAGCATTATGTTTCAATTGTCTACCAACATAACCATTAAAATCTTCTTGATTAACCATAAAGTTATCAAATTCATCCAAACATTGGCTATCAAACTTAGCATGAGGGATTTCAGCTTTATCATATCTATAGAGATAATTTACCTTTACTACGTGTGTCGGGTTATCAAGATCATGTGTTTCTTCAATAGGTAATGAATTAAAACCATGTATTTCTTCAACAGGAGGTAAATTTTTAACATCTTCAGCTTTTATACCTTTTTCTTTCATAGATTTCTTTGCCTCTTGAATATCTTCAGGACTGAGAAATAGAATACCCCTTTTCTTCAGAGTTGGCTTAGGAGTTGGTTCAGGAAGTGTCCAATTATTTTCATTGGTCAACATATTATTCAATAGAATTTCATCTTGATCAATTGTTCTTTCCCTGAAAACACAACCAGCACAACTATCTAGGTAATCTCTGGAAGCATCGGTTAGTCCATTATAAAAGATATCAAGTATTTCATTTTTCTTGAGAGGATGATCAGGCAAAGCATTAAGTAATTGGAGAAGCCTCCCTCAAGCTTGTGGGAGAATCTCTTCTTTGATTTGCACAAAATTATATATTTCCCTCAAAGCAGCTTGTTTCTTATGAGCGGGGAAATATTTAGCAGAGAAGTAGTAAATCATATCCTGGGGACTACGCACACAACTAAGATCAAGAAAATTAAACCATATCTTAGCATCACCCTTTAATGAGAACGGAAATAATTTAAGGATATAATAGTAGCGATTATTCTCATCATTAGTGAACAGGGTAGCTATATCATTTAATTTAGTAAGATGCACCACAAGAGTTTCAGATTCATAGCCATAGAAAGGATCAGATTCAACCAAAGTAATTATATCAGGATCAATTGAGAAATCATAATCCTTATCAGTAATAAAGATAGATGGAGTAGCATAAGCAGGACCATATTTCATTCTAGCATTCAGAGATTTTTCTTTAAGCTTAGCTAATAATTTCTTAAGATCACTTCTATCATTGCAGGCAAGAAAGTCTCTAGCAGTTTCTTCATCCATAACATAACCCTCAGGCACAACAGACAATTCATATCTAGGGGGAGAATCTTCATCATCACTTTCATCAAGGTTATCAGTTTCAATAATTTCATTCTCTCTAGCCCTAGCAAGTTGTTCATCAAGAAATTCACCAAGTGGCACAGTAGTATCAAGCATAGAAGTAGTTTCATCATAAGTATCATGCATAGCAGAAGTGGCATCATTAATAACATCGACATATTAGAATGAATAGCAGGTGTAGGTGTCGCAAGTTTACTCAAAACAGAAGGTGAATCAAGTGCAGAGCTAGATGGCAGTTCCTTACCTCCCCTCGTAGTTGAGGGACAAATCTTGGTTCTTGGATCTTTCAAGTTCTTCATAGTGATAAACAGATATAAATCCCAAGTGACTCAAAGAATAGAGCTATACTCCCCGGCAACGACGCTAGAAAATAGTCTTGATAACCCACAAGTATAGGGGATCGCAGCAGTTTTCGAGGGTAGAGTATTCAGCCCAAATTTATTGATTCGACACAAGGGGAGCCAAAGAATATTCTCAAGTATTTGCAGCTGAGTTGTCAATTCAACCACACCTGGATAACTTAATATCTGCAGCAAAGTGTTTAGTAGCAAAGTAATATGATAGTAGTGGTAACGGTGGCAAAAAGTAACGGTAGCAAAAGTAATATTTTTGGGTTCTATAGTGATTGTGACAATAGCAACGAAAAAGTAAATGAGCGAAGAACAATATATGAAAAGCTCATAGGCAATGGATCGGTGATGGAGAATTATGTCAGATGTGACCAATCATGCAACAGTTATAACATAGGGTGACACAGAACTAGCTCTAGTTCATCAATGTAATGTAGGCATGTATTCCGAATATAGTCATGCGTGCTTGTGGAAAAGAACCTGCATAACATCTTTTGTCCTACCCTCCCATTGTAGCGGGGTCCTACTGGAAACTAAGGGATATTAAGGCCTCCTTTTAATAGAGTACCGGACCAAAGCATTAACACTTAGTGAATACATGAACTCCTCAAACTACGGTCATCACCGGTAAGTATCCCGATTATTGTCACTTCGGGGTTAACGGATCATAACACATAATAGGTGACTATAGACTTGCAAGATAGGATCAAGAACTCACATATATTCATGAAAACATAATAGGTTCAGATCTGAAATCATGGCACTCGGGCTCTAGTGACAAGCATTAAGCATAGCAAAGTCATAGCAACATCAATAGAACATGGTGGATACTAGGGATCAAACCCTAACAAAACTAACTCGATTACATGATAAATCTCATCCAACCCATCACCGTCCAACAAGCCTACGATGGAATTACTCACGCACGGTAGTGAGTGATACGTCTCCAACGTATCTATAATTTTTGATTGCTCCATGCTATATTATCTACTGTTTTGGACATTATTGGGCTTTATTATCCACTTTTATATTATTTTTGGGACTAACCTATTAACCGGAGGCCCAGCCCAGAATTGCTGTTTTTTGCCTATTTTAGTGTTTCGGAGAAACAGAATATCAAACGGAGTCCAAACGGAATGAAACCTTAGAAAACATGATTTTCTCATCAGATAAGATCCAGGAGACTTGGACCCTCCGTCAAGAAAGCCACGAGGCGGCCACGAGGGTGGAGGGTGCGCCCCCCTAGGGCGCGCCCCCTGCCTCGTGGGCCCCTCGAAGCTCCACCAACGTACTTCTTCCTCCTATATATACCTACGTACCCCCAAACGATCAGGGGCGGAGCTAAAAACCTAATCCTGTTGGGGAACGTAGTAATTTCAAAAAACTTCATACGCACACGCAAGATCATGGTGATGCATAGCAACGAGAGGGGAGAGTGTTGTCTACATACCCTTGTAGACCGTTTGCGAAAGCGTTATATCAACACGGTTGATGTAGTCGTACGTTTTCACGATCCGACCGATCCAAGTACCGAAAGCACGACACCTCCGAGTTCTGCACACGTTCGGCTCGGTGACGTCCTCGCCTTCTCGATCCAGCAAGAGGGGCGAAGTAGTAGATGAGTTCCAGCAGCACGACGGCGTGGTGACGGTGTTGGTGAAGAACAATCTCCATAGGGCTTCGCCTAAGCACTACGAAAACTATGACGGAGGATAAACTAGAGGGGACGGGGTTGCCGGCACACGGCTTGGTGTTTCTTGATGTATTTTTGGTGCTAGCCCTGCCCCTCTATTTATATGTTGAGCCCTGGGGTCAAAACTTGGAGCAAAAGCCTCCTCAAAGTCGGTTTTTCCCGAAAGGCAAGAGTCCCACTCGGACTCCAGGAACAAACGCCACAATCCTTGGCGTCTGGCCCAGACACCATGGGCCTCGGCGTCTGGCCGAGGGCCAGACACCAGGGTCTCCGGCGTTTGGCCCCCTGGCCTCCGCAAAACTCCTTTTGCACCGACTTATAGCCCCATGGGCCTGACCCCTTGACCAAACCATATCATCCAATATATGAATATTTACCTCCGGACCATTACGGAGCTCCTCGTCATGTCCGTGATCTCATCCGGGACTCCGAACAACATTCGGTCACCAACATACATAACTCATAGTACTATATCGTCAACGAACATTAAGCGTGCGGACCCTACGGGTTCGAGAACTATGTAGACATGAACGAGACACCTCTCTGGTCAATAACCAATAGCGGGACCTGGATGCCCATATTGGCTCCTACGTATTCTACAAAGATCTTTATCGGTCAGACCGCATAACAACATACGTTGTTCCCTTTGTCATCGGTATGTTACTTGCCCGAGATTCGATCGTTGGTATCTCAATACCTAGTTCAATCTCGTTACTGGCAAGTCTCTTTACTCGTTCCGTAACACATCATCCCACAACTAACTCATTAGTTGCAATGCTTGCAAGGCTTATAGTGATGTGCATTACCGAGTGGGCCCAGAGATACCTCTCCGACAATCGGAGTGACAAATCCTAATCTCGAAATACGCCAACCCAACAAGTACCTTTGGAGACACCTATAGAGCACCTTTATAATCACCCAGTTACGTTGTGATGTTTGGTGGCACACAAAGTGTTCCTCCGGTAAACGGGAGTTGCATAATCTCATAGTCATAGGAACATGTATAAGTCATGAAGAAAGCAATAGCAACAAACTAAATGATCAAGTGCTAAGCTAACGGAATGGGTCAAGTCAATCACATCATTCTCCTAATGATGTGATCCCGTTAATCAAATGACAACTCATTTCTATGGTTAGGAAACTTAACCATCTTTGATCAACGAGCTAGTCAAGTAGAGGCATACTAGTGACACTCTGTTTGTCTATGTATTCACACATGTATTATGTTTCCGGTTAATACAATTCTAGCATGAATAATAAACATTTATCATGATATGAGGAAATAAATAATAACTTTATTATTGCCTCTAGGGCATATTTCCTTCAGTCTCCCACTTGCACTAGAGTCAATAATCTAGTTCACATCGCCATGTGATTTAACATCAATAGTTCACATCACCATGTGATTAACACCCATAGTTCACATCGTCATGTGACCAACACCCAAAGGGTTTACTAGAGTAAATAATCTAGTTCACATCGATATGTGATTAACACCCAAAGAGTACTAAGGTGTGATCATGTTTTTCTTGTGAGAGAAGTTTAGTCAACAGGTCTGCCACATTCAGATCCGTAAGTATTTTGCAAATTTCTATGTCAACAATGCTCTGCACGGAGCTACTCTAGCTTATTGCTCCCACTTTCAATATGTATCCAGATTGAGACTTTGAGTCATTTCGATCAGTGTCAAAACTTGCATCCACGTAACCCTTTACGACGAACCTTTTGTCACCTCCATAATCGAGAAACATATCCTTATTCCACTAAGGATAATTTTGACCAATGTCCAGTGATCTACTCCTAGATCACTATTGTACTCCCTTGCCAAACTCAGGGCAGGGTATACAATAGGTCTGGTACACAGATGGCATATTTTATAGAACCTATGGCCAAGGCATAGGGAATGACTTTCATTCTCTTTCTATCTTCTGCCGTGGTCGGGCTTTGAGTCTTACTCAGTTTCACACCTTGTAACATAGGCAAGAACTCTTTCTTTGATTGTTCCATTTTGAACTACTTCAAAATCTCGTCAAGGTATGTACTCATTGAAAAACTTATCAAGCGTCTTGGTCTATCTCTATAGATCTTGATGCTCAACATGTAAGCAGCTTCACTAAGGTCTTTCTTTGAAAAACTCCTTTCCAACACTCCTTTATGCTTTGCAGAATAATTCTACATTATCTCCGATCAACAATATGTCATTCACATATACTTATCAGAAATGTTATAGTGCTCCCACTCACTATCTTGTAAATACAGGCTTCACCGCAAGTCTGTATAAAACTATATGCTTTGATCAACTTATCAAAGCATATATTCCAACTCCGAGATGCTTGCACCAGTCCATAGATGGATCGCTGGAGCTTGCATATTTTGTTAGCACCTTTAGGATTGGCAAAACTTTCTTGTTGCATCATATACAACTCTTCTTTAATAAATCCATTAAGGAATGTAATTTTGTTTATCCATTTGCCATATTTCATAAAATGTGGCAATTGCTAACATGATTCAGACAGACTTAAGCATAGATACGAGTGAGAAACTCTCATCGTAGTCAACACCTTGAACTTGTCGAAAACCTTTTTGCGACAATTCTAGCTTTGTAGATAGTAACACTACTATAAGCGTCCGTCTTCCTCTTGAAGATCCATTTAATCTCAATGGCTCGCCAATCATTGGGCAAGTCAATCAAAGTCCATACTTTGTTCTCATACATGGATCTCATCTCAGATTTCATGGCCTCAAGCCATTTCGTGGAATCTGGGCTCATCATCGCTTCCTCATAGTTTGTAGGTTTGTCATGGTCAAGTAACATGACCTCCAGAACAGGATTACCATACCACTCTGGTGTGGATCTCACTCTGGTTTACCTACGAGGTTCGGTAGTAACTTGATCTGAAGTTACATGATCATCATCATTAGCTTCCTCACTAATTGGTGTAGTAATCACATGAACAGTTTTCTGTGATGAACTACTTTCCAATAAGGGAGCAGGTACAGTTACCTCATCAAGTTCTTCTTTCCTCCCATTCACTTCTTTCGAGAGAAACTCCTTCTCTAGAAAGGATCCATTCTCATCAATGCATATCTTGCCTTCGGATCTGTGATAGAAGGTATACCCAACATTTTTCTTTTGGGTATCCTATGAAGACGCATTTCTCTGATTTGGGTTTGAGCTTATCAGGTTGAAACTTTTTCACATAAGCATTGCAACCTCAAACTTTAAGAAACGACAACTTAGGTTTCTTGCCAAACCATAGTTCATATGGTGTCGTCTCAATGGATTTAGATGGTGCCCTATTTAACGTGAATGCAACTGTCTCTAATGCATAACCCCAAATCAATAGTGGTAAATCGGTAAGAAACATCATAGATTGCACTATATCAAATAAAGTACGGTTATGACGTTCGGACACACCATTACGCCGTGGTGTTCCAGGTGGCATGAGTAGAGAAACTATTTCACATTGTTTTAACTGAAGGCCAAACTCGTAACTCAAATATTTTACTTCTGCGATCATATCGTAGAAACTTTTATTTTTGTTACGATGATTCTCCACTTCACTCTAAAATTCTTTGAACTTTTCAAATGTTTCAGACTTGTGTTTCATCAAGTAGATATACTCATATCTGCTCAAATCATCTGTAAAGATCAGAAAATAATGATACCTGCCGTGAGCCTCAATATTCATCGGACCACATACATCAGTATGTATGATTTCCAACAAATCTGTTGCTCGCTCCATTGTTCCGGAGAACAGAGTCTTAGTCATCTTGCCCATGAGGCATGGTTCGCAAGCATCAACTGATTTATAATCAAGTGATTCTAAAAGCCATTCAGCATGGATTTTCTTCATGCGCTTTACACCAATATGACCTAAACGACAGTGCCATAAATAAGTTGCACTATCATTATTAACTTTGCATCTTTTGGCTTCAATATTATGAAAATGTGTATCACCACGATCGAGATCCAACAAACCATTTTTGTTGGGTGTATGACCATATAAGGTTTTATTCATGTAAACAGAACAACAATTATTCTCTAACTTACATGAATAACTGTATTGCAATAAACATGATCCAATCATATTCATGCTCAATGCAAACACTGAATAACATTTATTTTAGGTTTAACACTAATCCTGAAAGTATAGGGAGTGTGCGATGATGATCATATCAATCTTGGAACCATTTCCAATACACATCGCCACTTCACCCTTAACTAGTCTCTGTTCATTTTGCAACTCCCGTTTCGAGTTACTATTCTTAGCAACTGAACTAGTATCAAATACTGAGGGGTTGCTATAAACACTAGTAAAGTACACATCAATAACATGTATATCAAATATATCTATGTTCACTTTGCCATCCTTCTTATCCGCTAATTGCTTGGGTAGTTCCGCTTCCAGTGACCAGTTCCTTTGCAGTAGAAGCACTCAGTTTCAGGCTTAGGTTTAGACTTGGTTTTTTTCACTTGAGCAACAACTTGCTTGCCGTTTTTCTTGAAGTTCCCCTTTCTTCCCTTTGTCCCTTTACTTGAAACTAGTGGTTTTGTTTACCATCAACACTTGATGTTTTTCTTGATTTCTACCTCCGTCGATTTCAGCATCACGAAGAGCTTGGGAATCGTTTCCGTTATCCCTTGCATATTATAGTTCATCACAAAGTTCTACTAACTTGGTGATGGTGACTAGAGAATTCTGTCAATCACTATTTTATCTGGAAGATTAACTCCCACTTGATTCAAGCGATTGTAGTACCCAGACAATCTGAGCACATGCTCACTGCTTGAGCTATTCTCCTCCATCTTTTAGCTATAGAACTTGTTGGAGGCTTCATATCTCTCAACTCGGGTATTTGCTTGAAATATTAACTTCAACTCCTGGAACATCTCATATGGTCCATGACGTTCAAAACGTCTTTGAAGTCCCGATTCTAAGCCGTTTAAGCATGGTGCACTAAACTATCAAGTAGTCATCATATTGAGCTAGGCAAACGTTCGTAACATCTGCATCTGCTCCTGCAATAGGTTTGTCACCTAGCGGTGCATCAAGGATATAATTCTTCTATGCAGCAATGAGGATAAACCTCAGATCACGGATCCAATCCGCATCATTGCTACTAACATCTTTCAACTTAGTTTACTCTAGGAACATATCAAAAATAAAACAGGGGAGCTAAACGCGAGCTATTGATCTACAACATAGATATGCTAATACTACCAGGACTAAGATCATGATAAATTTAAGTTCAATTAATCATATTACTTAAGAACTCCCACTTAGATAGACATCCCTCTAATCCTCTAAGTGATCACGTGATCCAAATCAACTAAACCATGTCTGATCATCACGTGAGATGGAGTAGTTTCAATGGTGAACATCACTATGTTGATCATATCTACTATATGATTCATGCTCGACCTTTCGGTCTCCGTGTTCCGAGGCCATATCTGTTATATGCTAGGCTCGTCAAGTTTAACCTGAGTATTCCGCGTGTGCAACTGTTTTGCACCCATTGTATTTGAACATAGAGCCTATCACACCCAATCATCACGTGGTGTCTCAGCACGAAGAACTTCCGCAACGGTGCATACTCAGGGAGAACACTTATACCTTGATAATTTAGTGAGAGATCATCTTATAATGCTACCGTCAATCAAAGCAAGATAAGATACATAAAAGATAAACATCACATGAAATCAATATAAGTGATATGATATGGCCATCATCTTCTTGTGCTTGTGATCTCCATCTCCGAAGCACCGTCATGATTACCATCGTCACCGGCGCGACACCTTGATCTCCATCGTAGCATCGTTGTCGTCTCGCCAATCTTATGCTGGTACGACTATCGCTACCGCTTAGCGATAAAGTAAAGCATTACAGGGCGATTGCATTGCATACAATAAAGCGACAACCATATGGCTCCTGCCAGTTGCTGATAACTCGGTTACAAAACATGATCATCCCATACAATAAAATTTAGCATCATGTCTTGACCATATCACATCACAACATGTCCTGCAAAAACAAGTTAGACGTCCTCTACTTTGTTGTTGCAAGTTTTACGTGGCTGCTAATGGGCTTAGCAAGAACCGTTCTTACCTACGCATCAAAACCACAACGATAGTTCGTCAAGTTGGTGTTGTTTTAACCTTCGCAAGGACCGGGCGTAGCCACACTCGGTTCAACTAAAGTTGCAGAAACTAACACCCGCCAGCCACCTGTGTGCAAAGCAAGTCGGTAGAACCAGTCTCGCGTAAGCGTACGCGTAATGTCGGTCCGGGCCGCTTCATCCAACAATACCGCCGAACCAAAGTATGACATGCTGGTAAGCAGTATGACTTATATCGCCCACAAATCACTTGTGTTCTACTCGTGCATATGACATCTGCGCATAAAACCAGGCTCGGATGCCACTGTTGGGGAACGTAGTAATTTCAAAAAAATTCCTACGCACACGCAGGATCATGGTGATGCATAGCAACGAGAGGGGACAGTGTTGTCTACATACCCTTGTAGACCATTTGCGGAAGCGTTATATCAACGCGGTTGATGTAGTCGTACGTTTTCACGATCCGACCGATCCAAGTACCGAAAGCACGGCACCTCCAAGTTCTGCACACGTTCGGCTCGGTGACATCCTCGCCTTCTCGATCCAGCAAGAGGGGTGAAGTAGTAGATGAGTTGCAGCAGCACGACAGCGTGGTGACGGTGTTGGTGAAGAACAATCTCCATAGGGCTTCGCCTAAGCACTACGAAAACTATGACAGAGGATAAACTAGAGGGGACGGGGTTGTCGGCACACGGCTTGGTGTTTCTTCATGTGTTTTAGGTGCAAGCCCTGCCCCTCTATTTATATGTTGATCCATGGGGTCGAAACTTGGAGCAAAAGCCTCCTCAAAGTCGGTTTTGCCCGAAAGGCAAGAGTCCCACTCGGACTCCAGGACCAAACACCACAATCCTTGGCGTCTGGCCCAGGGCCAGACGCTAGGGTCTCCGGCGTTTGGCCCCCTGGCCTCCGCAAAATTCCTTTTGCACCGACTTATAGCCCCATGGGCCTGACCCCTTGGCCAAACCATATCATCCAATATATGAATCTTTACTTCCGAACCATTACGGAGCTCCTCGTCATGTCCGTGATCTCATTTGGGACTCCGAACAACATTCGGTCACCAACATACATAACTCATAGTACTATATCGTCAACGAACGTTAAGCGTGCGGACCCTATGGGTTCGAGAACTATGTAGGCATGACCGAGACACCTCTCTGGTCAATAACCAATAGCGGGACTTGTATGCCCATATTGGCTCCTACATATTCTACGAAGATCTTTATCGGTTAGACCGCATAACAACATACGTTGTTCCCTTTGTCATCGGTATGTTACTTGCCCGAGATTCGATCGTCGATATCTCAATACCTAGTTCAATCTCGTTACCGGCAAGTCTGTTTACTCATTCCGTAATACATCATCCCGCAACTAACTCATTAGTTGCAATGCTTGCAAGGCTTATAGTGATGTGCATTACCGAGTGGGCCCAGAGATACCTCTCCGACAATCGGAGTGACAAATCCTAATCTCGAAATACGCCAACCCAACAAGTACCTTTGGAGACACCTTTAGATCACCTTTATAATCACCCAGTTATGTTGTGATGTTTGGTGGCACACAAAGTGTTCCTCCGGTAAACAGGAGTTGCATAATCTCATAGTCATAGGAACATGTATAAGTCATGAAGAAAGCAATAGCAACAAACTAAACGATCAAGTGCTAAGCTAATGGAATGGGTCAAGTCAATCACATCATTCTCCTAATGATGTGATCCTGTTAATCAAATGACAACTCATGTCTATGGTTAGGAAACTTAACCATCTTTGATCAACGAGCTAGTCAAGTTGAGGCATACTAGTGACACTCTGTTTGTCTATGTATTCACACATGTATTATGTTTCCGGTTAATACAATTCTAGCATGAATAATAAACATTTATCATGATATGAGGAAATAAATAATAACTTTATTATTGCCTCTAGGGCATATTTCCTTCAATTCCACCGCCGCAACTTTCTGTATCCACGAGATCCCATCTTGGGGCCTGTTCCGGAGCTTCTCCGGAGGGGGCATCGATCACGGAGGGCTTCTACATCATCATCCAAGCCCCTCCGATGAAGTGTGAGTAGTTTATTTCAGACCTACGGGTCCATAGTTAATAGCTAGATGGCTTCTTCTCTCTTTTTGGATCTCAATACAATGTTCTCCCCCTCTCTCGTGGAGATCTATTCGATGTAATTTTCTTTTTGCGGTGTGTTTGTTGAGACCGATGAATTGTGGGTTTATGATCAAGTCTATATATGAATAATATTTGAATCTTCTCTGAATTCTTTTATGTATGATTGGTTATCTTTGCAAGTCTCTTCGAATTATCAGTTTGGTTTGGCCTACTAGATTGGTTTTTCTTGCCATGGGAGAAGTGCTTAGCTTTGGGTTCGATCTTGCGGTGTCCTTTCCCAGTGACAGAAGGGGCAGCAAGGCACGTATTGTATCGTTGCCATCGAGGATAACAAGATGTTTTTTATCATATTACATGAAATTACCCCTCTACATCATGTCATCTTGCTTAAGGCGTTACTCTGTTTTTAACTTAATACTCTAGATGCATGCTGGATAGCGGTTGATGAGTGGAGTAATAGTAGTAGATGCAGGCAGGAGTCGGTCTACTTGTCTCGGACGTGATGCCTATATACATGATCATACCTAGATATTCTCATAACTATGCTCAATTTTGTCAATTGCTCAACAGTAATTTGTTCACCCACCGTAGAATACTTATGCTCTTGAGAGAAGCCACTAGTGAAACCTATGGCCCCCCGGTCTCTTAGTCATCATATCAATCTCCATCACTTTATTATTGCTTTGCTTTTACTTTGGTTTTACTTTTTACTTTGCATCTCTATACCAAAAATACCAAAAATATTATTTATCATCTCTATCAGATCTCACTTTCGTAAGTGACCGTGAAGGGATTGACAACCCCTAAGCGCGTTGGTTGCGTTGAGCTATTGTTTTTGTGTAGGTACGAGGGACTCACGCGTAGCCTCCTACTGGATTGATACATTGGTTCTCAAAAACTGAGGGAAATACTTACGCTACTTTGCTTCATCATCCTCTCCTCTTCGAGGAAATCCAACGCAGTGCTCAAGAGGTAGCAGTGAGCGTCATGAAATTGGTGATGGAGGAAGGTTGATGATGACGATGGCGACGGATTCCCCTCTCCGGAGCCCAGAACGGACTCCAGATCAGCCCTCCCGAGAGAGTTTAGGGCTTGGTGGCGGCTCCGTGATAACCCACAAGTATAGGGGATCGCAACAGTTTTCGATAAGTAAGAGTGTCGAACCCAACAAGGAGCTAAAGGTAGAACAAATATTCCCTCAAGTTCTATCGACCACCGATACAACTCTATGCACGCTTAACGTTCGCTTTACCTAGAACAAGTACAAAACTAGAAATACTTTGTAGGTGTTTTTGGATAGGTTTGCAAGATAATAAAGAGCACGTAAATAAAATCTAGGGGCTGTTTAGATAAAGACACAACTAAGCTAGTTTTAGTAAAGAGCTTTTTGTTACGAGAAAGTTATTTGTCCCTAGGCAATCGATAACTAGACCGGTAATCATTATTGCAATTTTATTTGAGGGAGAGGCATAAGCTAACATACTTTATCTACTTGGATCATATGCACTTATGATTGGAACTCTAGCCAGCATCCGCAACTACTAAAGATCATTAAGGTAAAACCCAACCATAGCATTAAAGTATCAAGTCCTCTTTATCCCATACGCAACAACCCCCTTACTCGGGTTTGTGTTTAAGTCACTCACGCAACCCACTATAAGCGAATCATGAATGTATCGGGGATCCCTCACGCTTGTGCGGCACGGAGAGCACCATAGGAAACACCAATAATAAAACATGCAACTCAAACCAATCTTGATCATCAAATAGCCCATAGGACAAAACGGATCTACTCAAACATCATAGGATAGCCATACATCATTGGGAAATAATATATAGCTTTGAGCACCATGTTTAAGTAGAGATTACAGCGGGTAAGAGAGAGGTTACACTGCTGCATAGAGGGAGAAGAGTTGGTGATGATGGCGGTGAAGTTGTTGGTGAAGATTGCGGTGATGATGATGGCCACGGCAGCGTTCCGGCGCCACTGGAAGAGAAGGGGAGAGGGGGGCCCTTCGTCTTCTTATTTATTGACCTCCTCCCTAGATGGGAGAAAGGTTTCCCCTCTGGTCCTTGGCCTCCATGGCATGGGAGGGGAGAGAGCCCCTCCGAGATTGGATCTGTCTCTCTGTCTCTGTCTTTCTCTGTTTCTGCGTTGTGAGATTCTACCCTTCACCGTTTCTTATATTCCCGGAGATCCGTAACTCCGATTGGGCTGAAATTTTAACACGATATCTATCTGGATATTAGCTTTCTTGCGGCGAAAGAAGGCCATCAACCGCCTTACGGGGTGGCCACGAGGGTCAGGGGCGCGTCCCCTGCCTCGTGGCCCCCTCGGGCATCGTCTCGCGTGGATTTTTCTTCCCAAAAATCATATATATTCCAAAAAAACTCCATCAGTTTTTATCCTGTTTGGAGTCCGTTTGATATGGATATTCTGCGAAACAAAAAACATGCAACAAACAGGAACTGGCACTGGGCACTGGATCAATATGTTAGTCCCAAAAATAGCATAAAAAGTTGCCAAAAGTATATGAAAGTTGTAGAATATTGGCATGGAACAATCAAAAATTATAGATACGACGGAGACCTATCACTCCGTATCATAAAATGCGATGAATCCTTCTCTCTGATTTTTTCTCCCGAACACGAATATATGGAGTTGGAGTTGAGGTCGGTGGAGCGTCAGGGGGCCCACGAGGCAGGGGGCGCGCCCCCACCCTCGTGGACAGGGTGTGGGCCCCTTGACGTGGATCTTTTCGCCAATATTTTTTATATATTCCAAAAATAATCTCCGTTGATTTTCAGGTCATTCTGAGAACTTTTATTTCTGCACAAAAATAACACCATGGCAATTCTGCTGAAAACAGCGTCAGTCCGGGTTAGTTCCATTCAAATCATACAAGTTAGAGTCCAAAACAAAGGCAAAAGTGTTTGGAAAAGTAGATACGACGGAGACATATCAACCCACAAGTATAGGGGATCAATCGTAGTCCTTTCAATAAGTAAGAGTGTCGAACCCAACGAGGAGCAGAAGGAAATGACAAAGTAGTTTTCAGCAAGTGATACGTCTCCAATGTATCTATAATTTTTTATTGTTCCATAATATTATATATTCTGTTTTGGATGTTTAATGCGCTTCACTATACACTTTTATATTATTTTTGGGACTAACCTATTAACCCAAGGCCCAGTGCAAATTGCTGTTTTTTGTGCCTATTTCAGTGTTTCACAGAAAAGGAATATCAAACGGAGTCCAAACGGAATGAAACCTTTGGGAGCGTGATTTTTGGAAAAACGTGACCCAGAGGACTTGGACTGGATGTCAAGAAACAACCGAGGAGGCCACGAGGCAGGGGGCGCGCCCTCCCCCCTTGTGGGCCCCTCGTGGCTCAACCGACCTACTTCTTCCTCCTATATATACTCATATACCCTGAAAACATCCAGGAGCACCACGAAACCCTATTTCCACCGCCATAACCTTCTGTACCCAAGAGATCCCATCTTGGGGCCTTTTCCGGAGCTCCGCCGGAGGGGGCATCGATCACGGAGGGCCTCTACATCAACTCCATGGCCCCTCCGATGATGTGTGAGTAGTTTACTTCAGACCTTCGGGTCCATAGTTATTAGCTAGATGGCTTCTTCTCTCTCTTTGGATCTCAATACAAAGTTCTCCTCGATCTTCTTGGAGATCTATTCGATGTAACTCTTTTTGCGGTGTGTTTGTCGAGATCCGATGAATTGTGGGTTTATTATCAAGTCTATCTATGAACAATATTTAATTCTTCTCTGAATTTTTTAATGTATGATTGGTTACCTTTGCAAGTCTCTTCGAATTATCAGTTTGGTTTGGCCTACTAGATTGATCTTTCTTGAAATGGGAGAAGTGCTTAGCTTTGGGTTCAATCTTGCGGTGCTCGATCCCAGTGACAGAAAGGGAAATGACACTTATTGTATTGTTGCCATCGACGATAAAAAGATGGGGTTTATATCATATTGCTTGAGTTTATCCCACTATGTCATGTCATCTTACCTAATGCGTTACTCTATTCTTATGAACTTAATACTCTAGATGCATGCTGGATAGCGGTCGATGTGCGGAGTAATAGTAGTAGATGCAGGCAGGAGTCGGTCTACTTGTCACGGATGTGATGCCTATATACATGATCATGCCTAGATATTCTCATAATTATTCGTTTTTCTATCAATTGCTCGACAGTAATTTTTCACCCACCATAATACTTATGCTATCTTGAGAGAAGCCACTAGTGAAACCTATGGCCCCCGGGTCTATTCTCCATTATATTAATCTCCCGTCAACAAGCTATTTCTATTACCTTTTACTTTTCAATCTTTACTTTTAATCTTTACCATAAAAATACCAAAAATATTATCTTATCATCTCTATTAGATCTCACTCTCGTAAGTGACTGTGAAGGGACTGACAACCCCTTTATCGCGTTGGTTGCGAGGTTCTTATTTGTTTGTGTAGGTACGAGGGACTTGCATGTGGCCTCCTACTGGATTGATACCTTGGTTCTCAAAAACTGAGGGAAATACTTACGCTACTTTGCTGCATCACCCTTTCCTCTTCAAGGGAAAACCAACGCAGTGCTCAAGAGGTAGCAGCAAGGTATTTTCTGTAGGCACTGAAATTATCGCTAACAGATAGTTTGGTAGTAACATAATTCGTAACGGGTAACAAGTAACAAGTGTAGAAAAGGTACAACAAGGTGGCCCAATCCTTTTGTAGCAAAGAATAAGCCTGGAAAAATTCTTATATGAAGCAAAGCGCTCCCGAGGACAAATGAGAATTATTGTCAAGTTAGTTTTTATCATGCTCATATTATTCGCGTTCATTACTTTGATAATTTGATATGTGGGTGGACCGATGCTTGGGTGTTGTCCTTACTTGGACAAGCCTCCCACTTATTATTAACCCCTCTCGCAAGCATATGCAACTACGAAAGAATAATTAAGATAAATCTAACCATAGCATGAAACATGTGGATCCAAATCAGCCCCTTACGAAGCAACACATAAACTAGCGTTTAAGCTTCTGTCACTCTAGCAACCCATCATCTACTTATTACTTCCCAATGCCTTCCCCTAGGCCCAAATTATGGTGAAGTGTCATTTAGTCGACATTCACATAACACCACTATAGGAAAGACAACATGCATATCATCAAAATATCGAACAAATACCAAATTCACATGATTACTTATAACAAGACTTCTCCCATGTCCTCAGGAACAAACATAACTACTCACAAAGCATGTTCCAGATCAGAGGGGTAATAAATATCATTAAGGATTTGAACATATAATCTTCCACCAACTAAACCAACTAGCATCAACTACAAGGAGTAATAAACACTACTAGCAACTCACTGGTACCAATCTGAGGTTCTGATACAAAGATTGAGTACAAGAGATGAACTAGGGTTTGAGAGGAGATGGTTCAGGTGAAGATGTTGATGAATATTGACCCTCCCTCCATGAGAGAATCGTTGGTGATGACGATGGCTTCAATTTCCCCCTCCTAGAGGCAAGTTTCCCCAGCATAATAGCTCCGCCAGAGTCCTAGATTGCTTTTGCCCAGGTTCCGCCTCGAGACGGCGACGCTTTGTCTCGAAAGCTTCCTTATGATTTTTCTAGGTCAAAACCCTCCATATAGTAGAAGATGGGAACCGGGGGTTGGCTAGGGGGGCCACAAGCTCAGGGGCGCCCTCAAGCTTGTGGCCACCTGGTGGGTCCCCTTCTGTTGTTTCTTCGCCCAATATTTTTATATATTCCAAAACAATTCTCCGTAAAGTTTCAAGACATTTGGAGTTGTGCAAAATAGGTATCTCAGATTTGCTCCTTTCCGTTCCACAATTCCAGTTGCCGGCATTCTCCCTCTTCATGTAAACCTTGTAAAATAAGAGAGAAAAGGCATAAGAATTGTATCTTAAACTATAAAAACACCCATAATGCAATAAATATCAAACATAAAAACATGATGCAAAATGGACGTATCATGCTCATAGATGATATGGGTGCAATCATTTTTTCATCTTGCAGATAAGTTTTTTCTTGGAGAGATGCACTTGAAGCTAGATCGTCTGCATGCATGGAAGGCCTTTCATTTGCCATTCAAAGAAGTGAACTCCCAATTATAGTTGAGATGGATTCCATCTTGCAACAAAGCGCATTCAATCCAAGGGAATAGATAGATCGGTTTTTTCTTCTCTTGTCAAAGAAATTAGGTTTGTTTTGAGTCTTTGCGATTCTTGCATTACTCATGTAACTCGATCTCAAAATAGGGTTAGCGATAGTCTAGCTAAGTTTTCTCGTATTAAAGGGAGAACTATGACTTGGTTATGTTCTGGCCCTGTCGAGGGTGTTGAGCTAGCTGCTGACGATTGTAAGGACTTGGTGAGTTGAGTAATACAAATGTTGCACCCGCAAAAAAACATTTTCACCTAAAATAGGTGAGCTCCTTTTATTAAGATGCAAGGCCATTAGCAGCAAGATGAAAAATAATTGGTGACAAAAGCATCCTTTGTCTCAATTAAATGTGGTGAAACAAGGCTAATTTATCCATTGACTTTAAACGTCTACTCTTATCCACTATCACATTTCAATATCCATTCACACAAAGCACTTAGGGGCATTTTCTAATTCTATAATATTATATATGAATGGTCATTTTATTCAATCATAGGCCCTTCCAAATCAACTTTAAACTTGTAGTAGAATTTTTTTATAGTGTTCAAAGTCCCATGTAGCACCACACCCCTTTCATCATGTTCCTTCTTCAATAAAAGTTGTCTGGCCACTAAATATGGTATAGTCATCAACACTTTTATAATAATTTTAAATATCAGAAAAAAGTAACCAGATGGGCCTAATTCTTTGAATTCAAACAACATCTTTACCTTTAGGCACCAAAGTAATGACTCCAAAGTTCAATATGAATATCATCTATCCTCATTTAAGACCAAACTGGATAAGATCATAGGGAAAATAATATAACTTATCGTTAAATACATCAGGTCTAGGGATTTTTGTTATGATCCATTTTGAGCACCACTTTTCTTAGCTATTCCATGGTGAAGAGTTGAATCAAAGACACAACATTGGTTAACTCGGTTATTCCTTCAACATGCAAAGGCAATGAAGTTTGAGCATAGCGTCCAAAAAGACATTCTATAAAAGTTTGTACTCGTCGAGTTCTCTACCCCTCAATTTTCACCTTCTTGCTCAAGATAAACTATCCTAAATTTTCTCCTTCTCCCATTTGCTTTATAATGGTAATATCTAGTATTCTTGTCATCATCGTTTACAGCTTCCTCTTCGACCTTTGCAACCATGTCATCTCTTTCTTGATTTTCATGTATTTAAAAGTGCAACTCTAAGGATATTTTTATTTCCAAATCATTCAAACAATATTCAATTATGTTATATAGCTCACATGTTCCTTTAAAACTGCCATATTTCAATATTCTTGCATAATTCCTTTCCATCCCCTTAAAATTTGTCTTGCATTCCTTATTCTGGTTTGTCAATTATCAACACTAGTTTGTGTTCCTTCAGTGGATGTGGACCACACTTCGAAAGCAATGTCTCTCAAATCCTCCCTCATGTACCAGCTATTCTCAAACTTTAAAAAGTTGGATGTTGGAACATCTTCCCTATCTTCAAAAGCAAATCCACGTGATCAGACAAGACTACGCCAAGCAGTGATATGATTGTGGTTAAGGGGAATTAATCCTCTAGATCAGAACAAGTAAACCTCTAGGTGTCAAAATTCTCAAAGTTTGATCGACTTGGATGTTACTCCATGCAATTTTTCTGCCACTTAGATCCTTCTAACTCAATTTACATCTCTCAACATAGACATTTTTAAGTACATACTCTATCATGTAGAGTGTTTTTCTTTTCTTTTTTATCCCATACTTTCTAGTGATGTTGAAAATAACCTGCTACCATTTTTGGTCCACCAAAAGCCTGGAAGATATGAGGTTAGTTAATTAGGATTTCCTCCCCCTATAGTTTCACTAGATTTTGAGTAAATTCATCGTTCTTGTAACTCAATTTTAATTTCAAACAACACTTCCCATCCATATTACACAGAATATGCAAAGAGTAGTTCCTGATACCTACTAACACAACCCTAACAAAACCCCTAGATGGTATCCATTTTCAGTAAATAAAATATTGATTAATACCACTTAGATTTTTAAGCTCATAATTGTCGAATTGTTCTTTCCTTGTTTCGTAAAGCCCAACAAATTATAAATGTTTATTAAAGACAACTTCTCTGATCAACCTTTGTTTTCATATCACATATGCCCAAGACATTCCAAATTAAACCTCTTTGCTTCTATCCTCACAAAATTAGTTTTGGGTTTAACAAGGGCAATTCAAGGCTCTCACACATCTTTTTGTTTTTTACCAGAAGTGACTAAGTTTGCCTCCACATATAAGCTAGGGCTATCATCACCTGACAATACTTCTTTGGGTTATTCTCGCAAATCACTATAATTGTAAACCGATTTATTTTTAGCATTTTATGTAGCTCTAATTGTTTAGCAAAGTACATATCACACGAGCTTGCTCCATGTCTCCAACTAAAACAATATTAGAACCAATCCCCTATATAGCACAACACAGATAAACTCTCAGAACCAAAGCAATATTGAAGAGAGTAGGATTTGATTCAACAAGGAACTAAGGAAGGATTAGGTTCCATACCTTTTCCCACATCTAGGTTGTGTATTTGCGCCCCCTCAATTGCCATGCACATGGTTAAATCGGGTGGTGTTCCACCCATTTCGTCTATGTGGAGGCACGAGACCGCGACATACTGTTACTTCCTTTTGACCTTGCTCTTATTAGCCTTGCCTTGCCTCTTGACATGGAATCCTGGTCATCAATTCCTGGAGCCATTGCACAAAAGAACAGAAGCACAACAAATGAGGAGGTCAGAGCTCTCATCTAGATCTGCTTCCTAGTAGTTCCAGTTGACCGTTGTTCACATGGTGAAGGTTGTTATTGTGCCATAATGATTTGTATGTTTTATTTTCATTATTATTGAACTTCGTGGTACATATGGTTTCATTCAAGTAAAAAAAAGTAAAGGGATGGGAGCTCCTCTTGTTGATTTCTTTTTTTTAAGACTATACATTAACCAGATGCACTCCTTCCAAATTATAATATATTTTGGATATTTCTTTTGACAAATACATACAGACTGAAATGAGTGAACAAAGATAATTAGACGCGTCAATATACATCCGATTTAAGAAAATGTTAGGACATCTTATATTTGTGAACGGAGGGAATACATCGTGTATCCGCGCGACTTTGCAAAGTTGAGCCTCCCTAGTAGTCCCTGCATCCTTGGTTTTAAATTTCGGTACAATGTAAATTCTAGGCCTCACCAAAATATCCAAATTTTTGATAGTTTAGAAACTCGTTCGAGCTTGATTTTTTTTTCGAAGCGGGACTCGATGTTTCGAAATTCACTGAATTTTAACCAAATCTCGGGGTAACGAATATTTCAATACCCAGCAGAAACTTGTTTTGTTTAGAGCAGTCAAACTTGGCTGAAGTTTTGAACCCTGCCAGCATCTACGTGGCATCCCGGTAACTGCAACCACAAGAAGGGATCGATCATACGTGTCACTTGTCAGCAACCGATCATGGGGAGACGGTAATGGCCAGCCTCTAACTCCCCACCCACGCGCCCACGCGAGTCTCTCCTTCTTCCCATCGCCGCCGGCACGTCTGCCCGCCCGCCCGCGCGCGTTGTGTCGGTCGGTTCCTCGACCGACGTCGCGCCTAATCAGTTGGCGACGCGTGCAGTTCCCCCGGTGGTCTTAATCCCTTCTGTTTCGTCGATGCGACCGATCGGCCGTCCCGGAGATCGATCGGTAATTTCGCGGGGTCGATCGGGCCGCTGATCCGCGGGAGGAACTAGGAGCCGTCGGGCGCGGCCATTCAGCAATGGCGAGCTGCGTGCGGGGCTGCTGCTGCGTCCTGGTGCTGCTGCTCGTCGCGCTCGGCATCACGGCGGCCATCGTGTTCGTCCGCAACCGGAACGGCGGCGGCGGCGGCGACCGCCCCGTCCCCGGCTCCGTCGACCACAAGTACGCCGAGGCGCTCGCCGTGGCCCTCCAGTTCTTCCAGGTCCAGAAATGTACGCACGCATGACACGCACGCATTATCCTTCGCAATCTGCGTGGCATCTGAATTGGAATTTGTGCTGTTCTTGGTTTTGTTCGATCGGCGGTGAAGCCGGGAAGCTGGTGAAGAACGAGATCCCGTGGAGGGGGGACTCGGCGGTGGACGACGGGCAGGCGGCCGGGCTGGACCTCTCCCGGGGGATGTACGACGCCGGCGACCACATCAAGTTCGGGTTCCCGCTGGCGTTCACGGCCACCATGCTGTCGTGGTCCGTCCTCGAGTACGGCGGCGCCATGGAGGCCGCCAAGCAGCGGGACTCCGCCCTCGACGCGCTGCGCTGGATCATGGACTACCTCGTCAATGCGCACCCCGCCGACGACGTCCTCTACATCCAGGTGATCATGCAAAAAACATATTATTTTTTGTTTCTTGACCATATCGTTTTGAAGTTCTTGATTTTTATAGACGCAAAAAACCAAGACACGCACCAAAAAATAAGGTCCTACCGAGACTTGAACTCGGGTTACTGGATTCAGAGTCCAATGTCCTAACCACTAGACCATAGGACCTCTTGATGTTCTTACTCAGTGGAAAATTGTACTTATTTATTCAAAGTTCATAGCCCCCTCACTAGTGATCTCCAATCTCACACACCCCGGAGCCACATGGAGTCAGATTTTACATAACGCATTATGGCAACCTTCCCTAGGTAGGACTGTGTGACTTAATTCACAGAACGTTGCACCCAATCAATCCTAAACTCCTGAAACTTTGTGAGCAAAACCTTAATCTCTTCAACAAGTTGCCCATTAGCTGAAAGATCATTTTCCTCGCTTCTAATATTTCAAACCACCTCTTTGTGAATTCGTCTTGAGAATCACCTTTTGGATGTTGAGTTCTTGCACCGAGTGGATGGACCTGCGATATGCGAGCAGCTCCCACCGTTTCTGAGTCGACGACGAGTGAAGAAAATGGCAAGCTCCAGCTATGAAGTTGCCATGGTTGTCCCAAAGGACAACACCTCCCCCACTAGAACCTTGATGTTTAGCTAGGGCGCCGTCGAAGTTGATCTTGAGACACCCATCCTCTGGTCTTCTCCAGCATTCCAGCTCACACAGCATCGGCGGCTGCACGGCCGCCACATCCCTGAGCCTTCACTCCCCAGCTAGCCGAACCACTCTGTCCTTGATGCATAACGGCTCTTCAACATACTCCCTCCGTCCCAAAATAAGTGTCTCAACTTTATATTAACTTTAATACAAAGTTGCACTAAGGTTAAGACAGTTATTTTGGGATGGAGTGTGTTTCTGTCCATTAAATTGTTCTTAGCTAGCCAGAGTTCATACCAGGCCCGTATTACCATCTTCTTCTCTTCCGCACTCACTCTTCCCAGCCATTCTAGTATCCATGCACGCATGCACTCAACTGTCTCCATGTCCTTCCCACGATTGTTGGAGACAGCATTGCCTCTAAGCTAGGGTCGACATTTGCTGCCTCTAAGGTTAGCCAAAACACTGCAATGTATGGCATTTTAGTGGAGCCTCTACAACAGTCCCACAAAAAAAAATCAAGTTGTTATGTGATTCACTTTTCAGTTGGGAGGCTCCACAAAAGGGATGACATATAGGGACAGATGAATACTTTAATTGAAACGAAAGCTTGGAGGCGATGCTAAGAATTTTTTTTGTTAGAGGCACCTCCATGCAATGTATGGAGGCAACCTCCAAAGGCTTAGAGGCGGCAAAACTGCACATTGTGGATGCTCTAGCGCCACAAACTCATCATGTAGCAGTTTTTAAAAATCAACAGAATATGTACAGTGCTAGAATTGATACGTAATGGCATCTTCTCTGCCACACACGACACAAAATATCTATGTTTTAATCATGCGCCTATGTAGTTCAATTCCTCCAGCTAAAACCATTCCAAATCATTCACCAAGCATGTATCTTCATCTTGTTTGGGACGTTGGCCTCGTGTCCATGTCCTCAGAATAGTGAGCCTTAAGAACTCTTGCACAAAGTGAACTAGGAACCATCAAAATACGTCAAACTTGTTTAGAGTGCAGGGCTGGCTTAACTGCATGTTCGGAAGCTCTCCGGTCTCATAACTCCACTCCGCGTGAGGAGCTGGGTTCGAGCCGCTCCCTGCAATTATGTTGGCGCTCCCTCCGCTCCGGGAGCTGCAGTTGGGGAGTGGAAAGGATCCAAACAGGGCCTAAATATCTTGAAATCTCTTAGACCCATTCCCCACCTCGCTTCCTTCTACGCAATTAATCCAAGGTCATCCATTGTACTTTCTACTCGCCATCGGCTGCCATCCACCAAAATTTAGAAGAGATGGAATTCAAGTTACCGCACATCTTCTTGGATAATCAGATTCAGCGAACTCTTTTTTTGTTGTTTCTCTGACCACATCATTTTGAAGTTCTTGATTTCGAGATAGAAAAAGTAATTGTTTTTCTGACCATAGCATTTTGAAGTTCTTAGTTCTTAGACGGAAAAGAAAATTTAGAAGAGATGGATTTCGTGTTACCGCATTTCTTCTTGGATAATCAGACTCAACGAACTCTTTTTTTTTTGTTTCTCTGACTATATGATTTTGAAGTTCTTGATATTTAAACAGAAAAAAGTAGTTGTTTCTCTGACCATATCATTTCGAAGTTCTTAATTCTTAGACGGAAAAGAGTAAGATACAAAAGCCAAACAAAAAAAATAAGGTCCTACCGAGACTTGAACTCGGGTTACTGGATTCAGAGTCCAATGTCCTAACCACTAGACCATAGGACCATTTAATGTTATATATTCAGCTTAAAGCCTACAAATATGTTTCGTCTCAAAAGCTTATTAATTAATCTGACAAAAATACTGGGTCGACATTGCTGCCTCTAAGATTAGCCAAAACGCTGCAATGTATGGCATTTTAGTTCATCCTCTACATCGGTCACACAAAAACAGGGATGACATATAGGGACAGATGAATACTTTAGTTGAAACAAAAGCTTGTAGGCAGTCTCTTAGCTTGGAGGCGATGCTAAGGATTTTTTGTTAGAGGCACCTCCATGCAATGTATAGAGGCAGCCTCAAGCTTAGAGACAACTATAGAAACTAACCTATCCTTGTAAAGGATTTCTCCATAATGACCATTACCAGTTGCTCCTGTAGTGGCCAAATAAGGTTTAGCTGCTCTTATAATAAAGGAATTCATATTTACAATGAATTTTTGACCAGATTTTTTTATGTGCGATTTAAATAGACATACATTTTCACAAATAAATTGTCCAATGTTTTACGTCAAGCAATACGTAGAGTAACTCCCAATATAAGAGTAAAAACAAGACGTAATAAAAAAAGATCGACGCGGAAAGTTCCGATTGAAATAGGATCTAAACAAAGAAGATCACTTGCCATTCGTTGGTTATTAGAAGCATTTCAAAAGCTTTAGGATTATATTCCGCGTCGAAGATTTGTGCTTGTGGGCGTGAATATAGCGGACCAGCGGATCTGGTAGTTGACAATCGTTTGGACTTAGTAAAGGTTGTCGCATCACCTGTAGTAGGACAGAGGACTTATCGATGCCCACAACAAAACTACACATTGTGGATGCTCTGGCGCCACAACCTCATCACATAGCAGTTTCCAAAAATGAACAGAATGAGGACAACGCCAGAATTGATGCATAATTGCATCTTCTCTGCACAAAATATCCTCGGTTTAATCATGCGCATGTGTAGGTCAATTCCTACAGCTAAACCATCCCAAATCATTCACCACACATGTATCTTCATCTTGTTTGGGACGTCGGCCTCGCGTCCATGTCCTCAAAATAGCGAGCCTTAAGAACTCTTGCACAAAATTACTAGGAACCATCAGAATACGTCAAACTTGTTTAGAGAGGAGGGCTTGATTAAATATCTTGAAATCTCTAAAACCTATTCCCCGCCTTGCTTCCTTCTACACACATTTAATCCAAGGCCATCCAGTGGAAATAGTGGGCCTTAAGAACTCTTGCACAAAGTGAACTAGGAACCATCAGAATACGTCAAACTTGTTTAGAGAGGAGGGCTTGATTAAATATCTTGAAATCTCTAAAACCCATTCCCCGCCTCGCTTCTTTCTACACATTTAACCCAAGGCCATCCAGTGGAAATAGTGAGCCTTAAGAAATCTTGCACAAAGTGAACTAGGAACCATCAGAATACGTCAAACTTGTTTAGTGAGGAGGGCTTGATTAAATATCTTGAAATCTCTAAAACACATTCCCCACCTACACATTTAATCCAAGGCCATCCAGTGGACTTTCAGCTCGCCATCGGCTGCCCTCCACCAGAACTTAGAAGAGATGGAATTCAGGTTACCGCACACCTTCTTGGATAATCAAATTCATCGAACTCTTTTTTTGTTGTTTCTCTGACCACATCATTTTTAAGTTCTTACTTTTTAGACAGAAAAAGTAGTTGTTTCTCTGACCATATCATTTTAAAGTTATTAATTTTTAGACGGAAAAGAAAATTTAGAAGAGATGGATTTCAGGTTACTGTGCATCTTCTTGGATAATCAGATTCAGCGAACTCTTTTGTTTGTTGTTTCTCGACCATATGATTTTGAAGTTCTTGATATTTAAACAGGAAAAAGTAGTTGTTTCTCTAACCATATCATTTCGAAGTTCTTAATTTTTAGACAGAAAATAGTAAGATACAAAAGGCAAACAAAAAAAAACAAGACGGAAAAGAGTAAGAAAGCCAAGCAAAAAAAAAAACAAGGTCCTACCGAGACTTGAACTCGGGTTACTGGATTCAGAGTCCAATGTCCTAACCACTAGACCATAAGACCAATTGATGCTATATGATCAGCTTAAAGACTACAAATATATTCCTCCTCAAAAGCTTATATTAATTAATCTAACAAAAATGCGAACAATTCGAACTGGACCGTCGTGCAAAATAGTTCAGGACTGACGTGGATGACAAAAACTTGCAAAATGCATATGCGAATTTCAGAAGAACCGATTGTGAAGAGGGATATACACATGTGTTGTTGACTTGTTGTGCTCATCGACCAGGTAGGCGACCCTGAAGCGGACCACAAGTGCTGGGAGAGACCGGAGACCATGTCGGAGAAGCGGCCGCTGACCAAGATCACCGCGAACTCCCCCGGCAGCGACGTGGCGGCCGAGACGGCGGCGGCGATGGCCGCGGCGTCGCTGGTCTACAAGCCCATCGACGCGCCCTACTCGTCGTCCCTCCTGGGCCACGCGGAGCAGCTCTTCGCGTTCGCGGACCGGCACAGGGCCGCCTACACGCGCACCTTCCCGGAGCTCGCCAAGTACTACAACTCCACCACGTACCAGGACGAGCTGCTGTGGGCGAGCGGCTGGCTCTTCCACGCCACCGGCAACGGCAGCTACCTCGCCTACGCCACCGGCAAGAACGGCGAGGACTTCGCCGACCTCGGCAACCCCCGCTACTTCAGCTGGGACGACAAGCGCCCGGGCACCCAGGTCCTCCTGTCGAGGGTGAGCTTCTTCGCGTCGCAGGGGGCCGATGTCGCCGACGACAACGAAGGCCTGGAGTCGTACAAGCAGACCGCCGACGCCGTCATGTGCATCCTTCTGCCGGACTCCGAAACCGCCGCGTTCAGAACGGAAGGTGGGTTGCTGTATGTGGCCGACTGGAACTCGCTCCAGCACCCCGTGGCCTCCGCCTTCCTCGCCGCCGTTTACGGCGACTACATGCTCACCTCGGGCAAGACGGAGCTCACCTGCGGCGGGCAGAGCTTCTCGCCGGCCGACCTGCGCAAGTTCGCCCAGTCCCAGGTCAGTGCTCTTCCCAGAAATCGTTCAGAGAAATGGCTATGTCAGTGCACTTTCCAGAGTATTTCTTCAGTCAGATTGTCAGAGCCTGAGAATGCGACCGATGTATGTTTGGCAATGGCAGGCGGACTACGTGCTGGGGGACAACCCGATGAAGCTGAGCTACCTGGTCGGGTACGGCGACAGCTACCCGCAGCGGGTGCACCACCGCGGCGCGTCCATCCCGGCGGACGTCAACACGGGCTGCGGCGGCCAGGAGTGGCTCGAGTCGCCGGACCCCAACCCGAACGTGGCCGCGGGCGCGCTCGTCGGGGGCCCCTTCAAGAACGACTCGTTCGTGGACGAGCGGCAGAACGTGATGCAGAACGAGGCCACCACGTACAACAGCGCCCTCATCGTCGGCCTCCTCTCCGGGCTCCTCTCCACGTCCTCCGTCGCGCAGTCCTTGTCGACCTGATCGGTTCATCGATTGCTGTATCCTAACCTGTTAACTGCTAGCTGACTGTTTTGTGTAGATCAACTCGTGGTCCATCTGAGTTGACGAACTGATCGATGAATTGATCAGTCATTTCTCAGTAGGGAGATCACCGTGTTGTTGTGTCATGGAGAAGTTCAGAATGTGTACATGTGTGTTATGATGAGGAGTTTCTTAGGAATTTTGTTTGCTTGGTAATATTGTTGTTGACATCATGATCTTCAACTTCAAATTGTTGCATCAGTTCAGTTGTCTGAGCCTATTAACATCGAATTTTACATGACAACAAAAACCCCATTAACGAAACAGAGTTCCGTGGTGTGTAAATTGTTCAGTAATTCAGGGTGAAAACTTTAGCTCCAAAAATTACCCAGGAAATACAATATACATGCATCCATCTACGATAATTTCATAATAATCACATACAAGCATACCATCGAAGCCATTGTAAGCAGCAATTATCCATCGATCTTCTTTTCCGGTCACCCATCCCTTATCTTACCCGCCGAGCTATCTATCAAGAAACCTAGGCACTCGCTCTCGCTAGGAGCCGCGCAGGACGTCCGTGGGCGCCAGCGGCGGCGCGTCGAGCTGGTAGAGCCCGGTGGCGGGCCCGACGAAGCGGAACAGGATCCAGGCGCCGGCCATGATGAAGATGGAGGCGTAGGCGAACTTGTTGAGCCAGAAGAGGGCGCCCTTCTCCCCGACGTACAGCTCGTAGGCCTTCTCGCCGAGGCTCATCTCGTCCCACGTCTTCTTCCGCTTCTCCTTCTCCCTCCTCGGCGCCGCGGAAGCGTTCGCCTTGCCCTTGCCCCTCATCATCTTCACCTCCACCGGGGGCAGGTACGGCTCCTGGACGCGGCGGGCCTGGTTCCTCGACCGGAGGCGGGTCTTGACGCTGGTGGTGCCGGAGTTGGCGGACGGAGGCGCGGAGGGTGGCGGGCTGGGCTGGGTGTTCGTGGGAGGCGGCTCGGACGCGGCCGTGGAGGTGTCGCCGGAGTTGCCGTCGGGTGCCGCGCTTGGGGCGTGGCGGTGGCGCTGGCGGGCGTGGAGGAATAGGGGCTTGGAGGCGCGGCCGTGGAGGAGGAGAGGGAGCTGGGAGGGGAGGAGGAGGTGCTTCATGGCGTCGCCGGATGGTGTCTGGTTTTCTTGGCGCCGGTTTGATGATGGGGTTTGGGTGGCTGGGGATACTAGGGGCAGGGCTGATCAACTGCGCCGTCCGTCGACGGTCCGATGGAGAATTCAATGTCTCGGATTAAACCGCCACTGGAAACAAAAAGAAAAATTCTACGTATATATTTTGTGCCCAATAGAAATTCTGTGGAGTTGTTTTTACGTAGAAATTCTGTAGAGTTAAAAAGGCTGAACTGTCCATTTAACTCTACTATTTCTTTATCAAAAAGTTAGGTCTACGGTAATACTAGACGAATCTCTGCTACTTATAAAAGAGCAAATATAATCTTCACTAAACGTATCACGTAAACACAAACACAGGCCCATTACCATCGCATGATTAGGCCCACTAAACTCAATCTAATGACCGGCCTTAATCTAACTTATTTTATGTGTGCACTTAGCAATTTACATTGAATAACCATACATCACCACAGATGAAATAACATGCCCGGTTAATTAGGAAAATATAATCACTGCGCATTCTATTAGGAAACAAATCACGCGCGTCCTATTATATAGGAAACTAATCAGAGGTGCATCCATCCTATTAGGAAACTAAATCACGAGCATATTATATGTAGTGTTGTCGCTACCATCGTCTTCTGCCTGGAGGCCAGGGCGCTCTTGTGTCCGAGTGCGAAGACTCCATCCACATCCAGAGCATGCTCTCCAGCAGTGTCGGCTTCATCTCCGCCGGCATCACCCACGCCGACAACCACCCACCACCGACGCCCTCCAAGTACAAGCCGTCAACCGCCATCGTCCCCAGGGCGACGCCGGCCTCGAACGTGGCGCTGGAGGTGCCATTGTCTTGCTGGGCCTTCGAGGACCTCCTCCAGTTCTCCCTACGTACACCGTCGAGGGCATCAAAGGTCTATCACAAATCAATCAGGTGAATATTTAATTTGATTTGGTGGTATTCTGGGCTCTGCATGACTAATATTGTACCTTTGGCACTTGGTGGTCCGTCAGGTTTTTTTGATCTGCAATTTCATCTACCAACCAATCCTCCTCTTATGCGTACTAGAAACATCTTTTGGGAGAGGAAGAAATTGCTATTCCGGACGCTTATTGATTAATCATTTCATAATTCCAAATACATGTGATCTGGGGCATGAAAATCATTCCAATATATAGATTAAGGAGGAAATGAGACTGATTGTAAGAGTGTATTTGTTTAGACCTACATAGTTATAATGAGGTTAATATTTAGACCAAGATGGACGAATTTGACTACATGCATAAGTTTGTCTGCCCTGGTAAAGTGTATGTTCAGTGGGTGCACGTACATTACAAATTAAATAAGAATCTTGGGACTTCAAGCAATCTAAAATTCTAGGTTTGAGATTATCTTAGGTTGCCAATGCTTGTACTGTAAGTGTATAATTTGATATGACACGTATATAAGAACTCTGCAGCACTCATGGCTTACAACTTATGATCAGAGGGATACTGAAGAAGTGAATATGCATGTCTCTCTTTCCCAGGGTTATTTCTACCGCCAGATGCATTAAACTGGACCTTATCAAGAGGTAACACCATCATCTTGATTAGAATTTCCTTATTTTGGTCTGATTCTGTTTACGGATGATGTCGCTTAGCCTGGAATTAAGGTGGTTGGAGCCTAGCACGAGGGGTTGGAAATCAGAATATATAGTCCATTCTTACAGAAAAGTTTACACACAGACTTCATGTGCTCATGTGTCAATTTAAAATAATTGCATACCAATCCAGTAATTGTACCGAGGATTCCCAACACAATGTTTGCTGGTTGTTTGTTGTTTCTATTGACTCCCGATTTCATTTTCTTTTTTGAGCAATTGAATCCTGATTTCTTGATCCATAACAAATATCTCAGTGCTCTTCGGTTGTAACCGAGGGACGAACTGAATTATCGGTCCACCGAAGTCTCAGTCATTGATTTTTGGTAGGACCGAATTGTCAGTAAATTTAGGAAACCGAATTTTAAGATGACCCGAAGCACCGAACCAAACGGTTCGGCCTAACCGAATGCCCAGCCTGAGTTCTAACAGATAGATCCTTCAAAGGATATATTGTAATACAACTGCCGTATATACTGTTACAGAGAAATCATATAAATTGGATTCAGTCGGATTTTTTTCATGACAATGTAAGTTCTTATATTTATTCATGTGCATTTCATTGAGAACTTACTTCTTGTTTTATGCTCCTGCTTTACATAGCTATCCCAATATCAAGAAATATGTTGCATCATTTCATTAAGAACCTTTTAACTGAAGTTGATTGTTCATGCAAACACAAGATGCGCCAAAAGATAATGGCGAAGAAAATGGAAGTATGTATGCACCTAAATTGTTAGGTTTGACTCTAGGTATGTTTAATTATTATTCCACGCTGTGCAATATATGCTTTCAGGATTTTTTTTATAGGAGGTAGCAAAAGGAACTCAATGAGGGATACGCTGATTAAAAAAGTAGTTGGAAAACATTGGGCTTAGTAAACATTGTGACCCTTCTCCTAAATTTTTTGATACATTGTAGAAGAATTTTTTTTTTTGAATTTTTGAAAATAAAATTGTGATAACCGCTAATCTATAAATTCCATATTTGACAAGCAAGGTTATTTGGTTTAACTCTTCAAAGTTTGTTGGAAGAAGTTTCACGTACTTGGTGAAAGTAACAATGCTCGGAGATCAAGTCCTTTCCTATGTAGTGTAAACATTTGGAGGTATAATTAGTTTTCCTTATGTTTTTTGTAAGATAATAACGATGCATGCAGGGGAGGTTGAATAGTCTACATTACTTTTCTTATTTGAGGTTTCATCATGTTTTTGTAATTTAGAAGTTGACATGCCTGAAAGCTTGATAAGGTTAAGCTTGACAAATACACTAGAATACTTTTCCTTTCGTCTTCTATTTTTGCACATATAGAAGTCGCTGTAGTCACATATCATCTTGTATTAATTTCCTATTATCCATTATATAGATAGCTTTATACTTTTGGTAGTACACATAACAAAATAATTTTGATCTAAATTAGTACTGAAATATATTTTGCTATGTAGATATTAGGAATTTTTGGTAGTACACTTAACCAAAAATTATATATATTATCTTCCATTTGATTTATATATTTTTTGCAACATTTATTTTTATTTTATACTATGTGAATCTCAGATTTACGTTTGAGACGTGCGTTGCATGTGCACGCTTACTAGTTTGACCAAATTCGTAAGTATTAGGCTTTAATTACACACCAGCTCTCCTAATATACAAAGCTAAAAAATGTCTTAAACCATGCAAAGTCAGTACCAATTACACATTACCTAGAGACTACTTTGGCTACTCCCATCTCTAAAGTAATGTAAGACGTTTGAAGTAATGTAAGACGTTTGAAGTAATGTAAGACATTTTTGTATACTTAAAAGGCCGTATCCATCCCTAGTTGGTGCAGAGAACGGGGAAGTGAAATTCTCCCCCAATTTTCTAGGCATCTGGTTATAGATGTTAGGTTTTAGTGCGATGTTCGTTTGGTATTTGGCCCAGATAGTCGGCACACCCTCATCAAGGGTATAGGACTAGCAATAGGTGTTGCCTAGATGGTGGCTTCAGGCTGGCTGATGTATTACTTTGTATGATATTTGTGATTAATTAATAAAATGGCTGCATGCATCGTTCAAATGCAGAGGCCGGGGGTTTATCCTCCTTTCCAAAAAAAGTAACTAATGTAAGAAGTTTTTGCAGTTCAAATTGAACTACAACTGCTAAAACGTCTTATATTAATGTACAGAGGTAGCACTTGATACTATTAGTTTTTTTATATATCACATGAACAGTTGATTATACAATGGTTTGGTTGGTTTTCTCAGCATGCTTGGTGGGAGGGGGAGGGGCGGAGTTGGAGGCAATGAACAGGAGTTTAGGAATTAAAGAGCAGACAATTTTCACAATGGATAGCATCATGTGTTCTACGACATCCTTAAACGGTAATGTTTATGCTTTTTTGCCACAACTGATGTCATTGCACCTAAAGCGTTCAAGGAGGTAAGCCGTTGGATTGACATGTGAGATGCAATGCGGGAACATGCATATTAACAACATTTCAAAGGATTTGTCGAGTTTGTTGCAACTACTTTTTTTAACTAAATGTTAGTCAATTTTCCTATTACAGATTGACACAAAGATACATTCATGCACTATCCTAGTATCCTTCTTCTTCATCATTTATAAGTGAGTAGTGACAACCTAAAAAATACCGCATGCTAAACCTACCTCATTGAATACCTATTCGTCTATTTGTTAGGTTAAACATATGTGATAAAAGGCTGTGTTGAATTTAGCCGTGGATCAACCACACTCCTATAGGTTCTAGAAGCCTCGTTGCGTTGGGTTATAGGTGGTGTTTGTGGGCAGTGGCGAATGTATATGTATTTTATGATGTCAAGTGACAACATAAAATGTGTTTAGCAAACTAATCCTAATTAAGTTTTAAGTGTATATGTTTACATACATATATAAGTTTGATCTGTCGACATCACTGACCTCGATTGCTGGCCGCCACTGCTTGTGGGCCCACCTGTAAGTGGATGCCTCACAAGTACATCGTGTTTGGGCATGTTTTGTACTGGACGTGCCGCTGTTAGGTGAGACCATGTAATAGCAATCTCTCCTACTAGAGCATCCCATTCGCTACAGAAACATCTTTCCTTCTCACTCGACAGCCCCAGCCTATAAGTGGGCAGACACGTGTAGCCATTGTTGCCTTCTACAACCGTCAACCTCTTTCAAGTAGATGAACCCCATGTTGGGTCGCCCCGTATCACTGCTGCAGGCATGCCCAATGTACAACAAATACCTCCTCGCCGAGGCACTCTTCCACCTCCCCTTGAGTCCATGACATTCCTCCCTGTCTCGTGTATCCTTTAGCTTCTCCTACAAGTTCCATCCAAGAGGTGTGATGAGGCTTGCCCCAGCCCTAATCTCACCTACTTAAAAGAGCTTAAGGTTCAACTCTTGTTTTGATTTTTTTCCTTCATTCTCAAATTTTCATCGTTTTTCCCCGAAGACAATAGTAATAACTATAGTAATAGTAAACAACACCATGTTGGGCAGCGTGTTTTACCTCTTGCAGTTGCTCACCACATGCCATTGGTGACAACTTTGGAAATAAACTCAAAAGGCCCTATTTTCCAATCTCAACATGTGTATTGTGCCCACCGAAAAAGAAAACTTCTCCGCACCCCTAGTTTTGTGCGCCTTATGCCCCAAAAAATTACATGCAATTTCCATCACATGCAGTTGCATGTCAAAGACGAGTGTGTGACTGGGTGGCAAGTTTTCAAAAGAAAAAAAACGAATCTTCTTTTACAATCTTAACTAATTATTTATGGCCACGTGATGTTAAAATAAAAACATATTTTTTGTTGCAATCATGTTGTTAGAAGCATGCGAACTTGCATATTCGAAATAAAATGAATGAAAATTTAAGTATTATAAAAGTACAAAGAAAACAAATTGTGACAAGGACAAAAATAATAAAGTAAAAAAGCAGGATTTTTAAAAATAATTCAAAGACATATAAGGTTAAATGGAAATCACAAAAAAGAAGGGAAATGTAATAAAGATAAAAATAAAAAGGCAAAGACAGGCATTGAGACGGGGCCTTGAAAAAGGCCCAAGAAACAAAATGGAAAGAGCTTGAAATCAGGATGGGTTGCTATTACGGATGCGGCGAAAAAAAATTAAATCACTAATTAAGGAGTACTCGTTGCAAAGAACACTCCACTTTCTCAGGTCACGACAAGTGGCACACATGCAGCGCGCCACTTGTCGCAACCTGGGAGTTTTCCCTTTTTCTGTAGATCCGTTTATTCAAAACGTTTTATCTTTTAAACCATGCGTCCAAATCTCGAACCGTTTTCACCACTGAATTCCTCGCGTCGAAATCTTCAAAATTAGATCCCATGTTGATAGGTCTAGACGAACTTTTTTCACGAAAAAAATCAGACGAAAAAAAACCGAACCGGGAGCATGGTTTTTTCCCTTTTCGAAAGAGGCACGCCCGTGCCTCTCGCGAAATAACACCCGTGCCTCTCATGGAAGCAAAACCGTGACTCTCGTGGAAGAAAAAAAAACAAAAAACGTGTTTTTTCGTTTCTGAAAGGCACGGCCGTGACTCTCGCGAAAGCACAACCGTTCCTCTTGCGGAAGCAAAACCGTGACTCTCGCGAAAGAAAAAAAAACAGAAAACGCATATTTTTTTGCTTTCTGAGAGGCACAGCCGTGACTCTCACGAAAGCACAACCGTGGCTCTCGCGGAAGCAAAACCATGACTCCCGCAAAAGAAAAAAATAGGAAACGCGTTTTGTTTTTCCCTTTCTGATAGAGGCGGGGGTGTCCCGATCTTTCGATGAGATGATAACTATCAATTTGATGGAGTCAACTTTTACGATCCGACTACAAACGTGCACGACGTTGCGCCTTAGCAATCACTAAACCAATCTTCTGAGGTTACTGACGATGCCGGAAGCACGGTCAGCCTGACCACGAAGGTCTATTCCTGCAATCAATCGAAGAACGAACAAGAATATGATAAAGCAATCTGAATATTGCGAATATATATATGAAGCATTGATAATGATGGGGATCCGTAAGCGGTCTTTGTCTGGTCGTTGGACACAAACGAAGTACACGAAGTTGCAATGGCTAACTTTTAACTAAACAAATCCCGAGGAAAAAGCTACTAGATGGATCTACTTATACAGGAGCAAGGGGTGGCGGCCAAGGAGGTGGAAGGACGTCCCAAGGCAACCTAAAACTAACACTAGGTCGTACAAGGCTCATGGGCCCAAGTGGAGGTGGTGCAACACCTTTCGACTTGTTGTTTGACTCGGATTCTGCTGCAGCGTCAGATTGTTTCGTCGATATCTCAATGCTCAAGACGAATTTCAAGGTGATTCCAATTGGGTTGGAAAGATCACGGAATCTACTTTCCAACAAAAAAAGAATCACCCAATTCGGAGTCCGTATGAAAAAGTTGTTGACATTTTGAGTCAGGTATGTCTGTGTAGTCCGAATCTGAATCCAGAACGTGAGAGACTTGGACTCTATCTTCTCTTAGCCCAAAAGTGACGTGAGAGGATTTTTTGAACAGAACCTAAACTTATCCTTTTTCCCTTATCTTCATATGTGGATTGTACAAATGTCCCATACACCTGCAATTAGACAAAGCACAAAAGTGTGTGAAGTATTTTTGTTCTGGATAACATAAATAGATTATTGAATAGTTTGCACTAGTAATCACCTGACAAATATGCATGTATGCAATATTTTTGGTCGTATCCAAGGTAGTCATGTCCTTATCATCCCCCCCTTCTTGAAAACAAAGCCGTCCTCGGCATTGCTTAATCTGAAATGTGGCTAACAAAAGAGACAAGGTGTACATGTTGTATATGTATATGCCATCCATTTTTACTTCCCTTGATTTTTGCACATATGACACATGTATACATGAGTAACTTTCATAGTTCATAAAATCTAAAGCCAAAAAATTATCACAAGAAGTAGAAGGCATGAAAATATTGCAACTCAGTTTGCACATATAAGTGAAGCTGTTATTCATTTCAAAAGATTGACAATGTTCATCATTAAACCATCCCAACATTGGTGAATAAACCTTACTTGAATCAAATTTACAAGCTACAACATGCTTAAATAAGCAAACATGCAATAAGTCATTGGACATAGAATCATCACCAAGATTAGAGGTCATATCAAAATGATTAAACATCGGTTCTTTTGCATCAACGGTTAATTCAATGGGTGCACTCAAAATTGTTGGTATTTCAGTAATTTGATCGCATGACGCATTCATGACAGTAACAAGATTCTCTAAAATAGGTGGTGTGCTCAAATCAACAGGTAACTCAACACAAGATGCATTCAAGTTAACTAGGCATGCATCATTCTCATGTGAAGTTATATCATCAATACCTTTATTGTTACCTTGTCGCAAAGACGTAGCTGATGTAGGTACGAACGTTGATAATGTACCATACTCTTGAGATGATGTCGCGCTCACAATTCGAGGTGGGGCTGCTCTAGTAGGTGCAACGGTGGAGGAACCAACCGGCGGTGGTGAGCATGAACTGGAATAGTTGTTGTTGTAGTCACCCAATGCATCCTCCTGTATCTGTCTCTCAAAGGTACAAGCACGAACATACATACCAGTAATGCAACAAGGAAAATACTAAAATCTTGCCTGAATATCATGGTTCAAACCACCAAAAAATCTTTTCATTGTATCATCCTCAGATTCTTCTATGTCACAATGATGCATATAAGATTTAAACTCTTGGTAGTAAGCATGAACAGTGTTGTTGCCTTGTTTAAATTGTTCAAATTTGCAAAGTAATTCACGACAATAGTAAGGAGGGAAAAATTGTTGTCTCATTACATATTTCAAATCTTTCCAAGTTGTGGGTTGGTTATCAATGTTTTTTTGCTTACAATGCACACTCCACCAGACATAAGCAAAACCAGTAAATGCTCTAGTGATAGCTCGTACTCTCTCAAGTTCAAAAAAATCATGGTGAGTAAAAACTTGTTCTACTTCAAGCTCCCAAGCTAGATAAATAGCAGGATTAAATCTACCCTCAAATGATGGTAAAGAGATAACCTGATCATATGCTTGTGTGTGTTGTCCCAACTCTCGCGATGGTGAAGATGTGTCCATCGTCCAAAAACTTCTATCTCCGGAATCTGTCATGATTAGAAGAAACAAGAAACAAATTCGAGAATAATGTTCCTATGAACTACTAGGATGTGGTTGTAAAGTGCTCACAGTAAAGCAAATATCAATATCTTACAAGTTCTTACCATGCGGTAGGTGGTGGCAAGCAACCAGCAGTGTCAAATAACTCTGAAGATTGTGTAAAGCGATTGCCAGGGGAACGTACGTATACATGGTGTAGAAATATGTGGAGCTGGGTTGGCTATATGTGGTAGCAAAAGATTAGCAATAATCAATTCAGAGATGCAATGTTGAATAAACGCTCAACGACGGTACTGTGCTGGTCCTAGGCTAGACTAGACTAGAGACGCGAGCCTAGAACACTAATGAGGTCACAATGTAGCACAACTAGCATCAATGAAAAATACTAAATAGCTCTGGACTGCAAGATATAAGTGAAAATCACAACGGCAGTAAAGATAATGATGAAAAACAACTGCCAAGCAGGATATATCAATAACTTTCTCTCCAACTTTCCTCTGTAAAAGTTTGTGCCAATTTTTTGATATTTTTTTCAAGAATTGTATTGACTCAAGCTTTCAAATGCAAAAGGAATCACTCAATTCCGAGTTGATATGAGGAGTCAAAAAATTCTAAAACTAGCCTGAAAAACTGGAATAAGCTGTGTTTGTGAACTTCGGAGGGCAAAAAGACCTATTTAGAAGCCGATTTTGAGGTGCCAAATACCGAATATGCTTCTGCAACTATTTGGATGCGGTTCGTCGCTAGCTTTCATTTGAGTACTCGCGGAGCCAAAACGGACTTAGTATGAGAAAGTTATGCATGTTTTACTAAACAGTGCACAAAACAGATTCCAATCCAAATTTAACTACGAGATTGAGTCTAGACAGATCCAATTTTTTTTCTCTCTTTTTTTCCTCACACTTTTTTTCTTTTCTTTCTATCTTTTCTTCTTTGACTTTTTTCTTTTTTTCTCTCTTTTTTCTCTCTTTTTTTTCTCTGTCTTTTTTTCTCTCCCTCTTTCCAAGACAAACTAGATAAGATGCAGATTGGATCAAGTGAAGATGTGAACGACCTCAACTATGATTGTGACAATGAACTATGGGTAGCACGTGGTGGAAATTGATGGATGGTGTGGTGGACAATGGAAGGGATAACGATGCAGCGGCGACATGACTAATGTGAACAGAACTTGAAACTCTAAACGAACTAGACATTAAGACCAGCAACTCAACACGACGATGCAACCGATAATTCAACTATGCAAGCAATGAAAAGAAATTTGCAAAGGCTCAGACTGGCTTGGACAAAGGATGAATAGATCTAACTTTTTGTGGCTTTTTCTTGGACAATAGGTAAGAAAATAAATCTAATCTAGGAAAAACTGGAAATTCTCACCGAGCAATCTGAAAACTGATACCACTTGATAGAGGCGGGGGTGTCCCGATCTTTCGATGAGATGATAACTATCGATTTGGTGGAGTCGACTTTCACGATCTGACTACAAACGTGCACGACGTTGCGCCTTAGCAATCGCTAAACCAATCTCCTGAGGTTACTAACGATGCCGGAAGCACGGTCAGCCTGACCACGAAGGTCTATTCCTGCAAGCAATCGAAGAACGAGCAAAATATGATAAAGCAATCTGAATATTGCGAATATATATGAAGCATTGATAATGGTGGGGATCTGTAAGCGGTCTTTGTCTAGTCGTTGGACACAAACGAAGTACACGAAGTTGCAATGGCTAACTTTTAATTAAACAAATCCCAAGGAAAAAGCTACTAGATGGATCTACTTATATAGGAGCAAGGGGTGACGGCCAAGGAGGTGGAAGGACATCCCAAGGCAACCTAAAACTAACACTAGTTCGTACAAGGCTCATGGGCCCAAGTGGAGGTGGTTTGGACTTGTTGTTTGACTCGGATTCTGCTGCAGCGTCAGATTATTTCGTCGATATCTCAATGCTCCGGACGAATTTGACGGTGATTCCAATTGGATTGGAAAGAGCACGAAATCTACTTACTAACAAAAAAAGAATCACCCAATTCGGAGTCCGTATGAAAAATTTGTTGATGTTTAGAGTCAGGTATGTCTTTGCAGTCGAATCTGAATCCAGAACGTGAGAGACTTGGACTCTATCTTCTCTTGGCTCAAAAGTGACATGAGAGGACTTTTTGAATGGAACCTAAACTTATCCTTTTCCCTTATCTTCATATGTGGATTGTACAAATGTCCCATACACCTGCAATTAGACAAAACACAAAAGTGTGTGAAGTATTTTTGTTCTGGATAACATAAATAGATTATTGAATAGTTTGCACTAGAAATCACCTAACAAATATGCATGTATGCAATATTTTTGGTCATATCCAAGGTAGTCATGTCCTCATCACTTTCTGAGAGGCACGGCCATGACTCTCACGAAAGCACAACCGTGCCTCTCGCGAAAGCAAAACCGTGACTCTTGCGAAAGAAAAAAAACAGAAAATACGTTTCTTTTCCGTTTTCGAAAGGCACGGCCGTGACTCTCGCTAAAGCACAACCGTGCCTCTTGATACGTCTCCAACGTATCTACTTTTCCAAACACTTTTGCCCTTGTTTTGAACTCTAACTTGCATGATTTGCATGGAACTAACCCGGACTGAAGCTGTTTTCAGCAGAATTACCATGGTGTTAGTTATGTGCAGGAGCAAACGTTCTCGGAATGACCTGAAACTTCACGGAGACACTTTTCAGAAAATAAGAAAAATACCTGCCAAAGATGAAGACCAGGGGGGCCACCACCTTGCCACGAAGGTGGGGGGCACGCCTGCCCCCTAGGGCGCGCCCCCCTACCTCATGGGCCCCCTGTTGCCTCTCTGACTCCAACTCCACCTCCATATATTGAGTTTCGTGGAGGAAAAATCAA
The DNA here is from genome assembly GCF_056163025.1 of Triticum urartu. NCBI lineage: Eukaryota > Viridiplantae > Streptophyta > Magnoliopsida > Poales > Poaceae > Triticum > Triticum urartu. The sequence goes on along the minus strand of NC_141879.1, from coordinate 571,263,362 downwards.
AGAGAAGAAATCATCATGTTTTACGATACGGAGCCGCCGCCAAGCCCTAAAACCTCTCGGGATGGCTGATCTGGAGTCTGTTCGGGGCTCTGGAGAGGGGAATCCGTCGTCATCGTCATCATCAACCATCCTCCATCACCAATTTCATGATGCTCACCGCCGTGCGTGAGTAATTCCATCATAGGCTTGCTGGACGGTGATGGGTTGGGTGGGATCTATCATGTAATCGAGTTAGTTTTGTTAGGCTTTGATCCCTAGTGTCCACTATGTTCTGAGATTGATGTTGCTATGACTTTGCTATGCTTAATGCTTGTCACTAGGGCCTGAGTGCCATGATTTCAGATCTAAACCTATTATGTTTTCATCAATATATGAGTGTTCTTGATCCTATCTTGCAAGTCTATAGTCACCTATTATGTGTTATGATCCGTTAACCCCGAAGTGACAATAATCGGGATACTTACCGGTGATGACCGTAGTTTGAGGAGTTCATGTATTCACTATGTGTTAATGCTTTGTTCCAGTCTCTATTAAAAGGAGACCTTAATATCCCTTAGTTTCCGTAAGGACCCTGCTGCCACGGGAGGGTAGGACAAAAGATGTCATGCAAGTTCTTTTCCATAAGCACGTATGACTATGTTCGGAATACAAGCCTACATTATATCAATGAACTGGAGCTAGTTCTGTGTCACCCTAGGTTATGACTGTTACATGATGAATCGCATCCGGCATAATTCTCTATCACCGATCCATTGCCTACGAGCTTTCCACATATTGTTCTTCGCTTATTTATTTTTCCGTTGCTATTACTATCTGAAAGTGCGTTATATCGACTAGAGGGGGGGTGAATAGGCGATTTTTATGAAAGTCTTCAAAATATGGAAGTTATGAAGACAAACGATAGAAATAAACCTATTACCATGCAGCGGAAGGTAGACTACACTAGGCAAGCCATAGTCAAGTATTCAATAAAGTGAAAGCACAATGACTTAATAGCAGCAATGTAGTAAGGATCAGGTAGGAAGATATTATGAAGCCATACAGAACATGCAGTCACTCAGTGAAGACAAAAGATAGTGCAAACATACAATGACTTCACAAGGAGCAACAATAAGTAAAGGGAAGGGAAGATGACACCAGTGACTCGTTGAAGACAATGATTTGTTGGACCAGTTCTAGTTGCTGTGACAACTGTACGTCTGGTTGGGGCGGCTAGGTATTTAAACCTTAGGACACACAGTCCCGGACACCCAGTCCTGAACACGCAGCTCAGGACACCCAGTCCTCACCGTATTCCCCTTGAGCTAAGGTTACACAGACCTCGCCCAATCACTCTGGTAAGTCTTCAAGGTAGACTCCCAAACCTTCACAGACTTCGTTCACCGGCAATCCACAATGTCTCTTGGATGCTCAGAACGCGACGCCTAACCGGCTGGAGGATGCATAGTCCTCAAGTGTAATAAGTCTTCAGATCACATAGACAAGAAGACTTAAGTGATGCCCAATTCTCTTTGGCTCTGGGTGGTTAGGGCTTTATCCTCGCAAGGAATTCTCTCTCAAAGGCTTCGAGGTGGGTTGCTCTCAAACGACAAAAGCGGTACTCTTAATCTGAGCAGCCAACCGTTTATGGTTGTGGGGGTGGGCTATTTATAGCCACTTGGCAACCCGACCTGATTTGTCCGAAATGACCCTGGGTCACTAAGGAACTGACACGTGTTCCAACGTTCAGATTTCAAACTCACACGGCAACTTTACTTGGGCTACAAGCAAAGCTGACTTGTCCGACTCTGGACAAGATTCGCTCTCATAGTCTTCACTCGAAGACATAGGTTTTGGTTAGGCATCACTTCAGTCATTCTGCCTGGTTCTCTTGGACCCCACTTAACAGTATGGTGGTTCCTATGACTCAACACAAAAGAAAAAGAACTACGAAAGATCTAAGTCTTCGAGCTCCATAGGCTTCATGTGGTGTCTTCTCTTGTCATAGTCTTCAATGTGAATACCTTCACATACCACCTTTGTCTTCAATGTCTTCATACATTTTTAGGGGTCATCTCTGGTAGGAAAACCGAATCAATGAGGGACTTCTACCTGTGTTATCCTGCAATTCTCATAAACACATTAGTCCCTCAACTAGGTTTGTCGTCAATACTCCAAAACCAACTAGGGGTGGCACTAGATGCACTTACAATCTCCCCCTTTTTGGTGATTGATGACAAACTAGTTGAAGTTTTCAACGGGGAATATAATCTGTGAAATTGTAAAGGATAAGGAATTGTCTTCATAAGTTGCAAGGGCTCCCCCTGAAGATGTGCATATAAGTAATTTGCTTTTGGAATGCAAATGCACATGGCAGGTTGTACTTGTGGAGATCCACTTCAACTTATGATGACAATCCACTATGCATGTGAAAGTATATGAAGATAATGACAATGCATAATGGAAAATGGACGTCTGCAGAATGATCTAAGTGCGGAATTTATCGTCGCACATGCAGAATTTATCATCACAAAACAAAGTGGCAGATAAGTAGCAGACGACCATCGAGTTTAAGTGTTACAACTCAAAGAACCAAATGTAGCAAAACGAGAGTTGTAAGCACGAAGCAAAATATAAAGCACCCACCCATATGGACCCGCTTGAAGACTATCAACCTCATATGCTTCTCCCCCTTTTGTCAGTAAGGACCAAAAAGGTTTGAAGACATAGAGCATCTACTCATTCCCATGCGGAGTAGGTGAAGTAGCAGGGTCGTTGGTGGTGTTTGGCGGTACTGAAGAGCTTGGAGCAGAGTTGACGCGTGCTGAAGGAGGTGGTGGTGAAGTAGCATCATCTTCATCCTCGATAACTCGGGCAGTCACTGTTGCAGCAGATGAAGAGAACTCAGAGTCTTCAAGGGATGGAGTTCCTAGCAGCACAGCTCTCCGAGGAGGTGTGGAGTCAAACTTGAATCGCTCAGTGAAGCCATCCTCTTGGAGATCATCTTCAGAACACATCATCGTTAGCCCTTTCCATGTGCGGCGACAGGTTTCATGGGCAACGAAAGCATTCTTGGTGGCAAGATTGCGAATGCGATTAACCTCCACCAAGAGGCTTTTCATCTGACGCTTCAGCCAGTCATGATGCCTATCCTGTTTCTGATGAAGAGCCACAAGAAGCTCTTGGTCGTTGAGAACACGAGTGCGCTTCTTGGGTCTTGGAGCAGTTGTACTATCAGTGGCTTCAGTAGACGCAGGGTGTGGTGCACGTGTAGTGCCAGCCAAAGGATACACCCGAGTGACTGCTTCAACTCCTTCAATGTTCTGTGAGAAACTCTGATGCTCTGCATTCTGAAGACTTAGAGGTTCCTTTGCAGGCTCAGGATAGATGGCTTCAGTAGAGATATCCACATCAGGCAGAAAAATCCTATGATTGCGAGCAGATGGCTGATATGAGATATCGGAGAGAAGTTTAATTAGCCGCATTACCCATGGGGCGTAGAACTTTAAGCCAAACAGATCAGAGCCTGATGCAGCAAGTTGGCGGATGAATAAGTCCTGTGCATTGAAGCATTTTCCATGAAGAATATAGAAGACCAAAGTCTTCATTGCACCCTCAAGCTTGGCATTTGGAGAGTGCCCTTTGATGGGCCAGAGAGTTCGCCTGATGATGTGATAGATGGTTCTTGGCAGATACTCAAGGTCTTCAACGAAGAACTCTGTTGGATAAGCAGCATCTTGGGGCAATGGCTTCATCATGCTGAGCATCTGACTCATATCAGGTTCCGGCCTCTTAAAGATGCTCTCAATAGCTTCACTATGCAGCTGACAGCCATGCTCGTAGAGATCGCCAGGAGTGGGCAAACCAGTGAGCTCAATGATGTCAAATGCATTGGCTTCGTGATGAACATTTCCGGTCATCCACTCCAGGACCCAAGTCTTCGGATCTCTGCTGTACCCGCGGATATGAAGTGTGGCATAGAATTGGAGCAGCAGCTCTTCATTCCAATGCTCTTGGTCAGTAACGAATGGCAGCAGTCCAACTTCCTTGAAGCAATCCAAAGCTTCTTCCAGACAAGGTAGACCAGCTATGGCTTCAATGTCAAGGCGCTTGTGTGGGAAGATGCGACCTTGGTTGTAAAGAATGCATGAGTAATAGCTTCGCTGAGGATAGCTCCAGAACCGATCAGATGATATCCTTTCCCTTGAGTAGGGGTTCCTGGAGCTATCGAAGAATGTGTTGTCTGCCCTGAAGCCATTGATATTGAAGGAGCCAGGTGCTGATGCAGGACCTGGGAACCTTGGTAATCTTGGGATTGGCTTCTGTACCTGAGGCCTGTGCTCAACATGATAGTCGAACTAGGGACCGGCAGCTGACTCAGGAACAGAAGTGACGGGGTCAGTGGCTTCGCTGTCTTCTTCTTCCGTTGGGGAGGGCTCCACATTAGCTTCATTGGTGGTTGTGGCAGCCGCAAGATTTTCATCCTCCACTTGACGAGCTGGAGGGTCGGTCACAAGCACGTTCTCCTTGAGAACTGCTTCTTGGTGGGACAGGAGAGTGGGAACTTGTGGGACTTCTTCTTCTGCGGCTGATGCAGCCGGATTGTCTTCAGCAGAGACTTGAGGCCTTGGACCTTTGCGAAGCCTGCGCAACGTGGGCGACGCCTGTGGAGTTGGAGTGGGCTGGGCCTCATAGTCTTCTTCCTCTTGTGGGCGATCTGCCCATGAAGCATCATGTGCAATTGGCGTCAGTGGGCGACCAATGCTGATGAGTTCGCTGTGCTGAGGAAGGACTGCACCATCTTCTACATTGTCATGTTGACCAATGTCTTCAGCAGCGATGGGATCAGCTGCTGGATAGTCTTCAGCTTCATGATCCTCTGTGGAAGCAGGCTCATGGATAGTCAGTTGGCGTTCAGCTTCAGGATAGACCATAGAAATGGGTTCAACTATCAAGGGCTCTGTGGGAGCAGCCTGATCTTTCTTGGTCTTCCTCTTCTTCTTGGAGGGGGCAGTTGGAGAGGCTTCAGAATGTTTCCTCTTCCTGGCTTCGGCCTCAGCAGTCCTTGTCTTCTTGAGCTCTGAAGCGGTTGACCGGCTTTTTGGCTTCGAGCCAATCAGTCTAGTTGGGAAGACAATCGGAACTGCTTCCTGCCGTGGTGCGTCAGGTTCAGCCGTAGCAGGCTTCTTCTTCTTCTTCTTTGTGGCCATCCTGGGGTCGATGCCAGGACGCCCAAGGGCCTTGCGCTTCTCAGCCTCATTGTAGGCTTGCACACATCTGTCAGCCAGAGTCTTCATGCGCTCACGCGAACCCTGAGCTTCTGCACGTTTCTTTACAAAGGCTTCCTTGAGCTCGTGCATCATACTCTTGAAGTTCTTCACTTCCTGCACGCTGAGCTTGGCCATATGCTTCTTGAACTGAGCCTTTTCATAGTCAATCTTTTGCTTCAGTTCAATAATGCGCTGGGCAATAGCGATTTCTGAAGCAATGGCGCCTTGGAAGGCGACACTGAGGCCAATTGGTAGCTACAGATCTTCAAAGCTGATGTTTGGCGTGTCAAACCACTCATCGATGAAGTTGTGGATGATGGTCACATCAAAGAGAGGCAGATCATTGAAGATTTTTGCTTCTTCTTTGCTCTTGATGAGTTGCTCAAGAGCGTCATCTGCTAGATCTTCATCACTTGACAGATCAATGTCGTCATTGCACAGAATGGCAGCAGCAGTTAGCTCTTGTCCAGTGTGAGGCAGAGGCATCTTGACTTTCCGGGGCTTGGAGATGCGAGATAAGTCTTCGGACTGCACACTGTCTTTAGGAGGTGCAGTTGCCAGTGGCTTCGCCCTTGAGATTTTTGGTGAGCGGGCAGGCTTTGAAGCTTTAGGCTTCTTGATCTTCTTTGTCTTCGGCGCTGCAGGAGCTTCTTCTGATTCAGCGTCAGCTGCAGGCTCATTCACTGCAGTCCCTTAAATTAAGATGCGGGTGATAAGGCCTTCAAGGTTGTAGAAAGGACCGATGACATTGGGTTCTGCATCTCGTGTGCCATCTGCCCTTGGTGCCGAGGGACCAGGGTTGAAGTCTAACCCCAAAGTCTTCTTGTTCTGCTTCGCTGAGTTCTGGGCAAACTGGAAGTTGCGCTTGAACAGATTGTCGTCACGACACCATAGTAGTGACGATGGGTGTGTATCAACAGGCTGTGGCCCACGGACCATGCAGGGATAGAAGCCTTGTTCAATGGCTTCATCTCTGGACCTGGGCAGAAGATTCTTGTATAGGATGTCTCCCCACGGTCTCTTGATGGCGTTTTCTCAGCATATTCCTGGGTTACAAATCGGTATTTGAACCATTGTTCTGCCCAATATCTTCGAATCCATTGGATTCGGGTCTTGCGTTGATTGTAATCCTCTTCAGGATCTGTCTTGTACAGTTCTGAGAGTTCATCTGGCAGATCTCTGGATGTTTCTCCATGACGCTTTCTGCCACCCTTCCTTGCTACTTTCTCTGAAGCCATAAATTTTAACTTGAAAGGCTTCAACACGTTCAAAGGCTTCAAAGGTTTTCGCTTGCTGGACCAACAGGAACTGGCTTCGGGAGAATTAATGTGATGCTGTAAGAATTCTGCAAATGAATGCAGACTATGAGAACCAAAGGATTCTCCCACGGACATGTACCTGTGACAGCATTAAGGTGCGAGGGAAGGGGAAGAGGTCATATGCATTCTCAGAAGATTTTGAAGATAAATCAGTTTAGAAGACATTGACCTCATCGTGCGAAGACATTCACTCATAGATAAGGAGTTGGTTCTAGATTTGTACGAATCCACAGATCAGTACAAGTGAGGAATCTAACTACTTTGTGAAGCATAAGTGAATATACTAGGCATGTTATGAGATGCAGTATGAGAGAGATCTAACTTGTGTGAATAGAAACTGCTTGTGGTAGAAAGTGACAAATCCATAGGATCAACGGTGCTGTAAAAAGGAAGTTTTATTTACCACACTAAGAACTGCTAGACGAAGTGGAAGATGAGGCCGAGCAGTTCGATCTTCCGTGCCCTAACTTGGCGACAGAGGACACCTACGGCGATGGCGGAGAGGACGATGTCCGCGGTCGGCGTGAAGACAGCGTCGGAGAGGTTGCGGCAGCGAAGCGCTTCGTCGCCGGCGTCGTCGAGGGCTAGCGGTGGCGCTAGGGTTCGTGCGAGAGTGGAAGAAGAGATAATGACCGCTGTGAAGTGTGTATTTATAGGTACATGGGCGGCACTGCGCTATTACACAGGTGCCCCTGGCGATTCGCATCTGAGGAACACGTGGCCATTATGCGGAATTTTGGGGTTTGTTCCATGTCCCACGCACGCCTTGATTGTCGGGTGGTCGTTCCTACTTCTCCGGGTTTCATGTGGAGGAATGAGCATTGAAAACGGACTTAATGGTTGTCTCTGTATCTTCTGCTGACAAGGATGCAGAGAAGACATTCGACAGTTTCAATAGAATGCATATGATTTGGAGAGATAGAATTTGAGATAGAAAGCATAGAGAGGTTAGGGTCCGATCACATTCACTTAGTTCAAAAGATTCAACAATGAAGACATAGCTATAAGTGAATGTTGTAGAGGACAGAACACTAATATATATATATATATATAATCAACATAGTGAAGATAATCATGAAGATATGTTGAGATCGAAGCCAAACCAAATGTGAAGACATTGCAAGGTAACGCCATGAGTGAAACACTTCAAAATAGAATATTTGGTGGTGGCATTACCCACCGTATAGGAAGTATTAGACCCAGACACGGCGCATAATTATCGTGGCGCTCCGAAGTCAAATTCCACATTAATGTATTCACACTTAGAATGTATGTCTTCATTGATTGAAGATATACTTTACTTCGTGTGTTGCACATCTAAGTCATCAATATGCATAAGGGTTAGGATGTGTGCCTGATCACAGGACATTTGAGGATTCCAGGATATTTAGCTCACACCGTAACTTGCAAAATCTCTTCTCATCCAAGGGCTTGGTGAAGATATCTGCCAATTGCTCTTTAGTGTTGACGTGTATGATATCAATATCTTCCTTCACAACATGATCTCTGAGAAAGTGATGACGAATTTCAATGTGCTTTTTCTTCGAGTGCTGAACTGGGTTGTTGGCGATCTTGATGGCGCTTTCGTTGTCGCAGTAAAGTGGCACTTGCTTCAGATGAATGCCATAGTCCTTGAGTGTTTGCTTCATCCACAGAAGCTGAGCGCAGCAAGATCCAGCAGCAATGTAGTCAGATTCAGCAGTGGAGAGAGATACACAGTTCTGCTTCTTTGAAGACCAACATACAAGTGATCGTCCCAGAAAGTGACATGTGCCTGATGTAGACTTGCGATCAACTTTGTCACCAGCATAATCAGCATCCGAGAATCCAACCAGATCAAACTCTGAGCCCTTTGGATACCATAATCCTAGAGTTGGGGTGTGAGCCAAATATCGAAGAATTCGCTTCACAGCTAAGTGATGCGACTCCTTTGGTGCCGCTTGAAATCGAGCACACATGCAAACACTAAGCATAATATCTAGCCTAGATGCACATGGATAAAGTAAAGAACCAATCATGGAGCGGTATACCTTTTGATCAAACTCTTTACCATTGTCGTCGGGACCCAGATGATGTTTGGCTGGCATAGGTGTTGTGAAGCCTTTGCAGTCTTGCATACCAAACTTCTTCAGGCAATCTTTGAGATACTTCTCTTGAGATATGAAGATGCCGTTGCGTTGTTGTCGTATTTGAAGACCGAGGAAGAACTTCAGCTCTCCCATCATGGACATCTGATATTGCTCTTGCATCATATATCCAAACTCTTCACTGTACTTCTGATTGGTGCAGCCGAAGATAATGTCATCCACATATATTTGGCACACAAACAGTTCACCATCATATGTCTTCGTGAAGAGAGTGGGGTCTAGGGAACCAGGTATGAAGCCTTTGCTCTTCAGGAAGTATTTGAGTGTGTCATACCAGGCCCGAGGGGCTTGTTTGAGGCCATACAGTGCCTTGTTGAGCTTGTATACCAAGTCAGGATGTTTTGGATCTTCAAAGCCAGGCGGTTGTGCAACATACACTTCTTCTTCAATCTTGCCATTGAGAAAAGCACTCTTCACATCCATTTGATATAGAAGTATGTTGTGATGATTTGCATAGGCCAACAGTATGCGTATGGCTTCAAGTCTAGCCACAGGAGCAAATGTTTCATCGAAGTCAATGCCTTCCACTTGAGTATATCCTTGAGCAACGAGACGAGCTTTGTTTCTGACAACTTGACCATGCTCATCTTGCTTGTTGCGGTATATCCATTTGGTGCCTATTATATTGTGCTTCCGTGGATCAGGATGCTTAACTAGTTCCCATACATTATTCAGCTCAAACTGTTGAAGCTCTTCTTGCATAGCTTGAATCCATTCAGGTTCCATGAAGGCTTCTTCAAGTTTCTTGGGTTCTGTTATTGAGACGAATGCGAAGTGCCCACAGAAATTTTCTAGCTGAGTTGCCCTTGAACGAGTGAGTGGACCGGGTGCATTGATGCTATCAATTATTCTTTCAATCTGCACTTCATTGGCAACGCGAGGATGTACAGGGCGAAGACTTTGCTCTTGCTGATCATTGTCGTTGTTAGAAGGAATGTCTTCAGGCTGAGCATTGTCTTCATGTTGATCAGGTGCTGAGATGATAAGTTCTTCTTCAGGATGAGCTTCAGAAGGTATGATTTATCCAGTTCCCATTAGCTTGATTGATTCACTGGATGGAACTTCATCTAGCACATTTGGCAGTTGCTCTCTTTGTGAACCATTGGTCTCATCGAACCGCACATCCACTGTTTCAACCACTTTGTAATGAAAGAGATTGAAGACTCTGTAGGAGTGCGAATCCTTTCCATATCCAAGCATAAAACCCTCATGTGCTTTTGGTGCAAACTTTGAGGTGTGATGTGGGTCCTTGATCCAGCACCTTGCGCCAAATACTCTGAAGTAACTGACATTTGGCTTCTTGCCAGTAAGGAGCTCATAAGATGTCTTGTTCAGAAGCTTGTGAAGATAAACACGATTGATTGTATGGCATGCAGTATCAATGGCTTCAGGCCAGAATTTTCTTGCGGTCTTGTATTCATCTAGTATCGTTCTGGCCATCTCAATGAGTGTTCTCTTCTTGCGTTCGACGACGCCATTCTGCTGTGGCGTGTATGGGGCTGAGAATTCATGTGTGATGCCCAAGGTATCAAGATATGTATCAAGGCCAGTGTTCTTGAATTCAGTGCCATTGTCACTTCTGATGTGCTTTATCTTGGCGCCATAATTGTTCATAGCTCGATTGGCGAAGCGTCTGAAGACATCCTGCACTTCAGTCTTGTAAAGGATTATGTGCACCCAAGTGTATTTAGAGTAATCATCAACAATAACGAAGCCATAGAGGCATGCAGTAGTAGTAAGAGTTGAGTAATGAGTGGGACGAAAAGATCCATGTGAAGCAGTTCGAAGGGTCGAGTAGTGGTCATGATTGTCTTCGAGGGATGTTTGGCCCTCGTCATCTTTCCTGCCTCACAAGCACCACATAAGTGATCTTTCTTGAACTTGACGCCCTCGATGCCTATGACATGCTTCTTCTTTGCCAGGGTGTGGAGGTTCCTCATGCCAGCATGCCCAAGCCTCCGATGCCAGAGCCAGCATTCTGAAGCTTTTGTTAGAAGACATACGGCAAGCTGTGGTCCTGCTGAGAAATCTACCACATACAAATCATCTTTTCGATACCCTTCAAACACTAGAGACTTGTCAGATTCCATTAGTACAAGGCAACGATATTTTCCAAAGATTACGATCATGTTCAAATCGCAAAGCATTGAGACAGACATTAAGTTGAAGCCAAGGGATTCAACAAGCATGACTTTATCCATGTGTTGATCCCTTGAGATTGCAACTCTACCTAGACCCAATACCTTACTTTTACTAGTGTCAGCAAATGTGATGTGGCTCTTGTCGGATGGACGTAAGGTTGAGTCCATAAGAAGACTTCTTTTGCCAGTCATGTGATTTGTACACCCACTATCAATAATCCATTCTGAAGACGCTGGTGTCGTACCCTACAATGCAGTTAGGGGGATAGGCTTCACCAAGAGCATTATGAAGCAAAAACATTTGACGAACCAATGGGTTATGAAAACTTAGATCCAGATTAGGACTAATAGGGAGAGTAGCAAGCGATTCAGGAACGAAGTACATAGTAAGACCATTCGGGCATTTGATCTTGCGCCCTACAAGATGTTTAAGGTCCCCAGCAATGGCGTCAGACGATTTTGGTTTTCTGCTGGAGACCTTTCCCTACAAAAGAGAGTTAAGCTTTCTTAGCCACCCACATCTTCAAGGGTGGCTGAGAAGCAATAAGTCTAAGTGCAGCATCTGAGAATTTTGGCTTTGGAGCCCTAGCAAACAGTCTTGTAGGTGGACAATAGTACTCATAAGAATAGGTAGAATAGTTCTTGGTCTTATGAACATGGCAGTTTGATGAACCGCTCTCATATTCATATGCCTGAGTATGGTTTCCCTGCAAAACATTTGCGTTAGTGCGACTCAGGTGAGTCCTCTGTCTGTATGAAGCCTTTCGACCGTATGAAGCCTTTGGTCTGAGGTTTGTCTTCTTCACGTGAGGTGTCATGATGACATTCACAGGAAGATTCTCCAGACACCTTTTCGAAACCCAGATCTTCTTCATAGGCGGTCCATTCCTGCAGTTAGTACCAATGTACCTAGCAAACACTTCACCATTCTGATTCTTAAACAGTATATAGTTTGCATCAAAGGATTCATCAATGATAATGGGGTTAGCACAAGTGAAGCCAGATAGATTGGATGGGTCTGCTGAAGGTTCTTTTGCAGCAACCCACATGGTTTTGGGGTACTGCTCAGGTTTCCAGTAAGAGCCATCAGCATTCATTTTCCTTACGAACCCAACACCCTCTTTCCTCGGGTTTCGGTTCAGTATCTGCTTTTTGAGGACATCACATAGTGTCTGATGCCCTTTAAGACTTTTGTACATCCCTGTTTCAAGTAATGTCTTCAACCTAGCATTCTCATCAGCAATAGCAGTGGTATCCTCAGCAGAGGGGTTAGTTACCACATCAACAGTTGAAGATATTGCAACAGTAGTAGCAGTAGAACATTCAGCAACAGAAGTAGCATTATCACGCTTAATGCATTTAAGACATGGTGGTTCAAATCCTTCCTGAGTGGGACTGATCTGTTTGGCGCGAAGTGACTCGTTTTCCTTTTGAAGATCTTCATGAACCGCTCTCAATTTCTCAAGATCTTGCTTCCTTTGAAGATAATCATAGGAAAGCTTTTCATGAGTTGTTGAGAGAGTTTCATGACGACTTTCAAGTTCCTGATACTTAACATGAAGATTTTTTATGTCTTCAATTAAGGATTCAGATCGAGTCATTTCAGCACCTAACAGATCATCGCTTCTGTCTAGCAGTTTTTGAATATGTTCCATAGCTTTCTGTTGTTCAGTTGCAATTTTAGCAAGTGTTTTGTAGTTGGGTTTTGAGTCACAATCAGAGTCATCGTCAGTAGATGTTTGATAGTGAGTAGTGCGTGTGTTTACCTTGGCACCGCGTGCCATGAAGCAGTAGGTAGAAGCGGAGTAGTCCTTATCATTTGCATCGGTGTCGGTGACAAGGTCATTGTCTTCAGTATTGAAGATGGACTTGCCAACGTATGTTGTAGCCAGACTTGCGACGCCTGAATCGGACTCCTCCTCAGACTCCACCTCCGCCTCCTCAGAAGCGGACTCCTCCTCTGAATCCATTTCCTTGCCAACAAACGCACGTGCCTTGCCAGATGAGCTCTTCTTGTGTGATGAAGACTTTGAGTAAGACTTGGATGAAGACTTTGAGTATTTCTTCTTCTTCTTGTCGTCAGAGTCATATTCCTTGCTCTTCTTCTTCTTTTTTTTCTCATTGTCCCACTGTGGACACTCAGAGATGAAGTGGCCAGGTTTCTTGCACTTGTGACATGTTTTCTTCTTGTAGTCATGAGCAGAAGCTTCATCATTCCTTGAGCTTGATCGAGAAGACTTTCTGAAGCCTTTCTTCTTGGTGACTTTTTGGAACTTCTTCACAAGCATAGCAAGTTCCCTTCCAATGTCTTCAGGATCATCAGAACTGCTGTCAGATTCTTCTTCAGATGAGGAGACAGCTTTTGCCTTCAATGCACGAGTTCGCCCATAGTTTGGACCGTAGATATCTCTTTTCTCAGAAAGTTGAAACTCATGTGTATTGAGCCTCTCAAGTATGTCAGATGGATCGAGTGTCTTGAAATCAGGACATTGTTGAATCATCAGGTCTAGGATGTCAAACGAACTATCAAGTGATCTCAGTAGTGTCGAGGGCTTGAAGCTCATTTGTGATGTCAGTGAGTCAGTCAAATTGTGCTGGACATTTCATTGTCATTTCGCTTGAAGCGGTTGAAGAGGTTGCGAAGGACACTGATTCTTTGATCTCTCTGGGTTGAGATGCCTTCATTGACCTTGGAGAGCCAGTCCCAGACCAGCTTAGATGTCTTCAAAGCACTCACACGGCCATACTGTCCTTTGGTCAGGTGACCACAGATGATATTCTCGGCAGTAGAGTCCAGTTGAACAAATTTCTTGACATCAGTAGCAGTGACACCTTCTCCAGCCTTGGGAACGCCGTTTTCGACGACATACCATAGGTCGACATCAATGGCTTCAAGATGCATGCACATCTTATTCTTCCAGTAGGGATATTCAGTTCCATCGAAGACGGGGCACGCAGCGGAGACTTTAATTATCCCTGCAGTCGACATAGCTAAAACTCCAGGTGGTTAAACCGAATCACACAGAACAAGGGAGCACCTTGCTCTGATACCAATTGAAAGTGCGTTATATCGACTAGAGGGGGGGTGAATAGGCGATTTTTATGAAAGTCTTCAAAACGTGGAAGTTATGAAGACAAACAATAGAAATAAACCTATTACCATGCAGCGGAAGGTAGACTACACTAGGCAAGCCATAGTCAAGTATTCAATAAAGTGAAAGCACAATGACTTAATAGCAGCAATGTAGTAAGGATCGGGTAGGAAGATATTATGAAGCCATACAGAACATGCAGTCACTCAGTGAAGACAAAAGATAGTGCAAACATACAATGACTTCACAAGGAGCAACAGTAAGTAAAGGGAAGGGAAGATGAAACCAATGACTCGTTGAAGACAATGATTTGTTGGACCAGTTCCAGTTGCTGTGACAACTGTACGTCTGGTTGGGGCGGCTAGGTATTTAAACCTTAGGACACACAGTCCCGGACACCCAGTCCTGAACACGTAGCTCAGGACACCCAGTCCTCACCGTATTCCCCTTGAGCTAAGGTCACACAGACCTCGCCCAATCACTCTGGTAAGTCTTCAAGGTAGACTCCCAAACCTTCACAGACTTCATTCACCGGCAATCCACAATGTCTCTTGGATGCTCAGAACGCGACGCCTAACAAGCTGGAGGATGCACATTCCTCAAGTGTAATAAGTCTTCAGATCACACAGACAAGAAGACTTAAGTGATGCCCAATTCTCTTTGGCTCTGGGTGGTTAGGGCTTTATCCTCGCAAGGAATTCTCTCTCAAAGGCTTCGAGGTGGGTTGCTCTCAAACGACAAAAGCCGTACTCTTAATCTGAGCAGCCAACTGTTTATGGTTGTGGGGGGTGGGCTATTTATAGCCACTTGGCAACCCGACCTGATTTGTCCGAAATGACCCTGGGTCACTAAGGAACTGACACGTGTTCCAACGGTCATATTTCAAACTCACACGGCAACTTTACTTGGGCTACAAGCAAAGCTGACTTGTCCAACTCTGGACAAGATTCGCTCTCATAGTCTTCACTCGAAGACATAGGTTTTGGTTAGGCATCACTTCAGTCATTCTGACTGGTTCTCTTGGACCCCACTTAACAGTACGGTGGTTCCTATGACTCAACACAAAAGAAAAAGAACTACAAAAGATCTAAGTCTTCGAGCTCCATAGGCTTCATGTGGTGTCTTCTCTTGCCATAGTCTTCAATCTGAATATCTTCATATACCACCTTTGACTTCAATGTCTTCATACATTTTTAGGGGTCATCTCTGGTAGGAAAACCGAATCAATGAGGGACTTCTACCTGTGTTATCCTGCAATTCTCATAAACACATTAGTCCCTCAACTAGGTTTGTCGTCAATACTCCAAAACCAACTAGGGGTGGCACTAGATGCACTTACACTATCGTCACTACAAAATACCAAAAACATTGCTTTTACTACCGTTACCTTTTGTTACCGTTATCATCACTATCATATTACTTTGCTACTAAACACTTTGCTGCAGATATTAAATTTCCAGGTGTGGTTGAATTGACAACTCAGCTGCTAATACTTGAGAATATTCTTTGGCTCCCCTTGTGTCGAATCAATAAATTTGGGTTGAATACTCTACCCTCGAAAACTGTTGCGATCCCCTATACTTGTGGGTTATCAAGACTATTTTCTGGCGCCGTTGCCGGGGAGCATAGCTCTATTCTTTGAGTCACTTGGGATATATATCTGCTTATCATTATGAGGAACTTGAGAGATCCAAAAACCAAGATCTATCCCTCAACTACGAGGGGAGGTAAGGAACTGCCATCTAGCTTTGCACTTGATTCACCTTCTGTTTTGAGTAAGCTTGCGACACCTACACCTGCTTCTTCTATTCGTTCTGATATGTCGCATGTTATTGATGATGCCACTTCTGCTATGCATGATACTTATGATGAAACTACCTCTATGCCTGATACTACTATGCCACTTAGTGCTTTTCTTGATGAACAACTTGCTAGGGCTAGAGAAATTGAAAATATTGAATCTGATGATACTAATGAAAGTGATGATGAAGAACCACTTGCCATTCCTAAGGGTTATGTTTTTGATCAAGATGCTTCTTTAGCTATTTTAGCTTGCAGAAATAGAACTGAACTTAAAACATTATTAGCTAAATGGAGTAAGCAATCTCCAAATGTTAGAATGAAACCTGACCCTATTTTTGCTAATTCACCTATCTTTGTTACTGATAAGGATTATGAATTCTCTGTTGATCCTGATATAATTACTTTGGTTGAATCTGATCCTTTTCATGGTTATGAATCTGAAACTGTTGTGGCACATCTTACTAAACTGAATGATATAGCTACCCTGTTCACTAAAGATGAGAGAACTCGCTACTTTTACATCCTTAAAATATTTTCGTTCTCATTAAAGGGTGATGCTAAGATATGGTTTAATTCTCTTGATCCTGGTTGTGTGCGTAGTCCACAGAATATGATTTATTAGTTCTCTACTAAATATTTCCCTGCTCATAAGTGTAAGTGCATCTAGTGCCACCCCTAGTTGGTTTTGGAGTATTGACGACAAACTTGGTTGAGGGACTAATGTGTTTGTGAGAATTGCAGGATAACACAGGTAGTAGTCCCTCACTGATTCGGTTTACCTACCGGAGATGACCCCTAAAAATGTATGAAGACATTGAAGACAAAGGTGGTATGTGGAGGTATTCACATTGAAGTCTATGACAAGAGAAGACATTGTGTGAAGACTATGGAGCACGAAGACTTAGTTGTTTCGTTGTTTCGTTTTCTTCTTTGTTGAGTCATAGGAACCACCGTACTGTTAAGTGGGGTCCAAGTGAACCAGTCAGAATGACTGAAGTGATGCTTAACCAAAATCCTATGTCTTCGAGCGAAGACAATGAGAGCAAATCTTATCCAGAGCTGGATAAGTCAGCTTTGCTTGTAGCTCAAGTAAAGTTGTCATGTGTGTTTGAAATCTGACCGTTGGAACACGTGTCAGTTCCTTAGTGACCCAGGGTCATTTCGGACAAATCAGGTCGGGTTGCCTAGTGGCTATAAATAGCCCACCCCCTACACCATAAATTGGTTGGCTGCTCAGAGTTAGTGCATGGCTTTTGTCGTTTGAGAGCAACCCACCTCGAAGCCTTTGAGAGAGAAATCCTTGCGAGGACAAAGACCTAAACACCTAGAGCCAAAGAGTGTTAGGCATCACTTGAATCTTCTTGTCTGTGTGATCTAAAGACTTATTACACTTGAGGACTGTGAATCCTCCAGCCGGTTAGGCGTCGCGTTCTGAGCATCCAAGAGTCATTGTGGATCGCCGGTGAACGAAGTCTGTGAAGTTTTGGAAGTCTACCTTAAAGACTTACCAGAGTGATTGGGCGAGGACTGCGTGTCCTTAGCTCAAGGGGAATAAGGTGAAGACACGGTCTTTTGAGTTAAATCTCAGCCTCCCTAACCAGACGTACAGTTGTCACAGCAACTGGAACTGGTCCAACAAATCATTGTCTTCAACGAGCAACTGGTTCTATCCTTTCCATCTCTTTATTTATAGTTGGTCCTTGTGAAGTCATTGCCTGTTTGCATTATCTTTTGTCTTCACTGAGTGACTGCTTGTTATGATTGGTTTCATACTATCTTCCATCCTGATCTATACTGCCTAGCCGCTATTAGTCTTTGTGCTTTCATTTCATTGAATACTTAACTATGGCTTGCCTAGAGTAGTATACCTTCCGCTGCATGGTAATAGGTTTATTTCTATCGTTTGTCTTCGAAACTTCCATGTTTTGAAGACTTTCATAAAAATTGCCTATTCACCCCCCTCTAGTCGATCACTAGCACTTTCAATTGGTATCAGAGCCTGGTACTCCCTTGTTCTGTGTGATTCGGTTTAACCACCTGGAGTTTTAGCTATGTTGACTGCAGAGATAATCAAAGTCTCCGCTGCGTGCCTAGTCTTCGATGGAACTGAATATCCCTACTGGAAGAATAAGATGCGCATGCATCTTGAAGCCATTGATGTCGACCTCTGGTATGTCGTCAAGAATGGCATTCCCAAGGCTGGTGAAAGTGTCACCGCTGCTGATGTCAAGAAGTTCGTTCAACTGGACTCCACTACCAAGAACATCATTTGTGGTCATTTGATCAAAGGGCAGTATGACCGTGTGAGTGCTCTGGAAACATCCAAGCTAGTCTGGGACTGGCTCTCCAAGGTCAACGAAGGCGTCTCAACCCAGAGAGATCAAAGAATCAGTGTCCTTCACAACCTCTTCAACCGCTTCAATAGAAATGACAATGAGAATGTTCAGCTCATGTTTGATCGACTCACTGACATCACAAATGAGCTTCAAGCTCTCGGCGCTACTGAGATCACCAAGCATGAAATCGTCAAGACACTCCTGAGATCACTTGACAGCTCCTTTGGCACCCTAGCCCTGATGATTCAAGAACGCCCTGACTTCAAGACACTCGATCCGCCTGACATACTTGAAAGGCTCAACACACATGAGTTTCAGCTTTTTGAGAAAAGAGACATCTACGGTCCCAACTATGGGCGAACTCATGCTTTGAAGGCAAAAGTTGTTTCCTCATCTGAAGAAGAATCTGACTGCAGTTCTGATGATCCTGAAGACATTGGAAAGGAGCTTGATATGCTTGTGAAGAAGTTCCAGAAATTCACCAAGGAGAAAGGCTTCAGAAAGTCCTCATGATCCAGCTTAAGGAATGATGAAGCTTCTGCTCATGACTACAAGAAGAGAACATGCCACAAGTGCAAGAAACCTGGTCACTACATCTCTGAGTGTCCACAGTGGGACAATGTGAACAAGAAGAAGAAGAAGAGCAAGGAATATGATTTTGACGACAAGAAGAAGAAGAAATACTCAAAGTCTTCTTCCAAGTCATCCTCAAAGTCTTCATCACACAAGAAGAGCACATCTGGCAAGGCTCGTGCGTTTGTTGGCAAGGAAATGGATTCAGAGGAGGAGTCTGCTTCTGAGGAGGCGGAGGTGGAGTCTGAGGAGGAGTCCGATTCTGGCGTTGCAAGTCTGGCTACAGCCTACGTTGCCAAGTCCATCTTCAACACTGAAGACAATGACTTCATCACTAACGCCGATGCTAATGACAAGGACAACTCCGCTCCCACCTACTGCTTCATGGCACGCGGTGCCAAGGTAAACTCACGCACTACTCACTATCAAACATCCAGTGAAGATGACTCTGATTGTGGTTCCAAACCCAGCTACAAAACACTTGCTAAAATTACAACTGAACAACAGAAAGCTATGGAACATATTCAAAAACTGTTAGACAAAAGCGATGACCTGTTAGACGCTTAAATGCATCAATCTCAGTCCTTAATTGAAGACATAAAAAAATCTTCATGTTAAGTATGAGGAACTTGAAAGTCGTCATGAAACGCTCTCAACAACTCATGAAAATCTTTCCTATGATTATCTTCAGAGGAAGTAAGATCTTGAGAAATTGAGAGCGGCTCATGAAGATCTTCAAAAGGGAAACGAGTCACTTCACGCCAAACAGATCAGTTCCGCTCAGGAAGGATTTGAACCACCATGTCTTAAATGCATTGAGCGTGACAATGCTACTTCTGTTGTTGGATGTTCTACTGCTGCTACTGTTGCAATATCTTCAACTATTGATGTGGTAACTAACCCCTCTGCTGGGGATGCCACTGCTATTGCTGATGAAAATGCTAGGTTGAAGACATTGCTTGAAACAGGGATGTACAAAAGTCTCAAAGGGCATCAGACACTATGTGATGTCCTCAAAAGGTAGATCCTGAACCGAAACCCTAGGAAAGAGGGTGTTGGGTTCGAAAGGAAAATGAATGCTGATGGCTCTTACTGGAAACCTGAGCAGTACCCCAAAACCACATGGGTTGCTGGCTTGCTGCAAAGGAACCTTCAGTGGATCCATCCACCCTATCTGGCTTCACTTGTACTAATCCCATTGTCATTGATGAATCCTTTGATGCAAACTATAAATTGTTTAAGAATCAGAATGGTGAAGTGTTTGCCAGGTATATTGGTACTAACTGCAGGAATGGGCCGCCTATGAAGAAAGTCTGGGTGCCGAAAAAGTGTCTGGAAAATCTTCCTGTGAATGTCGTCATGACACCACAAGTGAAGAAGACTAACCCCAGACCACGGGCTTCATATGGTCCAAAGGCTTCATACAGACAGAGAACTCATCTGAGTCGCACTAACGCAAATGTTTTGCAGGGAAACCATACTCAGGCCTATGAATATGACCGTGTTTCATCAAACCGCCATGTTCATAAGACCAAGAACTACTCTGATTATTCTTATGAGTACTATTGTCCACCTGCAAGACTATTTGCTAGGGCTACAAAGCCAAAGTTCTCAGATGCTGCACTTAGACTCATTGCTTCGAAGCCACCCTTGAAGATGTGGGTGGCTAAGAAAGCTTAACTCTCTTTTGCAGGGAAAGGTATGCAGCCGAAAATCAAATGCGTCTGAAGCTATTGCTAGGGACCTTAAACATCTTGTAGAGTGCAAGATCAAATGCCCAAATGGTATTATCATGTATTTTGTTCCCGAGTCGCTTGCTACTTGCCCTATCAGTTCTAACCTCGATCTAAGATTTCATAATCCAGTTGCTCGTCAAATGTTTATGCTTCACAATTCTCTTCGTGAAGCCTATCCCCCTAACTGCACTGTAGGGTATGACACCAGCTGCTTTAGAATGGATTATTGATAGTGGATGTACTAATCACATGACTGGCAAGCGAAGTCTTCTCATGGACTCAACCGTACGTCCATCTGACAAGAGTCACATCACATTTGCTGATACTGGTAAAGGCAAGGTATTGGGTCTAGGTAGAGTTGCAATATCAAGGTATCAGCACATGGATAAAGTGATGCTTATTGAATCCCTTGGTTTCAACTTAATGTCTGTCTCAATGCTTTGCGATTTGAATATGATTGTGATGTTTGGAAAATATCGTTGCCTTGTTCTAATGGAATCAGACAAGTCTCTAGTCTTTGAAGGGTATCGGAAAGATGATTTCTACATGGTAGATTTCTCAGCAGGACCACAGCTCGCCGTATGTCTTCTTGCAAAAGCTTCAGAATGCTGGCTCTGGCGTCGGAGGATAGGGCATGCTGGCATGAGGAACTTGCATACTCTTGCAAAGAAGAAGCACGTCATAGGCATCGAGGGCGTCAAGTTCAAGAAGGATCACTAATGCGGTGCATCCGAAGCTGGAAAGATGACGAGGGCCAAGCATCCCTCGAAGATAATCATGACAACGACTCAACCCTTCGAACTGCTACACATGGACCTCTTCGGTCCCACTCACTACTCAACTCTTACTACTACTGCTTGTCTCTATGGCTTCGTCATTGTTGATGATTATTCAAGATATACATGGGTGCATATAATCCTCTACAAGACTGAAGTGCAGGATGTCTTCAGACGCTTCGCCAATCGAGCCATGAACAACTATGGCGTCAAGATCAAGCACATCAGAAGTGACAATGGTATTGATTCAAGAACACCGGCCTCGACACTTATCTTGATGCTTTGGGCATCACTCATGAGTTCTCAGCTCCGTACACGCCGCAGCAGAATGGCATCGTGGAACGCAAGAACAGAACACTCATTGAGATGGCCTGGACGATGCTCAATGAATACAAGACTCCAAGAAAGTTCTGGCCTGAAGCCATTGATACTGCATGCCATGTCATCAACCGTGTTTATCTTCACAAGCTTCTGAACAAAACATCCGACGAACTCCTCACTGGTAAGAAGCCAAATGTCAGTTACTTCAGAGTATTTGGTGCCAGGTGCTGGATCAAGGATCCACATCACACTTCAAAATTTGCACCGAAAGCACATGAAGGTTTTATGCTTGGTTACGGAAAGGATTCGCACTCCTACAGAGTCTTCAACCTCTTTCACTATAAAGTGGTTGAAACTGTGGACGTGTGGTTCGATGAGACTAACGCTCGCAAAGAGAGCACCTACCAAATATGCTAGATGAAGTTCCATCCAGTGAATCCATCAAGCTCATGGGAACTGGAGAAATCATACCGTCTGAAGCACAGCCTGAAGAGGAACTCATCATCTCTGCACCTGATCAACCTGAAGACAATACTCAGCCTGAAGACAATCCTTCTAACGATGACAATGATCAGCAAGAGAAAAATCTTCGTCCTGTTCATCCTCGTGTTGCAAATGAAGTACAGATTGAGAAAATAATTGATAGCATCAATGCACCTGGTCCACTCACTCGTTCTAGGGCAACACAACTAGCAAATTTCTGTGGGCACTTTGCATTCGTCTCAATATCTTAACCCAAGAAAGTTGATGAAGCCTTCATGGAACCTGAATGGATTCAAGCTATGCAAGAAGAGCTTCAACAGTTCGATCTGAATAATGTATGGGAACTGGTCAAGCGTCCTGATCCTCGTAAACACAATATCATAGGCACTAAATGGATATATCGCAACAAGCAAGATGATCATGGTCAAGTTTTCAGAAACAAGGCTCGTCTCGTTGCTCAAGGATACACTCAAGTTGAAGGAATTGACTTCGATGAAATATTTGCTCCTGTGGCTAGGCTTGAAGCTATACGCATACTGCTGGCCTATGCAAATCATCATAACATTCTTCTATATCAAATGGATGTGAAGAGTGCCTTTCTCAATGGCAAGATTGAAGAAGAAGTGTATGTTGCACAACCGCCTGGCTTTGAAGATCCAAAACATCCTGACATGGTTTACAAGCTCAACAAGGCACTGTATGGCCTCAAACAAGCCCCTCGTTCTTGGTATGACACACTCAAGGACTTCCTGAAGAGCAAAGGCTTCAAACCTGGTTCCCTGGATCCCACGCTCTTCACGAAGACATATGATGGTGAACTGTTTGTGTGCCAAATATATGTGGATGACATTATCTTCGGCTGCACTAATCAGAAATACAGTGATGAGTTTGGATACATGATGCAAGAGCAATATCAGATGTCCATGATGGGTGAGCTGAAGTTCTTTCTTGGTCTTCAAATACGACAGCAACGCAACGACATCTTCATATCTCAAGAGAAATACCTCAAGGATTGCCTGAAGAAGTTTGGAATGCAAGACTGCAAAGGTTACACGACGCCAATGCCTACCAAGAGTCATCTAGATTCTGATGCCAATGGTAAAGAGTTCGATCAAAAGGTATATCGCTCCATGATTGGTTCTTTGCTTTATTTTTGTGCATCTAGGCCAGATGTCATGCTTAGTGTTTGCATGTGTGCCCGATTCCAAGCGGCACCAAAGGAATCGCATCACTTGGCTATGAAGCGAATTCTTCAATATTCGGCTCACACCCCAACACTAGGATTATGGTATCCAAAGGGCTCAGAGTTTGATCTAGTTGGATTCTCGGATGCTGATTATGCTGGTGACAAGGTGGATCGCATGTCTACATCAGGCACATGTCACTTTCTGGGACGATCACTTGTATGTTGGTCTTCAAAGAAGCAGAACTGTGTATCTCTCTCCACTGCTGAATCTGAATACATTGCTACTGGATCTTGCTGCGCTCAGCTTCTATGGATGAAGCAAACACTCAAAGACTATGGCATTCATCTAAAGCAAGTGCCACTCTACTGCGACAATGAAAGCGCCATCAATATCGCCAACAACCCAGTTCAGCATTCGAAGACAAAGCACATTCAGATCCGTCATCACTTTCTCAGAGATCATGTCATGAAGGAAGATATTGATATCATTCACGTCAGCACTGAAGAGCAACTGGCAGATATCTTCACAAAGCCCTTGGATAAGAAAAGGTTTTGCAAGTTGCGGTGTGAGCTAAATATCTTGGAATCCTCAAATGTCATGTGATCATGCACACATTCTAACACTTATGCATGTTGATGACTTAGATGTGCAAACACACGAAGTAACGTATATCTTCAACTAATGAAGACTTACACTCTAAGTGTGAATACATTAACGCGGAATTTGACTTCGGAGCACCACGATAATTGTGCGCCGTGTCTGGGTCTAATATTTCCTATACGGTGGGTAACGCCACCACCAAACTTTTGTTTGGAATACTTTCTGTTGGCGTTGCATTTGCAAATTCTTCGCATTTGGTTTGTCTTCATTGTTAACATGGCTTCATATTTATCTTTAGTGTACTGATTTGGTTTCTGTCCTCTACAGCATTCACTTATAGCTATGTCTTCTAGTTGAATCTTTTGAACTAAGTGAATGTGATTGGACCCTGACCTTTCTATGCTCCCGTCTCAAGTCTATCTATCCAAATCATATGCATTCTATTGAAACTGTCAAAACGTCTTCTCTGCGTCCTTGTCAGCAGAAGACACAGAGACAAACATTAATCCGTTTTCAATGCTCAATCCTTTTTACCTGAAACCCATAGAAGTGGGAACGACCACCCGACAATCCAGGCGTGCGTGGGAACGTGGAACAACCTCCAATGTGTTTCATGATCGTCATGTGTCCTTCAGATGTGAACCGCCAGGGGCACCTATGTAATAACACTGTGCCGTCCATGTCCCTATAAATGCATGCCTCACCCCAGTCATTATCTCTTCTTCCACTCTCGCACAAACCTTAGCGCCACCGCTAGCCCTCGACGACGCTGTCGACGAAGCGCTTAGCTGCCGTGACCTCACCGACGTCGTCCTCACGCCGGCCGCGGACATCGTCTTCTCCGCCGTCACCGTAGGTGTCCTCCGTCGCCAAGTTAGGGCACGGAAGATCGAACTGCTCGGCCTCCTCTCCCACTCCGTCTAGCAGTTCCTCGTGTGGTAAATAAAAACTCTTTTTTACAGTCTTTTTGATCCGATAAATTCATCCTTTCCAACCACAAGTGGTTTTTGTTGCTACAAAATTGGATCTATCCTATTCTGCATCTCATAGCATGCCTAGTATGTTCACTTATGCTTCACAAAGTAGTTAGATTCCTCACTTGTACTTATTTGTGGATTCGTACAAATCTGGAACCAACTCACTACATATGAGTGAATATCTTCGCACTATGAGGTCAATGTCTTCTAAATTGATTTATCTTCAAAATCTTCTAAGAATGCATATGACCTCTTCCCCTTCCCTCGCATCTCTAATGCTGTCACATGTACATGTCCGTGGGAGAATCCCTTGGTTCTCATAGTCTGCATTCATTTGCAGAGTTCTTAAAGCGTCACATAAATTCTCCTGAAGCCAGTTCCTGTCTGACCAGTAGACGGAAGACTTCGACAGTGTTGAAGCTTTTCAGTCTAAACTTCATGACAACTCAAAAATCAGTCAGGAAGGGCGGCAGACAACGCCGTGGAAACACTGCTAAGGACCTGCCACCGGATCTCTGTGAGTTATACAAGTCAGATCCAGAAGAAACCTATGGAGAACGCAAGAACCGAATCCAATGGATTTGAAGACATTGGGCAGAGGAATGGTTCAAGTACAGATTCGTCACCAAGGAGTATGCTGAGAAGAATACCTTAAAGGGCCCCTGGGGAGATATAATTTCCAAAGGTCTTCAGCCCAAGTCGAAGTCCGAAGCTATTGCTCAAGGCTTCTACCCCTGCATGATTCGTGGACCTCAGCCTACTAATGCCGACCCATCCTCTCTGTTATGGTGTCGTGAAGATAATCTGTTCGAGCGCAACTATCGGGCTGCAAAGAACTCGGCCAAGGAAAACAAGAAGTCTTTGGGATTAGACTTCAACCCAGGCCCCTCTACACCATGAGCTGATGGCACACGCGAAGCTGAACCCAATCTTATTGGGCCCTTCTACAACTTAGAAGGTCTCATCACTCACATTTAGGTTCAAGGGGCAGCCATGGACCACTCTGCAGATGACACTGATTCTAACGAAGCACCTGCACCTCTGAAGCCTGTGAAGCAACAGAAATCAAAGGCTTCAAAGCCCTCTTCTGCACCAAAGGTCTCACGGGCGAAGCCTCTGGCCACTGCACCTCCTGAAGTCAGTGTGCAGTCTGAAGATCTCTCACGCATCTCCAAGCCTGACAAGTTGAAAAAGCCCATGCAACCCACTGGTCAAGCACCGACTCCTGCTGTTATTTTGAGAAACGAGAATGACGCCATTGATCTGTCCAGCGATGACAATCTTGGCGATGACACTCTAGATCAATTGATAAAGAGCAAGCAAGAGGCGGAAATCTTCAATAATCTTCCTCTCTTTGATGTCGAGATCCTGTACAAGTTTATTGATGAGTGGTTTGACAGCCTAGATGTCAGTTTTGATGATCTTCAGCTTCCAATTGGCCTCAGCATCTCCTTTCACGGAGCCATTGCTCCTGAGCTGGCTCTTGCTCAGAAAATTGTTGAGCTAAAGCATAAGATCGATTATGAAAATGCTCAGTTCAAGAAGTACATGGCCAACCTCAATGTTGAAGATATTTAAAACTTCAAGGTCATGATGCATGAGCTCAAGGAGGCATTCCACAAGAAACGAGAAGAAGCAAAGGGTTCTCATGAGCGCATGAAGAATCTTGCTGCCAAATGTGTTCAAGGCTACAATGAAGCTGAAAAGCGCAAGGCTTTGGGGCGACCAGGCATCGACCCCAGAATGGCTGCCAAGAAGAGGAAGAAGCCAGCTGTGGCTGAACCAGAAGCATCAAGGCAGGAAGAACCTCGCATTGTCTTCCCAGCCAGTATGATAGGCTCGAAGCCTAAGGCCCCCACAGTGACTTCAGAGTTCAAGAAAACTAGAGCAGCTGAAGCCGAAGCCAGAAAGCGCAAGACCAAAGCCACCACTGATGATGCTCCCCGAACCAAGAAAAGGAAAACAAAGAAGAGAGACCGGGCTGCTTCCACAGAGCCCCTTGTTGTCGAGCCAATTTCTGTTGCTCGTCCTTCCTCTGCACATCGAGAACGTCATTTGGTAGTTCATGAGCCTGCTTTCACAGAGGCTCCTAAAGATGAAGAGAATCCAGCTGTTGACCCCACCACAGCTGAAGACATTGGTCCTCATGACAATGTTGAAGATGATGAAGTCCTTCCTCAGATCGAGCATAATTTGGTATCATCGCCTGTTCTCACGAACAACGAACTCATCAGCATTGGTCGTCCATTGACGCCAATTGCTCAGGATGACTCATGGCCTGATCACCCTCAAGAATCCACTCGTGCTGAAGAAACACCAGTCACTCCCCCACCACAGGTCACCACTCCGGTGATTGACAGTGAAGACATTGAGGCCCAACCAACTCCATCTCCACAGGCGTCACCATCATTTCGCAGGCTTCGCAAAGGACCAAGGCCACAGGTTACATTGTCAAGTGTTCTAGAAGGAGAAGAGCGCCAATCCATTTCACGCGAAGTCTTTCCTGAAGCCTCTCCTACTGTGAACATTCCTGAATCTGAAGCCAAAACGGCTGAAGATATTCCGGCTGCATTAGCCGATGACCATGAAGAAGAACCAAGAGAAGAAGAACGTTTTGGTACACCCCCGTCCAACCCTGAAGTTGTTCTCGAGGAGAACGTGTCCGACCCCCCAGCTCCTGAAGTAGAGGCTACCAACACTGAGGCAGCCACCAACATCAACACTGAAGCCAATGACGTTGTCATGGATGAAGCTAATGTGGCGCCTGAAGCTAGTGTGGTGCCAGAATGAATGCACCTGAAGCCAATGCAGCACCAGAAGCAAATCCGCTGCCTGAAGCCAACGCCTCTGCTCCTGTACCTCCTCCAAGGCCACACACCATCGAGCAAGCATATGATCGTGGACAGCTTGTTACCGTCCGCTGGCCAATCCTGGTTCCCACGCTTGCTCCCGGACCTCAGTTTGCCTATCATGTGGAGCACAGGCCTCAGGTCCAGAAGCCAAAGCCAAGGCTACCACGGTTTCCAGGTACTGCAACTTCACCAGGATCATTTAATCTGAATGGATTCAAGGCACACAACACATTCTTCGACAGTGACAAGAACCCCTACACAAGGCCAAGTGTAAGTGCATCTAGTGCCACCCCTAGTTGGTTTTGGAGTATTGACGACAAACCTAGTTGAGGGACTAATGTGTTTGTGAGATTTGCAGGATAACACAGGTAGAAGTCCCTCATTGATTCAGTTTTCCTACCAGAGATGACCCCTAAAAATGTATGAAGACATTGAAGTCAAAGGTGGTATGTGAAGATATTCACATTGAAGACTATGACAAGAGAAGACATCGCATGAAGACTATGGAGCTCGAAGACTTAGATCTTTCGTAGTTCTTTTTCTTCTTTGTTGAGTCATAGGAACCACCGTACTGTTAAGTGGGGTCCAAGAGAACCAGTCAGAATGACTGAAGTGATGCTTAACCAAAATCATATGTCTTCGAGTGAAGACTATGAGAGCGAATCTTGTCGAGAGTTGGACAAGTCAGCTTTGCTTGTAGCCCAAGTAAAGTTGCCGTGTGTGTTTGAAATTTGACCGTTGGAACACGTGTCAGTTCCTTAGTGACCCAGGGTCATTTCGGACAAATCAGGTCGGGTTGCCTAGTGGCTATAAATAGCCCACCCCCTACAACCATAAACGGTTGGCTGCTCAGAGTTAAAGTACGGTTGTTGTCGTTTGAGAGCAACCCACCTCGAAGCCTTTGAGAGAGAATTCCTTGCGAGGATAAAGTCCTAACCACCCAGAGCCAAAGAGTGTTAGGCATCACTTAAGTCGTCCTGTCTGTGTGATCTGAAGACTTATTACACTTGAGGACTGTGAATCCTCCAGCCGGTTAGGCGTCGCGTTCTGAGCATCCAAGAGTCATTGTGGATCGCCGGTGAACGAAGTCTATGAAGGTTTGGGAGTCTACCTTGAAGACTTACCAGAGTGATTGGGCGAGGTCTGCGTGACCTTAGTTCAAGGGGAATACGGTGAGGACTAAGGGTTCTGAGCTGCGTGTTCAGGACTGGGTGTCCGGAACTGTGTGTCCTCAGGTTTAAATACCTAGCGGCCCTAACCAGACATACAGTTGTCACAGCAACTGGAACTGGTCCAACAAATCATTGTCTTCAACGAGTCACTGGTTTCATCCTTCCCTTCCCTTTACTTACTGTTGGTCCTTATGAAGTCATTGCATGATTGCATTATCTTTTGTCTTCACTGAGTGACTGCTTGTTCTGATTGGCTTCACAATATCTTCCTATCTGATCCTTACTGCCTAGCTACTATAAGTCATTGTGCTTTCACTTCGTTGATTACCTGACTAAGGTTTGCCTAGTGTAGTCTACCTTCGCTGTGTGGTAATAGGTTTACTTCTATCGTTTGTCTTCAAAACTTCCCTGTTTAGAAGACTTTCATAAAAATCGCCTATTCACCCCCCCTCTAGTCGATCACTAGCACTTTCAATTGGTATCAGAGCAAGGTACTCCCTTGTTCTGTGTGATTCGGTTTAACCACCTGGAGATTTAGCTATGTCGACTGCAAGGATAATTAAAGTCTCCGCTGTGTGCCCCGTCTTCGATGGAACTGAATATCCCTACTAGAAGAATAAGATGCGCATGCATCTTGAAGCCATTGATGTCGACCTATGGTATGTCGTCAAGAACGGCGTTCCCAAGGCTGGAGAAGGTGTCACTGCTACTGATGTCAAGAAGTTCGTTCAACTGGACTCTACTGCCAAGAATATCATCTGTGGTCATCTGACCAAAGGACAGTATGGCCATGTGAGTGCGTTGGAGACTTCCAAGCTAGTCTGGGACTGGCTCTCCAAGGTCAATGAAGGCGTTTCCACTCAGAGAGATCAGAGAATCAGTGTCCTTCGCAACCTCTTCAACCGCTTCAAGAGAAATGACAATGAGAATGTCCAGCTCACGTTTGATCGACTCACTGACATCACAAATGAGCTTCAAGCCCTCGGCGCCACTGAGATCACCAAGCATGAAGTCGTCAAGACACTCCTGAGATCACTTGACAGTTCGTTTGACACCCTAGCCCTGATGATTCAAGAATGCCCTGATTTCAAGACACTCAATCCGTCTGACATACTTGAGAGGCTCAACACACACAAGTTTTAGCTTTCTGAGAAAAGAGACATCTACGGTCCCAGCTATGGGCGAACTCGTGCCTTGAAGGCAAAAGCTGTCTCCTCATCCAAAGAAGAATCTGACAGCAGTTCTGATGGTCCTGAAGACATTGGAAAGAAGCTTGCTATGCTTGTGAAGAAGTTCCAAAAATTCACCAAGAAGAAAGGCTTCAGAAAGTATTCACGATCAAGCTCAAGGAATGATGAAGTTTCTGCTCATGACTACAAGAAGAGAACATGTCACAAGTGCAAGAAGCCTGGCCACTACATCTCTGAGTGTCCACAGTGGGACAATGAGAACAAGAAGAAGAAGAAGAAGAGCAAGGAGTATGACTCTGACGACAAGAAGAAGAAGAAATACTCAAAGTCTTCTTCCAAGTCTTCCTCAAAGTCTTCATCACACAAGAAGAGCTCATCTGGCAAGGCACGTGCATTTGTTGGCAAGGAAATGGATTCTGAGGAGGAGTCTGCTTCTGAGGAGGCGGAGGTGGAGTCTGAGGAGGAGTCTGATTCTGGCGTTGCGAGTCTGGCTACAGCATACGTTGCCAAGTCCATCTTCAACACTGAAGACAATGACTTCATCACCGACATCGATGCAAATGACAAGGACTACTCCGCTCCTTCCTACTGCTTCATGGCACGTGGTGCCAAGGTAAACACACGCACTACTCACTATCAAACATCTAGTGACGATGAATCTGATTGTGATTCCAAACCTAGCTACAAAACACTTGCTAAAATTGCAACTGAACAATAGAAAGCTATGGAACACATTCAAAAACTGTTAGACAAAAGCGATGATCTGTTAGACGCTGAAATGACTCGATCTCAGTCCTTAATTGAAGACATAAAAAATCTTCACGTTAAGTATGAGGAACTTGAAAGTCGTCATGAAACGCTCTCAACAACTCATGAAAGGCTGTCCTATGATTATCTTCAAAGGAAGCAAGACCTTGAGAAATTGAGAGCGGTTCATGAAGATCTTCAAAAGGAAAACGAGTCACTTCGTGCCAAATAGATCAGTTCAGCTCAGGAAGGATTTGAACCACCATGTCTTAAATGCATTAAGCGTGATAACGCTACTTCTGTTGCCGAATGTTCTACTGCTGCTACCGTTGCAATATCTTCACCTGTTGATGTGGTAACTAACCCCTCTGCTGAGGATACCACTGCCATTGCTGATGAGAATGCTAGGTTGAAGACACTGCTTGAAACAGGGATGTACAAAAGTCTCAAAGGGCATCAGACACTATGTGATGTCCTCAATAGGTAGATCCTGAACCGAAACCCTAGGAAAGAGGGTGTTGGGTTCGAAAGGAAAATGAATGCTGATGGCTCTTACTGGAAACCTAAGCAGTACCCCAAAACCACATGGGTTGCTGCAAAGGAACCTTCAGTGGATCCATCCACCCTATGTGGCTTCACTTGTGCTAATCCCATTGTTATTGATGAATCCTTTGATGCAAACTACAAACTGTTTAAGAATCAAAATGGTGAAGTGTTTGCCAGGTATATTGGTACTAACTGCGGGAATGGACCGTCTATGAAGAAGATCTGGGTGCCGGAAAGGTGTTTGGAGAATCTTCCTATGAATGTCATCATGACACCACAGGTGAAGAAGACAAACCCCAGACCACAGGTTCATGTGGTCCAAAGGCTTCATACAGACAGAGGACTCACCGGAGTCGCACTAACGCAAATGTTTTGCAGGGAAGCCATACTCAGGCCTATGAATATGAGCGCGGTTCATCAAACCGCCATGTTCATAAGACCAAGAACTATTCTGCTTATTCTTATGAGTACTATTGTCCACCTGCAAGACTTTTTGCTAGGGCTCCAAAGCCAAAGTTCTCAGATGCTGCACTTAGATTCGTTGCTTCAAAGCCACCCTTGAAGATGTGGGTGGCTAAGAAAGCTTAACTCTCTTTTGCAGGGAAAGGTCTCCAGCAGAAAACCAAAATCGTCTGACGCTATTGTTGGGGACCTTAAACATCTTGTAGGGCGCAAGATCAAATGCCCAAATGGTCTTATTATGTACTTTGTTCCTGAATCGCTTGCTACTCGCCCTATCAGTCCAAATCTCGATCTAAGCTTTCATAACCCACTGGTTCGTCAAATGTTTTTGCTTCACAATTCTCTTCGTGAAGCCTATCCCCCTAACTGCACTGTAGGGTACGACACCAGCAGCTTCAGAATGGATTATTGATAGTGGGTGTACCAATCACATGACTGGCAAGAAAAGCCTTCTTATGGACTCAACCTTACGTCCATCCGACAAAAGTCACATCACATTTGCTGACACTGGTAAAAGTAAGGTATTGGGTCTAGGTAGAGTTGCAATCTCAAAGGATCAACACATGGATAAAGTCATGCTTGTTGAATCCCTTGGCTTCAACTTAATGTCCGTCTCAATGCTTTGTGATTTAAACATGATTGTGATGTTTGGAAAATATCGTTGCCTTGTTCTAATGGAATCTGACAAGTCTCTAGTGTTTGAAGGGTATCGGAAAGATGATTTGTACGTGGTAGATTTCTCAGCAGGACCACAACTTGCCGTATGTCTTCTAGCAAAAGCTTCAGAATGCTGGCTCTGGCATCGGAGGCTAGGGCATGCTGGCATGAGGAACCTGCACACCCTTGCAAAGAAGAAGCATGTCATAGGCATCGAGGGCGTCAAGTTCAAGAAAGATCACTTATGCGGTGCCTGTGAAGCAGGAAAGATGACGAGGGCCAAGCATCCCTCGAAGACAATCATGACAACGACTCGACCCTTCGAACTGCTCCACATGGATCTTTTCGGTCCCACTCATTACTCAACTCTTACTACTACTTCTTGTCTCTATGGCTTTGTCATTGTTGATGATTATTCTAGATATACTTGGGTGCATATAATCCTCTACAAGACTGAAGTGCAGGATGTCTTCAGACGCTTCGCCAATCGAGCAATGAACAACTATGGCGCCAAGATAAAGCACATCAGAAGTGACAATGGCACTGAATTCAAGAACACTGGCCTTGATACATATCTTGATATTTTGGGCATCACACATGAATTCTCAGCTCCGTACACGCCACAGCAGAATGGCATCGTCGAACGCAAGAACAGAACACTTATTGAGATGGCCCGAACGATGCTTGATGAATAGAAGACTCCAAGAAAATTCTGGCCTGAAGCCATTGATACTGCATGCCATACAATCAACCGTGTTTATCTTCACAAGCTTCTAAACAAGACATCTTATGAGCTCCTTACTGGCAAGAAGCCAAATGTCAGTTACTTCAGAGTATTTGGCGCCAGGTGCTGGATCAAGGATCCACATCACACTTCAAAATTTGCACCAAAAGCACATGAGGGTTTTATGCTTGGATATGGAAAGGATTCGCACTCTTATAGAGTCTTCAATCTCTTTCATTATAAAGTGGTTGAAACAGTGGATGTGCGGTTCGATGAGACTAACGGCTCACAAAGAGAGCACCTGCCAAATGTGCTAGATGAAGTTCCATCCAGTGAATCAGTCAAACTTATGGGAACTGGAGAAATCATACCTTCTGAAGCTCAACCTGAAGAGGAACTTATCATCTCCGCACCTGATCAACCTGAAGACAATGCTCAGCCTGAAGACAATCCCTCTAACAATGACAATGATCAGCAAGAGCAAAATCTTCGCCCTGTACATCCTCGTGTTGCCAATGAAGTGCAGATTGAGAGAATAATTGATAGCATCAATGCACCCGGTCCACTCACTCATTCAAGGGCAACACAGCTAGCAAATTTCTGTGGGCACTTCGCATTCGTCTCAATAACAGAACCCAAGAAAGTTGAAGAAGCCTTCATGGAACCCGAATGGATTCAAGCTATGCAAGAAGAGCTTCAACAGTTTGAGCTGAATAATGTATGGGAACTGGTTAAGCGTCCTGATCCTCGGAAGCACAATATAATAGGCACCAAATGGATATATCGCAACAAGCAAGATGAGCATGGTCAAGTTGTTAGAAACAAAGCTCGTCTCGTTGCTCAAGGATATACTCAAGTTGAAGGGATTGACTTCGATGAAACATTTGCTCCTGTGGCTCGACTTGAAGCCATACGCATACTGCTGGCCTATGCAAATCATCATAACATACTTCTATATCAAATGGATGTGAAGAGCGCTTTTCTCAATGGCAAGATTGAAGAAGAAGTGTATGTTGCACAACCGCCTGGCTTTGAAGATCCAAAACATCCTGACATGGTATACAAGCTCAACAAGGCACTGTATGGCCTCAAACAAGCCCCTCGGGCTTGGTATGACATACTCAAATACTTCTTGAAGAGCAAAGGCTTCACACCTGGTTCCCTCGACCCCACTCTCTTCACGAAGACATATGATGGTGAACTGTTTGTGTGTCAAATATATGTGGATGACATTATCTTCGGCTGCACCAATCAGAAATACAGTGAAGAATTTGGATATATGATGCAAGAGTAATATCAGATGTCCATGATGGGAGAGATGAAGTTCTTCCTTGGTCTTCAAATACGACAGCAACGCAACGGCATCTTTATATCTCAAGAGAAGTATCTCAAAGATTTCCTGAAGAAGTTCGGTATGCAAGACTGCAAAGGCTTCACGACGCCAATGCCAGCCAAACATCATCTGGGTCCCGACGACAATGGTAAAGAGTTCGATCAAAAGGTATACCGCTCCATGATTGGTTCTTTACTTTATCTATGTGCATCTAGGCCAGATATTATGCTTAGTGTTTGCATGTGTGCTCGATTCCAAGTGGCACCAAAGGAATCGCATCACTTAGCTATGAAGCGAATTCTTCAATATTTGGCGTACACCCCAACTCTAGGATTATGGTATCCAAAGGGCTCAGAGTTTGATCTGGTTGGATTCTCGGATGCTGATTATGCTGGTGACAAGGTGGATTGCAAGTCTACATCAGGCACATGTCATTTTCTGGGACGATCACTTGTATGTTGGTCTTCAAAGAAGTAGAACTGTGTATCTCTCTCCACTGCTGAATCTGAATACATTGCTGCTGGATCTTGCTGCGCTCAGCTTCTGTGGATGAAGCAAACACTCAAAGACTATGGCATTCATCTGAAGCAAGTACCACTCTACTGCGACAACGAAAGCGCCATCAAGATTGCCAACAACCCAGTTCAGCACTCAAAGAAAAAGCACATTGAGATCCGTCATCACTTTCTTAGAGATCATGTTGTGAAGGAAGATATTGATATCATACATGTCAACACTGAAGAGAAATTGGCAGATATCTTCACCAAGCCCTTGGATGAGAAGAGATTTTGCAAGTTACAGTGTGAGCTAAATATCTTGGAATCCTCAAATGTCCTGTGATCAGGCACACATCCTAACACTTATGCGTATTGATGACTTAGATGTGCAACACACGAAGTAAAATATATCTTCAATCAATGAAGACATACATTCTAAGTGTGAATACATTAATGAGGAATTTGACTTCGGAGCGCCACAATAATTGTGTGCCGTGTCTGGGTCTAATACTTCCTATACGGTGGGTAACACCACCACCAAATGTTCTATTTGAAGTATTTCACTCATGGCGTTACATTTGCTATGTCTTCACATTTGGTTTGACTTCAATCTCAACATGTCTTCATGATTATCTTCATTATGTTGATCATATATATATATATATATATATACTAGTGTTCTGTCCTCTACAGCATTCACTTATAGCTATGTCTTCTTGTTGAATCTTTTGAACTAAGTGAATGTGATCGGACCCTAACCTCTCTATGCTCTCTATCTCAAACTCTATCTCTCCAAATCATATGCATTCTATTGAAACTGTCGAATGTCTTCTCTGCGTCCTTGTCAGCGGAAGATACAGAGACAAACATTAAGTCTGTTTTCAATGCTAATTCCTTCACCTGAAACCCGGAGAAGTGGGAACGACCACCCGACAATCCAGGCGTGCGTGGGAACGTGGAACAACCTCTGATATGCTGCATGATGGCCACGTGTTCCTTAGATGTGAATCGCCAGGGGCACCTGTGTAATAACACTGAGCCGTCCCTGTCCCTATAAATACATGCCTCACCTCAGTCATTATCCTTTCTTCCACTCTCGCACGAACCCTAGCGCCACCGCTAGCCCTCGACGACGCCGGCGACGAAGCGCTTAGCTGCCGCAACCTCTCCGACGTCGTCTTCACGCCGACCGCGGACATCGTCTTCTCCGCCGTCGCCGTAGGTGTCCTTCGTCACCAAGTTAGGGCACGGACGATCGAACTGCTCGGCCTCCTCTTCCACTCCGTCTAGCAGTTTCTTGTGTGGTAAATAAAACTCCCTTTTTACGGCCTCTTTGATCCTATAGATTCGTCACTTTCTACCACAAGCAGTTTCTGTTCACACAAGTTGGATCCACTTCATACTACATCTCATATTATGCCTAGTATGTTCACTTATGCATCACAAAGTAGTTAGATTCCTCACTTGTACTGATCTGTGGATTCGTACAAATCTGGAACCAACTCCTTATCTATGAGTGAATGTCTTCGCACGATGAGGTCAATGTCTTCTAAACTGATTTATCTTCAAAATCTTCTGAGAATGCATATGACCTCTTCCCCTTCCCTCGCACCTTAATGCTGTCACAGGTACATGTCCGTGGGAGAATCCCTTGGTTCTCATAGTCTGCATTCATTTGCAGAATTCTTACAGCATCACATAAATTCTCCCGAAGCCAGTTCCTGTTTGTCCAGCAAGCGAAAGCCCTTGAAGCCTTTGAACGTATTGAAGCCATTCAGTTTAAAGTTCATGTCTGCAGAGAAATCAGCAAGGAAGGGTGGCAGAAAGCGTCGAGGTGAGACATCAAGAGATCTGCCCGATGACCTCTCAAAACTGTACAAGACAGATCCAGAAGAGGATTACAATCAGTGCAAGACACGAATCCAATGGATTCGACGATATTGGGCAGAACAGTGGTTCAAGTACAGATTTGTGACAAAGGAATATGCTGAAAAGAATGCCATCAAGCGACCATGGGGAGACATCCTATACAAAAATCTTCAACCCAGGTCCAGAGATGAAGCCATTGAACAAGGCTTCTATCCCTGCATGGTCCGTGGACCACAGCCTGCGGATGCTGACCCATCGTCACTGCTATGGTGTCGTGACGACAATCTGTTCAAGCGCAACTTCCAGTTTGCCCAGAATTCGGCGAAGCAGAATAAGAAGTCTTTGGGATTAGACTTCAACCCTGGTCCCTCTGCTCCCCGTGCCGATGGGACCCACGAAGCTGAACCCAATCTTGTTGGGCCCTTCTACAACCTGGAAGGTCTCATCACTCATATCGTGGCTCAAGGGACAGCCGTGGATGAGCCTGCAGATGACGCTGAATCAGATGAAGCGCCTGCAGCGCCGAAGCCAAAGAAACTGAAGCAGCCTAAAGCTTCAAAGCCTGCCTCAGCACCAAAAATCTCACGGGCGAAGCCACTGGCTACTGCACCTCCTGAAGACAGTGTGCAGTCTGAAGATCTGTCATGCATCTCCAAGCCCCAGAAAGTCAAGATGCCTCTGCCACACACTAGCCAAGCACTGACTGTTGCTGCTATTCTGCGCAACGATGCCATTGATCTGTCCAGTGATGAAGATCTTGCAGATGACGCTCTTGAGCAACTGATCAAGAGCAAAGAAGAGCAGAAATCTTCAACAATTTGCCTCTCTTTGACGTGGCAATCATCCACGACTTCATCGATGAGTGGTTTGACACGCCCAACCTCAGCTTTGAAGATCTGGAACTTCCCATTGGCCTTAGTGTTGCCTTCCATGGCGCCATTGCTTCAGAGTTAGCTATAGCCCAGCGCATCGTTGAACTGAAGCAGAAGATTGACTTTGAGAAAGCTCAGTTCAAGAAGCATATGGCCAAGCTCAACATGCAAGAGGTCAAGAACTTCAAGATCATGCTGCACAAGCTCAAAGAAGCCTTTCTCAAGAAGCGTGAAGAAGCTCAAGGTTCTCGTGAGCGCATGAAGAGCCTGGCTGACAAGTGTGTGCAAGCCTACAATGAGGCTGAGAAGCGCAAGGCCCTTGGGCGTCCTGACATCGACCCCAGGATGGCTGCAAAGCAAAAGAAGAAGAAGCCCGCTATGGCCGAACCCGACGCACCAAGGCAGGAAGCACATCCCATTGTCTTCCCAACCAGCATGACTGGCTCGAAGCCAAAAGCCAGGTCTACCGCTTCAGAACTGAAGAAGACGAGGACTGGTGAGGCTAAAGCCAGAAAGAGAAAACATCTTGAAGCCTCTGCTGCTGCTCCCTCCAAGAAGAAGCGGAAGACCAAGAAGGAACGGGCTGCTCCCAGAGAGCCCTTAATTGTTGAACCTATCTCCATGGTTCGCCCTGCCGCTGAACATCAAGAGTGCCAACTGACTGTCCATGAGCCTGCTTTCACAGAGGCTCATGAAGCTGAAGACATTCCAGCAGCTGAGCCCACCGCTGCTGAAGACATTGGTCACCATGACCATGTTGAAGATGATGCAGTTCTTCCTTAGATCGAGCACCAACAGGTATCATCGCCTGTTCTTACGCACAATGAACTCATCAGCATTGGTCGTCCTCTGACGCCAATTGCTCAGGATGCATCATGGGCTGATCACCCACAATAACAAGTCACACCACCCCGGCAAGAAGAAGAAGATGACTTTGAGGCCCAGCCAACTCCATCTCCAAAGGCGTCGCCAGCGTTACGCAGGCTTCGTAAAGGACCAAGGCCTCCAGTCTCTGAATCTGAAGCTAAAGCTGCTGAAGACATTCCGGCTGCATCAGCCGATGACACCCAAGAAGAAGAACGTGTCCCCACTCCCCCAACTACTGACGAAGCTGTTCTCGAGGAGAACGTGTCTGTGCCCGACCCTCCAGCTCATCAAGTGGAGGTAGAAAATCTTGAGGCTGCCACCACCAACACCAATGAAGCCACTGACGCTATGGAGGCTGAAGCAAATGTGGAGCCTACACCAACCCAAGAACCAGAAGTCAGCGAAGCCAATGATGCTACTGCTTCTGTTCCAGCGCCTGCTGCTGGTCCTCAGTTTGACTATCATATTGAGCATAGGCCTCAGGTACAGAAGCCAATGCCAAGGTTGCCCAGGTTTCCAGGTCCTGCATCAGCACCTGGATCCTTCAATGTCAACAGCTTCAAAGCAGACAACACCTTCTTCAATCGCTCCAAGAACCCCTACTCAAGGGAACGAATATCTTCTGATCGGTTCTGGAGCTATCCGCAGCGAAGCTATTACTCCTGCATTCTGTACAATCAAGGTCGCATCTTCCCACATATGCGTCTTGACACCGAAGCAATAGCTGGTCTGCCCTGCTTGGAAGAAGCTCTGGACTGTTTCAAAGAGGTTGGATTGTTGCCTTTCGTCACCGACCAAGAGCACTGGAATGAAGAGTTGCTGCTCCAATTTTATGCTACACTTCACATACGTGGTTACAACAGAGATCCGAAGATTTGGGTCCTTGAGTGGATGACAGGAAATGTTCATCACGAAGCCAAAGCCTTTGATATCATTGAGCTCACTGGTCTGCCCACTCCTGGAGATCTCTATGAACCTAGATGTCAACTTCACAGTGAAGCTATGGAGAGCATCTTTCAGAAGCCTGAACCGAACATGAGTCAGATGCTCAGTATGATGAAGCCTTTGCCACAAGACGCTGCATATCCTAAGGAGTTCCTTGTTGAAGACCTGGAGTATCTGCCAAGGACCATCTATCACATTTTAAGGCGAACTCTCTGGCCCATCAAAGGACATTCCCCGTATGCAAAGCTGGAAGGTGCAATGAAGACTTTGGTCTTCTATATTCTTCACGGCAAATGCTTCAACGCACAAGACTTCTTCATCCGCCAACTTGCTGCTTCAGGATCTGGTCTTTTTGGCTTGAAGTTCTACGCTCCATGGATAATGCGGCTGATCAAACTCCACTCAGCTATCTCATATCAGCCCTCTGCTCGCAATCATCGGATCTTTATGCCTGACATGGATATGTCCGTTGAAGCCCTCTATCCAGAGCTTGCCAAGGAGCCTCTTAGTCTTCAGAATGTGGAGCATCAAAGTTTCTCTCAGAACATTGAAGGAGTTGAAGCAGTCACTCGTGTTTATCCTCTGGCTGGCACTACACGCGCACCTCATCGTGCCCTCACTGAAGCCACTGAAAGCACTATTGCCCAACGGCCCAAGAAGCAATCTCGTGTTCTCAATGACCGAGCGCTTCTGGTTGCTCTTCATCAGAAATAGGATAGGCATCATGACTGGCTAAAGTGCCAAATGCACAGCCTCTTGGTGGATGTCAACCGCATTCGCAACCTTGCCACCAAGAATGCCTTTGTTGCCCATGAAACTTGTCAGCGTACATGGAAAGGGCTGATGCTTATGTGCTCTGAGGATGATCTTCAAGAGGATGGCTTCTCTGAACGTTTCAAGTTTGACTCCACACCTCCCTAAAGGGCTGTGCTGCGACGAACTCCCTCACTTGAAGACTCTGAGTTCTCTTCCTCTGCGGCAACTGTGAATGCCAGAGTGATCGAGGACGAAGACGATGCTACTTCACTGCCCCCTCCTTCAGCACGTGTCGACACTGCCCCAAGCTCGTCTGCACCGCCTAACAACACCGACGACCTTGCTACTTCACCTACTCCTCATGGGAACGAGTAGCTGCTCTATGTCTTCAAACCTTTTTGGTCCTTACTGACAAAAGGGGGAGAAGCATATGAGTTTGATAGTCTTCAAGCGGGTCCATATGGGCAGTTACTTTATGTTTTGCCTAGTGTTTACAACTCTCGTTTTGATACATTTGGTTCTTTGAGTTATAACACTTAAACTCGATGGTCGTCTGCTACTCATTTGCTACTTTGTGATGCGATGATAAATTCCGCATGTGCGACAATAAATTCTGCACTTAGATCATTTTGTAGACATCCATTTTCTATTATGCATGTCATTATCTTCACATACTTTTCATGCATGATGAATTGTCATCATAAGTTGAAGAGGATCTCCACAAGTACAACCTGCCATGTGCATTTGCATTCCAAAAGCAAATTACTTATATGCACATCTTCAGGGGGAGCCCTTACAACTTATGAAGACAATTCCTTATCCTTTACAATTTCACATATTATATTCCCCGTTGAAAACTTCAACTAGTTTGTCATCAATCACCAAAAAGGGGGAGATTGTAAGTGCATCTAGTGCCACCCCTAGTTGGTTTTGGAGTATTGACGACAAACCTAGTTGAGGGACTAATGTGTTTGTGAGATTTGCAGGATAACACAGGTAGAAGTCCCTCATTGATTCGGTTTTCCTACCAGAGATGACCCCTAAAAATGTATGAAGACATTGAAGTCAAAGGTGGTATGTGAAGATATTCACATTGAAGACTATGACAAGAGAAGACATCGCATGAAGACTATGGAGCTCGAAGACTTAGATCTTTCGTAGTTCTTTTTCTTCTTTGTTGAGTCATAGGAACCACCGTACTGTTAAGTGGGGTCCAAGAGAACCAGTCAGAATGACTGAAGTGATGCTTAACCAAAATCATATGTCTTCGAGTGAAGACTATGAGAGCGAATCTTGTCGAGAGTTGGACAAGTCAGCTTTGCTTGTAGCCCAAGTAAAGTTGCCGTGTGTGTTTGAAATTTGACCGTTGGAACACGTGTCAGTTCCTTAGTGACCCAGGGTCATTTCGGACAAATCAGGTCGGGTTGCCTAGTGGCTATAAATAGCCCACCCCCTACAACCATAAACGGTTGGCTGCTCAGAGTTAAAGTACGGTTGTTGTCGTTTGAGAGCAACCCACCTCGAAGCCTTTGAGAGAGAATTCCTTGCGAGGATAAAGTCCTAACCACCCAGAGCCAAAGAGTGTTAGGCATCACTTAAGTCGTCCTGTCTGTGTGATCTGAAGACTTATTACACTTGAGGACTGTGAATCCTCCAGCCGGTTAGGCGTCGCGTTCTGAGCATCCAAGAGTCATTGTGGATCGCCGGTGAACGAAGTCTATGAAGGTTTGGGAGTCTACCTTGAAGACTTACCAGAGTGATTGGGCGAGGTCTGCGTGACCTTAGTTCAAGGGGAATACGGTGAGGACTAAGGGTTCTGAGCTGCGTGTTCAGGACTGGGTGTCCGGGACTGTCTGTCCTCAGGTTTAAATAACTAGCCGCCCTAACCAGATGTACAGTTGTCACAGCAACTGGAACTAGTCCAACAAATCATTGTCTTCAATGAGTCACTGGTTTCATCCTTCCCTTCCCTTTACTTACTGTTGGTCCTTGTGAAGTCATTACATGATTGCATTATATTTTGTCTTCACTGAGTGACTGCTTGTTCTGATTGGCTTCACAATATCTTCTTACCTGATCCTTACTGCCTAGCTACTATAAGTCATTGTGCTTTCACTTTGTTGATTACCTGTAAGGTTTGCCTAGTGTAGTCTACCTCCGCTGCGTGGTAATAGGTTTACTTCTATCGTTTTCTTCAAAACTTCCCTGTTTAGAAGACTTTCATAAAAATCGCCTATTCACCCTCCCCCCCCCCTCTAGTCAATCACTAGCACTTTCACCAAGAATCTCTTCGGACCGATTCTGGAGTTATCAGCAGCGAAGCTATTATTCATGCATCTTGTACAATTAGGGACGCATCTTCCCTCATATGCATCTTGATTGTGAAGCCATTGCTGGACTGCCATGCCTTGAAGAAGCCCTTGACTGCTTCCGTGATGCGGGTCTGCTTAATTTTGTGACTGCCAAGGAACACTGGAATGAAGAACTTCTGCTTCAGTTCTATGCTACCCTCCACATTCGTGGATACAACAGGGATCCGAAGACTTGGATCCTTAAGTGGATGACAAGCGATGTTCATCATGAAGCTAAATCCCAAGACATCATTGAGCTCACAGCCCTGCCCACGCCTGGCGAATATTATGAACCAGGTTGTCAACAACACCAGAATGCTTTGGAGAGCATTTTTCAGAAGCCAGAACCCAACATGAGCCAAATGCTAAGCATGATGAAGCCTCTGCCACGCGACGATGAATACCCAACGGAATTCTTTGTCTAAGACCTAGAGTATCTGCCCCGTACCATTTACCATATCATCAGGAAAACTCTATGGCCTGTCAAAGGACATTCATCTGCAGCGAAGCTTGAAGGAGCAATGAAGACTTTGTTTTTCTATATCTTCAATGGCATAAGCTTCAATGCTCAAGACTTCTTCATCATGCAGTTGGCTGCATCTGGCTCCGACATTTTTGGTCTGAAGCTCTATGCTCCATGGGTCATGCGCCTTATCAAGATTCACTCTACCTTCAACTATCAGCCGTCTGCGTGCAATCATCTTGTATTCTTGCCAGAGATTGATCTGTCTGTTGAAGCTATCTACCCAGAGCCTGCTAAGGATCCAATCTATCTTCACAATGTTGATCGTCAAAGCTTCACCCAGCCCATTGAAGGAGTTCAGGCAGTCTCTCGTGTTTATCCCTTGGCTGGTAACACACGTGCCCCTCGCGCCCAAATTGACGCCACTGGAAGCACCATTGCCCAAAGGCCTCGGAAGCGATCTCGTGTTCTCAATGACCGAGAGCTTCTCGTCGTGCTACATCAGAAACAGGATAAGCATCATGACTGGCTTACGCGTCAGATGCAAAGCCTCTTGGTGGACGTCAATCTCATTCGCAATCTTGCCACCAAGAATGCCTTTGTCACACATGAAACCTGTCGAAGGTCTTGGAAGAGTTTGACTTTGCTCACTGCTAAAGAAGATCTTCAAGACGATGGCTTCACAGAAAGATTCAAGTTTGACTCCACTTCTCCAAGGAATGC
Organism: Triticum urartu; assembly: GCF_056163025.1. Lineage (NCBI taxonomy): Eukaryota > Viridiplantae > Streptophyta > Magnoliopsida > Poales > Poaceae > Triticum > Triticum urartu. The sequence goes on along the minus strand of NC_141879.1, from coordinate 571,219,596 downwards.
TCACTTGCGTCGGACTCCCTCCCTTGAAGACTCTGACTGTTCTTCCTCAGCTGCAACGGTGAATGCCAGAGTTATCGATGATCAAGATGATGCCACTTCACCACCTCCAACTTCAGCGCGTGTCGACACTGCACCGAGTTCTTCTACACCACCGGACCTCAACGACGACCCTGCTGCTTCGCCTACTCCTCATGGGAACGAGTAGAAGCTCTATGTCTTCGAACCTTTTTGGTCCTTACTGACAAAAGGGGAAGAAGCATATGAGTTGATAGTCTTCAAGCGGGTCCATATGGGTGGTTGCTTTACTTTTTGCTACATTTGCAAAGTGCTTACAACTCTCGCTTTTGAAACATTTGGTTCGTTTTTGAGTTGTAACACTTAAACTTGATGGTCGTCTGCTACTTTTTCGACACTATGTGATGCGATGATAAATTCCGCATGTGCGACGATAAATTCCGCACTAAGTCATTTGGCAGATGTCCATTTTCCATTATGCATGTCATTATCTTCGATATATCCTTTCATGCATGATGAATTGTCTTCATAAGTAAAAGAGGAGCTCCGCAAGTACAACCTTCCATGTGCATTTGCATTCAAAAGCAAATACTTATATGCACATCTTCAGGGGGAGTCTTCCTGCTACTTACGAAGACAATACTTAAATCCTTTACAATTTCACATACTTTTATCCTCGTTGAAAACTTCAACCAGTTTGTCATCAACCACCAAAAAGGGGGAGATTGTAAGTGCATCTAGTGCCACCCCTAGTTGGTTTTGGAGTATTGACGACAAACCTGGTTGAGGGACTAATGTGTTTGTGAGAATTGCAGGATAACACAGGTAGTAGTCCCTCACTGATTCGGTTTACCTACCGGAGATGACCCCTAAAAATGTATGAAGACATTGAAGACAAAGGTGGTATGTGAAGGTATTCACATTGAAGTCTATGATAAGAGAAGACATTGTGTGAAGACTATGGAGCACGAAGACTTAGTTGTTTCGTTGTTTCGTTTTCTTCTTTGTTGAGTCATAGGAACCACCGTACTGTTAAGTGGGGTCCAAGTGAGCCAGTCAGAATGATTGAAGTGATGCTTAACCAAAATCCTATGTTTTCGAGCGAAAACAATGAGAGCAAATCTTATCTAGAGCTGGATAAGTCAGCTTTGCTTGTAGCTCAAGTAAAGTTGCCGTGTGTGTTTGAAATCTGACCGTTGGAACACGTGTCAGTTCCTTAGTGACCCAAGGTCATTTCGGACAAATCAGGTCGGGTTGCCTAGTGGCTATAAATAGCCCACCCCCTTCACTATAAATTGGTTGGCTGCTCAGAGTTAGTGCACGGCTTTTGTCGTTTGAGAGCAATCCACCTCGAAGCCTTTGAGAGAGAAATCCTTGCGAGGACAAAGCCCTAAATACCCAGAGCCAAAGAGTGTTAGGCATCACTTGAGTCTTCTTGTCTGTGTGATCTGAAGACTTATTACACTTGAGGACTGTGAATCCTCCAGCCGGTTAGGCATCGCGTTCTGAGCATCCAAGAGTCATTGTGGATCACCGGTGAACGAAGTCTGTGAAGGTTTGGAAGTCTACCTTGAAGACTTACCAGAGTGATCGGGCGAGGACTGGGTGTCCTTAGCTCAAGGGGAATAAGGTGAAGACACGGTCTTTTGAGTTAAATCTCAGCCTCCGTAACCACACGTACAGTTGTCACAGCAACTGGAACTGGTCCAACAAATCATTGTCTTCAACGAGCAACTGGTTCTATCCTTTCCATCTCTTTATTTACAGTTGGTCCTTGTGAAGTCATTGCCTATTTGCATTATCTTTTGTCTTCACTGAGTGACTGCTTGTTCTGATTGGCTTCATACTATCTTCCATCCTGATCTATACTGCCTAGCTGCTATTAGTCTTTGTGCTTTCATTTCATTGAATACTTGACTATGGCTTGCCTAGAGTAGTCTACCTTCCGCTGCATGGTAATAGGTTTATTTCTATCATTTGTCTTTGAAACTTCCATGTTTTGAAGACTTACATAAAAATCGCCTATTCACCCCCCTCTAGTCGATCACTAGCACTTTTAATAAGAAACAAGCTGCTTTAAGGGATATATATAATTTCGTGCAAATTGAAGAAGAGAGTCTCCCACAAGCTTGGGGGAGGCTTCTCCAATTACTTAATGCTTTGCCTGATCATCCTCTTAAGAAAAATGAAATACTTGATATCTTTTATAATGGACTAACCGATGCCTCCAGAGATTACCTGGATAGTTGTGCTGGTTCTGTTTTCAGGGAAAGAACACTGGATGAAGCTGAAATTCTATTGAATAATATGTTGACAAATGAAAGTAATTGGACACCTCCAGAGCCAATTCCTAAACCAACTCTGAAGAAGAGGGGTATTCTATTTCTCAGTCCTGAAGATATGCAAGAGGCAAAGAAATCTATGAAAGAAAAGGGTATTAAAGTTGAATATGTTAAGAATTTACCTCCTATTGAAGAAATACATGGTCTTAATTTACCGCCTGTTGAAGAAACATATAATCCAAATCCTTTACGTATTGAAGAAACTCATGGTCTTGATAACCCGACACAGGTAGTAAAGGTAAATTCTCTCTATAGATATGATAAAGCTGTAATCCCATTTACTAAAATTGCTAGCCCATGCTTAGATGAGTTTGATAAATTTATGGCTAAGCAATAAGACTTTAATGCTTATTTTGGTAGACAATTGAAAAACAATTCAAATATGCTTGAACACTTGGGTGATTATATGGCTAATGTCAAAGGTGAACTTAAACTTATTAGTAAACATGCTTCTATGGTTAACACTCAAGTAGAACAAGTACTTAAAGCTCAAAATGATTTGCTCAATGAATTGAATAGTAAGAATAATGATAATGTTGTTAGAGTTATGACTAGAGGTGGTAGAATGACTCAGGAAACTTTGTATCCTGAAGGCCATCCTAAGAGAATTGAGCAAGATTCTCAGAGAAATAATATAGATGCACCTAGTTCTTCTAAAAAGAAGAAAAAGAAAAATGATAGGACTTTGCACGCTTCTAGTGAACCTGTTATTGAACCACCTGAGAATCCAAATGATATTTCTATTTCTGATGCTGAAACACAATCTGGTAATGAACCTGAAACTAGTGGTAATGTTAATGATAATGTTCATAATGATGCTCAACCTAGTAATGATAATGACATAGAAATTGAACCTGCTGTTGATCTTGATAACACACAATCAAAGAATCAATGTTATGATAAGAAAGATTTTGTTGCTAGGAAACACGGTAAAGAAAGAGAGCCTTGGGTTCAAAAACCCATGCCTTTTCCTCCCAAACCATCCAAGAAAAAGGATGATGAGGATTTTGAGCGCTTTGCTGAAATGATTAGACCTATCTTTTTGCGTATGTGATTAACTGATATGCTTAAAACCAATCCTTATGCAAAGTATATGAAAGATATTCTTACAAATAAAAGAAAGATACCGGAAGCTGAAATTTCCACCGTGCTTACTAATTACACTTTTAAGGGTGGAATACCAAAGAAATTTGGAGATCCAGGAGTACCCACTATACCATGCTCTATTAAAAGAAATTATGTTAAAACTACTTTATGTGATCTTGGAGCCGGTGTTAGTGTTATGCCTCTCTCTTTATATCGTAAACTTGATTTGAATAAGTTGACACCTACTGAAATATCTTTGCAAATGGCTGATAAATCAATTGCTATACCTGTCGGTATTTGTGAGGATGTGCATGTTGTATTTGCAAATGTTACTATTTTAACAAACTTTGTTATTCTTGATATTCCCGAGGACGATAGTATGTCTATTATTCTTGGAAGACCCTTTTTGAATACTGCAGGGGCTGTTATTGATTGCACTAAAGGCAATGTCACTTTTCATGTTAATGGTAATGAGCACATGGTACACTTTCCGAGGAAACAACCTCAAGTTCATAGCATCAACTCTATTGGAAAAACTCCATCGATTATATTTGGAGGTTTTGAATTTCCTCTTCCTACTATCAAGAAGAAATATGATATTCTTATTATTGGGGATGTGCATATCCCCGTTGAGGTAACATAGTATTATTCGAAATTTCTCCGGTTCCATGTTATTCGAATGAGTTCGTTAACAAGACTTGATCAACCTTGTTAGTGGATTCCTTTTGATGATCATGAGATGGATGAAACTAGAAGGCACAACCTTTTGTACCCCACTTTTACTTTCTGTTATTTATATTAAATAAAATAAAAATAAATATTTGTCTGTCTGTTATCTGATTATCCGTGCAATATAAAAATACCTCAAAAATAAAAGTTCTCCAAATGCCCTGAAAATTAAATATGATTTTTTCTAGAATATTTGAGGATTTATGGAACTGAGAACACACCAGGGGGGCCAACCACCTGCCCACGAGGGTGGAGGGCGCGCCCACCCCTCTAGGGCGCGCCCCTGCCTTGTGGGCCCATGGTGGCCCTCCTCCACTTATTCTTGCACCCACACACTTCATCTCCCTCCCCCAAACACGAATATCCAGTTCAAGCACGAGTTCTAGCTCATTTTGCTGCCATTTTCGATCTCCTTGCTCAAAGCACCTCTCACAAAACTGCTTGGGGAGATTGTTCATTGGTATGTGACTCCTCCATTGGTCCAATTAGTTTTTGTTCTAGTGCTTTATTCATTGCAAATTTTTGCTTCTTAGGTGACCCTGTTCTTGAGCTTGCATGTCAAATTTATATGGTTCCAAGTAGTTTTGATGCATGATATAGGCCCTAGGCACTTGTAGGAGTAGTTACTATCAATATTATTGAGTTGGTTTACTTTTATTTTGAAGTTACTAAAAATTTCAGAATTTTTCAGAAAATGATGACGAGACTTTTGAGGGGCTCATCGAGCCAAAGTTTGAAGGAAAAGGCACCAAAGCCTAAGTATAATCTGCCTCGCACCGCGGAGGTTCGGGCGTGTGAATGGCCTTCCGAGGATTTCTTAAGAGCAGCCGGGATTTATGAAGATTTTCATGAATTGGCTCAGACTGCAGGCCTTACCGCTTTCCTCCACGACCAATGCGATCAGTATCTCTTGCTCACAAATATCTTTGTGCAAAACTTTCATTTCCATTCTAGGAGCTCACCACCTACGGTGGAGTTTTATTTATATGATGAGCATAAGGAGATGTCACTTTATGATTTCTATCGGGTCTGTTTAGTCCCTTTTGAGGGCAATACAGAAGAACCACATCGTGATGATGTGGAGGGATTTATTGACACTATCACTATAGGGGAAACAAGGAAGGTTTCCGATGCACAAATCACTAGCATACACTTTCCTGTTTTACGTTATTTCGCATTATTTGCTAGCTGTTGCTTAATTGGTCGCAGAACTATGGAAACCTAAGTATCCCTGATATTATTATTTTGCACTACGGTTTATACGGTGATAACTCTTTTAGTATGGGCGGCATTATTGCCAAACGGTTAAGTTTGAACCGTACCAAGGACCCATCTTTGGAGGCATCTATGCTACATGCCTAGCTGCACATTTTAACATACCTATTAGGCATTATGAGAAGGAAGAAAATGTGCTGCCTCGTGTTTATTTAGATTATAAAAGTATGGTAGCACATGATTTTATTGTTAAGAATAGGGAAGGAGAGCTTAAATATCAATTGTTCTTTAATAAACATCATCCTGAGACTATTACCTTGCCTGTTCCTTCTTTGTTTGATTTGACTGTAGGCACGTACCTTGTTCCGTTGACGGCTATCCACGCCTACCGAAACCCTGCACCAGCCGAGGAGCCAGAGTTGGAACCACAATTTGTGTTGGGGAACGTAGTAATTTCAAAAAAAATCCTACGCACACGCAAGATCATGGTGATGCATAGCAACGAGAGGGGAGAGTGTTGTCTACGTACCCTCGTAGACCGGAAGCGGAAGCGTTAGCACAATGCGGTTGATGTAGTCGTACGTCTTCACGGCCCGACCGATCAAGCACCGAAACTACGGCACCTCCGAGTTCTAGCACACGTTCAGCTTGATGACGATCCCCGGACTCCGATCCAGCAGAATGTCGGGGAAGAGTTCCGTCAGCACGACGGCGTGGTGACGATCTTGATGTTCTACTGTCGCAGGGCTTCGCCTAAGCACCGCTACAATATTGTCGACGATTATGGTGGAGGAGGGCACCGCACATGGCTAATAGATCTCAAGGATCAATTGTTGTGTCTAGAGGTGCCCCCTGCCCCCGTATATAAAGGAGCAAGGGGGAGGGGCGGCCAGCCAGGAGGAGGCGCGCCAGGGAGGAGTCCTACTCCTACCGGGAGTAGGACTCCCTCCTTTCCTTGTCCAACTAGGAGAGGGGGAAGGAAGGGAGAGAGGAGAGAAAGGGAAGGGGGGCGCCGCCCCTCCCTCCTTGTCCAATTCGGACTAGAGGGGGAGGGGGCGCGCAGCCTGCCCTAGCCGCCCCTCCTCTGCTCCACTTTGGGCCCATGAGGCCCATTAACCCCCGGGGGGGTCTGGTAACCCCAGGTACTCCGTTTTATATCCGATAACTCCCGGAACCATTCCTGTGTCCGAATATAGTCGTCCAATATATCAATCTTTATGTCTCGACTATTTCGAGACTCCTCGTTATGTCCGTGATCACATCCGGGACTCCGAACAACCTTCGATACATCAAAATATATAAACTCATAATGAAACTGTCAACGTAACGTTAAGCGTGCGGACCCTACGGGTTCGAGAACAATGTAGACATGACCGAGACACGTCTCCGGTCAATAACCAATAGCGGAACCTGGATGCTCATATTGGCTCCTACATATTCTACGAAGATCTTTTATCGGTCAGATCGCATAACAACATACGTTGTTCCCTTTGTCATCGGTATGTTACTTGCCCGAGATTTGATCGTCGGTATCTCAATACCTAGTTCAATCTCATTACTGGCAAGTCTCTTTACTCGTTCCGTAATACATCATCCCGCAATTAACTTATTAGTTGCAATGCTTGCAAGGCTTATGTGATGTGCATTACCGAGAGGGCCCGGAGATACCTCTCCGACAATCGGAGTGACAAATCCTAATCTCGAAATACGCCAACCCAACAAGTACCTTCGGAGACACCTGTAGAGCACCTTTATAATCACCCAGTTATGTTGTGATGTTTGGTAGCACACAAAGTGTTCCTCCGGTAAACGGGAGTTGCATAATCTCATAGTCATAGGAACATGTATAAGTCATGAGGAAAGCAATAGCAACAAACTAAACGATCAAGTGCTAAGCTAACGAAATGGGTCAAGTCAATCACATCATTCTCCTAATGATATGATCCCGTTAATCAAATGACAACTCATGTCTATGGTTAGGAAACATAACCATCTTTGATCAACGAGCTAGTCAAGTAGAGGCATACTAGTGACACTATGTTTGTCTATGTATTCACACATGTATTATGTTTCCGGTTAATACAACTCTAGCATGAATAATAAACATTTATCATGATATAAGGAAATAAATAATAACTTTATTATTGCCTCTAGGGCATATTTCCTTCAGTCTCCCACTTGCACTAGAGTCAATAATCTAGATTACACAGTAATGATTCTAACACCCATGGAGCCTTGGTGCTGATCATGTTTTGCTCGTGGAAGAGGCTTAGTCAGCGGGTCTGCAACATTCAGATCCGTATGTATCTTGCAAATTTCTATGTCTCCCACTTGGAGTAAATCCCGAATGGAATTGAAGTGTCTCTTGATGTGCTTGGTTCTCTTGTGAAATCTGGATTCCTTTGCCAAGGCAATTGCACCAGTATTGTCACAAAAGATTTTCATTGGACCCGATGCACTAGGTATGACACCTAGATCGGATATGAACTCCTTCATCCAGACTCCTTCATTTGCTGCTCCGAAGCAGCTATGTACTCTGCTTCACATGTAGATCCCGCCACGACGCTTTGTTTAGAACTGCACCAACTGACAGCTTCACTGTTTAGTAAAAACACGTATCCGGTTTGCGATTTAGAATCGTCCGGATCAGTGTCAAAGCTTGCATCAACGTAACCATTTACGATGAGCTCTTTGTCACCTCCATATACGAGAAACATATCCTTAGTCCTTTTCAGCTATTTCAGGATGTTCTTGACCGCTGTCCAGTGATCCACTCCTGGATTACTTTGGTACCTCCCTACTAGACTTATAGCAAGGCACACATCAGGTCTGGTACACAGCATTGCATACATGATAGAGCCTATGGCTGAAGCATAGGGAACATCTTTCATTTTCTCTCTATCTTCTGCGGTGGTCGGACATTGAGTCTTACTCAACTTCACACCTTGTAACACAGGTAAGAACCCTTTCTTTGCTTGATCCATTTTGAACTTCTTCAAAACCTTGTCAAGGTATGTGCTTTGTGAAAGTCCAATTAAGTGTCTTGGTCTATCTCTATAGATCTTAATGCCCAATATGTAAGCAGCTTCACCGAGGTCTTTCATTGAAAAACTCTTATTCAAGTATCCCTTTATGCTATCCAGAAATTCTATATCATTTCCAATCAATAATATGTCATCCACATATAATATCAGAAATGCTACAGAGATCCCACTCACTTTCTTGTAAATACAGGCTTCTCCAAAAGTCTGTACAAAACCAAATGCTTTGATCACACTATCAAAGCATTTATTCCAACTCCGAGAGGCTTGCACCAGTCCATAAATGGATCGCTGGAGCTTGCACACTTTGTTAGCTCCCTTTGGATCGACAAAACCTTCTGGTTGCATCATATACAACTCTTCTTCCAGAAATCATTCAGGAATGCAGTTTTGACATCCATTTGCCAAATTTCATAATCATAAAATGCGGCAATTGCTAACATGATTCGGACAGACTTAAGCATCGCTACGGGTGAGAAGGTCTCATCGTAGTCAATCCCTTGAACTTGTCGAAAACCTTTTGCAACAAGTCGAGCTTTATAGACAGTAACATTACCGTCAGCATCAGTCTTCTTCTTGAAGATCCATTTATTCTCAATTGCTTGCCGATCAACGGGCAAGTCAACCAAAGTCCACACTTTGTTCTCATACATGGATCCCATCTCAGATTTCATGGCTTCTAGCCATTTTGCGGAATCTGGGCTCACCATCGCTTCTTCATAGTTCGTAGGTTCATCATGATCTAGTAGCATGACTTCCAGAACAGAATTACCATACCACTCTGGTGCGGATATTACTCTGGTTGATCTACGAGGTTCGGTAGTAACTTGATCTAAAGTTTCATGATCATTATCATTAGCTTCCTCACTAATTGGTGTAGGTGTCACAGAAACCGGTTTCTGTGATGTACTACTTTCTAATAAGGGAGTAGGTACAGTTACCTCATCAAGTTCTAATTTTCTCCCACTCACTTCTTTCGAGAGAAACTCCTTCTCTAGAAAAACTCCGAATTTAGCAACAAAAGTCTTGCCTTCGGATCTGTGATAGAAGGTGTACCCAACAGTCTCCTTTGGGTATCCTATGAAGACACATTTCTCCGATTTGGGTTCGAGCTTATCGGGTTGAAGATTTTTCAAATAAGCATCGCAGCCCCAAACTTTCAGAAATGACAATTTTGGTTTCTTGCCAAACCACAGTTCATAAGGCGTCGTCTCAACGGATTTCGATGGTGTTCTATTTAACGTGAATGCAGCCGTCTCTAAATTATAACCCCAAAACGATAACGGTAAATCAGTAAGAGACATCATAGATCGCACCATATCTAATAAAGTACGATTACGACGTTCGGACACACCATTACGCTGTGGTGTTCTGGGTGGCGTGAGTTGCGAAACTATTCCGCATTGTTTCAAATGTAGACCAAACTCGTAACTCAAATATTCTCCTCCATGATCAGATCGTAGAAACTTTATTTTCTTGTTACGATGATTTTCAACTTCACTCTAAAATTCTTTGAACTTTTCAAATGTTTCAGACTTATGTTTCATTAAGTAGATATACCCATATCTGCTTAAATCATCTATGAAGGTGAGAAAATAACGATATCCGCCACGAGCCTCAACATTCATTGGACCACATACATCTGTATGTATGATTTCCAACAAATCTGTTGCTCTCTTCATAGTACCGGAGAACGGTGTTTTAGTCATCTTACCCATGAGGCACGGTTCGCAAGTACCAGGTGATTCATAATCAAGTGGTTCCAAAAGTCCATCAGTATGGAGTTTCTTCAT